>NC_140071.1:72460854-73155854 GCF_964194135.1 Talpa europaea | reverse complement strand
TAGCGTTAGTGTTAGGGTTAGGGTTATATTTAGGGTTAGAGTTAGGGTTAGTGTTAGGATTTGGGTATGGGTTTGGGTTAGGTTTAGGGTCAGGATTTGGGTTAGGATTAGGGTATGGGTTAGGGTTAGGATTTGGATTAGGTTTTGGGTTAGAGTTAGAATTAGGGTTAGTGTTAGGTTTTGGGTTAAGTTAGGGTTAGAGTTAGGGTTAGGGTTAGGATTTGGGCTAGGGTTCGGGCTAGGGTTAGGGTTAGGATTTGGGTTGTGATTAGGGTTATGGTTAGGGTTAGGTTTAGGATTTGCCTTAGGGTTAGGGTTAGAGTTATGGTTAGTTTGGATTTTGAATTATGGTTAGGGTTAGGATTTGGTTTAGGGTTAGTGTTAGGATTTGGGTAAGGGTTAGGGTTAGGGTTGGTGTTAGGGTTTGGATTTGGTTTAGGGTTAGGGTTAGGCTTTGGGTTAGGTTTATGGTTAGGGTGAGGGTTAGGATTTTGGTTAGGGTTAGGGTTTGGGATAGGGTTAGGATTTGGATTAGGTTAGGGTTAGTGTCAAAGTTAGGGTTAGTGTTTGATTTTGGGTTTGGGTTTGGTTAGGGTTTGGATTTGGGTTATGGTTAGGGTTATGGTTAGGGTTATTTTAGGATTTGGGTTAGAGTTTGGTTTAGGGTAAGTGTTCAGTTTAGAGTTGGGTTTTGGGTTAGGGTTAGGGTTAGGGTTTGTATTTGCATTAGGGTAGGTTTAAGGTTTGGATTTGGGTTAGGGTTAGGTTTAGGGCTAAGTTTTGATTTAAGGTTAGGTTTAGGGTTAGGATTTGGTTGAGGGTTAGGGTTTGGATTTGGGTTAGGGTTAGGGTTAGGGTTAGTGTTAGGGTTAGGATTTGGGTTAGGGTTAGTGTTCTGGTTAGGGTTAGGGATAGGGTTAGGGTTAGAGTTAGGGTTAGTGTTAGGTTTTGGATTAGGGTTAGGGAAGTATTAGGATTTGGTTTTGGGTTAGGTTAGGTTTAGATTTAGGGTTATTATTAATTTTGGGTTAGGGTTAGGGTTTGATTTAGCTTAGGGTTTCGGTTAGGGTTAGAATTAGAGTTAGGCTTAGTGTTAGGTTTTGGGTTAGGATTAGTATTAGTGTTAGGGTTAGTTTTAGGTTTTGGGTTCCAGTTAGGGATAGGTTTAGGGTGAGGTTTAGGTTTACGGTTAGGATTAGAATTTGGGTTAGGGTTAGCGTTAAGGTTAGGGTTAGAGTTAGGGTTAGTGTTATGTTATGACTTATGTTAATGATTAGGGTTAGTGTTAGGTTTAGTGTCAGGGTTAGGGTTAGGGTTAGATTTAGGGTTAGGTTTAGGGTTATTGTTAAGATTTGGGTATGGTTTAGTGTTAGGTTTAGGATATAGGTTATGTTTAGTGTTCGGCTAAGGGTTAGGATTTGGATTAGGAATTGGGTTAGGTTTAAAGCGAGGGTTAGTGTTAGGTTTTGGGTTCGGGTTAGGGTTGCTATTTGGGTTAGGGTTCGGGTTTGGGTTAGGGTTAGGATTTGCATTATGATTAGGGTTAGGGTTAGGTTTAGGATTTCGATTAGGGTTAGGGCAAGTGTTAGGGGTAGTGTTGGGTTTTGGGTAAGGTTAGATTTAGGGTTAGGATTTGGGTTAGGGTTAGGGTTATGGTTAGGATTTGGGTTAGGTTTAGGGTTAGGGTTAGTGTTAGTGTTAGGTTTTGGGTTATGGTTAGGGTTAGGTTTAGGGTTAGGGTTGGGTTTTGGAATAGGGTTAGGTTTAGGGTTAGGGTTAGGTTTATGTTAAGGGTTAGGGTTAGGGTTAGTTTTAGGATTAATGATAGGGTTAGGATTACGGCGTGCAGGGGAGCGCCTCCCCGGGACTGGCATTTTGCAGCAGAGACAATTTTTGCTGGAGACGCTGTGAAACAAGTAGAAGGTTCACAGAGGAGAAAGAGGTAAGCTGGGAGGCTTGCCAATGCCGGGCGCCGCCTTCTTCTTCTTCTTCTTCTTCTTCTTCTTCTTCTTCTTCTTCTTCTTCTTCTTCTTCTTCCTCTTCTTCTTCCTCTTCCTCTTCCTCTTCCTCTTCCTCTTCCTCTTCCTCTTCCTCTTCCTCTTCCTCTTCCTCTTCTTCTTCTTCTTCTTCTTCTTCTTCTTCTTCTTCTTCTTCTTCTTCTTCTTCTTCCTCTTCTTCTTCCTCTTCTTCTTCCTCTTCTTCTTCCTCTTCTTCTTCTTCTTCTTCTTCTTCTTCTTCTTCTTCTTCTTCTTCTTCTTCTTCTTCTCCTTCTCCTTCTCCTTCTCCTTCTCCTTCTCCTTCTCCTTCTCCTTCTCCTCCTCCTCCTCCTCCTCCTCCTCCTCCTCCTCCTCCTCCTCCTCCTCCTCCTCCTCCTCCTCCTCCTCCTCCTCCTCCTCCTCCTTTTCTTCTCCTCTTTTCTTCTTCGATTTCTCTTAACTTCGCTCTTGTTTATTCTTCTTGTTTTTCTTCCTCTTTTTGTTCTTCTTCGCATTATCTTCTTATTCTTCACATTCATCTTCTTATTATTCTTTTTCTAGTTCTTTTTCCTTTTCTTGTCCTTCTTCTTCTTCTTCTTCTTTTTCTTCTTCTTTTTCTTCTTCGATTTCTAATTCTTCCTCAATTTCTGTTAATTCTTCTCTTTTTGCTTCTTTTTCTTGATATTCTTTTTTCTTCTTCTTCTTCGCAGTATTCTTATTCTTCACATTCTCCTTCTTCTTTTTCTGTTCTTCTTCAAGGAGAATGAGAGGAATTGGAAGTAGAAGTATATTATGAAGAAGAAATAGAAGATTAAGAGGAAGTAGAAGATTTAGGTGAAGATGAAGAAGAATAAGAAGAAAGAAGAAGAAGAAAAAGAAGATGAAGAAGAAGAAGAAGAAAAAGAAGAAGATGAAGACGAAGAAAAAGAAGAAGAAAAAGAAGAGGAGGAGGAGCAGAAGCAGTATAACAAGAAGAATTAGTTGAAGAGAAGACGAAGAAGACGATGATGAAGACATCAAAAATGACGATGAAGAAGGCGAAGATGAAGAAGATGAAGAGGAAGTCGAAGAAGATGAAGAAGAGAAGACAGAGAAAAGGAAGACGAAGAAGAATACGAATAAAACTAAATCGCTGATCAAGACGAAGACGAAGAAGAAGAAGACCAAGTTGAAGAAGAAGACGATGAAGACGAGGAAGATGAAAAAGTAGAAATAGACGAAGAAGAAGGTGAAGAAGAAGATGGCACAGAAGTAGAATAAGTTGAAGAAAAGAAGGTGAAGAATGCAGTGATGTCTCACTTATGTTGTGATTGTCACTATATGAATGAAATCACAAGTGTTTTCTTTGAGTCCAAACAGTACTCTTGGTCAAAATCTGCATCTAACTGAAAGCAAGCAGTTCCTCTGAATATCAGTGACTCTTTACACAAATAAGGCAAATGTGACTGGGCTCAAAAATCCAAGTGAAATGCACATACATCTCAATTGTCAGCTCTAAGGATCAGTGGTTATGACAGAAATCTCATGTGTTCCCTTGACCTCCTATGACACCTAATGAGGAATAGCTGAAACAGTAGGAAAACCTGCATTTCCTTGGAATGTTCAATGTCCAGGCGTTAAGAGTTACAGAAATGTGACAACACACCAGATAGCAAGTGAAATACAGAGATATCTCACTTCTATGTTGTGAACGTCATTTGGTATGTGCAAAATCACAAGTGATCCCTTTGCATCCATAGAGTGCTCTTAGGAAAAGCTCAATGAATCCAGAGCAAGCAGTTACTCTGAATATCATTGTCTTTTTGCCAGTATAAGATGTATGTAACTTTCCTCAAGAGACTAAGTAAAATGCACATATATCTCCATTCTCCGCTTAAAGATCAATAGTTATGAGAGAAATCTGCAGTGTTTCTCTGCCCTCCAAAGAGACCTACTGAGGAAAACCTGAAGCACTGTGAAAAACTGCACATGTCTGGAATGTTCCATCCAGGTGTAAGAGTTACCTGTATGTATGTGATTTTTCACAAGAAAATAAGTGAAATGCTGTGATATCTCACTTCTGTGTTATGAGTGTCACTTGGTATTAGCGAAATGACAAATGTTCCGTTTATGTCCAAATAACGCTCTTGGATAGAAGCTGAAACACTCTGATATCAAGCAGTTCCTTTCACTATCAATGTGAATTTCCTTAACAAACAGTAAAATGATTAAAAAATTCTTTGAATTGAATGACAATGAGTACACCAATTTCTAAATGCAGCAAAAGTAGTAATTAGAGGAAAATATATAGCAATAGAGGCTCACATCAATAAAAAACTCAAAGAAACAACCTAATCTCGAAGCTCAAAGATCTAGAAAAAGAACAACAAAAAAACCCCAAAACCAGTAGAAGAAAAGAAATAATAAAAACCAAAGCAGAAATAAATGAAATCGAAACTAAAAAAACAATCCAAAAGATCAATGAAACCAAGAGCTGGTTCTTCGAAAATAATCAATAAAATAGACAAACCCCTAGCCAGGCTCACAAAGGAAAAAAGGGAGAAAGCACAAATAAACAGGATCATAAATGAAAGAGGAGAAATGACAACGGACACAGCAGAAATCAAAAGAATAATCAGTAACTACTATGAACAGTTATATGGAAACAAGTTCAACAATCTAGAGGAGATAGACAAATTCCTACAACTCTACAATCACCCAAAGCTAGATAAAGAAGAAATAGAACACCTAAACAGACCAATTACAAGCAGCGAAATTGAAATGGTAATCAAAAACCTCCCCAAAAACAAAAGCCCAGGACCTGATGGATTTACAAATGAATTCTACCAAACATTCAGAGACGAATTAGTGCCTATCCTTCACACACTCTTCCAAAAAATTGAGAAGGAAGGGACAATACCAAACACGTTCTATGAAGCCAACATTACACTAATACCAAAACCAAACAAGGACAACACAAAAAAGGAAAACTACAGGCCAATCTCCCTAATGAACACTGATGCAAAAATCCTCAATAAAATTTTAGCTATCAGAATCCAACAATGTATCCATAAGATAATTTACCAGGACCAAGCAGGATTCATGCCAGGGACAAGAGGATGGTTCAACATCCGAAAATCAATCAACGTTATCCAACACATCAACAAAAAGAAATATAAAAACCATATGACAATATCAATAGATGCTGAGAAAGCCTTTGACAAAGTGCAACACCCATTCATGGTAAAAGTCCTTGAAATTCTTGGGATACAAGGAACATACCTCAACATCATAAAGGCCATATATGACAAGCCAACAGCCAGTATCATTCTCAATGGTGAAAAGCTGAAAGCATTTCCATTAAGATCTGGAACAAGACAAGGATGTCCACTCTCACCACTGCTTTTCAATATAATACTGGAAGTCCTAGCCAGAGCAATAAGACAAGAGAAAGACATCCAAGGAATCCAAATAGGAAAAGAAGAAGTCAAACTATCACTATTTGCAGATGATATGATAATATACGTAGAGAACCCCAAAAACTCCACAGAAAAACTATTTCAACTCATCAATCAGTTCAGTAAAGTGGCAGGATACAAAATCAATACGCAAAGTCAGTAGCCTTCCTATACACAAACAATAAATCTGAAGAAGAAGAAATTTTAAAAAATCCCTTTTATTATTGAAACAAAAAAATCAAATACTTGGGAATAAATATAACAAAAGAGGTAAAGGACCTATACAAAGAAAACTATAAAACACTGTTGAAAGAAATAGAAGAAGACACAAAGAAATGGAAATTCATCCCCTGCTCATGGATTGGAAGAATAAACATTATTACAATGGCCATCCTACCAAAAGCAATATACAGATTCAATGCTATTCCAATCAAAATTTCAATGTCATTCTTCAAAGAAATAGAACAATTATTGATGAAATTCATATGGAATCACCAAAAACCCCGAATAGCCAAAGATCCCCTGAAAAAAAGAGAAGGGAATAGAGGCATCACACTCCCAGACTTCAAACTATATTACAAAGCCATAATCATCAAAACTACATGGTATTGGAACGAGAACAGACACACAGACCAATGGAATCGAATAGAAAATCCAGAAATAAACCCACAGATTCATGGTCAACTAATCTTTGACAAAGGAGCAAAGAATTTGTATTGGAGCAAAGAAAGTTTGTTCAATAAATGGGGCTGGGAAAACTGGGTCGCTACATACAAAAGAATGAAGCTTGACTACTACCTCACACCATACACAAAAACCAACTCAAAATGGATTAAAGAAGTAGACACAAGACCTGAAACCATAAAATACATAGAAGGAAATATAGGCGAAACACTACGTGATGTGCACATCAAAGATATCTTTACAGACATATCACCCAAAGCAGTGATAGGGAAGGCAAAGATCAACAGCTGGGACTACATCAAATTAAAGAGCTTCTGCACAGCAAAAGAGACAATAACAAAAACAAAGAGAAACCCCACCGACTGGGAGAATAGTTTTGCACACAACACTAATGATAAAGGACTGATTACAAAAATCTGCAAAGAGCTGATGAGACTCAACAAAAACAAAGAAAATAATCCAGTCAAAAAATGGGCAGAAGAGCTAAAAAGAAAGTTCTCTGAAGAGGAAATGCAAATGGCCAACAGGCATATGAAAAAATGTTCAACATCACTTGTCATCAGGGAAATGCAAATCAAAACTACCATGAGATACCATCTTACACCAGTGAGAATGGCACATATTAAAAAAACTAACAACAACAAATGTTGGCGAGGATGTGAAGAAAAAGGAACTCTCCTGCACTGTTGGTGGGAGTGCAAACTGGTCCAACCACTATGGAGAGCTGTGTGGAGATTTCTGGACCTACTAAAAATAGAGCTTCCATATGATCCAACAATTCCACTCCTAGATATTTACCCAAAGGACACAGAAACATCAATCCAAAGAGCACCCACACCCCTATGTTTATAGCAGCACTGTTTACAATAGCTAAGCTTTGGAAACAACCCAAATGCCCAAAAATAGATGACTGGGTCAAGAAGATGTGGTACATATATACCATGGAATATGACTCAGCATTCAAAAACTATAAACACATGCAATTTGCAGCAACATGGATGGTGCTAGAAGGGATCATGCTCAGCGAAATAAGCCAAACAGAAAAAGAAAAATACCGGGTGGTCTCACTCATAGCAGGAATCTAGAAAACTTAAATAAGGAACCAGAAAAATGAATAACTATAAGAAAGTGAAAATCAAAATCAACAAAAAAATGAACCAGAGACACTCTATGGGCGGTGGGGATTGGGGAGGGGAGGGATTGGGGTCAAAATAAGGCGGCTGCAATTGTATGGGGAATATAAATATAAAATTTATTTTAAAAAAAAAGAAAAAGAAAAATATCGGATGGTGTGACTCATAGCAGGAATCCAGAAAACTTAAATAAGTGACTAGGAAAATGAATAACTGTAAGAAAGTGAAAATCAAAATCAACAAACAACTATGAACCAGAGACAGTCTATGGGGGCTTTGGGGGGGAGGGGCGGGATTGGGGTCAAAATAAGGGGGGTGCAATTGTAATGGGAATATAAAAATAAAATTTATTTAAAAAAAAAGAAACTGTAAAATGACATACATCTCCATTCTCAGCCTGAAGAATCAGTGCTTATGAGAGATATCAGAAGTGTTCCTTTGGCCCCCTATGAGACCGATTGAGGCAAAGCTGAAACACTGGGCAAACTTTGACTTCTTTGGAATGCACAAGAAAGCAAGTGAAATACAAAGATATTGCACTTCTCTCCTATGTCAATGGCTAAGAGAAAAAACATGTCTTACTTTTTCTCCAAAGTTGCTCTCAGGTAAAAAGCTGAATCACTCTGAAATCAAGAAGTTACTTGGAATATCAATGTCTCTGCAAGAATAAGATATATGTGACCTTCCTCAAGAAACTAAGTGAAATGCACATTTCACTTAGTGGTCATGAAAGAAGCCTGAAGTGTTCCTTTGGCCTCCAAAGAGACCTCATGAGAAAAAGCTGAAACAATGTGAAAACCTGCATGTCTCTGGAATGTTTTATGTCCAGGTGTCAGAGTTACATATATGTGACTTTGTACAAGAAAGTAAGTGAAATGCAGCGATGTCTCACTTATGTGTTGTGAGTGTCACTAAGTATGAATGAAATCACAAGTGTTTCCTTTGAGCCCAAAGAGTGCTCTTGGGCAAAATCTGCATCTCACTGAAATCAAGCAGTTCCTCTGAATATCAATGTCTCTTTACAAGAATAAGGTATATGTGACTTGCCTCAAGAATCCAAGTGAAATGCACATACATCTCAATTGTCAGCTCTAAGGATCAGTGGTTATGACAGAAATCACAAGCGTTCCTTTGGCCTCCAATGACACCTAATGTGGAAAAGCTGAAACCATAGGAAAACCTGCATTTCCTTGGAATGTTCAATGTCCAGGTGTTAAGAGTTACAGAAAGGTGACAACACACCAGATAGCAAATGAAATGCAGAGATATCTCACTTCTATGTTGTGAATGTCATTTGGTATGAGCAAAATCTCAAGTGATCCCTTTGCATCCAAAGAGTGCTCTTAGGCAAAAGCTCAATGAATCCAGATCAAGCAGTTACTCTGAATATCAATGTCTTTTTGCAAGAATAAATTGTATGCAACTTTCCTCAAGAAACTATGTGAAATGCACATATATCTCCATTCTCCTCTCTAAGGATGAATAGTAATGAGAGAAATCTAAAGTGTTCCTTTGCCCTCCAAAGAGACTTACTGAGGAAAACCTGAAGTACTGTGAAAACCTGCACATCTCTGGAATCTTCTATCCAGGTGTAAGAGTTACCTGTATGTATGTGATTTTGCAAAAGAAAATAAGTGAAATGCAGTGATATCTCACTTCTGTGTTATGAGTGTCACTTGGTATTAGTGAAATGACAAGTGTTCCCTTTGTGTCCAAAGAATGCTCTTGGGCAGAAGCTGAAACACGCTGAAATGAAGCAGTTCCTCTGAATATCAATGTCTCTTTACCAGAATTAGGCATATGTGACTTGCCTCAAGAATCCAAGTGAAATGCACATACATCTCAATTGTCAGCTCTAAGGATCAGTGGTTATGAGAGAAATCAGAAGTGTTACTTTGGACTCCAATGACACCTAATGAGGAAACACTGAAACAGTAGGAAAACCTACATTTACTTGAAATGTTCAATGTCCAGGTGTAAGAGTTACATAAATGTGACTTTGCACAAGGATGCATTGAAATACAGAGATATCTCACTTCTCTGTTGTGAGTTTCAATTGATAGGACAGAAAACACAAATGTTCCCTTTGCTTCCAAAGAGAGCCCTCAAGTAAAAAGCTGAATCATTCTGAAATCAAGCAGTAACTCTGAATATCAATGTCTCTCTGCAAGAATAAGATATGGAGACCTCCCCTGGTGGTGCAGTGATTGAGCGCTGGGCTGTGAAGCTGCCCGCAGTCTCTGCAGCACTGGTTTGATCCCCAGCCACCGGCAAGGGTTCCACATGTCATGACAGACCTCTCCTGCCACACCTGCTGCAGTGTATTTTGTCAGTCTGCCTGTTCTGTTCCCCGCTCTGGCTCTGGTGAATTCTCTCACCCTCCTGCATTTCTGACTGTACCCAGTGCTTGTATAAATAAATAAATGAATAAATGAACCTTTTTTTAAAAAATAAGATATGGGTGACATTCCTCAAGAAACTGAGTGAAATCCACGTACATCTCAATTCTTAGCTCTAAGGATCAGTGGTTTGAGAGAAGTCTGAAGTGTTCCTTTGGCCTCTGAAAACTTGTATAAATCAGTAAAATCAGTAAATTCAATCTCTGATAACTTCTTTGTGATTTTTCTCCAGGAAAGAAAAAGTAAAATACACAGGTATCTTAATGCGATGTGCAAATACTCTCTAGGAATGTACAAATTCTCTGGTCCTCGAACTAACTCCAGAGTGATTTTGGGTGATAATGCTGAATCACTCAAAAAACTTGCACTAACTCAGTAAGTTCAATGTCTGTTAACTTCTGTTATTTTTTCTCCTGAAAGAAAGTAAAATACACAGGTATCTTAATGCGGTGTCTAAAGACTTTCCAGGAAAGAAAGTCACTCATCCTCCAACTAACTCCACAGAGTGCTTTTGGGAAATAATGATGAATTACTCTGAAAATTTGCACTAAGTAAGTTCAATGTCTTGTAACTGCTGTGTGATTTTTCTCCAGAAAGAAAGTAAAATACACAGGTATGCTTATTCACTCTCTAAAGACTCTCTAGGAAAGATTGCACTCCATCTCCATAGTACTCCAACTACCTGCAGAGAATCCTTAGGGCGATAATTCTGAATCACTTTGTAAATGTGCACTAATTCAGTATTTTCAATATTTGATTACTTCTATGCAAAACAAATAACCCAATGAAAAATGCACAGAAGAACCAATGAAGACATTAGAATGAGCAGCAGGCACTAGAAAAAGTATTCACAGTAACTTAGAGAAATGCAAATCAAAACCATAGTGAGATACTATCACACATCTGTCAGAATGGCCCATATAAAAGGGAACAGAAACAATAATTGCTGACAAGTATGTGGAGAAAAAGGAACTCTCCTACACTGTTGGTGAGAATGCTAACTGGTCCAGCCCTTGTTCAATGTAGTATGGAGGTGTCTCAAAACATTAAACATGGATCTGTCATTTGAGCTAGTGACTGCACTCATAGGCATCTACCCCTAAAATTCAAAAACACTAATTGAAAAGGAAACTTGCATTTTATTGTAGCACTATTTATTACAGATAAACTGTGGAAGCAACCTAAGTGTCCCAGAACAGATAAGTGGAGCAAAATTATATATGAACAATAGAATACCACTCAGCAATCAAAAAAGATAAATTCATGCCATCTGCAGCAACATGGATGGAGCTTGAAATGATCATGCTAAGTGAAATAAATCAGAAAGAGAAAGGCAAATACAGAATAGTGCCATAGTCAGATAGGGGCCTTCCTGGTGGTGCAAGGAAGCTGTGCTGCGGAACAATCTGCAGCTTCTGCAGCATGAATTTGATCCCCAGCCTGCCAGGGAGCAATACACATGGCGAGGTAGACCTCTCCTGTCTCACCTGCTGCTCCCCTCAGCAGTGTATTTTGGGGAGTCTGCCTGTTCTGTTCCTCACTCTGCTGTTGGTGAATCCTCTCACCCCCTGCATCTGTGGCCCTTACCACAGCTCTTGTATGCATAAATAAATAGATATTTTTTTAAAAAAGAGTCAGATAAAGACAGGCTGAAAAACTAACCCTTGAACGCTGACTATAGAACTGAAGCACTATGGTGAAGAATTGGTAGGGGAGAGGAAAGAGCAAAGAGGAAGCACAATTGACTATGGTGGTGGAATATGGGTGTGTTGGTGGTAGGTGCACTGAGGTAGTAATACCTGATTGGGGTACCCCAATATTACCTAAGTGAACGATTAATTTTTTTAAATGAAGGTAATGTATTTCCATTTTGAAAATTAAATTTTGACAGTATTTTCTTTTTTTTTGTTGTTCTCTGTTAGTGAAACTAGGCAGAAATTAACAAATGAAGTACTTACGAGTTTTAGTGTAACACAACTCTTCTCATTATCTTTAAATTAGATTAACCCAATCATTGTCTTATATTTCTTACAGGACCTTAAATACTGTCATTCTTTTTAGTCTTTCATCCCCAACTCCATCACGTCTTCCCTATGAGAAAAAATCCCCCAGAAAACTGTGGTCTCTTAATTAAACCCTAAAACTGATATTCCAATTAAGGAATAGAAAGAGTCTTGTAATTTCCTTATCTCCAAAGAAATTAATTACATCTCCAGAGAAATTTGAAAATAGTAATTTATTAGAATTTATTAGTAATTTATTAGTAATTTATTAGAAAATAAATTTGAAAATAGTAGGATCAAGCTCAAAGGTTTATACAAACATGTCACTTTCATTCAATCTCTAGTCAGCATAAAAAGGAGTATGTATATATATTTTTACACTATCTTTTAGCATTCCTTTTTATTAAATACATGGCATGGAAGCATGCCCCAAAAGAAGTTGTCCAAAAAAATAGCATAAGAGAGAAAAAAATCATTTCTTTGGATATTTATTTGCCAAATGGTAGGTTTTCTTAATCGTAGGGAGGTGACTTATTTTGGTAAATTCTAGTTCTTCATGAAGATTGAGTTTGTAAGAAGTCTTCACAAGTACTTTTCATTTCTAAAATGAAATGAAAATTTCAGTCCCAAATTTGAGATTAAATTCTGATACACTACTGAAATTAAAATATTCTTATGGGAAAAACTAATTTTTACAAAGGTCTTCCTTTATAATTGAAAATTGATGTTTCTAAAGGATTATTGCTATCATTGCTAATATTAGTATAAAATCTGCAAACACAAGATGTGTAGTTTAAATTATTGGATTTTTCTAGAAATAGTTTCTGTTCATATTAAAGAGAATCTGACCTTACTTTTACTTTTCCTCTCTGTTCCTAGCTTGGCTTTTGTTTCTTTTGTGCCCTTGCCACAAATGGGATGACTAACAAATACATTATACATTGGCAAGAGGAATCTGCTTCTTTTTCTCTATAATTAAGTAAAACTATGAAGAGATATTATGACTCTCCTTACTGCCAAATTATCAACAACATGCACAGAAGGCATCCATGCTACTTTTCAAAGCTCTTAGCCTTGTACAGGAGTTTTCCTGTACAATAGATGAACAATGACTCCTGTGATTGTAATTTCATGGACTAGTAAATATCAAAAGACTGCGACTTGCCAACTTTTTATGTTGCCAAAAATCAAAAGTCAATCTACTGTCTATCTACCAACATCACTTTGTAAAAGAAAGGCCTTTTAAGCACCAAAATAAGACATCTCTTAATAAGTAAATAAATGAAAAAATAAATTCTTTTAACCTTAATTTTTGGTGTTTTAATGGTGGGCATGCTGTGAAAGCATACATTTACTGAAGTATGAACCTATACCACTAAAACATATTTGTGTTATAAATCAATGTGAACTCAAAAAACATAATTATATCAATAAAAATTCTTTTAACATCTCATAAAATCAAAGAATGAAAGCTTCTTGTGGTTGTTATGGGAATTATATGAGATAATGCTTACAAAGTGTTCAATGCCTCCTGCAAGTAGGTGCTCAATAAACAGTAATGGGTATTATTGTTTTCTCTAATTATTGGAAACAAATTTTGAGTTATTTACAAATGCAAAACTTTATGGTAGTATTAGAAAAGAGAATCTTTTAAAAATTGTGAAGAAATGGGATCTCTCAAGAAAATTTCAAGATATTTACTGAACGGTTTACAAGCTAGAAATTACCTCAATGATGCCACTATATTTAGTGGTAGATATGGTGAGATGTATCAGTTACTGAGAAGAAAGTGTATTCCTACAATTGTGAACTGTTACTCAATAAAACAAAAAAAAAGATGTTATTAAAAATGACACTGAATACTCTCACATGTAGAATATCAGATCATGAAAAAGAATAACGATTTCCTACCTAGAGATTAGATGGCCCTTAATGGGTTATGAAGGCAGTTCAAAAATATTTGCACAATGTCACATAGGGAGAAGGAAAACTGAGATGGGACATGAGGTCCTAACTTCATTGTTGGCAAGAGAAAGAAAAGCTGCTGACAGGAAATGAAGGATCTCATCATCTTCTCTTAAGATCCTTGCTATGCAGGAATCTAGAAAACTTAAATAATGGGCCAGGAAAATGAATAACTATAAGAAAGTGAAAATCAAAATCAACAAAAAACTATGAACCAGAGACACTTTTTGGGGGGTGGGGGTGGGATGGGAGGGATTGGGGTCAAAATGGGAGGGTTGCAATTGTATGGGGAATATAAAAATAAAATTTATTATTTAAAAAAAAAAGATCCTTGCTATGGGTCTCTGGACTTTTCTACCCTGTTGGGTGGTTGTTTTTACATCCTCTGCTCTCTTTTGTGGATCTAATATTCCACCACAAAACCTAATATATGTGGCCATTTGATGAAATATGGCATATCTCTGTACCAGGTCCCCTATCTCTGCCCACTCTCACCCAGGAAACACCAGCCTTCCCCATGATTTAATCCCAGTACCACTGCTATCTGCCATCTATTCTGAATGTTGATGGCAATGCCATGCCAGTTATGAAATATTTCAGTATCTCTTCTGCCCTTTTAGCAAGATGTTGGACTAAAATAGCAAACTCACTTTTAGAGTCTGATAAATGATAGTGAGGTGATGGGAAGTCACAAAGTCCCACTTTATTAATAACTCACATTATAAAACATGATTGTGTTGAGTAGTTCAACAAGTGTTCTTTTTTTTTATTAATCCCTTTTTTAAAAAGTTTCATTTAGGGCCTCCCTGGTGGTGCAGCAGTTGAGCCCTGGGTTGCGAAGCTGCCCGCAGCCTCTGCAGCGCCGGTTCAATCCCCGACCACTGGGTGAGTGTCCCACATGGCACGAAGATCTCTCCTGCAGCCCGCTGCTCCCCTCAGCAGTGTACTTCAGTCTGCCTGCTCTGCTCTCTGCTCTGACTCTGGTGAATTCTCTCACCCTCCCGCACTTCTGACTGTACCCAGTGCTTGTATAAGTAAATAAAATAAATCTTTAAAAAAAAGTTTCATTTATTTATACAAGAACTGGGGTACAGGTCAGATGCACAGTAGGGTGAGAGAATTCACCAGAGACTGAGCAGAACAGGCAGAGGGACTGAAAACATTGCTGAGGGGAGCGGCAGGTGAGACAGGAGAGGTCTGCTGTGCCATATGGGTATCTCCCTGGCCGGCCCGGAATCTAACCGGCACCGCAAAGGCTGTGGACAGCTTCAGAGCATTGCACTCAACTGCTATGCCACCGGGGAGACACCTAGTATTCATGTTTTATTCTGTTTTTACTGTTTTTGGGGTAAAGATTTGGATTTAACCAGAATAAAGGAATTTTGAAAATCTTAAAATATACACCAGAGGGCAGTAGCTCCATATCTAGACTCTGAAATAGACTGATTATTTTGCATTTTTCTGGCCTTTCTTTGTGTGAAGGAGGAGCTTTACCTCTACGGCATACAAAGGCCATTTGTGTCTTGAGTGTTTTATAAAGATATATCAGCTGCTTGGCAACACCCTGTCTATCTGTCCTTGTACTTTCTTTTCCATCATTCTTCCAATGATTCATCCCAGTGGGGCTTTAATAGTAGAGTTACATTTAACATCTTTTTTTAAGATTTATTTATTTATGATACAAGAACTGGGGTACAGGCCAGAGGTGTGGGGGTCATGAGAGGATTCACCAGAGACAGAATGGGGTACAGAACAGGTAGATTGGCGGAAGTACACTGCTGAGGGGAGCAGCAGACGAGTCATGAGAGGTTATTGTGCCATATATTTAACATCTTAATGTTTTTTTTTTCTTTCTTAAAGAAAAGGCAAAGGAGTGATTTTAAAAAATCATTCCTAATTTGGAATTAGGAATATCTAATTTTCATCTTTTATTTGTGAATGAAGTCATGAATTAAGAATGAAGAAGAAGGGCCTCCCTGGTGGCACAGAAGGTTGAACGCCATGCTGTGAAACTGTCCACAGCCTCTGCAGCACAGTTTCATTCCCCAGCCAGTGAGATTACCCATATGGTGCGGCAGACATCTCCTATCTCACCCGCTGCTCCCTTCAGCAGTGTATTTCAGTCAGTCTACCTGTTCTGTTCCCCACTCTCTCTCTGGAGAATCCTTTCATGTCCCCACACCTCTGGCCTGTACCCCAGTTGTTGTATACATAAAATGAATAATTTTTTTTAATATTTATCTATACAAGCACTGGGTACAGCCAGAAGCGCAGGAGGGTAAGAGAATTCACCAGAGCCAGTGCAGGGAACAGAACAGGCAGACTGACAAAATACACTGCTGAGGGGGGCAGCAGGCATGGCAGGAGAGGTCTGTCGCGCCATGTAGGACCCTCGCTGGTGGCCAGGGATCAAACCGGCGATGCAGAGGCTGCAGGCAGCTTCGCAGCCCAGTGCTCCACCGCTGAGCCACCAAGGAAGGCTCGAATAAATGTTTTCTTTTTAAAGCTGCTTGGCAGCACCCTATTTGTCCTTGTAGTTTCTTTTTTTTTAAAATATTTTTGCTAGTTTTTAAAAATTAATTAATTTATTTATACAAGCACTGGGTACAGTCAGAAGTGCGGGAGGGTGAGAGAATTCACCAGAGCCAGAGCGGGGAGCAGAACAGGCAGACTAATGAAGTACACTGCTGAGGGGAGCAATGGGCATGGCAGGAGAGGTCTGTGTGCCATGTGGGACCCTTGCTGGTAGCCGGGGATTGAACAGGCTCTGCAGAGGCTGTGGGCAGCTTTGCAGCCCAGTGCTCAACCACTGTGCCACCGGGGAGGTCCTGTCCTTGTAATTTCTTTTCCATCATTCTTCCAATGAAGAGTTAAAGATTTATTTATTGAAAGATTTAAATTGGCAATTCACCAACGGGGGATCAACATGGTGGCGAGGAAAATCTCCCATTAAAAAAAAAAAGTTAATAAGGAGGAAAAGTGGCAGGTTCAGTGAGAACTGGGACACGGAAGATAAACGGGTGACTCCAGCAAACTACCCAAAGAAGAAAGTTACCATAAAAGAGGACTAGAAGGGAGGAAAGCTCAGAACCCTGCTACCCTCCCCCACCCACAAAGTCAGCACTCTCTGACCAACAGAAAGGAGGAAAAAACTGAAACAACCAACAAGAACAAACTACACATCAAGCGGGACTGTGATGGAAAGGAACTATTTCAGCGACCACACCCCGTGAACTGGAGCTGTGGAGAACACTGCAGGATTCACCACAGAGGTGAGCGAATGGCTCCAGGCACCATTAGAAAAAAACAAATACTCCCGGAGACCTACAAACAGCCCAAGGCCAGCCAGTAAGCTTGTGCGGAAAAGCAGCGAGCTTGAAAAGGATACGCAGATTGCGGCTGCCCAGGTCCCTGTGCCTGCGACCTAGGCTTGTGGGGAGATGCGCAGGGGCCCTCACTGAGATGAATGTCCCTCACTGACTAATCAGAAACCAGGCACCTGGACATGGGAGCGGGGTGCAAAAGGCGCCATTTCTGAGGACACTGAATAGGGCTACAGCCCACATCCTGGACCTGAGGGCTTTGGAACTGAGACCCGGGGCACGAAATTCGGGGCGTGGGATCCCCACAACGGTGGGGCACAAGGCAGACACTGTTGTGCCCAGCGTCGACCAGTGCAGCCCCCAAGGACACAGACAACCGATGCAAGGGCACAAAGGAGTTTATTACGGGCTCGAGTCCGGGCCCTCAACACGCACCAATGCGACGGCAGAGGTCGAGAGCCCCGAAAAGAGGAAGCAGGGGTATCTTATAGGGTCACGAGTGGTGCAAATTTTGAAAGAAGTTGGCAATTACTCACTGGCTACTGCAAAAGCATTTTGGCATGCATGGTTATAGTTTCAAACTGATTGGACAGTTAGTGATGCTGTCCCATTTATGGATAGGACTGCCCTCATTGGCGGCTGGGGTGGTCTGCTTTTTCGTCACCAAGTGGAGTGAGGGTTGTGACTATTGAAACTATCTCTGGAATGCGGCTGTACAAGGACTAACATATCAAGCTGGAGGATATACAAAATGGCGAAACCTTGGCTAAGCTTGGTTCCACATTCCCCCATTTTCTTTCTTTTTTTTTTTTTGAAAAATGTCTAGTCAGCTAAGAAAACAATACAGCTACCAAGTCTTTTATCAGTTTGTCAGTCTCAGAATTATGGTTAAGTTCAGCCACATAATGTGTCATTTGTTGTTCATTCACAGGTTTATAGGTCCAGCAAAGTTGAAAAATTGCCATTCTTATATAAAACATTGACTTTTTCTGGGTCATCTCAGATAACAACCTCTGAAATTTAGATGCTAAACCATCCACTTAGTCAGCAAGAGGTATTATCCTCAGCCACAAATGAGAATTACTCTGCTCAAACAAGAGATTTTTCTTTAGTTAGCTAGCCACAGAGCCATTTATCTAGTCACTAAACATTAGCTATTGAATAAAAGAGGCTGCCGTCCACCAGTCTTAATGTTAACCCCTTCTCATTTTCTCCTTGCATAAATGAATTTGCTGCCCTAATTAAAACATTCTCCGTTATTACTTGAAGGAAACCAAGGCCAACGTTAACACATTTCTTTAGTTGTTTTTATCTCTGAAGCCTTCCTAAACTCTTTAGAGGTCCTCTTTTGCACTGTCCCTAAAACTTGCTTAATCACCCTAACTTGCCCTATGTTTTATTCCTCCCCTTCTGTGAATGGAGCCCCTAATTGCAGTCAGGGAAAGGGGCGTCATTCTGATCAGTAACTGCTTCCTGCTGAAAGTGGGCAATGAGGGGAAACAGTCAGGGCTCCACTCCTATGTATTGGGAGGGGTCTTGTTTTAGGGGTTGTAGGGGGGAGTCATATAGGCGTAAGGGGGCATATTGGGAGCGCAGGACCATTAACTGGACCGTGTTTACCCGTTGTTTAATAAAGGCCACGAGTCGATTAATGCAGGGCCTGATGGACAGGATTAAGAAGAGGGTAACAACTGGGCCCAGAAGGGGCAAGAGATAGGGCAGCCATCTTCCTAAGCCTTCCCAAAGAAATGTATTGTTGTCTTCTAGTATTTTTTTCTCTGGTGTTCTAGTTCCTCTTGTAGTTGCTTAATTTTGTTTCTAAATATTCCTGACTTGTTAGCATAGAAGCAACATTCTTCCCGCAGGTAGAGACAGACGCCTCCTTCCTTTGCTGTGAGAAGATCCAGCCCATGACCGTTTTGCAGGACCACTGTGGCCAAAGAGTCTAACTGAAACTATAACTGTAAGGTTGTGTCTGCTAGCTGCCCAATGTCTCTCACCAGCTGAGCTGAAAATTTTTTGTAAAGGTTAACAGAGGTCCTAATTCCAGCAACTCCGGTACCTACTCCAGCCGCCACTCCCAGGCCGAGCAGTAGTGGGACAATCACTGCCCGCTTATGTCCGGCAGGCACAGACTGGGCGAGCTGTATGGGAAGGCTTTGGTTGCCTGGGACCACTCCCACATCGGGCATGAAATATATTAAAATGCACAAGCCCAACCAGTCAGCAGGGAGTACGGGGTAGACTGTGGTGCCACAGAAGAAAACAGTGCCCAGCACCAGCGGGCGCATAGAGGCAGAGCCATTAAAACTGGGCACCGCAGCCGCACTGACTACTGAACTGCAGAGCACCTTATTTACTTGACCCACTCTTAAGGCCCCATTGTGACCAAGGCATGGCATCTGAGCAACTGTTGGAGAGAGCTTGACATTATTGATGGGCAAGGTCAGGTTACACTTATATCCAATTAGTCCAGTTGCACACAGCAGGGATCGCTGTGTAACGGCGGGGAGGGGTCCTTCTCTTACACATAACCAGCAATCGCTGGCCAGGGTTGGGTTGGTCTTGTTTAAAAATTGTAGGGCTTAGTCTAACATGGCCTGTACTGTCTTTCCCAATTTAAGGGAACCCACCGGGCCTGGGATGCGTATCGGATTGAACCACCGATCCTGTGTTTGGGCAACTTGTTCAAAAACCCTCTGAACTTCCTGCTTTCGTGCGTGGTCTTGCACCCCCACACCATCTGTCATTCCCCAGTGGGTTTGCAGAGTCCAACAAAAGGGTTTTCCTGCTTTGATAGGGCATACATATCCTGCATTATTTCCTAAGGATATGCCAGTCCAGAAAATTTGATTGGACTCTGTGCACTGATAAACAGTAGACCTTTCATAGCACTGTGAATGAACAAAGGCATAGGCTGAAAAACTCCCCCGTGCTTTACAGTGATTGCAACTTTCATTTTTAGGCGGCATGCGATTTAAACACTTCCAACAGACCACCCTCCCCACTATACCTAGACATCCATGGGTGGTGCCCTTAATCAGGGTTGCCGCAAACAGAGGAACTCCCTCAAGGCTGCAAGCATGCTTGCTAACATAGCACTTGCTCTGAATATGACTGAATACGCCTTTGGTGGTGCACCCTTGGCAGGGATCCCAGTCAGCCCCGACAAGGAAAAAACAAAGGAAGGACAGTAGTTAGCCAACATTACAGTTTGTTGTCATTTTTCATGGTGTGGGCAGTGGTCTGGGAGCAATGGGTTGCAGCCAGGAGCGCCTGAAGAGTCAGCTTGAGTGGATTGGTGGGATGCTTCCGGGCTCGCCACTGCAGCTGGGAGTCATCAGTTGGTGCCGTCTTGACTTGCGAGTGATGAACCCAGGCCGCAATGCCATCCACTTTGAGTGCGGTGGGTGTGGTCAGGAGGACGATATATGGACCCTTACACCGGGGCTGGAGGCCAAGACCGTCAGTCTTGTGTCAGTGGACAAGGACCAGATCTCCAGGCTGAAATTTGTGGGCTGTCTGAGAAGGTCCTCCCCGTTCATAGAGCGCTCTGAGGCGGGGCCAGAACTCCTGGTGAGCCTGCTGTACAGCCCATACAGAAAGAAAAAGTTCACAATCAGAAGGCAAGTCACAAGTTAACAGAACACTGTGTGGTGTGGTTGGGGGGGTGCGGTTCCGTAGATAATCTCAAACGGAGACAGACCCAGATGATAAGGGGAATTGCGAGCCCGGAAGAGGGCATAGGAAAGGAGAGTCACCCAGTCCCCGCCAGACTCTAAAGTTAATTTAGTTAAAGTTTCCTTTAAAGTTCTGTTCATTCTCTCCACCTGCCTTGAACTCTGGGGCCGATAGGCACAATGGAGCTTCCACTCTGCTCCCAGGGCAGAAGCCACAGATTTTGATACCTGAGAGACAAAGGCTGGTCCATTGTCTGACCCAATGGTCACTGGAAACCCAAACCTAGGAAAAATGTTTTCCAACAGGATTTTGGCTACCACTCGAGCCGACTCACCTCTTGTCGGGAACACCTGTGGCCATCCGGAAAATGTATCCACCAGGACCAGCAGGTATCGATAGCCAAATTTACCTGGTCTTACCTCAGTGAAGTCTATTTCCCAATGGACCTCCGGGCGTGTTCCTCATGGCCTCATTCCTGGTTCACCACTTGTCTTGGTGGCTTTTACCATGGCGCACAACTGGCAGGATGCCACTACTCGTTGCATGGAACAGGTTGCGTCCTGGACATGGAGGTTCCATTGCCTAATTAGATTTAAATTTTTTTTTCTCTCCCAAATGCGTGGCTTGGTGCAAGCGCTGAATGAGATCAGCGGCCAAGTGTGCTGGCAAGATGGCCTTAGTTTCTTGGGTGTACCACCAGTCTCCCAAAGGAAAAGCACCCGGTAGAGACTGTATGTAGTCAAAGTCCATAGTACTATACTCTGGGTCTTTCGGCAGCTGTGGGTCCCCTGGGTCTGGGAGTTTTACCGTCAGGGCATCTATCGGCATCAGGGCAGCTTGGCGTGCTGCCTCATCCACCCGCTTATTACCTTGAGTTGGAGACGAGGAGTCCTTTTGATGACCAGGATGATGCACTATAGCCAGCTTACGCGGTAGCCACAGCGCTGCCAGGAGATCCAGAATTTCCTGAGTGTTTTTAATGCCTTTGCCGTCGGCAGTTAAGAGCCCGCGCTCTTGATATATGGCCCCGTGTATGTGGGCTGTGGCAAATGTATATCTGCTGTCAGTATACATAGTTAAATCTTTTCCTTGGGCCAAGTTGAGAGCTTTGGTTAGGGCAATTAGTTCAGCCTTTTGAACGGATGTCCCGGATGGCAAAGGCTCAGCCCATATGACTTTCTGCATGGACACCACTGCCACCCCTGCCGCTCTTTGGCCCTCGTGGATAAAACTGCTTGCATCCATAAACCAAACCAGTCCGTCCGGCAGAGGGTTATCTCGCAGATCAGGGCGTAGCCCTTGGACCTGGGCCAAGATATCAACACAGTCTAGATGGGCCTCCAGGTCAGGGGCAGGCAGGAGGGAGGCAGGGTTTAGCCTCGTGGATGGTGAAAAACTGACCCTCTCTGGGTTGAGCAATAGGCTCTGGTAATGTGTGATTCGGGCATTACTCATCCACCTCTCTGGCAGCTGCCTGAGGACTCCTTCCACTGCATGGGGGGTGGTTATGGAAGTAACTTGTCCCAGAGACAGCTTTTGGGAGTCCTTGAAAAGGAGGGCAGCCACTGCCACCATGTGTAAGCACAGTGGCCAGCTGGACGCCACTGGGTCTAACTTTTTAGACAGATAAGCCACAGGACGCCTCCAGGGGCCCAAGGACTGAGTGAGCACCCCTTTAGCGATGCCCTTTGCCTTGTCTATGAACAAATGGAAAGGTTTTGTAATGTCCGGAAGACCCAGGGCTGGTGAAGACAGTAAAGCCCTCTTTAAGGACTCAAAGGACTACTGCATCTGGGGAGTCCACTGAAAAGTCACTTTTTCCTGGGTAGCCTCATACAAGGGTTGGGCCAGGTCTGCGAATCCAGGTATCCATAGCCGGCAAAAACCCAGCAGATCCCAGGAACTCACGTACCTCCCTTTTGGTGGTGGGTGTCGGTAACTGTAAGACAGTAGCTTTTCTGGCTTCCATCAGCCACCTATAACCGTTTTTGAGGCAGTAGCCCAGATAGATTACCACGGGCAGGCAAATTTGTACCTTTTTTGTGGAGACGCGGTATCCCATCTGGCTCAGTCCCATCAGTAATTCAGCTGTTCCTGTTTGGCAGGCATGCTCACTTTCTGCTGCAAGTAACAGATCATCAACATACTGGAGCAAAGTTAGTTTGGGAAATCGGCTGCGGAATTTTCACAAATCCTCATAAAGGGCCTTGTCAAAAGGGGTGGGAGAGTTTTTAAACCCTTGAGGCAACCTTGTCCAAGTTAATTGTCCACTGATGCCCCATTCCGCATCCTGCCATTCAAAGGCAAACATTTCCTGGCTTTGGGGTGCTAGTGGTAGACTAAAGAAGGCATCTTTTAAGTCCAATACTGTGTCCCACACATGAGTAGGTGGCAAGGCACTCAGCAAGGTGTAAGGGTTTGGGACTATGGGGTGGACTTCCCTGAGGTCCTGTACCAGCCTGAAGTCTTGCGAATGTGGTTTTCGCACCGGTAACAAAGGGTTGTTCCATGAAGAATGGCATGTTTTTTTTTTTTTTTTAATAAATTTTATTGTTATATTCCCCATACAATTGCAGCCCCCAGAATGGCATGTTTTAAGGATACCACTGTCCAATTGCCTCCGAATATGAGGCGTTATTCCTGCCTTGGCTTCTGCAGGCATAGGGTACTGTTTTACCCGAATGTGTTCAGCCCAGGGCTTTAGCTGGACTATAATGTGTGGTCTGTGAAACGCCAGGCCAACCCCTGCGGTTTCTGCCCAAACATTGGAGAAAGATTTCATCCACCACCCAGAAAGGGGTGGGTGATCTGGCGCCACCAAAAGGTGGTACTCATCTTGAAGGGAAATTGTGAGGAAGTGTAGGGGAGAGCCCTTAAAGTCCTTGATTTCGACACCTTCCTGTCCAAATGAGATTTGTGCTCCTACCTTGGTTAAAAGGTCTCTTCCAATTAATGGGTATGGGCATTCAGGGATTACAACGAAGGTGTGCGAGATCTGACCTTTTCCCAGGTCTACAGATTTTTTGTGGTCCAGGGATACTGCTTGCATCCTGTAGCCCCTTGCACCCACGATGTTCTGCCGGACAGTTTACCCAAGGGTTCCGTGAGGACAAATGCTGTGCCCCCGTGTCCACAAGTAAATTAACGGGTCTCCCCTCCACTTTTAAGGTTAGCCGGGGCTCGGGGAGGGTCGAGCCCTGATGGTCCTAGTCACTGTCATTTCTTGTGTCCCGAGCACCAGGACAGGAGTGTCAGAAATGGCGGGGTTGTTTTTGAGGTTATTCCCCGTTTCTTTGGGGGCCCAGTGTCCTTTTTGAGTGCAGTATGCATATTGATCACGTTGTAGGGTGCTGCCTGTCCCTGAGAAGCTGGGGTGGCGGGAGGGGCGTAGCTTACCCGGGTCATCCTTTTGAGTGACGGCGAACAGGATTCTGGCCATATCCCGAGTGTGGCGTGCATTTTCATTCGCCCTTACCTTCCGTTCTTCCTGGCAGATGCAGTCTTCTCTTTGCTCAGGAGTTTCACAGCGATTGTACACCTTTTCTGCCACCTTAATAAGATCTTGAATAGATTTTTCTCCCAGCCTATCTATTCTTTGTAGTTTTTGTTTAATGTCAGGAGCTGCCTGGTTAACAAAGGCCATTACCACCGCGGCCCTGTTTTCTGCTGCCTCTGGATCCATAGGAGTATATTGCCGAAAAGCTTCCATGAGGCCTCTAGAAAAGCCATGGGGGTCTCCTCCCTTCCCTGCTGCACATCCCCTACCGTGGCCAAATTAGAGTCTGGTAGTACACCCGGAGTCTCTCCTTACCTTCAGCCTGGTTAAAATTCCAGTCAGGTCGGGTCAAGGGAAACACTAAGTCTATGCAGGCCACGTTTGTGGTGGGCATGCCATCCTCTCCAGGGACTAACTTCCTGGCGGCCGTCAGTATACGATCTCACTCCTCAGTGGTGAAGAGAACCTGCAAGAGCTGTTGGCAATCATCCCAGGTGGGCTGATGAGTAAATAGAACAGTGTCTAGGATATTAACAAGGTCTTTAGGGTTGTCAGAGAAACGTGCATTTTGCATTCTCCAGTTGTAGAGGTCACTAGTCGTGAACAGCCAGTAGTGCATGGGCTGGTTGCCCTGCTCATTAGGCAATCCTGCCATGCGCAGGGGCAGGACGGTGGAATCCAGGGAATTCGCCTTCACTGAGTGGGTGCCTGCTGCCGGACCCTGCCACAAGCCCCACCCGCCTCTGGGGGAGGGTGGTCAGCCGACCGTAGGGGTTGGGGAGGGTTACTACAAGGGTTATGATAGGGCAGTGGAAAAAGAAGTTCCTGCAGTGTAGAGTCTTGGAAAACCGCAGGTGCCAACGGGGTGTTGGGGTGTGACCCAAGCAGTTTAGCTGGCAGTACGGGTTGTGCCTGTAATGACAAAAATGGCTTTAACCAAGCAGGGGGGTTCTGGACTAGATCTTGCCAGACTAAGATATACGGGAGTTGGTCAGGATGTCTGAATTTTCTTTCATGGTGACGATTTCCTTCATGCAATGGACAATCTGTAAATCAAAAGTTCCCTCCAGGGGCCAACCAACTCCGAACTTTGGCCACTCTGAGGAAAAAAAGGTGATTAGAGGGGATTTTTTTCATCTCAACACTGAGGTCCGACCCTCTGGACCTGACATCTTTAAAATGCTGTAAAACCACAGATAGAGGGGTAGATGGTGATTGAAACATGATGACAAATGCTAGAAGTACAGTGGCTGTTGACACAAGAAACAGACCAAAAACTAATTTTTCAAAAGGCCCCCAAAAGGGGTATCTGCTTCCCCACAAAGGGTGAGGCTTTCCTAACATGTGGTCCGGGGACATCTCCCGCGGTCCACGCCGGCGGCTTCCAAGTGCATCCACTTAAACCTGATCCGGCTATTAAGCAGATTTTCAGGTTTGCAAACAACTACAGCTTTTACAGGTACAAAGTACAAAAGATACAGGTACTAAGTACAACCACAGGTCTGCAGACTTGAAGCTTACCTGGGTGAGTGTTGGAAGTCACCTGCGTGCTTTAGAACTCCTTTTGGTTGCTCGGTAGTTGGGGTTTGCACTTGTTGATCCCGGACGAGCCCCCAAATGTTGTGCCCAATGTCGACCAGTGCAGCTCCCAAGGACACAGACAACCAATGCAGTGGCACAAAGGAGTTTATTACGGGCTCAAGTCCAGGCCCTCAACAGGCACCAATGCAATGGCAGAGGTTGAGAGCCCCAAAAAGAGAAAGCAGGGGTATCTTATAGGGTCACGAGTGGCGCGAATTTTGAAAGAAGTTGGCAATTACTCATTGGCTACTACAAAGGCATTTTGACATGCATGGTTATAGTTTCAAACTGATTGGATGGTTAGTGATGCTGTCCCATTTATGGATAGGACTGCCCTCATTGGCGGCTGGGGTGGTCTGCTTTTTCGTCACCAAGTGGAGTGAGGGTTGTGACTATTGAAACTATCTCTGGAATGCGGCTGTACAAGGACTAACATATCAAGCTGGAGGATATACAAAATGGCAAAAACTTGGCTAAGTTTGGTTCCACAGACACAGCACCCCAAAGCCGTTGAGGCTTTCCCCTCCAGTCCCACTCTGTTCCCCTGTCCCATGGTAAAAAAAAAAAAAAAAAAAAAAAACAGCTTCCCAAGGACATTAGGAGAAATCTCTGGCGCCACCTAGCGACCAGAAAAAAAAACCAACATTCCATAGAATAGGGACCTTTCTTCAGTAAAGTCTGCTTGAAACCAGCAGAAGGCTCCCGAAGGAGCCAGAGATGAGCTGGGAAGTTTGCCCAGGCCAGGTCCCTTCTGGTCAGCAGTCCGAACCCAGAGGGGGAGTGGGCACCCAGGGCCGGGGCAGACTGGGTGCGCAGAAGAGTGTGCCTGTATCCAAATAGCCATTTTAGAATAGGGACCGTTCTTCAATAAAGACTGCTTGAAACCGGCAGAAGGCTCCCAGGGGAGCCAGAGGTAACCTGGGAAGTTTGCCCATGCCAGGCCCCTTCAGGTCAGCAGTCCAAACCCAGAGGGAGAGCAGGCACCCACGGCCGGGGCAGGTCAGGTGCACGGAAGAGTGTGCCTATCTCCAAAGCACCATTTTAGAATAGGGACCTTTCTTCAATAAAGACTGCTTGAATCTGGCAGAAGGCTCCCCATGGAACCTGAGGGAGAAGGTTCCCTGTGCAGTCAGAGGTGAGCTGAAGTCACCCACAAGCCTAGTCCCACCTGGCAGGAAGTTGGAGCCCAGAGGAGGATCCAGAGATTTGGAACCCAGAGTGCAATCCTGCTGCCCCACCTCCAGGGAAGTCTGTGGGACTTCAAGACACACATTTGTAACTAAACACAGAAGGAGGAGAGATTCTGTGACAGTGACCACTAGCATATTCAAAGTACCACTACCTCACTAGACTTCTGGCGTAACAGTCTTTGACTTGTTTGGATTGCCAGTTTCTGAAACTCCTGAAAGAACACACCAAAAAGATGCCAGCCAGTACCAGCGGCACATAACGCATAAGGCCAATTAGAAGACAGGCAGCAGGGAAAAGAAAAACTACAAGCAAAGCAGCAACGCCTCAGAAAAAAGACACACCACAAAAAAAAAAAAAAACCCACCCACCAGCTTGCAACTACAGTGACTTGGAAGAACTTCTGAGCCTTCCGGAAAAAGAACTTAAAATTGCTGTGATGAAAAAAATGATGGAAGTCATTAAGGAAAACAATGCTCAGAAGAATGAAATTGAGTCCCTAAAAAGGAAAGTAAAAGAAATGCAAGAGATCAAAGAATTAATGGAGGTGCTAAAGAACTCTGGGAAAAGCAATTAAAGCAGAATAGATGAAATGGAAGAACGAATAAGTACTCTTGAAGACACACAAATAAAAAGAACCAAAACAGAAAAGGAAAGAGAAGTACGAAGGAAAAAGACCGAAGAAAGACTTCGGGAACTATCTGACTCCATGAGGAAAGGAAATATAAGAGTTATAGGAATCCCAGAAGGAGAGAAGAGAGATATAGGAACAGAGAAAATATTAAAGGAAGTAATTAAAGAGAACTTCCCAAACGTGAAGAAGGAGCTGAAAATTGATATACAAGAAGCAAGAAGAACACCAAACTTCCATGACGAAAGGAAAAATACAGCAGGACACATAGTAGTAAAGCTCCCAAGAATCTAAGACAAGGAAAAAATAATGAAACTGACAAGAGGGAAGAAACAGATAACATTCAAAGGAAAACCAATCAGACTGACATCAGACTTCTCTGAAGAAACTCTACGGGCAAGGAGAGAATGGAGAGACATAGTCAACAGACTCCAAGAAAAAAGATGCCAACCAAGAATATTCTATCCTGCAAAGCTTTCCTTCCTCTATGAAGAAAGAATAAGGACCTTCCCAGACAAACAGAAACTCTGGAATTTCATTACGACTAAACCCCCACTCCAAAAAATACTACAAGGAGTCCTAAATCCAGAACCTCAGAGAGACAAATAACAATGAAAGAAGGCCAAAAAAAAGTTATTAAAAGAATAAATAAATAAGAGGGTGGAGCAACATGGCGGCGAGGAAACGCTGCGAGTAAGAGCTCCCATTAAAAAAAAGTTAATAGGGAGGAAAAGCGGCAGGTCCCAGTGAGAACTGGGACACGGAAGATAAACGGACGACTCCAGCAAACTACCCGAAGAAGAAAGTTGCCAAAAAAAGAGGACTAGAAGGGAGGAAAGCACAGAACCCTGCTACCCTCCCCCACCCACAAAGTCGGCACTCTCTGACCAACAGAGAGGAGGAAAACAACAAACTAAAACAACCAACAAGAACAAACTATGCATCAAGCGGGACTGTGAGTGGAAAGGAACTATTTCAGCCACCACACCCCGTGAACGGGAGCTGTGGAGAATCCTGCAGGATTCGCCGCGGCAGTGAGCAAACAGCTCCGGGTGCCATTAGAGAACAGCAGAGACCACCGGAGGAGACCCACACACAGCCCTGGGCCGGCCGGTAAGCTTGCGCGGAAAAGCGGCGTGCTTGAAAAGCAAACGCGGATCTCGCGGTTGCCCAGGTCCCTACGCCTGCGACCTAGGCTTGCGGGGAGATGCGTGGGGACCCTCACTGAGGTGAAAACCCCTCACTGAGTAATCAGGAACCAGGCACCCAGGCACGGGAGCGGGGTGCAAAAGACTCCATTTTTGCGGACACTGAACTGGGCTACAGCCCGTGTCCTGGACCTGAGGGCTTTGGAACTGAGACCCGGGGCACAAAATTCGGGGCGTGGGTTCTCCACGACGGTGGGGCACAAGGCAGACACAGCACCCAAAAGCTGTTGAGGTTTACCCTACCATTCCTGCTCTGTTCCCTGTCCCATTGGGTGGAAAAATCAGCTACCCAAGGGCTCTAGGAGAGATCTCTGGCGCCACCTAGCGACTTGAAATGAGCAAAAGGCTCCTGGAGGTGCCAGTGGCCAGCTGGGAAGTTAGCCCACACCAGGCCCCTTCCGACCAGTAGTCTGAGCCCACAGGGGGAGCGGGCACCCACGGCTGGGGCAGACCGGGCGCGCAGAAGAGTGTGCCTGAGACCGGACGTGCAGGGAGTGCGCCCTGCATCGCCATTTTAGAACAGGGACATTTCTTCAGTAAAGACTGCCTGAAGAAGGCTCCCTCAGGAGCCAGAGGTGAGCGGAGAAGGTCTCCCACGCCAGGCCCCTTCTGGCCTGCAGTCCAAACCCAGAGGGGGAGTGGGAACCCACCGCCGGGGCAGACCAAGCACACAGGGGAGTGTGTCCCCACATTGGCATTTTAGAACAGGGACTTTCTTCAGTAAAGTCTGCTTGAAACAGACAGATGGCCCCTGGAGGAGGCAGAGGGGAGAGGAGAAGCTCACCCAAGATGCCGGCCAGTCCCAGCAACACAGTGTCCCAATGATTACGACAATTTAGAAAACAGACAGTAGGGAGTAGAAGAACCACACGCAACCTAACAACTCCTCAGGAAAAAAGCACACCACAAAAAGAAAACCACCCCCCAGATTGCAACGACAGTAACTTGGAAGAACTTATGAGCCTTCCAGAAAGAGAATTTAAAATTGCCGTGATTAAAAAAATGACAGAACTCATAAAAGAAAACAATGATCAGAAGAAGGAAATTGAATCCCTGAAGAGGGAAAACAATGGTCAGAAGAATGAAATTGAGTCCCTAAAGAGGGAAGCAAAAGAAACTCAGGAGATCAAAGAATTAATGGAGGAACTAAAGAACTCTGGGAAAAGCAATGAAAGCAGAATAGATGAAATGGAAGAACGAATAAATACTCTTGAAGACACACAAATAAAAAGAACCAAAACAGAAAAGGAAAGAGAAGTACGAAGGAAAAAGACCAAAGAAAGACTTTGGGAACTATCTGACTCCATGAGGAAAGGAAATATAAGAGTTATAGGAATACCAGAAGGAGAGGAGAGAGATGTAGGAAAAGAGAAAATATTCAAAGAGATAATTGAAGAGAACTTCCCAAATGTGAAGAAGGAGCTGAAAATTGATATACAAAGGGCAAGAAGAACATCAAACTTCCACGATGAAAGGAAAAATACAGCAAGACACATAATAGTAAAGCTCCCAAGAATCCAGGACAAGGAAAAAATATGAAGCTGACCAGAGGGAAGAAACAGATAACATTCAAAGGAATACCAATCAGGCTGACATCAGACTTCTCTGAAGAAACTCTACGGGCAAGGAGAAAGTGGAGGGACATAGTCAACAGACTCCAAGAAAACAGATGCCAACCAAGAATACTCTATCCCACAAAGCTCTCCTTCCTCTTTGAAGAAAGAATAAGGACCTTCCCAGACAAACAGAAACTCCGGAATTTCATTACAACTAAACCCCCACTCCAAAAATTACTACAAGGAATCCTAAAGCCAGAACCTCAGAGGGACGAATAACAACGAAAGAAGACCAAAAAAAAAAAAGTTATTAAAAGAATAAAGAAATAAAATCAAAGGAAAGACCAACACAATGGCAAATACAGATGCTAACATATCAATATTAACTCTAAATGTAAGTGGACTAAACTCTTCAATAAAAAGACACAGAGTAGCAGCCTGGATTAAGAAACAAAACCCAACCTTTTGCTGTTTCCAGGAAACATATTTAGCTACAAAAGATAAAAATGGACTCAAAGTTAAAGGATGGAAAACAATCCTATAAGCAAATGGACCAAAAAAAAAGCAGGAACAGCTATACTTATATCAGATAAAACAAATTTCAAACTCAAAAAAATAAAAAGAGACCCCAATGGTCACTACATTATGATCAAGGGGACAATACTTCAAGAAGAAATAACACTCATTAACATATACTACCCAAACGAAGGAGCACCAAAATATATCAGACAACTGTTGTCATCTCTGAAAACAGACATCAGAGAAAACACATACGTAGTGGGAGACTTCAACCCACCACTATCAACAATGGATAGATCAACAAGAAAAAAATAAGCAAAGAAACTAAAGCTCTAAATAAGGACCTAGAGCATTTGGGCTTAACAGACATCTATAGAACACTAAACCCCCAAAAACGGAGTACACATTTTTCTCAAGCGCACACGGATCATTCTCCAGGATCGATCACATACTGGGGCACAAGACACATGTCAACAGATACACCAAGATTGAAATCATACCAACCATCTTTTCTGACCATGAAGGTATCAAACTAGAAATAAACCATAAAAAGAAGGCAAGGAACTTTCCTACCTCATGGAGATTAAAAACCACACTCCTGGAAGACCACTGGACTAATGAGGAGATCAAAGAGGAAATTAAAAAATTCTTTGAATTGAATGACAAGGAGGATACCAATATCCTAAATGTATGGGATGCAGCAAAAGCAGTAATAAGAGGAAAATATATAGCAATAGAAGCTTACATCAAGAAACAAGAAAGTACTCAAAGATACAATGTAATCTCGAAGCTCAAAGATCTAGAATAAAAACAACAGAAAAACCCCAAAACCAGTAGAAGAAAAGAAATAATAAAAACCAAAGCAGAAATAAATGAAATTGAAACTAAAAAAACAATCCAAAAGATCAATGAAACCAAGAGCTGGTTCTTCGAAAAAATCAATAAAATAGACAAACCCCTAGCCAGGCTCACAAAGGAAAAAAGGGAGAAAGCACAAATAAACAGGATCATAAATGACAGAGGAGAAATCACAACGGAAACAGCAGAAATCAAAAGAATAATCAGTAACTACTATGAACAGTTATATGGAAACAAGTTCAACAATCTAGAGGAGATGAACAAATTACTACAACTCTACAATCATCCAAAGCTAGATAAAGAAGAAATAGAGCACCTAAACAGACCAATTACAAGCAGCGAAATTGAAATGGTAATCAAAAACCTCCCCAAAACAAAAGCACAGGACCTGATGGATTTACAAATGAATTCTACCAAACATTCAGAGACGAACTAGTGCCTATCCTTCACAAACTCTTCCAAAAAATTGAGAAGGAAGGGACAATACCAAACACATTCTATGAAGCCAACATTACACTAATACCAAAACCGAACAAGGACAACACAAAAAAGGAAAACTACAGGCCAATCTCCCTAATGAACACTGATGCAAAAATCCTCAATAAAATTTTAGCCATCAGAATCCAACAAAGTATCCATAAGATAATTCACCACAACCAAGTAGGATTCATTCCAGGGACACAAGGATGGTTCAACATCTGAAAATCAATCAACGTTATCCAACACGTCAACAAAAAGAAATATAAAAACCATATGATAATATCAATAGATGCCGAGAAAGCTTTTGACAAAGTGCAACACCCATTCATGATAAAAGCCGTTGAAATTCTTGGTATATAAGGAACATACCTCAACATCATAAAGGCCAATATGACAAGCCAACAGCCAGTATCATTATCAATGGTGAAAAGCTGAAAGCATTTCCATTAAGATCTGGAACAAGACAAGGATGTGCACTCTCACCACTGCTTTTCAATATAACACTGGAAGTCCTAGCCAGAGCAATAAGACAAGAGAAAGACACACAAGGAATCCAAATAGGAAAAGAAAAAGTCAAACTATCACTATTTGCAGATGATATTATAATATACATACAGAACCCCAAAAACTCCACAGAAGAACTAAATCAACTAATCAATCAGTTCAGTAAGTGGCAGGATACAAAATCAACATGCAAAAATTCGTAGCCTTCCTGTACACAAACAATAAATCTGAAGAAGAAGAAATCAAAAAATCCATCCCTTTTATTATCGAAACAAAAAAAATCAAATATTTGGGAATAAATCTAACAAAAGAGGTAAAGGACCTATACAAAGAAAACTATAAAACACTGTTAAAAGAAATAGAAGAAGACACAAAGAAATGGAAAGACATCCTCTGCTCATGGATTGGAAAAATAAACATTATTAAAATGGCCATCCTACCAAAAGCAATATACAGATTCAATGTTATTCCAATCAAAATTTCAATGTCATTCTTCAAAGCTATAGAACAATTATTGAGGAAATTCATATGGAATCACAAAAAACCCCGAATAGCCAAAGCTTTCCTGAAAAAAAGAGAAGGGAATGGAGGCATCACACTCCCAGACTTCAAACTCTACTACAAAGCCATAATCATCAAAACTGCATGGTATTGTAACAAAAACAGACACACAGACCAATGGAATCGAATAGAAAATCCAGAAATAAACCCACAGATTCATGGTCAACTAATCTTTGACAAAGGAGCAAAGACTATGCATTGGAGCAAAGAAAGTTTGTTCAATAAATGGTGCTGGGAAAACTGGGTCGCTACATGCAAAAGAATGAAGCTTGACTACTACCTCACACCATGCACAAAACCAACTCAAAATGGATTAAAGAACTAGACATAAGACCTGAAACCAAAAAATACATGTCTCGGATCTTGAAAACAGGCAGTATCATATTGTTAAAGCACAATAAAGCAATAACTATTTAAAAAATAAATAAATAAATTTCTCAAAACTTACAACTCACTGTGGACTCATCAGTCCCATTAGGGGATATAGCAGAATTACCCTTATGTGTGAAATTACCTCTTTAAACTGGTTACACTGTTCTTGAGGTTTGTTTCTATCATGGATCTGTGTACTGGTTGAAGGTGACCATCTGGTACTGGGACCGACCAACTGACCCTGAGTTTGCCCTTTGAAAGGAAAAGGGGACAGAATTTCAGGCTTCTGGGGAGTTATCTAGCTGCTGCGACCCTTTCCCCAGGGAAAAAAAAAAGATGTGGTACATATATACCATGGAATATTACTCAGCATTCAAAAAAGATAAACACATGCAATTTGCAGCAACATGGATGGCGCTGGAAGGGATCATGCTCAGAGAAATAAGCCAGAAAGAAAAAGAAAAATACCGGATTGTCTCACTCATAGCAGGAATCTAGAAAACTTAAATAAGGGACCAGGAAAATGAATAACTAAGAAAGTGAAAATCAAAATCATGAACCAGAGACACTCTATGGGGGTTGGGGAGTAGAGGGGGGGATTGGGGTCAAAATAAGGGGATTGCAATTGTATGGGGAATATAAAAATAAAATTTATTTTAAAAAAAAGATGCTGAGAAAGCTTTTGACAAAGTCCAACATCCATTTATGATGAAGACCCTTGAAATTCTTGGGATAGAAGGAACATACCTTAACATGATAAAAGCCATATACAACAAACCCACAGCCAATATTATCCTCAATGGCAAAAAGCTGAAGGCCTTTCATTTAAGATCAGAAACAAGACAAAGATGTCATCTCTCACCACTGCTCTTCAATATAATACCTGAGGTCCTAGCCAGAGCAATAAGACAAGAGAAAGACATACACGAAATCCAAATAGGGAAAGAAGTAAAATTATCACTATTTGCAGATGATATGATAATATACATAGAGAACCATAAAATCTCCACAAAAATCTACTCAAAGTAATCAACCAGTTTAGTAAAGTAGCAGGATACAAAATCAACACACAAAAATCAGTAGCCTTCCTATATACAAACAATCAATCTGAAGAAGAAATCAGTTGTAACAAAAAGAATCAAATATTTGGGAATAAACCTAGCAAAAGAGGTGAAAGACCTATACAAAGAAAATTATAAAACACTGTTAAAAGAAAGTGAAGAGGACACAAAGAAATGGAAAGACATTCCCTGTTTATGGATCAGAAGAATTAACATTATTAATATGGCCATCCTACCCAAAACAATATACAGATTCAACACTATTCCAATAAAAATCTCGATTATGTTCTTCAAAGAAATAGAACAAATACTGACAAAATTCATATGGAACCACAAAAAAAACTGTGAATAGCCACCAAAGTCCTACTGATGAAAACAAAAGAGAAATGGGGTATCACACTTCCAAACTTCAAGCTATACTATAAAGCCATAATAATTAAAACAATTTGGTACAGAAACAAAAACAGACACACAGACCAATGGAACCAAATAGAGAGCCCAGAAATAAAGCCACACTTATATGGATAACTCTTTGATGGAGGAGCAAAGAATATGCAATGGAACAGGGACAGTTTGTTCAACAAATGGTGCTGGGAAAACTGGACCACCACATGCAAAAAAATGAAAGGAGACCACCACCTCTCACCATGCACAAAAATCAACTCAAAATGGATAAAAGAACTGCACATAAGACTTGAAACCATAAAATATATAGAAGAAAATATAGGTAAAACACTACAAGACATACATCACAGTAACATCTTTAAAGACTAATCACCCAAAGCAAAGAAAACCAAGGGATAGATAAACACCTGGGATTACATCAAACTCAAAAGCTTCTGTACAGCAAAAGAGACATTAACCAAAATAGACACCCCACTGATTGGGAAAAAAATTTTTGCAACCCATTCAACTGATAAGGGACTGATCACAAAGATATACAAAGAACTCACACAACTCAACAAAAACAAAATTAAAATCCAGTCAAGAAATGGGCAGAAGAACTTAAAAGACATATGAAACAGATATATGAAAAAATGTTCAACAGGGCCTCCCAGGTGTTGCAGTGGTTGAGCGCTGGGTTGTGAAGCTGCCTGCACGCAGCCTCTGCAGCGCTGGTTCGATCCCCAGCCGCCGAGTGAGGATCCCACATGGTGCACAGACCTCTCCTGCTGCCCGATGCTCTCCTCAGCAGTGTACCTCATCAGTCTGCCTGTTCTTCTCTCCGCTCTGCCTCTGGTGAATTCTCTCACCCTCCTGCGCTTCTGACTGTACCCAGTGCTTGTATAAATAAATAAATGCTTTAAAAAAAAGAAAAAAAAAGTTCAACATCCCTTATAATGAGGGAAATGCAAATCAAAACCACAATGAGATACCACCTTATACCAGTAAGAATGCACATATAAAAAAAAAAAAACCAGCAATGACAAATGTTGGTGAGGATGTGATGAAAAAGGAACTGTGCTACATTGCTGGTGGAAGTTCAAACTGGTTCTACCACTATGGAAAGCTTTCTGGAGGTTCCTCAGTCTACTAAAAATGGAACTACCATATTATCCAGCAATTCCACTCCTATGGATCTACCCAAAGGACAAAAAAACATTGATTCAAAGTAACACCTGTACCCCTATGTTTAATGCAGCACTATTTACAATAAGTTATGCCTGGATACAACCTAAATGCCCAAAATTAGATGACTGAATCCAGAAGATGTGGTATATATACACAATGGAATATTATTCAGCAATCGAAAAAGATAAACTCACGCCATTGGCAGCAACATGGATGAAGCTAGGAATTATGCATAGTGAAATAAACCAGAAGGAAAAATGTTGGATGGTTTCACTTACAGGAGGAAAATAGGGGGCTCAAATAAGACATTAGGGGAAAAATAATAACAGTACAAAACACAATAAAGCAAAAACAGACAATTATAAATCAGAGACATACTGCAGGGGAAGAGGAGGGAAAGGGATCAGAGGGAGGGAGGGAGGAGAACAGGGGACTGAGGTGCATGGGTGCATTGGGGAAGGAAATTCTATGGGGACTACACCTGAGGGGGTGGGGGGAAACAAATATCATTTAAAAATGAACAATGATGTAAAAATTAAAATTATTTCTTTTCTTTAGATGTAAACATAAAAAAACACTTTCAAGAGTAGATCATATGTTGGAACACAAGTCAATTTTCAATAATACAATGCCGTAAAGCTAGAAATCAGCCATTTAGAAAAAAGGAAAAACCATAAAGTAGTTGGATATTAAAGAGCATATTACTTAATAGCTATTGATAAAAACAGGAAATTATAACAAATAACAGAAATACTTTGACATTTATAGATTAGGATACCCGTTACCAGAATCTATGGGATGCAGCAAAAATATTCTTATGAGAGGAGATAATTGCAAAACAGGCCCATATTATTCAACACTTAAAAGCAAACAGCCCAATTAATAAAAAGGCAGTGTGTGTGAACAGACAACTCAGTAAAAAGGATATGCAGAAAGTGAATAGACATGAAAAAATATTTAATATTTCTTCCAATAAGAGAAATACAGGTTAAAACTACAATGAATACTATCTCACAACACAAAAATGGCACAGATCAAAAAGTGCTAGCAAAGATACAAAGAGGATTCCTATTACACTGTTGGGAATATAAACTGGGGCAGCCATTATGAAAAGTTATCTGAATTTACCTTAAAAGACTTCAAATGGAAATACCATATGATCCACAATCCCACTCTCACTCATCTATTTGGAGAATATAAATTCATTAATGCACACAAAACTGCATTCTCTACAATGTTTATTGCAGCATTATTTATAATAGCCAGAATATAAGCAGCCTAAATGTACTTCAATAGATGATTGGGTCCAGAAAATGTAATATATTCACACTATGGAATGCTCTCTAGACAAAAGGATAGATTAAATGAAGCCATTACAGCAAAATGGAGGAATTTTGAGGGAATTGTGTAAAGAAAGTCAGAATGACAAAAACAAATACTCAACCTTCATACAGAGCAAATAATTTAACAAAGTAATATACTTGCAAAAATTAGTGGACATTAATAAATACCATGAGTGCTCTGAGGTTAAGAGGAAGGGTGGAGGGATAAAAGACAAGGATGGTGGTGGGGCAAAAAAAAAAAATTAAAATAAATAAATAAAATAAAATGCAAGGAAAAAAAGCAACAGACATTTTACTAACTCACACAGTTTCTGTGGACCAATAATCCAGAAATGGCAAGTTTGGTGGTTCTAGCTCAGACAAGTGGCTCACTCAAATGCCTGGCAAGATAGTGGTGACTGCGGTTTTCTCAGTATTTGCTGTTTGTTTGTTTTTTTTAATTTTCTCTCCCCAATAATTCACTCTCTCTGCCCCTTTTACCCTGTTCAGTGCCTATCAGATTTTTGCTGTTCAATAAATATTTATTAAGTTAATAGAAAACCCATATCTTCTAACTCAGCTGATGATTTAAAATAGGAGGTATGACTGATGATTTAAAATAGGAGGTATGACGATAAAGAAAATGAACATTGCTGGTTAATGTTAACTTCATTAACCAAGAAACTTTAATTGAATAATTGAATGGGAGTAATAGGAGTTGATTTCCTCTCTATTTGAAACTCTTTCATTTATTTCATTGAGGAAATTTGTACAATATAATTTTTTCATGATTAATTTCCTTGATTTTTTTATTTTTTTAAGCAAGAAATGCAGCTTTAATTTTTTTTTAATTTCACACATATCACTAATAGAAGGACATGCTTACAAAAAGGTTTAGCCAACAGAATAAGTGACACAGAAAAGGCCAGAAACCTACAAAGCAAAATTACACTCAGCAGCCCCCAGGTCATTAAAGAATACATTCAAATTTATGGGCAGCCCAGTCACCTTATCAAAGGAAAACAATATAAAAAGCTCACAGCTCTGAGGAGGAGAGTCTACTCCACAGAAGATGAGAGTGCGAGCACCAATCACACAGCTCACAGTGTTAACAACTTCTAAACAGAGAAGGTGAAATAACATTTGTTCACCAAAAGGTCACTTTCCAGATTCAAGAGGGGAAGGTTTAGGGGCACATGTTGAAAAGTTGGCTTCAGTCTGTGTCTTATTTTACTCTGGGCACAGTCTACCTATGAAACCAGACTGGTGGTAGAGAGCAATTAGTCTGGCAGCTAATCAGTGTCTCTGCTGAAACCTTTCGGAAAACCATCCCAACTTAAAGGAATGGTGCTTCAACCTGGGTTTGCTTCTCACAGAAAATATCAAGCACTGGGAATACCCTCTTGGGAATACACACGTCCCCTCAATCAGCCAGTATTTACCAAGAGCCTTTAGAAGGTATTTACATTAAATTTCTTCCCTACAAATGGTTTAAAGTCTTTTTTTTTTAAATAATAAATTTTATTTTTATATTCCCCATACAATTTTTTAAAAGATTTATTTACTTATACAAGAACCGGGGTACAGGCCAGATGTGCAGGAGGGTGACAGGATTCACCAGAGACAGAGCAGGAAACAGAACAGGCAGACTGACAAAATACACTCCTGAGGGGAGCAGCCGGCGTGACAGGAGAGGTCTGCCACGCCATGTGGGACTCTCGCCGGCTGGCTGGGATCGAACCAGCGCTGCAGAGGCTGCAGACAGCTTCACAGCATGGTGCTCAACTGCCTGCGCCACAAGGGGAGGCCCATCCTTGATTTTTTTTTTAAAGATTTATTTTATTTATTTATGCATACAGGAGCTGGGGTACAAGCCAGAGGTATAAGGGATGGTGAGAGGATTCACCAGAGACAAATTGGGGAGTAGGTGGATTGACTGAAATACTGCTGAGGCGAGCAGCGGGCAACATTGGAGAGGTCTGCTGCACCATGTGGATCCATCTAGCTGCAGTGGCTGCTGATAGCTTTATAGTGCTGAGACTTAATCCCTTATGCCACCAGGGAGGCCCTGAACACTTTCATTGTAAAAAGAATCAAGGAAGGGCCTCTCTGGTGGTGCACTATGAAGCTATCTGCAGCCACTGCAGGATGAGTTGGATCCCAGCAAGACAGGGAGCTAACCCACGTGATAGAGCAGACCTCTCCTCTCTGGCCCACTGTCAGCACTGTCAGCAGCGCATCTCATTATATCCACCTGTTCTACTCCCCACTCTGTCTCTGGTGCATCCTTGCACTGCACCTCTGGCCTAACCCCAGTTTTTGTATGAGTAAATAAATAAAATAAACATTAAAAAAAACTGTTCATAACAGATTTTTCTTTCATATGTTTTTCTTTTTTTTCTTTTCTTTTTTTATATATTTAAAGAGCAGATTTATTAGGGAAAGAGACAGAAGCGTAAAAGATACTTGTATAGACACAAGCAGGCAGGAAGAGCTGCTCCTAAAAGGACAGGTTTGCTAAGAGAGAGGCTTGCATGGTTGCAAGCAGGTGGACTTGAGGAGAGCTACCGTTGCTGAGGGAGGTCAGTGAAGAGAAGCCCCAGCATGGTACAGGTCATGGGCAGGCAGGAAGGCTGCTGTCCTGCAAAGGGAGAGAGTTGGTGAAAAGAAGCACCTGCATAGTCACAGGTGGGCATAGGGCCTGCTGCTTTCATATCTTTTCATATCTGTAAGATCATTTTTATGTTTCAATCTATTAAGAAAAGTATTTTGATGCCAAGTTAATCACAATAAAACTTAATACTAACATACAAGATAATCAGTAGAAGGACTGGGTCTGCCTAGTGGCCTAGGGGTTAAGTCTCAGTGCTATCACAGCTAAAGCCTGAGTTCAATCCTGATCAGGGAGCTAACCCACATATGGCACAGCAGACCTCTCCTGTCTTGCCCCTATTCCTCTTAGCAGTGTATTTCAGTAAATCTGCCTGTTCTGTTCCCTACTCTGTCTCTGGTTAATCCTCTTACCCTGCACCTTGGCCTGCACCCCAGTTCTTCTCTGCAAAGGGAAAAAAATAATCAGTAGTGGGAATGATATAAAATCAATCTACGGTGACTACATGTTTGCTTACAGATTTCCCACATGAGAAGTTTACCTACATGGTAATGTTGGGGGAGCCATGAGTATTCACTATATACTTACACTTAAGTATTGTCCATAAATCATTAGTATCTGCATACCAGGGAGATTGTTAGAAAATGCAGAACTTGGGCATCATCCAGACCTAATGAATCAAAATCCCTATTTTGAACAAATTCTTGGGTGATTTACATGCATTGCAGCTTGAGAAGCTGGTTTTAGATTGCACAGGAAAGGAAGGAAACCACCTATTTTAAGGCAATAGTTTTGTAGGGAACTCTGTTAGCAATAAACCAAATAGCTGGCTCCTGAAAATTTTAAGACATAAGCAGTATGAATCCCCAATTCTAAAATAAACATATACTTTTCCAGAAATATAAGTATTTGGAAGAGTAGAGGACTTGTAGGATATTAGGCTTCTATGTATTTAATGTTGTGTTCCTTCTAGGATCACATAATTTTTTTTTTTTTTTGCAGTGACTCTGGTGCACTTTCCTAAGTAGTTTTATCTCACTCACAATTTATCATCATTTGAAAATCTGTTTCCTGACATGACTTTGCATTTCTTTTCAATATATTTCTCACCCAAGAGCCATTGCCCTCTCTGCCACTGAAATTCAGTCTTTTGAGACAAACAGCTAGTATGTGTGTGTGGCTGCATGCACATGTGCACACAGGTATGTACTAGTAGATAATAATTTTGCGTGTATACATATGGGTTTTTCTGGGAAGACATGCATATAAATTACCAAAATCCCAGATACTGTTTGAGTTTCTACAGGAAGGGTAAACAGGCAGGTGCATCAAATTATAGAAGAGTAGGAAACAAAATGCTTTTGAAATAAAGATGTAGAAATATCTTTTGGTTATTGCATGTGACATGTGGATTTTTTTTTTTGGCATTTTATGGGGATAATCTTGGTACTCTAATGACCATGTTGTCATTTTGTGCTGTATAGAAAAGTTAGGAGAAGCCCAGGACAAAGTTATGTTGAAATATAATTTTTGGGCTTCTAGTACTACTCTGAGTCAGGTGTGCCCAGAATTATCCAGGAGTAGGCATTAGAACTTCTTTGCTATCTTCTCCAAGGAGTTATGTAAGAAGGGGACTGGTGATTCTTATCTGATGATGTCTTACAGTAGTTTTATGATGAAGTATGGCAAACTATAGAAAATATTTGCCACAGCCAGTATGCTTGAAGGCTCTTGGACATCAGTATCTCATAAATTAAACCCATGCTTAATTTTGAGTTGGTCCCAGACTTGTTACATATAAATTTTAACTGAATTACACATGGAGGTAGAGGCATAGCTTCCTTGGAGTTGAATTTTGATTTGAAAAAAGCAATCCGATTCAATCAATGTCCTATTTTTCTTTGCTCCAACATAAAAAAAATTGCTTAGCTTGTGATCATGTTTTCCCAAAATGTGGCCACAAGTATAGGTGGTAGGCACAATAATTATAATATATCCACTTGACATTAAACAAGATCTTAATAAAATTCACTTTCTTGTTCTCATTCAGTCCCTTTGTTTAATTGAGAAAAATGCCTCATTTGAGTACAAGAAAGTCATTAATAATCCCCTAACTTTCCCAGCCTTCCTTACAAGGAAAAGGAAGGCCCCTGGCTCAGAACTTTGGGTAAACAACAGTGTACAAGTAGAATTTATTTTTATTGTCACCTTCTAGTTATTGCAACTTATAATTGTTGTCTATTAATAGTATTACAAATGTTTCTTTTAAAATAAAGTATAAATTGACAAATTAGAGAAATATATTAAATAGAATATAATACAGATGGTGCATGGTCTGGCAAGAGATGTGGAAGTGATTCATGAAGACTGCCACAGTAAGTTCTTCTATAGAAAAAGAATGGACTTTAGAATCAGATGAGTTAGCCTTTTATTGTCTTTGGTTGGACACTTACAATTTTTGACTTGGGGAAACTATTTTATCTCTGAGATTTAGTTGCCTTCATCTCAAAAAGGCAGTAAAGTGATACTATGTATTTAAAGTATGTAGTACAGTGTTTTAACAAATTAATGTGCTCAACCCTCACTTCGATTGTCTAATAAACTCTTTGTCTATTTGTACAAAAAAAGTGATCAGAATGTACCTCCTCCTAACTCTTCATCACATATCTAATTTCTTTCAAAAATACACCTTCAGTATCAGTCATTGAAAATCATCTGCCCTCCATCTCTTTAAAATTAATTTACCTCCCTTTTGTCCTTGTGATTTATACAGTACTTAGGTCTCTTAATATATCTTATAATATTTAAGTTTTATAAAATTGTAAGTCTGTAAGACTGTGAATATGAAAACTGGAATTCTGTTCTGATCATATTTTTCCTTTTTATATTCACAAAATGGTTCTGCAATTTCCAGGACATCTGGGTGTCATAAGGTAACCAACTTGAATAGCATATCTTTCTTCATTTGCATCTTCATTAGCTCATCCCCACTGGCATTGTTGAAGACTGTGCATTGTATTTACAATTTACATGGCCACATGCTACCACCCATTTTTAAATTCTATTTGTGAAGTAAAGGTTTTATGGAATACACTTTGCAACTTACAGCAGCATATAGTAACAGAGCTGTGAATGCATTTAGGAAGATCCATGTCATACAACATGACTGTTCTTCCCTTGCCATTACCTTATTTTAAGTGCCTTCCTTAGCATCTGGTTATACACATCTCATGAAAACAGTTGTTTGTACACATGTATATATTTGACTGATAGTGCATGTTATTAAATAGATATGCCCGTAGGAAAGGCATATACTCAAATAGATCTCCCAATGTAATTCAATAAATTCACTTTTCTAGCAGACTTGGACATTGCAAGTCAAGCCCCATGTGGACCCAAGAGTCTGTTAATTCCATACATTGACCTTTTCCTGGAGGAGATATGTGAATACAGTTTTCTTCTTTAAGTGGGCTAGCTAACAGAAAATTTAGTTAACATGCTAAAGAAATTCAGGCAGTGGAGTTCCAGTCATCAGTTCATTCTAATCTTGAATTGTAGGGTTAATCAAATTCCTTCACTTAATCTGAATGTTTGTGTCCAAAACCTACCATCCTGCCTTAAGAAAATACCTTTCATTTCTTTTTCATAGTCCCCAGTTTTGTGAAATTTGATGAAGACGGACAGTGAAGTGAATCTAATTTGGATGGTTAAATACTCAGAAGGAATCAGGAAGAAAGCATAGATAGCTGCTTTCATTAAAATAGCTTTGTTCAAGAATACATGTCCACTGTACTGTTGTAGTGCTATTTCCATTTTGCTTTGTTTAATTAAAAAGGAATACTGGCACACAGTATTCTGGCTCCCCTCAGCAATGTACTTTGTCAGTCTGCCTGTTCTGTTCCCCGCTCTGGCTCTGGTGAATTCTCTCACCCTCCCGCGCTTCTGACTGTACCCAGTGCTTGTATAAATAAATAAATCTTTAAAAAAATAAAATATATAAAAAGGAATACTATTAAAACAAAAACTTCCCTTTAGAAAGATGTGCATATACAATTGAGTCAGCAGATTGGGCTGAAGACTATGCTATTTGATAGGATTTTCACAACTGACACATCATGGAAAAGCACTTTGGCTTGCCCTCTTTGATATAAAGTTAGCACATGTAAAGGAGTTTATTTGTTCAGAACTGGGCATCAGATGTAATGGAATAATGGATTGTTTTTATGTGACCCTGTTTTTTATATTCCTCAAGTTGCTCATTCATTCATTTTGCAAATTAGAGGTGCCAGGGTTCATGTGGGCTAGGTGAAAAGACTGAAAACCTTGCCTCCCCTCCCCCACACTTAAGATCAGGAATAAGACAAAAATTTGCTCGTATGTGTTCACAGTAACATTATTAACAATGGCTCAGAAATGAAGACAATTCAAAGGCCCATCACCTAATGAATGGATACACAAAATGTGTATATACTATGGAATATTACTAGGCAATAAAAAGGAATGAAGTACTGATACAATCTACAGCATAGATAAACCTTGAAAACACTAAATGAAAGAAGTCACAAAGTGTCACAATTTCATTTTATTTCACTTATATGAAGTGTCCATAATAGACAAATCCATGGAGATACAAAAGATATTTGTGTTCAGGATGAATAGGAGTGATTGTCAATGGGTATGGGTTTCTTTGGGGGGGGGTGATGAAAATGTTCTAAATTAGATAGTGGTGAAACTTGTATAAGTGTGTAAATATAGTAAAAACCATTGAATTATACACGTTAAAATGTGATTTTTTAGTATGTGAATTACGTTTTCATAAAACTTAGATAAATATATTTTAAACAATTTACCTATGATAGAACATTGTATTATGAAGAAAAATAGCTAGCTTAGATTGTGCAGAATGATTTAGACTTGAGTCCTATCATGAAGTTATAATTACCAAAATATAAAAGATGGCCTGCAATATGCAATATGCTAAAAGAGATGAACAAATGTAGAAGGTCTAAATGACTAAAAGAAGAGATGAAGGAGAAGGGAATAGAAAACAACTCCACAGTTATTCAATTATAAATTGATTCCATTTACAGAAATTTGTAAGTTGAAATTAAATCTGGGTTTTAGTGGAAAGTGACAAGGTCAGTTTTATACATGATTGGTGGTAATGATAAAACTTAATGAAAGTATCCTGTAGTTCCAGGAAGAAAAATTAACAGGAAGACTAGTAAGCATTGTAGCTAGAGATGCTGATCAAAAAGCATTTGCTTAGAAAGAAAAGTTTGAACTCATGGGCAATCCTGCAAAACAACTGAGGATGTCTGGGAGAGGGAAAGTGACTAATTAAGACAAGCAAGAGCCTGCTCCTCGTGCCTTAGCATGTCCCTTGAGGAAATCTCTACCATCGTAGCAGTTTGGAGTCTAACAGTCTGGAATGATGACTTTCCCCAGCCTGTTCCTAAAATCTTTCTTCTTCATCTTCAGTTTGGTAAGTTGTTCCGATGAACAGCCTCCTTTGCCATTATTCTATGAAGCATTATGTATACTTCTCTACCCCTTTTGGGTAGATTTTGCAACATAGCCTAGTTATGTAAGAGTGATGGAATGATGTTGTTTTCACTTCCCAGAGAACACCAGAAATAACAGTGGCAGGCAATTGAAATTCATTAAGTTGAAAATGTTCTCCAAATTTAACTACATCTATTTTCATGAATCTATTTAATATATATGCTTTCACTTTTCCTTTCCAGGAGATTGTCCAAGCATAAATATGCCTGGCAGAACTTAAAACATTTTTATAAACTTCCCTGGATTTCCAAATCCCTAATCTCCAATGATTATTTTTCCTTTTCCATAGAGAATTTAATATAAGAGAATGAATGAGTAAATACAGCAAAAATGTTCTTTGAAACATCACATGATAGTTGCATAAGATAGCGAATCTCAAGTAGGAATATCCCACTGATAATGTCAAAGATGTAGACAAATGGTTGGTGTGAGGCAGTCCAAGAATGTAATTAATGAGACAAACACCACAGTGGTCCTTTCTTTTCTTGAATTAAATTTGCATTTGGAGAAGGCTGGTTTTATGTTTGTTCTATGTGTAAGATTTAGTCTGGAAATAATTTTCAGGTATTTCATTTCTTAGAAATTTTTAAACACAGACTAACCAAATTATCTACTACTTTCCATCTATTTCACAGTAAGTCACTGGATGTAAAAACAATATAGTGTATTTCATAAACAATCAAGTGAAGAACCAGCCTTGCAAGGAACAAACAGAATTCGGTGGACCTGTTTTAAGAGGGGTCAATCATGCTAACAGCTCTGAATCTAATCCTAGTCAAGAGAGTTGAAATTAATTTGATTAAGAAAGGAAGAACAATTCAAAGGTGGAAGTTGGGACTTTGGTTTAAGGTCTCATCTGATACTTGCTCTGGTCAATGTGTTAAAGTTATCAACATGTGACCTCATGTATTCTTGAGGATTTCAATATCAACTGTAATTTATATATTGGATAATTTCCAAATCTATACATCTAGACTGACTCTTCACTGAACTCAAAACTTATTTATCCAGCTGCTACAGATTTTATCTTAGATGTCAAATAGGAATCTCCAATTCAATGCATCCAAATGGAATCCTTGATTTCCCCAAATTCAACTCTTCCCCTATCCAGTTGTTCAACCCCAAAATTATCTTTGATTCCTATGTTAATCTCATTACTTGCATACAGTTATTCTCCAAGTCCTGTTAGTTTTAGCTAAAAAAATATATATCTCTAGTCCATCCACTTCTCACCATCTTCATTGATTTCACTGAGGATGCCTTTTTACATGGAAATGCAACACACTTTAACAAGTTTCCAAGATGGGACTCCCTGTTGGTGCAGGGGTTATAGTCTCAGTGCTATGAAGCCATGTAAGCTTCTGCAGCACAAGCTGGATCCCTGCCAGGGAGCTAACCCACATGGCATAGCAGACCTCTCCTGTCTCACCCGCTGTTCCCCTTAGCAGTGCATTTCAGTAGATCTGCCTGTTCTGCTCCCCATTCTGTCTCTGGTGAATCCACTCACCCCCCCCCCACTTCCAGCCTATGCCGTAGTTCTTGTACACATAAATAAAATAAAAATAAATCTTAAAAAAAGTTTCAATGCTCTATTTTGGGACCTTTTGTATTCTCAGTATTTTCAAACATATAAAATTAGACAGAGAGGATAGCATGAACTGCTATATACCTACATCAGTATTATTTACTTATTTTAAAAAAAATAACAGAAATTTATTTTCTCAAAGTTCTGGAGGACATAAGTCCAAGATAAAGACACAATCAAGTTTAGTTTCTCCTGAGGAGATAACTGCCTTTTTGTAATTTCCTCACATGGTTGTTTTTTTATTATTTATTATCTTACATCACCGTTCATTTTTACACATTTGATTTCTCCCCTCATGTGTAGTCCCCATAATTCCCAACCACCATCACACCTGTGGCCATCACCATAGTTCTTTGTGCTCTTCCCTCCTCACACTTTCCCTAACCTGCTGTATGCCTCAGATATATGGTTTGCCTGCAGGTTTTTCTTTTTCCTGACCCTTTGTATGGTTTGTCTGTATTCTCCCTATAAGTGAAACCATCTGATATTTTTCTTTCTCCTTCTCACTTGTTTTCACTTAGCATTATTCCTTCCAGCTCCATCCATGTTGCCACAAATGGCATCAATTTATCTTTTTTGGTCACTGAGTCATATTCCCTTTTGTATATATACCATATCTTCTTGACCCACACATCTGTTTTGGGGCACTTAGGTTGTTTCCATATCTTAGCTATTGTAAATAGTGCTGCAGTAAACATTGGAGTGCAGGTTTCCCATTGAATTAGTGTTTTTGTGTCCTTGGGGTGTATTCCCAGGAATGGAATCTCTGGATCATAAGTAAATTCAATTTTAGTGTTTGAAGGATCCTCCATATAGCTTTCCATATTGGCTGGACCAGTTTGCATTCCCAACAGCAGTGTAAGAGTGTTCCTTTTACTCTGCATCCTTCCAAGCATTTGTTGTTGCTAGATTTGTTAACATGGGCATTCTAACCAGTATGAGGTGGTATCTCATTTTGGTTTGATTTGCACTAGCCTGATTGTAAGTGATGTTGAACATTTTATTGTATACCTGATGGCCATTTGCATTTCTTCTTTGGAAAAGTGTCTTTTTAGCTCTTCTGCCCATTTTTTGATCAGGTTGTTTGCTTTGTTTTTGTTGAGTTGTGTAAACTCTTTGTATATCTTTGATATCATGCCCTTATCAGTTCTATTGTGTGCAAATATTTTCTCCCAATCAGTAAGGTATCTTTTAATTTTGGTTATTGTCTCTTTTGCTGTACAGAAGATTTTTAGATTTATCTACATAAATCTCTGCTGATTATCTTTTCCTTCATTTTCTTTGCTTCTGGGATGAGTCTTCAAAGATGTTTCTGAAGTGTATGTTATAGGTTATTTTGCCTGAGTCTTCTTCCACATATTTTATGATTTCAGGTCATGCATATGGTGTGAGGTAGTAGCCTCGTTTCATTCTCTTTATGTGGCTGCCCAGTTTTCCCAGCACCATTTGTTTAAGAGATAATACTTTTCCTAGTGTATATTCTTTGCTCCTTTGTCATAGATTAGTTGACCATAAATGTATAGCCTTTTTTTTTTTTGCATTTTCAATTTGATTCCATTAGTCTGTAGTCTGCTTTTGTTACAATACCTTGCTGTTTTTAGTTTTATGACTTTGTTGTATAGTATGAAGCCTGAGTGTAATACCTCCATTTTTCCTCATTTTAGTCAGAAAAGCTATACAAAGTTTTAGTGATTCCATATGAATTTCAGTAATATTTGTTCCATTTCTTTGAAAAAATGTCATTGTGTGTACCAGTTTATCTTTGAACGTTTGGTAGAACTCACTTATGAATCTATCTGTTCCAGGACTTTGTTTTGGGAGAGGGTTTTGATTGCAGTTTCAATTTTGCTATTTGTAATCAGTTTGTTAAGGTTTTCTATTTCCTCTATATTCAGCTTTGGATTATTGCATAGTTCTAAGAATTAGTCCATCTCATCATATTGTTGAATTTGTTGGCATATGTATAATCATAGTTGTCTCTGATTATCCTCTGGATTTCTGCTCTGTCGGTAGTAATTTCTCACCTTTCATTAAATATCCTATCAATTTGAGTCTTTTCTTTTTCTTGCTGAGTCTGGCTAAAGTTTTATCAATTTTTTCCCAAAGAACCAGATTTTGGTTTTATTGATCTTGGATTGTCTTTTTAACTTCTATTTCATTATTTTTGCTTGAAATTTTACTATTTTCTTTCTTCTGTTGCCTTTGGGTTTTTGTTTGTTCTTATTCCTTTTCTAGTTCTTTAAGGTGGGAAATTAGGTTGTTGTTGTGTTCTTTTTGGGGGGGGGGGCGGGTTCATTCTTGTTTTTTGATGTGGGCCTGTATGATTACATAGTCATTACTATTTTGCTGTGTGCCATGCTGAAATGTCATCTCTTATAGAGGTCTTCCCTGGCTGCTTCATTTAAGGACCTGGTCTCTACATCATAACCCCTATTTATTTTCTGTATAGCATCCATAAGACATGATAACGATCTTCTTTATTTTTTTATTAGTCATTTTCCGCCATGTGAGCAGGGTTCTTTGACATCCTGCATAGTGCTGGATCCCAAGGCACAGCACAATGTCTGGCACACAGTGGGTGCTTTTCTTTTTTTCTCAGAGAACACTACAAACTTGCTGACCCTACATATTTTCACATATATAAATGGGTCAGGGGTGAGTTAAGTGATAATAGAATCCCTTCACGTTTTTTTATGTCATTGTCTGATGATTTAGGCCAGGACAAAGATGATCCTTTTGTAATTCTTTCTGGACTGTTCATGTCATAGCTGTTGGAGCAAGTGATATCTCTGACTAGGCAGCCACTGAGACTGCTGGAGGCTCCCAATCTGGAATCGAGCCTATTCTGGGCCTGAGAGAAGAGATGGCTTGCTGATTGAACAAAGGCCACAGGAATTGGGTTGGGAGAATATCTCTGGACACATAGGGGTGGGAGAGTATAGGGGTGGGCTTATAGATTTAGGGCAGGAAATTCTTTCAATGATACTTGAGAGCTTCCTGACTTTCATAAGCCTCAAAGATTTAGAGGTCTGTGACTTCCTGAATCTCCAAAGGACTCTGAAATCCCACTTTCAAAAGTCATCTTTTGCTTCAGGAAAATTCACTGATTTAATCATTATTTCAAAGTTCTCTTTATAATTCAAATACTTTGGGTTTGATGAAGAAGATTATAAGTGTTTTCACCTTTGTGTGTATTAGTTTCACCAGACAGTTTTCCTTCTAAAATCTGAACTCTCATGGATGGATCATATGGTAGCTCCATTTTTAGTAGACTGAGGAAACTCCAGACAGCTTTCCATAGTGGTTGGACCAGTTTGCACTCCAACCAGCGATGTAGGAGAGTTCTTTTTCATCACATCCTTGCCAACATTTGTTGTTACTAGTTTTTTTGATATGTGCCATTCTTCTGGTGTGGTTTTGATTTGCATTTCCCTGATAAGGGATGTTGAAAATTTTTTCATATGCCTGTTGGCCGTTTGCATTTCCTCTTTGGAGAAATGTCTTTTAAGCTCTTCTGCCATATCTCGACTGGATTTTTTACTTTGTTGTTGTTGAGTTGTGTGAGTTCTTTGTATATCTTTGTGCTCAATCCCTTATCAGTTTTATGGAGTACAAAGGTTTTTTCCCAATCAATAAGGTGTCTCTTTGTTTTGGTTAATTTCTCTTTTGCTGTACAGAAGCACTTCAGTCTGATGTAATCCCAGGTGTTTATCTTTTCCTTAACTTTCTTTGCTTTGAGTGATGAGTTTAAAGTTATTACTGAGATACATGTCTTCTTGTGTTTTACAATATTTTCTTCTATATATTTTATGGTTTCAGGTCTTATGTCCAGTTCTTTTATCCATTTTGAGTTGATTTTTGTGCACATTGAAATTCAACACTATTTCAACAAAAATCTCAATGACATTCTTCAAAGAAATAGAATACTGATGAAATTCATATGGAACAACAAAAAACCATGAATAGCTAAAGCGCTATCATGAAAACAAAGGAGAATGGAGGTATCACACTTCCAAATGTCAAACTATACTACAAAGCCATATTAATTAAAACAGTATGGTATTGGAACAAAAACAGACACACAGACCAATGGAACCAAATAGAGTCCAGAAATAAAGCCACACTTATATGGACAACTAATCCTTGATGAAAGAACAAAGAATATGCAATGGAACATGGACAGTTTGTTCAATAAATGGTGCTGGGAAAACTGGACCACCACATGCAAAAGATTTTGTTATTTTAATAGTGGTAACCTCAAAACTCCATCTGTATCTCAACCCAGATTTATCTCCATAGCTCCCCTTCAGGATTCCTGATGAACATATTCACTTGAATAACAGGTTGCCACCTCAAACTTAAGATATACCATATTTAGAATAACTGAGCTCAATGGGTTCACTCTCTTGGTTGGTATCAGGACCAAACAAAAGACACTGACAAGATTGAGTGCACAAAAGACCAGTATCTATTTTGTTTTTACCTGGCAAAGGGTAAAACTCACCAGGTTGGAATCTCTCTCACTGTTCCCAGTCCAGTGTATGCAAAGAAAAAGGCCTTTTGTGCAGCAAACTAAAAAAATATCAACTTATTCTCACCAACAGTGTAGAGGGAGAAGGAAAAGGTCCAGTTACTGACAGATGGTAAGAGGTGGAGCTGTAGCTATAGGAGCCAGCAGGGTGTGGAAGGAGCTTGCTACTGTTAAGGTCTTCCCTGATCTGGGGAGTTAAGGTGGAGGAAAGGTCCACTACCTGTCAGGGTAGCTGCCTTCTGCAGCATCTCCAACTCAAAAGAGACTGAGTCTACATACATGGTTCCCTATTAGAGGCTACCAAAATGGCCCCTCAGCTCCACCCTTTCCTTGTAACCCCTTCACCTAGGATGTCAAAGGATGTCAGGGGTGGAATTCAGGCCATGGCACTGTATAAGTATAGTCCCCTCCAACTTGGTTGGGGCCAGATGTCAGGGAGCAAATTAGATCCCTCAAATGCACAGGGCCACTCCAACAATGTGATGAGAAGGAAGTGGCAAAACTAGCATTTCCAAAGAAACTGTCTCCTGAGGTGACAATTGGGTAATTTTTAAAAAAGAGTTATTTATTTTTTACATACAAAAACTCTGGTGTCAGCCAGAGATTGGGAGGGGGGGATGAGAGGATTCACCAGAGACAGGTGGGGAGCAGAACAGGCATAAATACTGAAATACACTGCTGAGGGGAGCAGCGGGTGAGCCAAGAGAGGTCTGCTGCACCATGTGGGTAGCTCCCTGACCGGGGATTGAACTCAGGCCGTAGTGGTAACAGCACTGAAACTTAACCCCTAGGCCACCAGGGAGGCCCCAATTAGGTAAAATTATACAGTATTGTTTAGTGTGGGAAGGGGCTTTGAGCAATGTCTTTGTTCTTCATCTTGGCATCTTCTGGTCATTATCTTCTATAAAAGGTCTGTGCTCTGTAAAAGACATACTTCAGAGGGACATATTATAAGGATTCTAGAAACCTTAGAATATAGAATATTACTCAGCAATCAAAAAGGATAAACTCATACCATTTACAGCAACATGGACGGAGCTGCAAGTATTGTGCTCAGCGAAATAAGCCAGAAATAAAAAGAAAAATAGCAGATGGTTTCATTTATAGGAGGCATGTAGAGGAACCAAATAAGGGATCAGGAAAAAAAATAACTCTAATAAAGTAAAAATCAAAATCAACAGGCAATCACAGACCAGAGACATTCTATAGGGGAGAAGGAGGGAAAAGGATCAGGACAAGGGTGGGAAGAGCACAAGGGACTATGGTGATGGTGCATAGGTGAATTGGTAGTGGGAATTTCACAGGAAATCATACATTGTACAAAAATGAAGGATATATATATATATATATACATACATATATATGAAGCTTCTCTCTCTATATATATAGGAGAAGATTGTGTACAGGTGAGCTATGGTGACCTGAGCCAATGGGGGAAATTTACTGTGCTGATAATAATTATAACTTATTTCCTTTTCAGGAATCCCTATTTTTGGTGAAGAAATTGCTCAAAATCTCAATCAAAATTTCAATATGCGTATCAATTTTAATATTAATATCAATTTCAATATGCATATCAATTTTAAGTTCTCTTTTTGTAACAATTTCTGTCTACTTTCTTTCTATATTATCTTACGTCTATGCCTCCTGTCTATTTCCTTTCCATTTCCACTTAACTCTTTTTTAGCTGCTTCTTAGATTTTTTGGATAATCCATTTGACATTTTCCTTTTTTACTTTCAATTTACTACATCGCCTGCTGCCAGATTATACAGGAGTTGCATCATATGTGGGGGTTTAGTATTCAATTTATTGTTTATGGAGAAAATTCTGTATAGTCAAAATTGCTTTTAAAAATGCCTTGTATTGTCCGTCAAGTAGAATCTGCAGACATAGGGCTTCTTGGAAAGTTCAGCACTGCCAATATTTTCTCTACTTTTGGAACAGATCACTTTCCTTTTGGTTGAACACCAGATGAAGTCATCTGCTTGGTTTTGGGGGCTATGTAGTATGAAAAATGTTTCTTTAAACACCAGAATCACACTCAACACTAGTGTATTTGCATTCACATTAGTTACTCATATGTATGATACAAATCTACTAGAATGTCTAAAATGATAGCTCTCTTCCTAATATTTCTTTGTTCAATAACTTTTAATGGCTCTTCATTGCCTATCAGGGAGTCCCATTTATTTAGCCTGGCACTCAAAACTGTCCATGATCTACCTTAACTCACTTTTCTAATCAGATTGCACTCCAAAGTAGAATGCCTGTGACAATCCACATATATGCTTTGCATATTAGTCTGCATTCATACTTTCTTTCTTTTTTTTTCCTAAAGATTTATTTATTTATACAAGCACTGGGTACAGTCAGAAGCATGGGAGGGTGAGAGAATTCACCAGAGCCAGAGTGGGGAGCAGAACAGGCAGACTGATGAAGTACACTGCCGAGGGGAGCAACGGGTGGAAGGAGAGGTCTGCGCGCCATGTGGGACCCTCGCTGGCAGCTGGGGATCAAACCAGCACTGCAGAGGCTGCGGGCAGCTTTGCAGCCCAGCGCTCAACCACTGTGCCACTAGGGGAGGCCCCATTCATACTTTCTTGTACAGTGATCCCTCTACTTGCAATACCTTTTTCAACTCTCTCTCTGTGTTGGGATCATCCATTCTTCAAGATCAACTCACATGCTGCCTCTTCTAAGATTCCTTCAGAGGCTTCTCAACATACCCTCCTCCCAATCATTTTTCTCTCCTTTGAACAGCAGTGCTTCTTCATTTGTATTATTTTTTTTATAGGCAAGTATCATATTCTAGCTAGCATTGTGATTTCTGGTGATGTTTTATGAGACTATAAACACCTTGATGGGCAGGATCAGTGCTTGAATCTTCCTTCACTGCCATATGTATCTACAAGTAGATAGTCAGTTCTCAACAGAGTATAATGAATAAATAAGTAAAGAATTGTGATTTTTCAACCTCTTTCCAGGCAGAAGAGACTCAAAGCCTGAAATTCAATTACCCACAACAGCAGCAGACTCTGCTTATCCCAGTAGTGCCTCCATCAGGCATTAATGAAGTCAAGAGGAAGGCAGATGGGCAAGATAATATATGCAAGCAAACATTTTTTAAATTTATTTATTTTTGTTTTTATATTCCCCATACAATTGCAACCCCCTGATTTTGACCCCAATCTCTCCTTTCCCTGGCGCCCCCCCCCCCCAAAGTGTGACTCTGGTTCATAGTTGTTTGTTGATTTTGATTTTTTCTTTCTTATAGCTATTCTTTTCCCTGGTCCCTTATTTAAGTTTTCTAGATTCCTGCTATGAGTGAGACCATCCGGTATTTTTCTTTTTCTTTCTGGCTTATTTCGTTGAGCATGATCCCTTCCAGCACCATCCATGTTGCTGCAAATTGCATGTGTTTATCTTTTTTGAATGCTGAGTAATATTCCATGGTGTATATGTACCACATCTTCTTGATCCAGTCATCTATTTTTGGGCATTTGGGTTGTTTCCAAAGCTTAGCTGTTGTAAATTGTGCTGCTATAAACATAGGGGTGCAGGTGCTCTTTGGAATTGATGTTTCTGTGTCCTTTGGGTAAATCCCTAGGAGTGGAATTGCTGGATCATATGGAAGCTCCATCTTCAACAGGTTGAGGAATCTCCACACAGCTTTCCATGGTGGTTGGACCAGTTTGCACTCCCACTAGCAGTGAAGGAAAGTTCCTTTCTCTCCACATCTTTGCCAATATTTGTTGTTACTAGTTTTTTTAATATGTGCCATTCTCACTGGTGTGAGATGGTATCTCATTGTAGTTTTGATTTGCATTTCCCCGATTGCAAGTTACATTGAATATTTTTTGATATGCCTGGTGGCCATTTTTATTTCCTCTTTAGAGAAGTTTCTTTTTAACTCTTCTGCCCATTTTTTGACTGGATTGTTTTCTTTGTTTTTGTTGAGTTTCATCAGCTCTTTGTAGATTTTTGTGATCAGTCCTTTATTGTTAGTGTTGGGTGCAAAAATTTTCTCCCAGTCGGTGGGGTTTCTCTTTGTTTTTGTTATTGTCTCTTTTGCTATGCAGAAGCTCTTTAATTTGATGTAGTCCCAGCTGTTTATCTTTGCCTTCACTATCACTGCTTTGGGTGATGCGTCTGTAAAGATGTCTTTGAGGTGCATGTCATGTAGTGTTTCGCCTATATTTCCTTCTATATATTTTATGGTTTCAGGCCTTGTGTCTTGTTTTTTAATCCATTTTGAGTTGGTTTTTGTGCATGGTGTGAGGTAGTAGTCAAGCTTCATTCTTTTGTGTGTAGTGACCCAGTTTTCCCAGCACCATTTATTGAACAAACTTTCTTTGCTCCAATGCATATTCTTTGCTCCTTTGTCAAAGATTAGTTGGCCATAAATCTGTGGGTTTATTTCTGGGTTTTCTATTTGGTTTGATTGGTCCATGTGTCTGTTCTGGTTCCAATACCATGCAGTTTTGATTATTATGGCTTTGTAGTGTAGTTTGAAATCTGGGAGAGTGATTCCTCCATTCCCTTCTTTTTTTTCAGGAGGGTTTTGGCTATTCGGGGTTTTTGGTAGCTCCATATGAATTTCATCAATATTTTTTCTATTTCTTTGAAGAATGACATTGAAATTTAATTGGAATAGCATTGAATCTGTAGATTGTTTTTGATAGGATGGCCATTTTAATAATGTTAATTCTTCTGATCCATGAGCAGGGGATGTCTTTCCATTTCTTTTTGTTATCTTCTATTTCTTTTAACAGTGTTTTATAGTTTTCTTTGTGTAGGTCCTTTACTTCTTTTGTTAGGTTTGCTCCCAAGTATTTGATTTTTTTTTTGTTTCAATAATAAAAGGAATGGTTTTCTTGATTTCTTCTTCTTATGCAAGCAAACTTTTTGCTTCTTCTTAAAGAGCAAAATAAACATCTTATTTGGTTTTAAAAAAAGAACTTGGAAATTAATAACACAATGACTTTTTCATAGAAGGATTCAGGAAGTGCCAAGTTCTGTCACTGGGATGGAGACATTTTGTTCCTATTGTATAGAAAGAGACAGATGAAGTCTCTTTAGCAGTCCCAGAGACTGACTGTTTTAAAGAATCAGAGCATTTTCAGTGTATCTCAAGCTCAGCTGGACTTTAACCTTTATGGAGGAAAAAAAATCTAGTTCTTTTAACAATCAATCCCTTGAATCTTTTCTGATACATATGCCAAACCTCACATAATACAAGTCTAGCTCTGCCCAGATGAGATTTTAAAGGAAAGTCTGGAAGTTCGGATGGTAGGAGATTTGAGCCTGACTTAACATCTTTCAAATTTTAATCTTGTATTTCCTTCATGTATCACTTATGCAGAAAATGCACGCTGCCAGTGACAAAGAGGGATTTGCGAGTGATTTTACGTTCTCAGTGTTGATTTTAGACTGATCAAGGGAATGGCCGCCCACACTCATGTAAAATCTGAATGAAACCATAGAAAATTGTCTTGATCTTCCTTACTATATTATGGAAAGTGGCTTCCAGGAGGGAAGTATTTTTTTGTCTGCTTTGTTTTTAATTTTTCTGCACAATTGCTCACAAGGATCTTCCTGTTTCTTCTCTCCCTCCCGGACTTGGGTGCTGTAATTACTATCGCAGAGACCTGGAAGGATGCCTGTTCTTTGGCAAGGTCTCCTCTGCTCGGCCTCCTCTCGTTCTTTCTGGCTCCGCCTCCTCCGCACACCCTATAGCCAGCAGCTAGACAGCTGGGTTCAATCAGAAACCACTTACTACTCTAGACGATTCAAAGGGGGAAACTTCGGCGTGAAGCGCAGCCGGCTGCAGTCTGTGGAGCTTTCCATCCCCGGAACCCACCGCGCGGGATCCTTCTCGCCCGGTACCCCTGGTGTCTCCGGGGGTCCGATCCTGCGAGGAGGTGCCTTCCAGCCTGGTAATGGGTGTGGGCGAGGGACCTTAAGAGAGGCGCGGCGGCACCAGGGTGGTCCCAGCTCGGCTCGGCCGCTGCAACTGCGAGCGCGCACGCCACCCGGCGGTCTGCAGCCATGGCTGGGCGCTGAAACGCTGGCCGGCCCGGTGCCTCTTAGAAGAGCCTGCATCCTCGATTTTGGCTTCACCGCTGTCCTGGGTGAAAATGGCTGTCTAGACTAAAATGTACCTTAAGGGACCATACTGTGGTTCTCCAGCCAGTTAAGCCCAACGCTTAAGCTCCGAGACCTGGAGGAGGAGGAGGAGCCCAGCTCTGAAAAGTGCAGTCATGAATACTGGAGTTGCCATGAAATATGGAAACGACTCCTCGACAGAACTAAGTGAGGTAAGAAACAGCTGAAATGGGTTCTCTGGTTTCTGAGGCATTGGCTTTTTGGCAAACCCCCTCCTTCGCTATCTACCCCAGCCCCATACTTAAACCCCTCCCCACGCTCCTAGGCTGGAGGCAACATAATTAAAGATTAATAGATTTTTCTGGATCCTGTTTTAACTTGTAGTGCTACTCAAGGAAATGACCTGAACTGGCTTGATATTTTCAGTCTGAAACCAGTAGCTCAAAAAAGAAACTAGCTCTCACCACACCACCAAGGCGTTTACTTTCTGCTTTCTGTGCCTCTGTCCCTTTCCACCACCATCCCCCAATTTGTGTACAACATTCCTCTATGTAATCAGCAAAAAAAAAAAAAAAAAAAAAAGGTGATCCCAGCCGAACACAAGCCAATGGTAACTAATTGGCTAGGATTGGGGCTGGTGGTGTGATGGGAAACTCACTGGCGTTTTAAATCTATCAATTGACGTATTGGTGTGATGCGTTTGGTTGAGATCAAGCAAGGCGGTCTCTTCTCTGAGGAGGTGAATGGATCAGCACTGGAAGGAAACACATCAAAGCTGCTTAGAACTTTATTTCCTGCCTGAGACTGGACTCCTGACTTTCTGAGGCAAGAATATTTGCAATTTCTGATTCTCACTGCAACATATCATCTAGAATATTTGAGGCTAAAACTACATCAAACAGTATTCAACTATGTGAGATGCCCAAAGCCACCTTTTTTTGATGACTTTAGGGATGTCTCCCCCTCCCCCATCCAAGTCTTTGAATACTTGAGAAGTAGTGATGCCAAACCTAAGGAACTGTATACTTAAAAGAGAGGAAGAAGGCTGTTTTTCCCTATTAGCACCATCACTGAGTCATTTATGGGGGCAAAAGATGAATAAATACCCTGTGCTTCTTATGTATGGCTGAAGACTAGAAAAGGGAAGAAAAGGAGACTGGTGTAAAAGCAGCCAGAAAGGCAGATAGAGGTGATATCAGATTACCAACAGAAAAGGAAAAAATGAAAGGATGGCACCCTCATGGTGTATGTGGGTGTATGAGGGATAGGTTCATGTGGAAAGGGAGTGAAAAAGGGGTAACACTCCCACCCCCCAGGTCTGGGGCTAGGTGAATGCACTTATCCACTATCTGGTTCTTTAAGGGTCTTGTTGCTTTGCTGTTCCTGCTTGGGCTTAGAATAACTTTTTGAAGTGTTGATCAAATGTGGTAGAAGCATTTCCTTAGGGCCTTTTAACTTAAAAAAGAGAGGTTGTGGGAAGAGGCACAAGGACCTAAGTAACTTTTGCCAATTTCACCTGGAGGGAGAGGTTTCAAATCTAAAATAGAGGGTCCTGGGTCCTTTACTAATGCTAAGGAGAAGGCTTTGGCTTCTAAGGTCATTTAAAAATCTAACACCAAGGGAATCTTTCAGAGTCTCTGCTAGACCTTCACATTTTGTATTTCTCTGTAGCAGCTATAACTATCTTCATTTGAAGTGTGCTATTCAGTTATTTTTGCTTAAAAATAAATCACAGATTTGGAACAAAAGTGGCTAAAAGGCTCAATAGTGAAAGTGGAGAGTGGGATTGACTTTTGTAGTATTGGCATGTATAATAAATGTATTAGCTGAACCACTAGTGCTGTGGAACCCAGGTGGGAGATCAAGCTCTTTGCTTCTCTGTGGCTACTATTTAGAAAACTTACAGCCACATGAAAGTGTTAAGTGCGCATTATGAACTCTGCGTTAATTGAAACAATTAATATTTGAGCATTGTAAGGACATAGCTTTGTCCCTAAGGAAATAAGTTTTTACACAAACCACATTTTTTTACCAGATTTTTCCCTTACTGTCTGCTTGATCATTTTTTGCCTTCTTTCAAACCACTTCTAGATTCAATGATTTTGTTGTCCTCCCAATCCTAGTTTCCCTGTGGATTAACTGCAATAAACTCTAAGAGTAGTGTTTTGTTTTTGTACATATTTTAAATTAAGAGGCGCCTCCATGGACAATAACCAGGAGGTCTGTGGCTGGACTGTTAGATAGATAACTTACTTTATTTCTTAGTGCTGTGAACCTAATCCTAGCTAAAACAAATTCTAATTTATTTTCATACTTGGTTGGGAGCACTTTCTGATTAAGTGTTTGTATACGAGTAAGCTTCTGGGACTACTGTGAGAATGAGATAGTCCAGGGTTTGCTAGGGCATTAATATCATAAGGGGAAATAGGTGAGATTAACCTCTGAATAGGAGGGGTTTTTTACTTCCAATGTAGATTTCAACTCAAACTTGGAATCCCCCTTTTCAGGATGCCCTGATGTAGGCATGAAGTGGAAGGAAATCTGCTTCCTGGCATCATTGATTATAGTGACTTCCAAAATGGTTTCTCATTTGGGGCTTCTGAGCTACTTATGAAAATGCTGTCCTGGCACACAGGTAATTACTGCTGGAGAAAGTGCCTGATACTGAGAAAGCTGCCTTGTCACCATTTAACTTCTAAAGTGTTAAAGATGGTACATCTTTCTTATTTGGCATTAAAATGCCTCCAGCTAGCAGTGGTAACATATTGGGGTCAGAATAATTTGCTGAATGTCTAGGAAAGGTCTCCAGTATATGGCTATCTCCTACTCACTTCCCTATCAGGACACATCAATTGCCTTACCACCTGAGTTTGTCCTTCTGTAAGCCCACATGTACCTGGCAACACTACCCATTCTTCTGCCATAACCCTTACCACCCTGTATACCATTTATTCCTGTGTTTGTCTGTCTCAGAAGTTTACCTGTTAGGGAGTGTTCAATGGTCAGAGCAATACTTCTTTCTCAGGGAACATTCTTGCAGCATGGTTGACAGTTAAGAATGAGGGAAAGAAGTAAAAAGAAAAGACTAAAAGGAAAATGGTGTGGCCCCTACTGTATATTCTCAACTTCCTTCTCCCTGAAGTTAAGATCCTGGTTACAGAACCCCTTACCCCCCATCTCTTTCTGAAGGCACCCAGGAGCCCCAGACCTCCAACTGGGTTTGAAAAACTTTGCTTCAGCTAAATCTCATGGGAATGCCTGAATGTGTGTTTCTAGATATTCTCTCTTAAGGGCAGAGATCAGTGTGGGGGTCACTTGGATGCAGGGTCTAGTCCTAGCCTGTGGGAGTAGTTTCAGAAGTTGGAATTAGATTATGTTATTGCATTAGAAATGATAAATGTGAAGAATGGCAATGTTAAATTTTTTTAAGATTTATTTATTTATTTATACAAGACTGGGTACAGTCAGAAGCGCAGGAGGGTGAGAGAATTCACGAGAGCCAGAATGGGGAACAGAACAGGCAGACTGACGAAATACACTGCTGAGGGGATCAGTGGGCTAGGCAGGAGAGGTCTGTCACACCATGTGGAACCCTCGCCAGCGGCCAGGGATTGAACCGGTGCTGCAGAGGCTGTGGGCAGCTTCTCAGCCCAGCGCTCAACCACTGCGCCGCCAGGGGAGGCCCAATGTTAATATTTTGCTGAAATACTTCAAATGAAGCAATATTGTGCAAAACTACTTATTTCATCTTGCAAGCATTCCCTCCTTTATGCATATCAAAGGTTAAATCCATGTTTTTAAAGACATGTTGATATCAGTACAACAAAACTTTTTTTGACATGCAATAAGGTTGGTATACAGTAGCATTCTCTTAGAAATTACTGCTGTCCATTGATACTCTGGTTAAAGTAAAGTTGTTAGTGCTTGTGAAAATGGTAAGCTAATGCTGCTAGCCTTATCATGGTTTCTTTAAAAATTGAAAATGAGTATGTGGTGTTTAAGGATAAGAATGTGGAGAGTAAATCTGTATATAATTGTGCCCTACATTCAGGAAGACATCTTTTCTGACAAAGATAGGAAAGTTCCTGTGGTTAAGCTTCTGTATTCATTTGTAAGTGATAGAAATATGTTAATAGGTTTTATTTTGGGGGAATGATTTTAATCTCGTGGGAGTGATAAAGATTTCAATTCATTTTGTGTGTGCCTGCAGTAGAGCATTGATAAGTCCTTTTAAGCGTGCGGGTGAGGACCCACAGTCAGACACCCCATTTTGTATCAGGGCTGCCCTATAACAATTTTACTAATGTAAGTTTTTAAAAATATCAGTGTTCATATGGAGATTCCAATAAGGTCTGGGCTACTGTGTGGGTTTTATTCAAAATGTGATTGCAATATTCCTCAGTGGTGGAATTAAGTTATCATCAAAGCAATCAGCCTGTGATGTTGTAACTGGGTGGTCCCCCGGAAAAGGGGAAGTTTCAGGTTCCCTGCCCCACCCAAGTGAGGGTGGAGCTAAGCAGGGAGGAGAAGAAGGGAGGAGAAGGGAGGAAGCAGGATGGAGAGCAAGAAGAAGACCTGGAGGAGGTATGCTCTACAGAGCAGAGAGACATGTGAAAAAACTGCACTGGCTTTTTGGTCCTAGACTAGTTGAAACAGCTGTGGGTGAGAGACCTGTGGAGAGGTTTAAGATGGCAGCTTCTTGATTTTGCTTTTGCTTTTTTCCTCCCAGACTTGTCTGATTGTTTCTGACTCTTTCCTATGGTTCCCCTCTGGAAGGCGCTTGTGGCAGGCTTTTGGGCCTTGCCTTGGGCCAGTCCTGTTTGGCTGGACTTTTACCCATAAGGGGACCGGTAACTTCAGGTGCTTGAATTGAAAACTATATTGTCTTTTCTGTATTGTGCACTGATTGTATTGAAGTTCCTTTCCATTAAAGTTCTATATGTCTTGATGTGGCAGATGGCAGAACCTATTTAGAGCAGGCGGGTTTGAGGATTATGGGGTGCCCCTCTCCCTGTCCTGTAACAATGCTTTGGGGCTCTAACTGCACCACTGGTTCACTAGATGGGAAGTTGGCACATATTCTACCACAAAATGATGAGGCTCATACAGTGTCATAAACACAGTGCAGCAGTTGGAACAAAGATGTTATGTAACAAGCTATGTGGAGAGTTCTGAGGCTTATGCTTTTAATAAAAAAATTAAGCTTTTCAAGGTTTTTCTACCATCAAAGACCCCAGGTAAAATGGTTTTCCTTTCACATCCTGTCTTTATTTCAACAAGTAATTTGAGGAAAAATTTTAATTGCTTTAAAAAAATATTCTAACATATGAATGGTTAATAGGAAGAGGCCAGTTAAAGAAAAAAGACATTAGATTGTAAATTTCTAGACAGCAATATGCAGTTATGTCCAGTGTTCAGGAATAGTACTCAAAATTGCTAAGCCTACGCATGCCTATTTTCTGTCATTTCCCTGCTTAACACCCTTCATTTCAGGTACCCTACTCTATTTCTCTGTTGACCATCTGTATCTCTGGCCACTTCATACCCTTACATTCCAACTTCCAGCCAACTCAACTGTGTCCAGTTGAGTGCTGTTTTTTTTTTACCTCAAAACTTGCAATTTTCAGCAGAGCTGTACCTCTGCTGAAACATTCTCCGTATCTTCAACCTTGACTTATCTGGCTCCTGCTCGTCTTAGAAGACTTAGTTCAAGAATTAGTTCCCATAATAATCCTCATGACATTCTAGTAAGGTCTAGGTTTCATGCTCTCCCCTGTGCTCTGATACACCAGCCATTTCTGCATTATAGCACTTACTACCATACAGATATGCAGATTTGCTGTTCCTACCAAAGCAGCTGCTATTTGCACTGGCATGGTGCCTAACCCCTCAACATTCCCTTTGAATGAATGACCTTAATTTCAACCTATGCAGTAGTATATAGGTTCTATATTTAGGAGCATTTGCTAGTGAGGAATGGAATCTCAGACAGATTAAACCTCTTGTGCAAGGTCACATATCAAGCAGGTGGCATTATGATATTCCAAAAGTCCCTGCTATTTGCATAATACCTGCAGTCTTCTCGGAATATGTGGTCATGGCCTCCAGAAGTGGCCTTGGGGATGGTGGGTAGGTTGAAAGAGAGACATCTGGAAGGATGACCAAGCTCCTGAGAGGATTATGCTAATACAGATTGGCGATTTCATATAAAATCCAATTAATGAGGAATAATGAGTCTGTTTTTGGGCAGGCTGAGTTTGAAAATGTGGTCATCTAAGTACAAATGTGCAATAGGTTATGTGATGAAAAGGTTCAGGGAGAGGTCAAGATTAGGACTCTCTGGTCTTCATAGCTATTCTCCTACAATGCAGATGAGTTGATAGCTGATGTTATAGTCCACTTCAGCTCCTCCACAATACATGCTTATAGCTTATGTACACATAAGTTACAAAGTGGTACTACTCTGTGTGCTCAAATGTAGGTAAAAGGAATCTAGTCTGCCCTTAATATATTATTATATGTATAGTTGACTCTTGAACATTGAGAGATACTAGCTTCAAGATGCTGCCTTCCCCCACTGTAAGGAACATGAGTTCAAATCATGCTATTTTTTGCCTTCCATGCAACAGACAGCCCATACCTTGAAATGCTTTTTTCCACCATACATCTAACAAAAACAGATGGGCCTTGCATTTGTAACAGCATGGCTATGGGCATTTAACAGTGTAAAGGGTTGGCTAAGCAAATTGTCTCAGAGAACTGACAGTGAACCTACCTGGATTGGGATGGTTGGATGACACCCACTTACCCCAGGATAGCCAAATTGGCAGATGCTCAAGTACCTTGCAATCTACCCTCCTTATCCAAGGTTCAACCAACCGATATGCAGAATTGCAGACAGAAAAAAAAATCTACTTATTAGTGCACCTGTGCAGTTTAAAACTATTGATATGTTGTTTAAAGGTTATGCTTAAGTTGTGGTTCTGAATTATTTAAGAAAAATTAGCTATTAACTAGACTTAACTATGGTGATCATTTTATAATATATACAGATGTAGAATTATTATGTACTACACCTGAAACTAATATAATGGTTTATATCAATTTTATCTCACTTAAAATCTCTGAATAGCTTGGCCCAATACAATAACGTTTGTTCTTACAATTCCTCCTCAGAAAAAGGGCAGGATAAACAGATTGAATAAGTGGCTATGTTCATGAAAGTAATGTGTTTACCAGAATTTGGAAAATATGTGTGAGTAAGCAAAACATCTTGTAATTATACTACTGGATAGTATTTGAGTATATTCTTTTGCTTATAAATAATCTTTAAAGGAATAATACTTTTTATTTTTTATTTTTTTAATTCTTTTCCTAGAACTTAATGCAATATCTTGCAATCTCTGGCAATCTCATTTCTTCTTTCTTTATTGCAATCTCTGGCAATCTCATTCTTCTTTCTTTCTTCTTCTGGTTTATAACACTACATATGATTTAGGGAAATAAGGTCATACCTCTCAGATGTATGTTACTGCACTACACCCACTATCAAAGTCTCCATAGTCCTCTACTCTAGGCCATTGGGCCACGTCTGCATGTTTCCTCCCCCTCTATTACCTTCAATTTTTCAATTGTATTTCTTTTTTTTTTTTCTTAAAGATTTATTTATTTTTATTTTTATTTATACAAGCACTGGGTACAGTCAGAAGCGCGGGAGGGTGAGAGAATTCACCAGCACCAGAGCGGGGAGCAGAACAGGCAGATGGATCGAAATACACTGCTGAGGGGAGCAGCGGGAGGCAGGAGAGGTCTGCGCGCCATGTGGGACCCTCCTCTGGTGGCCGGGGAGCAGCCGGGGATCGAACTGGCACTGCAAAGGCTGCGGGCAGCTTCGCAACCCAGCGCTCAACTGCTGAGCCATCGGAGAGGCCCTCAATTATATTTCTAAGGTTAGTTTTAGTTTACTTTCATCAGTTCCTTTGTTGTTGTTTTTTTCTATGTTTTGCATACATAACTGAAATCATCCAGTAATTGTAAGTATCCTGATTTCATTTTTCACATAGTCCCCTCCAGTTCCCTGAAGGTTGTCACAAATGAGTTTATCCTTTTTTAATAGCTGAGTGGTATTCGTATATATCTATATCTATATATGTCATGTCTTCTAATCCATTTTTGTGTTGATAGGCATTTAGGTTGATTCCATAACTTGGCTATAGTGGTTTAGTGCTGTAATGAACATAAGAGTGAATATATCCCTTTGAATTAGTGATTTTGTGTTCTTTGGATAGATATTTAGGAGTATAATTGCTGGATCACTTGTAATACCTATGTTTCATGTTTTGAGAAACCTCCATACTATTTTCCATAAGGGCTAGACCAGTCTATATTCCCATTGAGTGTATGAGGGTTCCTTTTTTTAATACTCTTGCTAACATTTGTAGTTTCTGGGTTTTTTTTTTTTTTCTTCTGATATGGACCATTATCACTGGAGTGAGGTTCTGTCTCAATGTTGTCTCAGTGTTGTTTTGATTTCCCTGATGTAGAATATTTTTTCATGCACCTGTTGGACTTCTTTAGGTTTTCTTTGGGACCTCTTTACCTCTTCTGACCATTTTTTGATTGTTTTCTTTGTCTTTTTGTTGAGTTGTATGAATTCTTTGTAGATCTTGGATATTAGCTCCTTTTCAGATGTAGGATGTATACATATTTTCTTTCATTCAGCAGGTGCTTTTTCTCTCAGTGATAATTACATTCACTATGCAGAAATTATTTGGCTTTGTGTAGTACCATTTGTTTATTTTTGCTTTTGTTTTCTTGCTTTAGAATTAAATCCCCAAAGATATTAATGAAGCCATTGTTATATATAGTTTTACTTATTTTTTCCTGTGTATTTTATGTTTTCCACTCTTACATCAAAGGTCTAATCCACTTTCAGTTATTTTTGTGTGTATGACATGAGAGAGTGGTCTAGTTTTATTTATCTGCACATGGCTCTTCTTTGTTTCCTAGCGCCATTTGTGCTAGGACATTCCTTTCTCCACTTTACATTCTTGGCTCCTTTGTGGTAAATTAACTGTACAAATAAGTGTGCCTTATTTATGACTTTCAATTCTATTCCATTGTTTGACATGTCTATTTTTAGTCCAATACTGTACTGTTTTGATTACTATAGCCTTGTAGTATAATTTGAAACCTGGGAGCATGATATCTCTATACCTCTTCTTTTTTTGTCAGTGTTGCTTTGCTCTTCATTGTCTTTGTAGTCCATATAAATTTTAATAATGTTTCTGTTTCTTTGAAAATACCACTGAAAGTTTGATAGGGGTTGCATTGAATCTATAGGTCACTTTGGGTAAACTGGACATTAGCAACATTAATTCTAATTGGATGATTATCTGATTGGATAATCATCTTTCCATTTCCTTGTATCTTCTTTTTCTTTTAACATGTTTTATAGTTTTCATTGAATAAGTTGTTTATTTCCTTTTCTAGGTTTATTTCTAGGTATATAATACTTTTTGATGTTATTGTAAATGGGATTGTTTTCTATCTCTTTTAATTATTTGCATATAGGAATGCAGCAGACACTCATGTTGATTTTGTAGTCTGCCAATTTATTATACTGAATTGCTGTTTCTAAATTTTTTTTAGTGGAGTCTCTATGGTTTTCTGTGTATATTGCCATGTAACATGCAAAATTTGATATTTTACTTCTTTTCCAATTTGGTTTTTTTTATCTTTATCTTGCCTAATTTGCTCTAGTTAGAACTTCCAATACTATGTTGAACAGTAGTGATAAGAGTGGATGTCCTTATCATATAACTGACCTTAGAGGAAAAACATTGGTTCTTGCCATTGAGGATTATGGCATGTGGGTTTGGCATATATTGCTTTTATTACGATGAGCTGTGTCCCTTCTCTCATTTTTTTTAAAAAAAATGTTATTGATGAACGATTGTTTTACATCCTTAGCATTGGGACAGCATAGGATTTACCCCCTCAGGTGTAGTTACTATTAGCAGTTCCTGCACCAAACCACCACAATAGTCCACAGTACTCTCCCCCTTCTCCATCCCCCAACTTTCATCACTCTGAAAGCCACAGATCTATGTTCAGATTTTCAGGGTCAGCTTTAAAGTTTTTATTTGTCTGAACCTTGGTTTGGATTTTCTAGTAGACTCCACTTATAAGTGACAACATCCAATATTTATCTTTTCCCTTCTGGATTATTTTATGTAGTATAATCACTTCCAGCTCAACCTATGTTTCTGCAAATGGTTTGAGTTCATCTTTATTGATCATTAAGTACTATTCCATTGTGTATATGTACAAAACATATTCTTGATTCACTCACCTGTGTTTGGGCCATAGTTCCCTATCTTGGCTATTAAATAAATGCTGCAATAAACATAGGACTGCAGGTTTCCTTTTAAATTAGTATTTTTGTGTTCTTTGGGTAGATACCTAGGAGTGGAATTGCTGCATTGTATGGTAGTTCTATTTTTAGTCTTTTGAGATAACTGCACACTACTTTCCACAGGGGTAAGCCAGTCAACATTCCCACCAATGATGTTGAAAGGATTCCTTTTCCTCCACACCCTCTCCAGTATTTGTCATTTCTGGTCTTTTTGACATGGGTGATTCTCAGAAGTGCCAGGTATTGTCTCATTGTGGTTTTGATTTGCATTTCTGTGATGATAAGTGTTGGTGAATACTTTTTCATATGCCCAGTGGCTATCTATATGCTTTTGTTGAAAAAGTGCCTATTTAGTAGCTCCTGTGATGATTTTTTTGATTGAATTGTATAAGGTTTTTGTAGGTCTTTGGTTTCAGTTCCTTGCCAGATGTATGGTGTGCAAAAATTTTCTCCCATCATTCAGCAGTATGTCTCTTTGTTTTGATTAGTCTTTTTTTATACAGAATTTATTTTATTTTATTTTATTTTATTATTTTATTTGAGCTGCTGCTGGGAGTGAATCCACAAAGATATCTCTGAAGCTTATATGATGGACTGTTTTGCCAGTTTTCTTCTATGCATTATATAGTTTCAGTCTTAGAGCCAACTCATCCATTTTGAGTTGATTTTTGAGTATAGTGATAAGATAGGGGTCCAGTTTCATTCTTTTGTAACTGACAGTCCAATTTTCCCAACACCATTTATTGAAGAGACATTCCTTGGTCCAGTGTATATTTCTTATTCTTTGTTATATATGGCTTTATTTCTATGTTCTCAGTTCTAGTCCAATGTCTGTCTATCTGGTTTTTGTTCCAGATCCATGCTGTTAATTATGACTTTATAGTTACTTTGAACTCTGGACTTGTAATGGCACATTCCCTCTTTTTTTGTCAGGATAGCTTTGGCTATTTTGGGTTTTCTGCATTGTTCCATGTGAATTTTACTAATGTTTGTTCAGTTTCTTTGAAGAATGCTATTGAAATTTTTATTGGGAGTACATTAAATCTTTAAATTGTTTTGGGTAGGATGGCCGTTTTTACAATGTTGATTCCTCCAATCCATCAGCAGGAAATATCTTGCCATTTCTTTGTTTATTCTTTTTCTTTAAATAATGACTTATAATTTTCCTTGTATAGGTCCTTCACTACCTTTGTTAGGCATTTATTTATTTATTTATTTATTTATTTATTTATTTATTTATTTATTTATTTGTTTATGTGTGTGTGTGTGTGTGCTTGTAAATGGGATGGTTTTATTAATTTCTTACTCTTTCAGCTCATTGTTTATATAGGGGAAGGAAACTGATATTTTGGTGTATTGATTTTATAACCTCCCACTTTGTTGAAATGGTTTACTGTTACATTTTTCCATGGAATTTTTAGGTTTCTTTATCTTATGTCACCTTCAAATAATGATAGCTTTATTCCTTCATTCCCAATTTATAATTCTTTTGTATGTTTCTCTTGCCTAATTGCTCTAGCTAGAACTTTAAATTCTATGTTCTATAATGGTGAGAATGGACATCCTTTTCTTGTATCAGATCTTAGTGGTAAAGTGGTGAGAATGGACATCCTTTTCTTATATCAGCTATTAGTGGTAAGACTTTCAATTTTTCACTATTGAGAATGATGCTAGCTATGGGTGTGTCATATGTCTTTTATTACATTGTGATATGTTTCACGTATCCTCAGTTTTTCAAGGGTTTTCATAATAATTGCATGTTGAATCTAATCAAATGCTTTCTCAGTATTTATTGATATGAACATGCTTTTTACTTTTTTTTGTTGTTGATGTGGTGAATTATGACCACTGATTTTTTGATGTTAAAGCATCCTTGTGTTTCCTGGTATAAATCCCTCATGGACATGATCCTTTTAAACTTTAAGATTTTATTGAGCATATTTGTGTCTATACTCGTTACGGAGATTGTTCTATCATTTATTTTTTGTGTTGTCTTTGTTTGGTTTGCTATTAGAGTGATATTGGCCTCATAAAATGTGTTTGTAAGTGTTCCTTCTCTCTCAATTTTTTGAAAGAGTTTGAGAGGCCTTCCTGGTAGCACAGGGGTTAAAGTCTCAGTGCTATCAAACTATTGCCAGCCACCATGGCATGAATTCAATTCCCAGCCAGAGAGCTACCCACATGGTGAAGCAGATTTCTCCTGTCTTACCAGCTGCTCCTCTCAGCAGTGTATTTCAGTAAACCCACCTGCTCTGCTTGCCACTCTGTCTCTGGTGAACCCTCTCACCCCCTGATCTCTGGCCTATACCTCAGTTCTTATATGCATAAATAAATAAAATCTTTTTAAAAAAAAGTTTGAGAAGGGTAGGCATTAATCCAATTTTGAAAGTTTAGTAGAACTCGCTTGTGAAGCCATCTAGACCAGCACTATTTGGGGAGGGGAGAGTTTTGATTACTGTTTTACTTTCCTTGCTTATGATTGGTTTGTTCAGGTTTTCTAATTCTTCCCTATTGAAGCATAAATGATTGTATAATTCTAAGATTTTATCTTGTCTAGGTTGTTGACTTGTTGGCATGTAAATGTTCATAGTCATTACTTTTTATTCTCTGAATTTCTTCAGGGTCTGTGGTAACTTCCCCTTTTTGTTTTTTAAATTATTTGAGTTTTCTCCCTCTTTTTCTTGGTGAAACTAGCTAGAGGTTTGTCTTTGGTTTTTCGTTGTTGTTGTTAAGAACCAGCATTTTTTATTAACTTCAACATATGAATTTTATTTTTATTTTATATATATTTTATATCATTCTTCATTTTTGTACAATGTATGCTTTCTCCTCTCAGGTGTATTCTTTGTAAAATTTCACCACCAATTGACCTGTGCACAATCACCATAGTCCCCTGTGCTCTTCCCTCCCTTGTTCTGAGCCTTCTCCCTACTCCTCCCCTGCAGAATGTCCCTGATTTATAGTTGTCTGTTGATTTTGGTTTTTAATTTATTATAATTATTTTTTCCTGATCCCTTGTTTGTTTCCTCTACATTCCTCCTTTAAATGAAACCATCTGATATTTTTCTTTTTCTTTCTAGCTTATTTCACTGAGCATAATCCCTTCCAGCTCCATCCATGTTGTTGCAAATGGCATGAGTATATCTTTTTGATTGCTGACTAATATTCCATTGTCTATGTATACCACTTCTTCTTGATCCAGTTATCTGTTGAGTTATCTGTTGAGGCTTTTGGGTTGTTTCCATAGCTTGCCTATTGTAAATACTGCTGCATTAAACATAGGGGTGCAGGTATCCTGTTGAATACCTGTTTTTGTGTCCTCTGGGTAAGATTCCTAGGAGTGGAGTGGCTGGATCATATGGAAGTTCCATTTTCAGTAGTTTGAGGAACCTCCACAAAGCTTTGCATAGTCGTTGTGTAACAGGGTGGTCCCCAGGAAAGGGGGAGGTTCCCTGCCCCACCCAAGGGAGGGTGGAGCTGAGCAGGAAGAGGAGAAGCTGCAGAAGAGACTGAGGAAGGAAGCAGGATGGAGCCAGGAGACCTGGAGGAGGCGCATGGAGCCTAGAGACACGTGAAGAAACTGTGCTTGTCTTTTGGTCGTGGACTGGGTGACACAGATGTGGGTGAGACCCGTGGGGAGGTGACAATGGCAGCTTTTATCTTGATGTTGATTTTGCTCTTTTCCTTCTGGGCTTGTCTGGTTGTTTCTGACCCTTTTCTGTGGGTCCCCACTGGAAGATGCTTTAGACTTGTGGCAGGCTTTGGGGCCTTGTTCTGGGCCGATCCCATTTGGATGGACTTTTACCCACGAGGGGACGGGTAACTTTGGGTGCTTGATTTAGAAACTAGATTCTTTGCCTTTCCTGTATTGTTTCCTAATTGTATTAAAGTTCCTTCCCATTAAAGTCTCATGTTTTGTGTTGATGCGGCGGATGGCAGAACCCTACATAGAATAGGCAGGTTTGCGGGGTTTGGGCTGCCCCTCTCCCTGTCCTATAACAGTTGGAACAGTTTGCTTTTCCAACCAGCAATGTAGGAGAGTTCCTTTTTCTCCACATCCTTGTCAGCATTTGTTGTTGCTGGTATTTTTTTTAATATGTGTAAGATAGGCACAAGATTGTTTCTGAACATTTGGTAGAATTAATTTGTAAAGCCATCTGGTCCTGGGCTTTTGTTTTTGGGGAGGGGTTTGATTACTGTTCCAGTTTCACTGCTTGTAATTGGTCTGTTTAGGTGTTCTATTTCTTCTTCTTTTTTTTTTTTTTTTTTTTGTGGGACCCTCACCAGCGGCCAGGGAGCGAACCAGTGCTGCAGAGGCTGCGAGCAGCCTTGCAGCCCAGTGCTCAATCGCTGCGCCCTCAGGGGAGACCCTGTTCTATTTCTTCTTTTTCTAGCTTTGGATGATTGTAAAGTTGTACGAATTTGTCCATCTCTCCTAGATTATTTAATTTGTTTGCATGTAACTGAAGAACCAGCTTTTGGTTTGAATGTTTGGATATCTATTTCTGCTCTAAATTTTATTATTTCCTTCCTTCTACTGACTTTTGGGGTATTATTTCCCTTCTTTTTCTAGTTCCTCAAAATGAGAGAGTAGGTCGTTTATTTGGGCTCTTTTTTTTTTTTTTTAAATAGAGGCATGTTTTATTTATTTATTTATTTATTTATTTATTTATTTATTTGTTTTGTTTATACATGCGCTGGGTACAGTCAGAAGCGCGGGAGGGTGAGTGAGAAATTCACCAGAGCCAGAGCGGGGAGCAGAGCCGGCAGAAGGACCGAAGTACACTGCTGAGGGGAGCAGCGGGCGGCAGGAGAGGTCTGAGCGCCATGCGGGACCCTCCTCTGGTGGCCGGGGAGCAGCCAGGTATTGAACCAGCACCACAGAGGCCGCGGGCAGTTTCACAACCCAGCGCTCAACCGCTGCGCCACCGGGGAGGCCCTGGGCTCTTTCTTATTTCTTGATATGGGCTTCTGTTGCAATATACTTCCCTCTTAGTACTGCACTTGCTGTTGTCCCATACATTCGGGAATGTTGTGTCCTCATTATTAGTCTCAAGGTATTTTTTTATTTCTTTGATTTCCTCATTAATTCAGTGGTCATTCAGTAATGTGTTGTTCAGTCTCCACTTATTTGCAGATTCCCCTGCTTTCTTTTTGTGATTTCTAGTTTTATAGCTTTATGATCAGAGAAAATGCTTGATATAATTTCAATAATCATGGTCTTATTGATGTTTGTCTTGTAACCCAGTCTGTGTTGAATACTGGAGAATGTCCCATGTGTACTTGAGAAAAATTTTTATTTTGCTTTTTGGTGGACAGTGACCTGTAAATTTCTATTAGACACATATGGTCTAATTTAAAGTGATTTGGGGGCCTCCCTGGTGGCGCAAGATGTTAAGCACCCCACTGTGATGCAGTCTGCAGCCTCTGCAGCATGAGTTCAATCCCCGGCCATCCAGGAAGCAACCCACATGGCACAGCAGACCTCTCCTGACTCGCCCGCTGCTCCCCTTAGCAGTGTATTTCTGCCATCTGCCTGTTCTGCTCCCCACTCTGTCTCTGGTGAATCCTCTCACCCCCGCATCTCTGGCCTGTACCCCAGCTCTTGTATGCATAAATAAATCTTTTAAAAAAAATTAAGTGATTTTTTCTTTTTTTTTTTTTTTGTCTTATTGAGGTGTGTCCATTGGTGTGAGTGGGGTGCTGAAATTTCCTACCGCATATGTATTTTTTCCAATGTCTGCTTTCAGAGTTGATAGTAATTGCCTAATATATCTTGGCATGCTCCTTTGTTTGGTGATTTTATATTGATAAGTGTTAAATCTTCCTGATGTATTTTTCCCTTAATTATCATGTGGTGTTCTTTCCTGTCTCTTGTTATCTCTTTTACCATGCAGCCTATCTTAGCTGATATAAGATAACTCTTCTTGCCTTCCTTTGTGTCACATTTGCTTCTAGAATTGTTTCTGTTCCTCCTTAGAACTTTGATGGGTTTTGTGAAGATAGCAGATGGTTGGATATTTTTTCCTAATCCAGCTAGTAGCTGTGATTTTGTTTGGTGAATTTAGAGTGACTATTAACATATCAATCCCTGTTATTATCATTTTTTTTTAAAGATTTATTTATTTATAGAAGCACTGGGTACAGTCAGAAGCACAGGAGGGTGAGAGAATTCACCAGAGCCAGAGCGGGGAGCAGAACAGGCAGAATGATGAAACACACTACTGAGGGAAGCAGTGGGCACGGCAGTAGAGGTCCGTGCGCCATGTGGGACCCTCGCCGGCGACCAGGGATCGAACCAGCGCTTTATAGGCTGAGGGCAGCTTTGCAGCCCAGCACTCAACCGCTGCGCCACCAGAGGAGGCCCGTTATTATCACTTTGTCCATAATTTCGTGGTCCTATTTATTTCCTTGTTCAGTTTTTTGTGTTATTTCTCTCCCTGTTTATATACTAAAGCTCTGTTTAATATTTTTTGGATGGGGGAATCTAGTTATTGCAACTATTTAAGATTCTCTTTGTCTGAGATAGCCATTATCCCTCCATCATATCCAAAGCAGAGCTTTGCAGGCTAGAGTGTTCTTGGCTGGCATTTTTTATCTGTTAGTATTTTGAATATTTCATTCAATTCTCTTCTTGCATATAATGTGTTCTGAGGAGTCTGATTTTATCTTAATCAGGGTTCCTATATAGGTTATCTATTCTGGTCATGCTTTCTTTGTTTGGACTCTTGGAAACTATTATATGTCTTGCTGTAGGTTTTATGTTACTGAGGTAGTTTGGTTTTCATTTAGCTTGTATTTTTATGTTCATTTCTTTTTTCAAAGTCAGAAAATTTTCTTCCATTATTTCTTTAAATAATTTTTCAGTTTCCTTATCTCTCTCTTCCCCTCTGGGATACCTATGTTTCTTATATTTCCTTTCCTCTTGGAGTCATAATTCTCAAAGTGTTTCTTTCTATTTCTTTCTGGTTTTTGTTTTGTTTTGTTCTTACTATGTTTCACTTTTAAAGTGAAGTTTTTTAAAAGATTTATTTATTTATGCATACAAGAGCTGGGGTACAGGCCAGAGGTGGGGGGATGAGAGGATTCACCAGAGATTCAGTGGGGAACAGAACAGGCAGATGTACTGAAATACACTGCTGAGGGGAGCAGTGGGCAAGGCAGAAGAGGTCTGCTGTGCCATGTGGGTAGCTCCCTGGCCAGGGATTGAACTTGTGCTGCAGTGGCTGTGGACAGCTTCTTAGTGCTGTGTCTTAACCCCTTGCACCACTATTTTCACTTTTTTTGGAGAAAGGGCTTATGAATGTACTCACTCTTGATATTACTGTGTTTCTTTCATCATTCAGTTTATTATTATTATTATAAATGAGAAGATTCTTAGGGTTTTGTTTTTTTTTACCATGACTATTTGCATAGTGTTATTTGGATGTCTTAATACATTTTAATCATGAAAATGCCTTTATTTGGTCCAGCTGCCTACTTGGAATCCATACAAGTCTACTCTCACTGGCCTTTTCTAAAAATCTTGTAACATTTGGTCTCTACATACACATAATATGTACTAAAGGGTGCCTTTGTCTTGCTTTTTATGCTTATATTTTTCCTGCTCAACAAGCTTCCAAGCACTTCAGTAATTGGGAGTGGCCAGTGCTATTGTACAGTCCTGCTTTCCCTCTGTGATACCTAATACAATACAGGAAATCAAAGACCCAATTGAGAAAGATCCTGTGTGTTGAAAGCATGAGTCAGAATACTGAATTTCTGATCCTCAATTGTGCATCAGTTTACTAAAATCTCACTGCGCATCAACAGTGCTTTCCCTGAAGGCACTTTTTAGGAAATTGTGAAATGAGAAACTTCTCATCCCTATATAATACACTGTAACTGAGAGTGGAATTTTGCCAGAAGGAATAAAGGACATATATTCACAGCATCTCTATTTTTTGCTGGGAGTTGCATTGATTCAGTAATTGGTAGTGAGACAATTTCCTGCTCATTTCCTGCAGTTTACCTCTTCCCACTCCAAAAGTTTGCCCAGTATCACTTAGTCCCTCAGGAACTGCTCTGATAAATATAGTAGGTTATGCTTCTTTCCTATTATCATGAGACTAATAGATCTCTCTTCAAATTACAGTAGTAAGCAGTAGTAACTTGTCTTAACTATTCCCTGTCCCATTTCTGTAGCTACTATTACTGGTAGCCCCAAGAATAAATAGCCACTTTCTTAATGTTTTACATTTTTATGATTCTGTGCTGCCTGCTCACTTGATAGTCAGTGGTTTTATTAGCTTGTGATTGAAAATTCCAATAAATAAAAAAAGAATTACTGCAATTTATTGAAAGAAGAGTCTCATAAATTCTCAAGAAACTGATTATATTCTGTTACTTGTTTTGCAAGAATTCTAATAGGCTTATTCCTATGTCTAGATTAGTTGTTGGAAAAGGGAACATATTCTAATATCGACAAGTATATCCTGATAATCAGAAATCAACAAGAAAGCAAAAAAATTAACAAGAAAGAAATGATAGTACTTTGTTGTTAGAAGGGTTTTCTTACACTTGGTTATGTTAAAATGAGTGTGGTAGCTCCTGATTTTAAATTGAAAAAGGAAATTAAATTACCTGTTTACTTTTTTTATGTAGCCTGTAAAGGGAAGAATTAAAAGAATGCCTATCAACCTGATTACAATTGTAGGCTTTCTAAGATTGGGAAAAAAAATCCACAATATTTATATAGGTGAATGATAGATATTTAAACATTGTCAGTGGTGTGGTATGTGGCCATATTTTATTAAAAAGAGGTGATAATGCTGGCTTACATTGGAATGCTTACTACATGCCTGACACGATGAGGAACATGACTCAGAGATTAAATAACTTACTGAATGCTACAGAGTAAGTGGCCTTCAATAATTAATATTATTATTTAAAGATTTATTTATTTATGCAAGCACTGGGTACAGTCAGAAGCGCGGGAGGGTGCGAGAATTCACCAGAGCCAGAGTGGGGAGCAGAACAGGCAGAAGGACCGAGGTAAACTGCTGAGGGGAGCAGCAGGCATGGCAGGAGAGGTCTGCGCGCCATGTGGGACCCTTGCCAGTGGCCGGGGATTGAACTGGTGCTGCAGAGACTGTGGGCAGCTTCTCAGCCCAGCGCTCAATCACTGTGCCATAGGGGAGGCCGGCCTTCAATAATTAAACCCACACTTATTTCTCACCAGTGAAACTGAAATAAAATGTAAACTAGCTAAAAGTGGTAAAGATCCTATTGTGTTTAAAGTAACTATTTGTTAAATGATAAGTAATCTTTGATTATGCAAATATTATTACTCATCTGAATTTCTGTCAGGGTAATCAAATGTTCTCTTTTACCCAAGAATTTCAGTGCAGAAGCTGAGTTTTTCTTGAGCAAACTAGGTTGGTCACTTATTTCTCATGTCAATAGAAAATTTTGTTTCTAATTTCACAGTAGGAAATTCTTTAATAAACCATCTTTTCTTTCTAAGTAGCTCTCTTGCTACTGGGTTTTTTCTGCCTTCCTTTTAAGATTTGAGTCTGGAAACTTCACTGTGTCTAGCACACTCCTAATAATTTGTGAATATACTGTTCTGGGTACTTGATAGAAGAGATGACAATTAGCCATTGTTAGTGGCAGTCAAGGAAAAAACAAAATATTTCTTAAGCAGCCAAGTCAGCAGCATTACATCCTTGTGAGTCAGTCCTTGGAAATGTAAACAAAGATCTCTTAGATAAAGATATTTCCTTTCATTATCTTAAAATAAACATACTTGATCATTAAAGGTCTAAGTAGTACTGCTGCAATCACTAACTTTCTTAGCAAGATTAATTAATAAAAAATGTTAATGATGCAAACATTTTTATCTTAGTCTTAGTAAATTATTTTCCTCAAGAGATGTTAAACTCATATATGCCATGTTTTTATTTGTATATTTGTTTTTTTTTAAGATTTTACTTATTTATGCATACAAGAACTGGGGTACAGGTCAGAGGTGTGGGGCATGAGAGGATTCACCAGAGACAGAGTGGGGAACAGAACAGGCAGATCTACTGAAATACACTGCAGTGGCTGCGGATAACTTCATAGGTTGCGTCTTAAGCCCTTGCTCTGCCAGGAAGGCCCATGTTTATTTTTTTTTTTTGCAGAGAAATTTAAGCATTAAAGTGAAATCATTTTTATCTTTTTTTTAAAGATTTATTTATTTATTTGTTTGTTTGTTTGTTTATTTATACAAGAACCAGGATACAGGCCAGAGTCGAAGGAGGGTGAGAGGATTCACCAGAGATAGGGCAGGCAACAGAACAGGCAGACTGACAAAATACACTGCTGAGGGGAGCAGTGGACAAGACAGGAGATGTCTGCCGTGTCCTGTGGGACCCTCACCCACCAACCGGGATTGAACCGGGTTACAGAGGCTGAGGACAGCTTCAGAGCGTTGCACGCAACTGCCTGCGCCACCAGGGGCGGTCCCATTTTTATCTTTTTATCAAAACTTTTTCTTAACACCTATATTGGTTAGACCCTTTACTTTGAGGAGCAAAGACACCCTGAGCTAGCAGAAAGAGCACATATTGGAGTTAGGGCTATGGCTCAGATCACATGGAATTTGGTATGAAATTTTCATTTCTCAACTTCCTAAGCAAAAATGTTGTTACAATATTCTCTGCCTCATCTAGTAAGTTAAAAACTTAGAATGGACATCACATCAGAAAAAAAAAAAAAAAAAAAAAAAAAAAAACCCTTGAATCATTATTTTTACCTCTATGTGAAATAAAGGAATTTAGGGAGAGATTCTGCTAGGTGTGAAGATTGGTATCTTAGGATTCCGAAATTCTTGGATTCCATATGAAATCAGTCCTTGGAGACTAGATAGCATGCTTTATATCCTTTTTCTTTATTTTGTGTGATTGTCCTTTTTTCACAGTAATTGGTATGCATTTTATGTGACACCATGCTAAATTTTTGAGTTCTATAAATGACAACTGAATTCTCAGTTCAGTACACAAGCAGGGTCTACTTCCCACATTATTGCAATTAGCTCAAGTCAACACCCCCTCATTTGTGGCCTTCCAGGCACCCATTACCTAAACATGAACAGCCCTATTTTCAATCACTGATTGTTAGAATGATTACATTTATTGCTAGTTATGATTTGTTTAAGAAAGAATATATTGAATTTGCTAAAGAAGGAATCTATCTTTATTTTGCCTTAAAACCTAAGCAATTTTTTACTTTTTTTTAATTTTATATATTTTTTACATCATTTTTCATTTTTGCACAATGTATGCATTTTCATCTTGGTTATAGTCCCCATACAATTCCCACCCCCCCCCCTTATTTTGATCCTACTCCCTCCTACCCCCTCCCCCTCCATAGTGTGTCCCTGGTTTATAGTTGCTTGTTGATTTTGTTTTTTACTTTATTATAATTAGTCTTTTTCCCGGACCTTTATTTATGTTTTCTAAATTCCTGCTATGAGTGAGACCACAATTTTTATAGTGTAAAAGTGCTTAAAGCAATCTGAATCTAACTCCTTCTTGTACACTGTCCTCATTTTAGCATCTAAAAATTTTATGTGAATGGAAGAAAATTATATTTAGCATCCCTGCTCTTCCTTTTTCTTCCTTAAGCTCTCTTCCTTCTACAGTTAAACTTCTCATACCTTATGTATTTATTTTTCAAAAATGTAATTGCACTTAAACAATATATGTAATTATGCTTTGGGACTGAGATCTGTGCACTCCATTTCCTGTCTCAGAACTGAATCTTGTACTGAAACAGAAATAAAAAGTCTATCACTGGGGTATTCTTCCTAACCTTCTAGTCATCATCGTTATTACTATTCATTTCTTCTGATTGCTGCTCCTATATTTTCATGAAAATTACCAAGGGCAGCTGAACTAGATAAATTAGACCCTTTCAGACTGAGCAAAAAAAGAAAAAATAAATAAATGATCTGGTAGTACTAAATTCATCAGCAACATTAGCCAGGAGTCCTACTATAGCAAAGCTTCATTCTGGGTGCAGGACAATAGGTTGGGTAAGATAAAGACCATACAGCCACTAGTTAGCAAGTATGATAAATGGCAGTTTGTTGGAATCCCTGAATAACATTAATCCGATTTAGAAAGCTACCACAATTTACTAATTTGTTTCACTCACTATGTCAGTCTATAGAAAAAAAAAAAGCATATTATTCTAAAACTGTGAAGAAAGTGCTGTTTTGATGGGTTCTCATTGCAATAGTTACATTCAAGAGAGAGGAATTTAACCACATAAGCATTCTTTATCATTCAGGTGTTTGTTGAAAAAACTTATAGCAGAGCTAACAGACCTTTCATTCCTGCTAGCAGGGCCTGTTAGAGTGACAGGACCCTGTCTCCACCTGGAGAGAGAATACAGAGCCCCGACACCAGGAAAGAAACTAAACCTGCTGGTTTTTCACAGGTGTGTGTAGGCAAAGAATGAGTATATCTTGTCTCCCTCCAGCTTACAGAGCTCCTCTGATTTTCATTTCTTCACCTTTGTCTTGTCCATTAAATGCTACTCCAGCCTGTAGACCTGCTATGCCCACTGCTATCATCACTATTTCTAATGTTTGCTGACATTTTTCTTTTATCTCTTCAGTACCTTCTGCTTCTTTCCTGATTCTCACCTTTAAGAAAAAAAAGTCTGGTCTTTACAGGTAACACCAGTCAACGTTAATATTCCTTTGCTTGTGTCCTGAACTAACGGGTATAATCTTTGGCTTCTGAAGCTGGTCTATGTTAGCTGATGTTTTTCTTCCCCTAGGTCCAGTGTTTAGAACCAGTCTATAAGCCAGTTAAAACTAATTCCCAGGTAACAAAAGGTTAATGGTAATTTTAAAAAATAGTCTTCCTTGGCTAAAGTTATATTGCATAGTAAATGGGTGAACTGTTATTTTCAAAAGTTTGTGGTTTTTTGGGCAGTCAGTAAATTTAGGGACACTCTTGTATAACAGTGTTCTTGACCTAATAGAGCAAGGGAAGAGGATACGGAAGTCATACCACCATCTTACTGCCTAAACTGTTCTTGACCATCACTGGGGGACAGAACAAAAAATTGTCTTCTCTTGTTATATTACTATCAAGTGAGTCACACAGAAGATAAATGCTGGGGGAAACATGTTCTGAAATGGCTAAGGGAAATTGATGAACATGGTACAACCTAAAGGACTTCCCATAAATAAGAAGAATTTCTGGTGTGTGTGTTTGTTTGAGAGAGAATGAACTTATGAGTGCAAGTGAGGGTCAGGGAGAGCTGAGCAGAAAAGTATGACTAGGTGAAACCTCTAGTTAAAGAGGAGAAGGATTGAGTTCAGCTAGATTCCTGAGGACTTCTGTGTATTCCGTGCTAAATTAGCTACTAATAGGATTGGCTACTCTAGGAAAAGTCATTGTATAGTTTTAGCAGAGGACTGATGCAGGAAAATGGTTGCTGTATAAAAGATAAATTTTGATCAATTTTGTGTTGGATTATTTGGATAGGAAATTGTTAATGAGGAAAAATTTCAGGAATTATTTCAATAACCCAAACTTGTAGAAATTAGGGCTAAATTAAGATTGAAGAATTAATTGAATACAGCTAAGAGTGACAAGACTGACTGAGAGATTGTTAAGGGAAAGAGAAAAGAGGAATCAAAGATGTAGCTGGAATTTTTTCCTTTATCACCCATTCTACTTTTTTCATTCTGCTTTATGATCAATTCTGTTTAGGAGACCTATTTTATTACATAACATATATTAGGAGTTATTTTAATAGCTTTCTTGAGAATTATATATCATCAATTTATTCATTTCAAGTTTATAATTCACTGGTTTTTATCTATTTGCAGGACTGTGCAGCCACCACACAATCTAACTGTAGAATACCTATATACATCATGCCTGAAAGAAAGCTCATTAACACTCACTGCCCAACTCCCTCCTTCCTAGGCAGCTACTAATCTACTTCTGTCGCTGTGGATTTGCCTCTTTGTGACTGACTTCTTTCATTTACCATAATCGTTTCAAGTCCATTCATGTTGTAACCTATTTCAGTATGTAGCTGGGTTTTGATTTTGCAAGTAGTATGGAGGTTGAACGTTACATACATGGGAAAGAGCACTATGTCCTCTTTATTTCAAAAAGTTATTATGGAGATCAGGTAATGTGCAAGAACATTTATTTATTTTATAAACACTTAGAATTTTTATGGCTGAAGAGAAACAAATTTTTGGGTGATGGGATGCAACTTAGATGTCATTACATTTGGGTCGATGGTGACACACTTGTAAATTGAAGATCCTCTTGGGAAGTCCTGGTTGCTGAGTCAGTGGTTGAGTCCTTAAGACCTTGTGAGATTCTCTAAAGCAGATGTTAAAGAAGGAGAGCAGAGGGTTGAGATGCAGAGAAAACTTGCTATAGGAGGGTAGGAAGAAGAGCTATTTAGAGAATTACATGAGAGTGCTAAACCTGTTCTGCTGAAATGGTTTCATAATGCAATCATTACTAAGTTCTCTTAATGAGCTAACTATTGGCCAAGTCTTGTCTGTGCAGGAGTCTCTGGCCCACTTGTTGACCCAGGACCACATGCTAACTGGTCAGTAATTTAGGCCCTTATTTAATAAACAAAGTTAAGCAAAGGTGTAAAGTAACCTGGGCTTAGTGTGTTGGCTTAAGCTTTAGCCTAATTTTGTAGGGTCTTAGGATATTTTGTCAGTACATCATAGTTTGCTCCTTTACTGGAACATTGAAAGCCACTGCATATATAACAAGGCATGCAAAAAGCCTTTGCAAGTGCTTAGATGCCTTTAAGTGTCAGGGAGTAGTGCCATCTCACCTGCCACCATCCCTTCAAAATAAATACAAGTACTGTCACAAGTAAGATACTGGGAATTTCTGAAGGATTGACTCTGGCTTCAGTTGGGGAAGACCTGCTATGTTGTGTAACCAATTTGTTAGTGGTGTGATTGATTGTTGCTGGGTAAACAAGAGGCTTACTTCTGATATTGAACCTCTAGTGTGACTATTTCTCCTGTGTAGATTTTTTTTTTCCCAGGAGGGGTATTTCTTTTTTTTTATGGTCGGTGGTCGTGGTAATGTTGTGTGTGTATGTTTCTGTGTCTGAGTGTATGTGTGTGTGTGTGTGTGTGTGTGTGTGTGTGTGTGTAGAAGGGAGACCAGGAAAGGGAAGCAAGTAGAAAGAAATATAGATAAAAAATGAAGATGGTAGTCACCTGAGCTGGGGCCCAGCAGTATAGATAATTTTCAAGTTTCCAGGAGAAGGAGTGAAGCAAAAGGGAGCCATAAACCAAGAACACAATTGTTTCCTGGAGTTTGGTATGGGATCTCTGGTTTTAATAAAAGTTAAAATCAAATGCCTAAGACTGCACCATGCTGTAAGAGTCCTGTCTTTGGAAAGAGACTTATTTTGTCTCTTTCTAAATTTATATAGCTTGTGCTATATATTGCCTGTATTATGGGGTGAAGCAGGTACTTAAAGTGTTTATCCAGACCTCACCATCCTCTTTTTCTAGTAACCCCCTTGCACTCTGTTTCCATTGCCATGTAGATTCTGTAAACTTGACCCATCTCCTGGGCATTTGAAAGCAAGGTATGATTCTACTCCTACTCTGACTGTCTCTAAAGAGGGGAGATGTAAGACATGTGGCATATAAACTCGGAGGGGTTGGTCTGCAAGGAGGGACGAATGTAGATGTGTGTACTTTTCTGAATGGTGCCTATAGCTTCTGGAGACCTCTGTGTACTTACAACAAGTGGAAAGGGAGTTGATTCACTTTGAGAGCTTGCAGACAAAGGATCCCTAATATAATATGTGAAGCAGTCTGGGATTTTATATCTGTTCTGTGGACCTATTGAAAGATAAAATACAAGATGGAAGTAGGGGCTGAGTTACTGAATACAAGATACATTGAGATAGCTGCTGAACCCTTCCCTGGATGCAGACCTTGAAGCTGGGTCACCATCATGAAATGTCACAGACTTGCTCTGAATTAGAGAAGCATTTGTTAAAGACATCAAGTTGGAATGAGATATCAAGCTCACACTTGTGAGATTGGCTATATCCAAAAGACAGGAAACAATATAGTCAAGGATGTGAAGAAAAGGGAATGTAATTGTTGTAGTCATTATGGAATGTGGTTTGGAGATTTCTCAAGAAATTAATAGTAGAAACTCCATGTGATCCAGCTACCCTACTTTTGAAAGAATACAAAACCACTAATTTGAAGAGATGTATGCACTCCTATTCATCACAGCACTGTTCAAAATAGTGAAAGGTTGGAAACAGCCTAAGTGTCCCTCAACAGATGACTGCATAAAGAAGATGTTGTGTGTACACACAATGGAATACTACTCTACTTTTAAAAAGATGAAATCCTGCCATTTGTAGCAACATGTCAGATGGCGAGAAACACCATATGACTTCAAGCATGTGGTCTGTAAAGAAAAATAACTAAATAAAAATTAACTTCTAGATTATAAGCCCTATAAGTGATTCCCAGAAGTGATGGGGAGAAGAAAGTGGGCAAATTGGGTAAAAGAGGTCAATTATATTGTGAAGGCTAGAATTAGACTTTTAGTAGTGAACTTAATACATGAATGCATCATGACTTTTCTGGCAGAGGAAGGCAAACATTTTCTGTAAAGACCCAGAAAGTAAATACTTTAACTTTCATGGGTCATATGGTGTTTGTTGCAACTACCTAGTCATCCATAATAGGGTCAATGCAATCTTAGCAACATGGTTGCTAAGATGGGCATAGCTGTGTGCCAGTATGGTTACATAAAATTTTTGTGTTTTGTAAGTTAATCTTTGGATTTTCTTGTTTTCAGCTTACAAATGTATTTAAAAGCATTGAAAAATGTGAATACTATTTTTAGTGTGTAGGCAATACAAAAATGTGCAGGTGAGATGGATTTGGACCATTGCTGTGGTTTGCAGACTCAGAGCAAAGGGAAGGAAAAGGACGTGCGTGCTTTTATAATAGCTCCTGGAGGTGAGAAGAGCTCTCAAATGAGAGTCCTGAGCATTTTAGCCTGTTCATTGAATTTGATATTATGGATCGTATGTACTATTTTTTGTGGTTTAACTTTTTTTCATTTGACATAGTGTTTTTCATATTTAACCATGTTGCATGTTTGTAGGGAAAATGAAGTGGCTCAGTCTCTTTTTTCCTCCCACTGCTAGCCTCTATGGCTACCACCTGCAGCCTTACTTGCCTCCCAGGTTTCATTGCCCACATGTGATATTGTGTTGGTGCAAAAATTGCTTGGGAGCATGAACATGGGTCACATACACCTCTACTTGCAGGCACCTGGCAGAGAAGCCAGGGAGCACAGGACATGCACATATGTAAATATAGACACCTAAGCCAAGAAGTGAGGGGCAAAAGGGGGAGATTTGCAGGGACTAGGGGATTCCCTCTGTGTCTACTGGGCTGCCTGTGCCTGGTCCCCGGATTCAGCATGTTAGAGATACTAAAGTTTTCAAAATTCTTTTTGTCTGCCCAAATCAACAATGAACCAGCATGGCCTGGGATGGTTGCACAACAGTAATATTCCTTTGTATGAATATATCACAGTTTGTTTATTCATCTGTTGATGGACATTTGATTTTTTCCAGTTTGTATCACAAATAAGTTTACTGTAAATATGTGTGTATAGGTCTTTCTAGGGACCTGTACTATCATTTCATCTAGGTAAATACTTAGAAGTAGAATAGCTGGTTGCCTGGAAAGTATATGTTTAATTTAAAAAAAAAAAACTATCGGGCCTCCGTGGTGGCGCAGCGGTTGAGTGCTGGGTTGCGAAGCTGCCCACAGCCTCTGCAGCGCTGGTTCGATCCCCGGCTGCTCCCCAGCCACCAGAGGAGGGTCCCACATGGCGCGCAGACCTCTCCTGCGGCCCGCTGCTCCCCTCAGCAGTGTACTTCGGTCTTCTGCCTGGCTCTGGTGAATTCTCTCACCCTCCCACACTTCTGACTGTACCCAGTGCTTGTATAAATAAATAAAAATAAATCTTTAAAAAAAAAAAACCTATCAAACTATTTTTCAAAGAGATTGTACAATTTTACATTCATACCAACAATGAAGGCATGTCCTAATTGTACCACATCATCCCTAAGTGTCCTGGTTTTAGGAAGCAGTTTTAGAGTTGCCTTATTAACTCTCTTAAATGTGGAAAATCACATCCTTGGGATCACTTAATATTTTTTCTAAAGAGCAATAATATTTATTGCCACTTTTTATTTTCAGAACATTGCTGTCAAATGAGGATTGAAAAGACCAAATATGATGACTGACTCAGGCAAAGTTAAGTTGTATGGCTTCTAATCTGACCAGGGTTTTCTTTTTTTTATCCTTCCCTTTAAGTATAAGCCTCGGGCCTCCCCTGGTGGCCTGTGGTTGAGCGCTGGGTTGCGAGGCTGCCCGCAGCCTCTGCAGCACCAGTTCAATCCCCGCCCACTGGTGAGGGTCCCACAATGAAAAATAAATAAATATAAACCTCTTGTTTTTCTTACTTTCTTTCTTTTACTCCCTTCAGTTACTGTGCTTTTGTCATGTTGATTTGTGAGGTTTGTTTCTGATTCTGCGTGGAATTGGTATGTGAGAGTCAAGCTGTTTTGTGCCATATCATGACAGTCTCTGGAGAATTAGGATGTTCCTGGAGATAACCCCTTAGGTAACAGTGGTATTTTACTTTTTGGAGTAGCTTCTCTGCAATAAAATTATTATGGTCTTTTTGCCCTGTCTTTGAGTTATGCTACTCTGAGAAGTAAAATGTCACTGAAAATATGTGCAGTATGGAAACTTTGGAAAAGCCATGTTTTATCATTGCCAATTTGCAGCTTACTGGACAGAGTTTTGGTACGCTGAACATATAGCCCTCAGCTGTCCAAGTGAATCAGGGCCACTGTTGATTAATCAGTAGTAATCCAAACATGATTTTGGTGTGATAGCTAATATTCGATCCAGAGTTAATGGACTAAGATATTTCCTCCAGTACACTCCATTTCCTTGTTTTTGTCTTCACCCGCCATTCCTTCTAAAGGTCTATAGTGTCACAATCCCTTAGATTTTACCTGCAATACCCTTGAACTAGTCAATTTGGAAAGCTATCTGCCCTCTAACACCAGAAAATTCTACTAATCTATTCATTGACTTAAAATCAACACTAGTTGTTAGGGCCAATGCTTTTTTTTGTTCATTTCTAACTTGAGAATGCTAGACTTCTACCAGGTAAAGAAGTGGAGATTTGTGGTTTCTGAATGTCTCTTCTCTGCTAACTAGGTGAGGATAGTGATTACTGCTCTAGACTCATTGGTGGTACTATGAAGTAAACCAAACCTCAAGGTTTTCTTAAGGGCATAGATTGAGTACAGGAAAATACAAAAGTAAGGAATTTCTCAAAAGGAATTTTTTAAAATGTATCAGGATTACAACTTTTTAACTCCATATTTTTTCATAACCTCTGCAAGGTTATGATGGTTGAAATGGTTTAGAACAATTGTTCTCTTTGTAATTTATAACAAATCCTAATTTTCCAGATACTTTCATGGTATGGCACAAAATTGGTATACCACTTCTGTATATTTAAATAACACAAACACACCAATTTGAAGAGATATATGCACCCCCCCCCATGTTCACTGCAGCATTATTTACAGTAGCTAAGTTTCATCAACCTAACTGCCCACCAATAGATGATTGGATAAAGAAGATGTGGGGTGTGTGTGTGTGTATGTGTATATATATATATATATACACACATACAATGGAATATATGAATATATACTCAGCTATAAAAAAAGATAAATAATGTGTCAGAACTTTGAGGCAACATGTCAGATAGAAATAAGTTAGAGAGAAAAAGACAAACATCACATGACTCCACACATGTATGTGTACATAAATAAAAATAGGAATGAACTAAACAAAACAAAAACAAATTTTTAGACTATAACACCAAATTAGTGGTTACCAGAATGAAAGGGGGGAAAAATGGGTAGGTCATATAAAAGGGGTCATTTGTATGATAAAGAATAGAAGTGGATTTTTAGTGATGAACTTAACTATAGTATATACAGACAATGACGTACACCTGATTTTTATATAATGTTTTAATGCAGTGGTACTTCAAAAAAAATGTAACTACAAAAGGTAAATTATTGGGCCTACTTCACACCTACTGAATCATAAACTCAGGAAATAGGCCCAGGAATCTTTTTCACAGGTGATTCTAATGCACACCAAAGTTTAGTGCCAAACTTATATTTGGATACTAGTTGAGTTACTTGAAAGCTAACCATGGAGAAAAGGTTCCTTGTTTCACTCCTGATAAGATAATCTAGTAGGTAATTAGAGAGACTATGTACCCAGAAAGCCCCATGGCTTGGGGCAAAACTGGAACACCCCTTGGATATCAAATATTAACATAGACTGTAGCATGAGGGGTCCAGAGAAGATTCATGCTTCATTTAATGAATGGTACATAGAAAGAAGTGCCTGGAGACTGTGGTTTGGGGAGGGGGATGTTGTAGCACAAACTGCAAGGACACTATTAGCTAGGGACCTTGGGGGAGGTAGCTGAGTGTATGGAAGCATACTCCATTAACTGAGGGGTAGTACATGCAAAGATGCTGGGGTGTCCAAAAGGCAAGACTGCTCCCCAATAAGAGAACAATCTCTAGAGTGCACTCTTGCCAATCCCTAAATATTGGTACTGTCTATGAAGCATACAGACTGAGAGTCTTGGTAATTGAAACCCGGTGAGGAAGGATAACAATGGTACCATAAATAGGAACAAGTCCTTCCCCACCCCCAGCAAATTCACACCAGTGTTTGGAACCCTCAAGGTTCTCCACCACCCTGTGACTCAGGAACAGAAGTCACCAAGTCCCTAAACTAAAATAAAATAAAAACACAGCATTATCTTCTGGAAAAGTGAAATAGTTCAGTTCTCTAAGTTACTGATACAGATACTTCAAAAAATAGGTAAATCTGAAGCATCAAATTGGGCAGACAAAAAAATACAACACATGGCATCTTGACACCTCAAAGAAATATAAGATTACATGGAAAGGATAGCTCTCCAGAATCAAACACAACAAAGACTTGAAAGATTTCACTTACTATCAGTTACAGAATTCAAAAGTACCATCATAAGAAAATCAAAGAGATAGAAGAAAATGCAGAAAATCAAGTAAAATAATGACACAACTCAGAAAAGCTAATCAAAAAAGTACAAAAAAATTGAGAAATACTGAAAATGTAATGAGAAATATTATTAATGAACAGAAAATGGAAATTGAAATGTTAAATAAGAAAAATAACAGATTCAATATATAAAAAGCTCAATAGATGAGATAAATTTCTTCAGAAATTTATGGACACAGAATAGATCAAATGGAGGATGGAATCACAACCTTGAAGATAATAATGAACAAACATTGTAGGTGCAAAAAGAAAGAGAAATATGAAGAAAATAATGAAGAAATACTTTGAGAACTATTTGACTCCATTAGGAAAGGCAGTAATAATAATGGATATCCCAGAAAGGGTAGAAAGCAAGAAGGAAAGTGAGAGCTTATTCAAAGAAATAATAGAGGAAAAGGCCTCCCTGTGACAGAAGAGGTTAAGACATAGCGCTATGAAGCTATCTGCACCCACTGCAGCAGGAGTTCGATCCCCAGCCAGGGAAGTGACCCACATGGCACAGCAGACCTCTCCTGTCTTACCTGCTGCTCCCCTCAGCAGTGTATTTCAGTACATCTTCCTGTTCTGCTCCCCACTCAGTCTCTGGTGAATCCTCTCATGCCCCACATCTCTGATGTGCACCCCAGCTCTTGTATGCATAAATAATTCTTTTAAAAAAAAAGAAATAATAGAGGAAAACTTCCAAATATGCCAAGGAATTAAATACACAAGTTAGTGAAGTTAAAAGAACACCTGGTTATCTAATAGCAATAAGACCTATGCCAAGAAACAAACATAATAGTGAAAATACCAAGAGTCTAAGAAAAAGAAATAATGTTGAGGATGACTAGGGGAAAACAAGACAGGTAATCTATAAAGATACTCCCAACAGGCTTACATCATTTTTCTCAGCAGACCCTACAAGTGAGAAGAAAATGAAATGACCTATTCAAAATACTTAATGATAAAAATTAGGAACCAAGAACTATGTCCTGAAAGATATGTTTCTGAAAGATATGAAGGAGAAAATAAAGACCTTCCTACACAAACAGGAGCTGAAAGGATTTGCCAATCTAAGGCCTTTCCTACAATATAAGTTGAACAGAGCTATCCTATCTGAATCAAGAGAAGAAAATCCACAAAATAAATTGAAAAAAGGAAAGCTAGAACCAGAAAACCAAGGACAAAAATGACAGTAACAAATCCTCATATATCAATCATCCTAAATGTAAATTGACTGAACTTATCAATGAAAAGATACAAGGTTTGGTCAGAAAACAAAACCCAACTGCTGTCTCCAGGAGACACATCTGAACTCTAAAGATAAATATAGGCTCAAAATTAAATGGCTGGGGCCTCCCCGGTGGCGCAGTGGTTGAGCACTAGGCCGTGAAGCTGCCTGCAGTTCTGCAACACCGGTTCGATCCCCAGCCACCTGCAAGGGTGCCACATGGCGCGCAGACCTCTCCTGCTATGCCCGCTGCTTCCCTCAGCAGCGTATTTCATCAGTCTGTCTGTTCTGCTCCCCGTTCTGGCTCTGGTGAATTCTCTCACTTTTCTGCACTTCTGACTGTACCCAGTGCTTGTATAAATAAATCGTTTTTAAAAAAAGAAAAAAGAAACAAAAATAAATGGCTGGACAATCCTGCTATCAAATAAGACCCCAACAAAGTCTGTGACAGCCATATGTCAGATAAAATAGACTACCAGTTGAAAATGTAACAAAAGATAGAGATGGTCATTGCATAAAGATTAAGGGATCAATATATCAAGAAGACATAACTCATCAATATCAATGCACCTAATGAAGGAGGATAAAAATATATAAGGCAACTGTTATATCTAAAAACAGACATTGGCAGCAATACAATAATTGTAGATGAATTCAGCACCCCATTTTTCACCAATGGACAGATCAAACAAGTAGAAAATAAACAAGGAACCAAGAACGTTAAGTGGAGAATCAGACCATATAGGCATAGACATTGATAGGTCACATCACCACCCCTCCCCCCAAAATCTGAGCATAAATTCTTTGAAAAGGCACATACAACATTCTTCAGAATAGATCACGTTAGGTCACAAATAAATGTTAATATACTTATAAATTTTGAAATCACATAAAATATCTTCTCTGATCACAATGGTATCAAACTTGAAATCAACCACAAAAAAAAAGCAGGAAAAACCTATAGACACTAATCAGCATTCTATTTAAGAATATTGGTTTAATGAGGATGTATAAGAAGAAATTAAAAATTACCTTGAGAAAAACACAAATGAAGATTTGTGTTACCAAAAACTTGGAACAAATGAATATTACACAAAAAGAATACTAAGAGGGAGGGCCTCCCCGGGTGGCACAGTGGTTGAGCACTGGACTGCAAAGCTGCCCGCAGCCTCTACAGTGCCAGTTCGATCCCCGGCTGCCGGCGAGGGTCCCACATGGCCCACAGATCTCTCCTGCCATGCCCACTGCTCCCCTCAGCAGTGTACTTCATCAATCTGCCTGTTCTGTTCCCTGCTCTGGCTCTGGTGATTTCTCTCACCATCCTGCACTTCTGACTGTACCCAGTGCTTGTATAAATAAATAAATAAATAAATAAATAAATAAATAAATAAATAAATCTTTTTAAAAAAGAGTACTAAGAGGGAAGCATATAGCAATATAGGTGCACACCAAGATACGAGAAGAGCTCAAATAAATAATGTAACATTTCATCTTAAGGATCTGTAAAATAAGAACAAGTCAAATTAAAGCCAAAAGAACGAAGGAATAAAAATTAGAGTAGAAGTAAATTAAATAGAAATCAAAAAGGAAACACATAAGATCAATGAAATCAAAAGCTGATTCTTTGTTGTACATAAAATGAACAATGAGTCAACCTAAACAACATACCCCCACATACCCCTGCAGATTGCATGCAGAAACAGACATAATTTTACTGTTTTATATTAAGCCAGACATTTAAGAGATTTTCAAAACCAATGATAAACCAGTGCCATTCTTCTCATTAATTTTTTTCTAAAATATATATACTTTTCATAAAAAGTATTTAGGTTAGCATATAATTTTAAAAATTATTTTTAAATGCATATTTTTAAATGTTCTTAATTTTGAATATGGTGAAGAGCAATAGATATAACCCATATAGTAAAAGTCTTCTAAGATCCCAGTAATTTGAGTGTAAAAGTGTCCTGAGGTCAAAAAAGTTAGAAAACCAATGGGTTAGCTAATTTCAATGCTTAGAGTTTATTCCAGAGATCCAGATGTCATTAATTCCTGCTTTTACTCTTGAATTTGTAATGAATTTAGGCAACCTTGAGAGATGTTTATTAACCAACTTAACTATTTATCTTTATTATTTTGAGTCATTTTCTAATTAGAGCTCATTTACATATTCTGGTGAAATTTTCCTAGAAGTGAATATTTTTTTTTAAGATTTATTTATACAAGCACTGGGTACAGTCAGAAGTGTGGGAGGGTGAGAGAACTCATCAGAGAGCAGGGAACAGAACAGGTAGATGGACGAAACACAGTGCTGAGGGGAGCAGAGGGCACAGTAGGAGAGGTCTGCACCCCATGTGGGACCCTTGCCAGCTGGCCGGTGATGGAACCAGCGCTTTAGCCCAGTGCTCAACCGCTGTGCGACCAGGGGAGGCCCTAGAAGTGAATATTTTCTTGAGTGAAATGTTGCTTTCTCAGATACCTAGTAGAAGGTATCAAATAGCCTCACTTTTAATGTGATGGTTTGTGTATCTTAGAAGTTATAATCAACCTTCAAGTTAAGAATAATAGCCATGTACTTCCTCCTCCCTCAAATTTAAGCTGATTCCTGGAAATAAAGAAGCAAGTGGCTTCTCAGCTATCTTTGCAAATAACTTTTGAAGCATATTAAAAGCAGCATAATTTCCAATTTTCTTTTCCTTTAGTAATGATGATGAGTCTATTAAATGACTTGGGGGTAGGAATGGAGTACATTATCTAGTAACTTCTTGTATTTTCAAAGGCTGTCTTCTAACCAGTGAAGCAGGTTTATGGGGCTAGAAGTCAGGATTGAATGATTTCAAGGAGACTCCTGATATCTGTATAAAAAGTATGGCTTTTAGCTAAAAGAAAAAGATAGTGTTGTGCAACCATCCCAGGCCAGGTAGGTTCATTGTCAGTTCTCATAGATGATAAGAGGATTTGGAGCCTTCAGTGGATTTTGCAGACCTTTAATGCTGAGACAGGGGACCTTATCCACAGGCAGGCAGGCAGGCAGAACAAGAGAAACTCCAACCCTGAGAGAGGCAGAACAGCAACTCTCCTGCCCAGGCCCCTTTACAAGGTTATATGCCCATAGCCACACAACCCATACATTGTTGAAAACACAAGTTCCATCTGCTGTTTCCTAGAACTCAGAATCTAGGAGGAAGACATAACATTTCAACATATGGGCTGTCTATGATGTAGAAGGTGAAAAATAGCCTCATTTACTTATTTTCCTTACAACCACCCATGTCAAAGTGGGAAGGAGTGAGCAGGAGTCCATTACTAGGGAGAAGGTCAAGGCAGTGTTTCAGACAGAAAGTGATAATAAACTGGTGACAAGTTTCACAGGCATCAAATCCAAACTGAACTCAATGGCAGCATAATCACCACCAGTATGGTATTGGGTGACTTTGTTCAAGAGAATCGGCAAGAAAATCTAGACAAATCTGCATTTCATATTCTTTTACTGTGTAAAATTAATGTAATAAATTGAACTTTGTTTTTTGTATTACCTTTCTCCCTTATCAAACCCTTCTTCCCCCACAAAGCACAAATAGGATTATATAGAAACTTTCATCTAAATATTGAGATCTAACCTAGACATTACCAACTTTTTTGTTTACAAAGATAAAACAGGCAGTACTGATAGGAAGTTATGAAAGAGAGAGAAATAACTTTTGGCTTGGCCTGAATGAGAGACTATATACACCACAGCACAGCCACTATTCACAAAAGGCTGCAAGGCAAAAACTTGAATTCTCTTTCTTAGGCTCATAAGTAAGCGTGTGGATAACTACTTTTTTCCTGGCAATAGTGATGTGTTAACATGTGGAAAATGAATCTGAATGACACAGTTTTGACTCTATTGTTGAAGCATCCCCATAAGATATCCTTTTGGATAAAATCTGTGCTGGTGAATTCAGTAAAGAAAGGGTATCAGTCCTTCCTGCAGCATAATAGTTGGAAGGAACATTGCAAGATGAGACAGTTTATTAGAGCAAAGTGCCTTAAATGTCCCTACTTTGGAGGCCATGTTTTTCAAAGACTGTGCTAGGGTGTGTAGGTAAACCTTGGACTAACCCCAAGAATTCCAGTTCTCAGAACATAGGAAGTGGAGGGAGTAGTATTACACATGCTTGGAACCCAGCCCATTAGAAGAAGCTGCTTAGTTTTCCAGTGTTGGCAGTCTTTGTCTTCAGTTTTGAGTCACTCAGTATTTGATCTGAATTCCCCACACAGTTTACATAAACAGTTCCATGCACTTCTCAGGAAATGTGTGACATAACTTTGTGATTGATGTTACAATTCCAATAGCAACGATCACATGTGTTCTGATAATTTAAGCAACCTTTATTACGTTGTAAAGGTATATGTCTCAGCATGTGAAAGAAAAGATATAAGATTGAAACCATGTACCATACTAACAGGATGAATTGGGATGATGACTAAGAAACATGGGTTCTAATCCCAGTTTTGTCTCTGTCTTGCTGTGTGTTTGAGAAAATTTCCTCTTCACCTCTATTTTTGTAAACTAAGGAGGCCAGACATATGCCCTTCTATGCCCTTCAGACTTCTGATATGCCCTCCCAGTTCTGATATTTAATCAGTCATTTATTCTCATCTTTTTTCAGAGCTGATGAATCCTAGGGCAGATGCCCTGTGAGTTATGTTGGCATTGGTTGGTTAGTCACTGATCATCTTTAATTCCAGCTGTATGCAGTGTAGCTGGGGACTCTAAGAGAAGACAGACTTTATAGGGAGAAAGTCTTCTCTGGGTTTCGGAACTGTAGGGATGTTTTCTTCTTTTCAGAAGTGATAGTGATTCCTGAAATTCTGCAATATTTTTTCCTCTATTTTTTTTTCTTTTTCCTTCCTGAAGACTATGTTTTGAAGTCAGAAGAGGCTACTGACTTAGCAAGTCTTAGATTCACAGGATTTGTTTAGTAGATTTCAAAACCAAAAAATCAATGGTAGAGGCATACAGACTCCCAGGCCATCTACATCTATCAGGTAGGCTTGTCCAGCTGTCCAGATTGGGCAGGTCTGAAGGTGAGGTGAGTTATGCTACTCTTAATGACTCTCCCTGAAACCCAGTGATGGTGGGTGTATTGTACATGTCCTGATTGTACAGACATAGAGATGCCAGGTTTACCTGAGCACCTTTATAAGATGAAGCAGGAACTAGGGAGAGAAGATGCAAAGATAGGAAACACCTAATTCAATAGCAGCCAGGCAGAGGCTGTAAAGATTGGGACTGGAACATAGAAGGTAAGGGTTTATCATAATTAAAAGGAAAATTTTATCATCACAGAAACCTATGAAAGGAAAGAAGGAGCAAGTTTATAGCATGGACAGAGGGGAGATAGGACCTTGAGGAATTGTTGTTCTTATCCCCTGTGAAGTAAAAATTCTACAGTCCTCTTATTGTCCTTATCACTCTGCTGACCTCCTGGTCTTCCTGTGCTTTATTTGGTTCTAAGTGGATCTTTATGTTGTGGGAATTGTCATTGGAAGAAAATAATTTCTGTAGAGTAAACATTAGGGCTCCAGCTCATCCTACATCAATCACTATTCCTTCTTCAAATTCAGGGAGTGTCATGATTAATTGAGCATTTAACAAGACAGATTAGGGCATGTGCACCAACGACTAGGGAATATAGTTTTGGCCTGGTACAGAGAACTTTTAATATCAGAAACTACCTGCTTCTGTGGTATAGGAACATGTCAATAGCTTTACTATTCAGAACCATTCTGGGTGAATATATCAGCCAAGAAGATTTCACCTAACTCCCTTTTAGCATTTAGAAGATCACCAGAGTTGCAATGCCAATGAAACTTAGAAAAGAGCCAGGTAATTTCTACACTGTCCTTATTCTTCTATGTCACTTATGAAATGAGTTTTTCTGTTACTCAGGCAGTGAGGTAGGGATAACACTTGGTAAACCTCTGTGTGGCTTTTGTTCAGATTAACATTCTTCACTGTGACCGTAATTCCTACAAAAGCAAGAAGAGGCTAGCTAAGGGTATACATATTCTCTTTGGTTCCTGGCTTAATTGTAAATAAATTGAAGCCCCTTATTGAGAGGTATAAAAGCAAAGACAGACATTTGTGGCAGCCAGGGACAGTCACAGGTTCCTGAGAAAGGTGCCGCGGGATGCTGTGTGAAGTCAGCTGCAGTGGCTGGAGCTGGGGCTCCATCGCACATATCTGCACCAAGTGTCAGAGACTTTGCTTCCTGTGGTATACTAATGAGTAGAACTCCTGCCTAAGGAGTTACATGAGAGAACTTTCTTCAAAATTGCTGCACCATTAATAAACAAAAGGAAAGAATATTCAGAGAGGAGAACCATTGGATAGTCTATGAAAGAAATGTATGATGTAGTGTCAGGGACAGAGGATTACAAGCATTTTTTTCTAGGAGTAAAAAAATCAGATGTAATTTGTCTTTTTCCTGGTCCCTTATTTAGGTTTTCTAAATTCCTGCTATGAGTGAGACCATCCGGTATTTTTCTTTCTGGCTTATTTCACTGAGCATGATCCCTTCCAGCTCCATCCATGTTGCTGCAAATTGCATGAGTTTATCTTTTTTGATTGCTGAATAATATTCCATTGTGTATATATGCTACATATTCTTGATCCAGTCATTTATGCAAAAATGAAAAATGATGTAAGAATTGTATAAAATAAAATAAATTTTTAAAAATCAGATGTAATATCCAAGAGATCTGGATACTGCAAAACATGATTAGAAATTGGATTTCCACCCATACTGGAGCACTGTACAAATAAGTGCAACAACATTTGGTAAAGACGTCCTGTACTGATGGGAGGCTGTCAATCACTTGGAGATTGTTTTTTAGCCCAGAAAGGTGTTTTTTTAGCCTAGTTCCTCCTGGCTACTCAAGAACATGTACTTCAGATTTTTCAATTTCTTTTGAATTTCACTCATGTCAACACTCTCAGCTTGCCACATTTTTTTAAAATTTATTTTTATTTATTTTTAAAGATTTATTTATTCATACAAGCACTGGGTACAGCCAGAAGTGCGGGAGGGTGAGAGAATTCACCAGAGCCAGAGGGGAGAGCAGAGCAGGCAGACAGACAAAGTACACTGCTGAGGGAAGCAGCAGGTGGTAGGAGAGGTCTGCGCACCATGTGGGACCCTCCTCCGGTGGCCAGGGATTGAACCGGCACTGCAGAGGCTGCGGGCAGCCTAGCAACCCAGTGCTCAACTGCTGCACCACCAGGGGAGGCCCTGTTTTTTTTTTTTTTTTCAAAGATTTTTTTATTTATGCATACAAGAATGGAGGTACACAGGACAGAGATATGGGCGGGGGTGAGAGAATTCATCAGCGACAGAGTGGGGAACAGAACAGGCAGATGCACTGGAATACACTGCTGAGAGGAGCAGTGGGCAAGTCAGGAGAGGTCTGTTGCACCATGTGGGTCACCTCCCTGCCCGGGAATCGAACTCATGCTGCAGTGGCTACAGATAGCTTCATAGATTGCATCTTAACCCCTTGCGCCACCAGGGAGGCACCCCGCCACATTGTTTCTTGATGGAGCTGAAAAGCAGTTGGTAGCTTCCTTTGAAAGAAGAGAGTGTAAATCGTATGGTCCAGCAGCAACTATGCCTTGGGAATTAATGCTTCATGAAGTTCATCACATATAAGGAGAGAAGAAACTGGTCATCTACTTGTAACTTTAGTTTGTTCCCTTTTAGGAAGTGCTTTTATCATGTGCTTTCAGAAGTCAGAAAGCATTTGTTATAAACCTGCCCCTCTGAGAATTTGCACTTGGTATATGGAGCCATGTATACACAGAATTTCATCAAGTATAATTCAGAATAATGTGCACTTTAGCATATTTGTAGTCATGGGTGTCATCACTTTTGCCAGTATACTAACATGAATCTACTTAGCAGAAATTGAAACTATAAATTTAAAACTTTTAATTATAACCTTAGTTGACAGAGGTTAGTTGAGATACTCACACAGTATTTATCATATTAACTATATCACATTTAAGTTATTAAATTCAGACCATTGATAAATTATTGTCATAGGGTCTTTCTCGTGGCTTAGGATATTTGAGTAATCAGATAATTAAAGTAAAAACTTTGACTTAAAAAGAATACTGTTCATGAAGTTTCCTTCACACTTTCCTCATTTTTAAATTGCTCTTAAGAGTAGCAGTAGATAAATAAATGCTGTAGCGAGGTTAGCTTCTAGATAAAGAGTGATTTTTTTCTTTTTTTTTTTTTTTTTTTGGGTGAGTGGCTCAGAGCTTTCAGCTACATTTTTAGTACCTCACAAACTTCTCCAGGTACTCTGCTCTCCCAATAACATTAACTGTGTTGAATTTTGCTGACAACTGTGGGTAACAAATGAAGGTAAATTACTTGATAGGTTTCCAGCACCCTGTATCTTTATTTTCTATTTATCATGTATACTCACTTTCAATAATGTATTTTAAACTGGTATTTTTGTAAACAAATCAATGTAAGGCTGAAGTGGTAACTTAACAAAGTTATTGTTTAAAAAATAAAAGGACATGGGTTACACCTGAGGGGAGAAATCAAATACTGCCCACAAAGTAATAATGATATAAGAAAATAATAATTTTTAAATATTAAAATAAAAAAGCATAGAAAGGGAAACTGTATCTTTCTAAACAACCTAAGTGCCCATGGACAGATGATTGGAAAAAGATGATGCAATGCATATATATAAAGGAATACTACTCAGCTATAAAAAAATGAAATCCTGTCATTTGCAACAACATAGATGAATCTATAGGGTATTGTACTTAGATAAGAAGACAGAGAAAGAAAAACCACATGGCTTCATGCATATGTGGCATATATATAAACAAAACAAATGAATTAAATTAAACAAAAGTAAACTTTTTAGACTATAAAACCAAAGAGGGAAGGGGAATGGAAGAAGGTAAATCTAATAAAAGGGTTCAATTGTGGGGTGTAGGACAGAATTGCACTGTTAATGAACTTAATGAAGTTTATGCAGATATTTACATTGATGCACACCTGAAACTTATGTCATGTTACTTAAATGAAAAAAGTTTTAAAGACATCTTTTAACACAGCCCCAGAATTTCAAAATATTAAAAGTGAGAACATTACATGTCAGTGAAAGTGAACCATATCTGACAGTGAGAAAACAACACTTAAAAGACCTGCCCAAAATTACATACCATATAGTGATAAAGTACAGATGAGGCTTCAGGCAACCTGGGTCATGTATAGTTCTGCCACTTATGAACTTATGCTCATGAACAGGTTCTTGAAATTCTAGGTGCCTCAGTTTCTACATCTAAAATAAAATGGGACGGGGGGCTTCCTGGTGGCGCAAGGGGTTAAAACGCAACCTATGAAGCAATCCGCAGCCTCTACAGCACGAGTTCGACCCCCAGCCAGGGAGTAACCCACATGGCGCAGCAGACCTCTCCTGTCTCACCCGCTGCTCTCCTCAGCAGTGTATTTCGTCAGTCTGCCTGTTCTGCTCCCCACTCTGTCTCTGGTGAGTCCTCTCACCCCCCACACCTCTGGCCTGTACCCCAGTTCTTGTATGCATAAATAAATAAATCTTTAAAAAAAATAAAATGGGACTAATGGTTTGCAGGTCTGTTTGTTACAGGGTTGAATTCCTAAACACAGGCAAAATGCAGGGCACACATTTCATATGTGGCAGCAGAGAGCATGTCCTGTTAAATCTCCAATTTCCTGATCACAGTTCATAAAGTTTTCTATTACATTTCAGAGCCTTTCAGATTTGATGATTTGCCTACAAATAATGCAAATTATTTAGATATTTTGGGCCATTTTATTGCTTACTATCAGCCTTCTTACTTTTTCTTCCAATATTCATGATTTTCTGATCACTTCTTCTTGTATGTTTTCTCTTTTCATTTCCTTAGGCATTTACTACTACTGATTTCTGAGCCTCCTTCCTGCCTTTCCCTGTGCGCTGTCTTCATTCTTAGCCTCCTCTTGAGGCTAACCCATGTGTGTCCCCTTCCCTAAAATCCTGCTCCCTAACAATGGAATATAACCCAGGCTGTGTCTAATGACTAAAGCTAAGGAGTCCTTTGGTCAAGAAGATACTGTCCTTCCATATTGACACCTGAGATTTGGTACCTATTATTTCTGCATCTTTCTTTTTTTTTTTTTTTTTTTTTTAATAGAGGCATGCTTTATTTATTTATTTATTTGTTTGTTTTGTTTATACATGCACTGGGTACAGTCAGAAGCGTGGGAGGGTGAGAGAATTCACCAGAGCCAAAGCAGGGAGCAGAGCAGGCAGAAGGACCGAAGTACACTGCTGAGGGGAGCAGCGGGCGACAGGAGAGGTCTGCGCGCCATGTGGGACCCTCCTCCAGTGGCCGGGGAGCAGCCGGGGATCAAACCGGCGCCACAGAGGCTGCGGGCAGCTTCGCAACCCAGTGCTCAACCGCTGCGCCACCAGGGAGGCCCCTATTTCTGCATCTTTCTTTCCTGCTATATATATCTAGTTGATGGCCAAATCCCACTGACCTTTCTTTTGCAACGTTATTTCTTACCTCTGTCTTCCTTCGTGACCAGTCCCATCATCGCACATCTGAACTAATGTTCTCTTTGCAGATTTCTCAGAGTCCAGGCTTTCTTCAGTCCACCTTGGACTACATTTCCAGAGCTATTCTCCTTAAAATTCTGCCTTGTATTTATCACTTTTGTTTCTATAAAAATTCTCTCTGTATCAACATAAATCTTTACTGGCTGTCTGCTAAATCATGTCCAAATTCCTTAGTTTGCTATTGAGGCTTTCTGTAGTGTTTCTAATTCCTTCTCATGCCTTTTCATATTGTTCTTTGTTGCCCTAAAATCGGGAGTCATTCTGGTGTCTTTCTTTGTGTGCTGGGGGGAGGGACTCATTCACTGGGAGATGGGACCCATCTCACTCCCCACTTAGAATGGTCTCCTTTTGCTCTCATCCATGGTCTTTCTCTTTCTCTATCAAATGCTCCACATTGTCACAAAGTGTACCTCAATTGTCCTATCTCTTGGCAAAGAGTCCCTCCTCTGTATCCCTGTAGGAATTTTTTTCTAACTATATTATAACATATGTTTCCTTGTGTAAACTCTGTCTTCTCCAGTAGTTATAAACTTCTCCAGGAAAGGGATTTTTGTCTTAAGACCAATCCAGTGTCTAGCATCTTCTTTTCCATCAAACCATTTTAGGTAGAAAGAATGGGGTCCATAAAGGACAAACAGTAGAGCCCTGTGAGAACTGGGTTAGAATCTCACTTCTGCCTCTGAGTCACAGAGAACCTTGCCATATCTCTCTAGGTCTCAATATTTTGCGTTCTTAAATATGAATGAACTAAAGCCATTTTTCAGGTCCTCAAACTAATGTTATACAAATGACTCCACAGATTGGATTTGGAAATAGTATCTGCATTGCAGTCTCCCCTCCCTGTTATAATTAAGCAGAGGAGTAGAGTGGTTTAATGAAGCATTATGTAGCTTAATAAAAATAATAGAGAGAGTTCACATAATAAAAGTAGAATTTTCCTTAACTACAATCACAGAAAGTGATGAAACAACTTTTAAAAAACAAATAAAAAGCTGAACTAGAGACAAAGGCAGTATCTCCTCTTAGGATTCATTTACAGGGCTCCCAGCCTTGTTTTTGTTCTAAATAAGATTAGTTGCCTCTTCTTTACATTCCTCTGAATTCCTGGTTGAATAGAGCAGTCATTTGACTTTCCTGTTCTCCTAGTAATTAAATCCATTCCACCCCTCAATCTGGAAGATATAATCTGAATTCCTTTCTGTTCCACAACTGCCCTCTTTCTATTGGGATAAACTTCCTCCTTATTTTTCTTTCACTATTTTGAAATGAGACTACTTTTTATGGGAAATTGCTTTTGGAATAATGAATTGACTTCCCACTTATTAATTTAAAATAGTTCAATGGTAAAGATTGCATTATCCTAAATCTCTGGAAATATTTTAACTGTCTTTGGAACCCTAAAATAGAATCTGAGTTCTTAGGGAAAATCTTTTCTTACTATTGCTTATCAAAATCTGTTCTAATAAACCATCTTCTGTAACTAAATCCAAATGTCTTTTTCTCCTAAGAACTTTTTTTTTTTTTTTGATCCCCATCCTCCCCTTGGGAATCTTTTTCTAAGATCTCTGAAGTGACACCCTCCTCTTTGCCCCACCCCCCTCTCCCATCATTGTGAAGCCCAGACTTAACAGAGATTTTCTGATTTTTTTAGATGTGATTACTGTGGGCCCTTACTATGGTGATTTTTTTTCCTTTCAAAGTGACAATTGCTGTCATTGAATGGGTTTCAAATTATCTCAGGAGGGGTTCTTTAAGGCTGGGATCCCTTTGGATTTTCCATCATTTAGGGGTAGGGATGAAAATAAAGGTATGAGGCTTTGACATGGTACTGAAACCTAAAAGCTGTACTTCCCCCTAGGAAGGGTACAGGATTGCACAGCTTCACCATTAATCACTAGGAATTTTATTGTTTACTCCCAATTCCAAATCCACTGTTAACCTGGTTGTACACTCTTTGTTGGCCTTTATCCTTGGTTACTCCAAAGATATTGTAACAAGGATTAAATTAACCTCTCCCTTTGACTAAGTGGATTATTGATGGCTTCAGCACATTTAATTAACTTAAGTTGTTCCCTGGGTGAAAAAAACAGATAACTTGGAGAACACAAAAACGAGGATATAAGAGTTTCTTTGATTTACTCCTTAAGGATTTTTAGCTTGAACTTCCATGGACAAAATGTATATTTATGTACTTTCCAGAAGTAAGAGCTGCCCAGATGATTTAATCTAAAAAACAGGAGTAATTATATATAAACTCACATTGATTAAACAATACTAATATTTACATGCTTGTATTTCTTGTAGGACAGCAATAGAGAAACTCAGATTTTTATCTGACAAGTTTATTGCCACAGTGGATCTAGATTTCATATTTGGGGAGTGTTGTAAGAATAGAGGTGGTTGGTCCACGATAGAGCTGTGTGGAGATTTCTTGACCTACTAAACATAGAGCTTCCATATATGATCCAGCAATTCCACTCCTAGGTATTTACCCAAAGGACACAGAAACATCCATTCCAAAGAGCACCTGCACCCTTATGTTTATAGCAGCACTGTTTACAATAGCTAAGCTTTGGAAACAACCCAAATGCCCAAAAATAGATGACTGGATCAAGAAGATGTGGTACATATACACCATGGAATATTACTCAGCATTCAAAAAAGATAAACACATGCAATTTGCAGCAACATGGATGGAGCTGGAAGGGATCATGCTCAGCGAAATAAGCCAGAAAGAAAAAGAAAAATACCGGATGGTCTCACTCATAGCAGGAATCTAGAAAACTTAAATAAGGGACCAGGGTAAGAAAGAAAATATCAAAATCAACAAACAACTATGAACCAGAGACACTCTATGGGGGGTGGGGGGCGGGGAAAGGAGGGCTTGAAGTCAAAATAAGGGGGTTGTAATTGTATGGGGAATATAAAAATAAAATTTAAATTAAAAAATAATAATAATAAAATTAAATTAAATTAAAAAAAGAATAGAGGTGGTTGGAGGGACAGTAGTAAATTGAAACATTGCTTTCCTAATTATTTTAGGAAGCACCTACCTTCTTCTTTAGCCCCATTAACTACAAGCCTTTAAGTGTAGAATTCAGTAAGCTTACTTTGTGAAATCACTTCTCCAGTGAGAGAGTATGAATTTTACCAATTTTCTTTCTTTCCTTTTGATATTTCATCTTTCAGACTACGCATATTCTTAGTCACTGAAAGTACTCCTAGTAGCCAAATGTATTTAGAAATAATATTTAATTCTCTTTTCCTATTTTAAAAGCTGATACATCCAGTTTCATAATGTATAGGCTTAAAATGCAGTACAGATAATAAACCTCTTCTCTAATTCCAGAGACTAATTCAAGCATAATGTGGTTTAGAGTAGCTCCTCCATTTACTCAAAGTATTAGAAGACCAAGATACATTGTTTGTTCCTACAGACTTTAATATTTAAGTCTACTTGTACATTTCTTAAGTGTGAATATATGTGTGTGTGTGTGTATAGGCATGGGTATATATATCATGAGAATATAGATGATGTGCTCTTAAAAAGCATATCAGTAATTGAGGCCAGCAATTATATTCACATTACATATACTGTTTGGAGGTGACATGGGTATGTGCACATTTAGATATTTATTTACTGGATAAGTCAGATCTTTCAGTACTGATTATTTAAATTTAATGATTTCAGTATCTCCATGTATACTATGCAAAGAAATATATTCTTGGTATATTTACCTTGCCTAAATCGTAGAATCAGATCCTGTTATCTGCCTACTGTTGCTGGGTTCCACTCCATTAACACCTTGCTAATGAACACAAGCTGGGTCAAGCTGGGTATTGGATGAGTCGGAGAAGCTGAGGAAGATTTATAGGGAGCAAAGAGAAAAGATAGGGCAATTCTGGGTATGCCATCTGGCTGAAACATGGGGCAGATGGAGGTTGGCCTTTAGAATAGTTGGAGCCCCGGGCCGAGTCCCACTGCAAAGGCCTTGAGTATCAGACTGGGAATTGGCTATTTAGTTCAGGAGTCAAAGGATCCAGTGATAGTTTTTTTGTTTTTTTTTTTAATATATAATTTTTTTTAAAAGATTCATTTATTTATTTATACAAGCACTGGGTACAGTCAGAAGCATGGGAGGGTGAGAGAATTCACCAGAGCCAGAGCAGGGAGCAGAACAGGCAGACTGACGAAGTACACTGCTGAGGGGAGCAGCTGGCATGGCAGGAGAGGTCTGCCGTGTGGGACCCTCGCCGGCAGCCAGGGATCGAACCGGCGCTGCAGAGGCTGCTGTGGGCAGCTTTGCAGCCCAGGGCTCAACCGCTGCACCACCAGGGGAGGCCCAAAAGATCCAGTGATTGTTTTTAAATTATCTTCAGCCATGTCAATCTGGTTACATATTCCTGGCCATGTGCTGCCCTTTTCACCACCTTGATGTGAGTGCCTGAAAATTACTTCAGTCAGGTTCAGTCAGATTGTCCTGGTACCTGGTCACTGACTATATAGAAAACTTATATTCTTGAGAGCTTATAAAAAATTCTTAATAACTAACTTTATTAATTCATCTCTATTTTATTTATTTCTTTTTCATTTTGTTTTAATATTTATCTTTTTTTTTTACATTTTTTAGACAATATTTGCTTCCCCCATCCCTCAGATTGAGTCCCCATAAAATCTCCTTCCACAAGGCACCCATGCACCATCACCACAGTCCCCTGTTCTCCTCCCTCCAGACCTCTCACTCCTCTTCTTCCTCCTCCCCTGCAGTATGTCTTTGATTTGTAATTGTCTGTTTTTGCTTTGTTGTGTATTGTATTGTTATTATTATTGTTTTTTTTACACTGATGTCTTATTTGGTTCCCTCATCTCTATTTTAATATATCTTTAATAAAAAACCTGAATGTGACCTAATTTTTGAGCCAATTTTGCCCTTTATTCTGCCTATCATTTAAAATTCTATCTGTGTAGGATCCTACTTCTGTCAACTGATATATTGGCTGTCCCTCCTAGAGTGGTGTCATCTGGAAGTTTGGGAACTGTACCATCAACATATTTATCGATGACTGGAATAAAGTGTTGAATAAGCTGCATGGATGCCTGTAACTTACTATGAAAGACCTCTTTCCCAAATTCAGTCTTTCAGCCTGCTTTTATTCTGCCCCAGAGGATCAAATGTGTCCTGGAAGAATTTGTTACAACCTTACTGATGCCTGGAATTTTGTATATGGATTCAGATATGTCATGCATATTGGTCTGTTGGCACTGGAGATACAGTAGGGGATTAGGTTAGTACCAGTAAAGGCTAATGGAACATGGGAAATAAATTAGTGTGGTTAAGAGGAGAGCTTTTGTTTTTATACTCTATTGTTTGATTCTATTGTCTTTTTCTATTGTGGTAATTCCTAATGGTACTCTTAATTGTATGTTCCTAAAGAATATGAGAAAGCTAACTGGACACTCTGTGGGAGCAGGGAGACTAGTAAAAAGGAGGGCTTTGGAGTCATTTTCCAATCTGTCTACACAATAACTGGAGCTCTTTTCTTAGATTTTCCAGAGGAGGTCCCATTAATTTTCTACTTTGGGTGTATCTGCTTGACTTCTGCTATTTGGAAATACAGATCGTCACAGAGAAGGAAAGAATCAATTGAGTTCCATGTCTCAAATGCATTTTTAAATTTAATCTTTTTTTCCCTCAATCCAAGCCTCACTTGAATTGCACATAGTACTTGATGTCTGTAATCTTCATGCCTTACATTGTCGAGGTGAAAAGACATTCATCTTATACCTATGGAAGGTTAAGGTTGGGCTTGGGTTCCATCTCTAAATAAATTTACAATCTTCCAGTGTCCAATCTTGTGTCTCTCTCCTATCATCCATAGTACCCGAGGTCTCCAAACTTGAGTTCCTTGGGGAATTGTGGCACAAATATGTCTTGATATCCCTTGTAGGTCCTTAAGGCTGGAGCAGAGTTGAGGAAGTTAGGTCAGGCATCATTCTATCTATTTTATCTTCCTCCAGTTTTTAAGTATTTCTCCTCTGCTGTCTCCCCTCCTGTTCTCTTTCCCTCATTTATTTCTTTAATGTATCAATCATTGGCCATCATTTTCATGGCTCTGGAAGGAAAGGTGAATAGTGTAAGGTCAATCTGCCACACTGCTACTGGTTGAATAACCAATCATTTTCATGGTCAAAGAAACAACTGAAAGCTGAGTTTCCACATAGTTGTTGTATCAATATGTCATATGATATACTCTATTACTATGAAGTTACTATGAAGTTAAAATACTTCTAGAGCTTCTGGGTTGGTGAACATGTGGAGATTCAGGGGAGAATGGCATATTTGGAAAGGGCATGGAAGCTTCCTTCCTTACATATCTTTTCATCTGGCTGTTCCTGAGTTACAGCGTTTGTAATAAATCAGCAATCTAGTGAGTTGGAAAAAAAATTAACAAAAATAAAGATATTTCTAGTTGATTTTTAAGTGACCAGCAGATATTCAATTTCTGATATAACCGATTTATAGGAAAACCACAAACCATGGCAATACATGGACACTTATGTCCGGAGACTGCGCATCCTGGAATAGCAGTATGTGGCCAGGACAAGGATCTGCCCATCTAACTGTGATGCTCCAAGTTGACTTTCTCCCCCTTAAACGCAGTTCCCTATTTTGTGAATAATATCTCTGAAGTGCCTTGTAGGGCAAGCATTGTGTTTCTTAGCTCAGAGGCAAAAAGCTGGAGGGAGGACAGCATGTATAAAAGCAACGAATGTACCTCCCACCCCAAGGTCTTTAAACTGGACCAGGAAACTCTCCAGCCCACAGCATCTAAGCTCCCTGTGAACTGGCATTGCCTTTTCCAACAAGTGGAGCAGGGGGTCCTCTGTTGCTCAGCTCTGCTTCTGAGGCTTTGGTTCCTGGAACTCAAATTCCAGTTGACTATAATGCAAATGCCCATCTGCTTTTCCACAGCAGCTGGTGTGTTAACTTTGTGAATAAAATTATCTAGCATGCTCTCTGGAAATCCTATTACAGTTAGCATTAGACTTTCTGAGGAAGGAAAAAGTGATATCCAAGATATCTTCACTGAAACTTCCCTTACTGTAAATAGCCCTGATACCAGGCAATAAGGGACACTAAAACTGGCCAAGGACAGTGCCCACATAGATTAAAGGTCACCATCTGAGTTCTTCACCTGAATGTACAATTGCAAGACTCTCAGGTGCAGGGAAAAACAATAATGGGATTTATTTAACAAACAAGGGAAAAAGAATCACTGAAGCCACAAATGGCCAATTATCTCACCCTAAACAAAAGGTGTCTAAGAAGGCATCTCCCTACCACTGAAGACCCAGAGATCCTATCCCGAACAAAAGGCCATGGTCCCAAGATGGTGATTTCCTGCTACTAGAACTCCTGGAGTACATGGCAGCCAGATAATAGGCCAGTATCCAACTCATTAAGACAGCAGAGGTGCTGAGATGTCAGCACAGTACCACCGTGCTACAACCATCCCAGGCCGGGTGGGTTCACTGTCAGTTCAGGCTTAAAAGAGAACCTTGGAGCCATTGGCATCATCCCCACAAGCCAGCAGGGAGGCAACAATTTGGGCCCCCCTGTGAATCTATTTTTCCACTGGGCCTTCTCTGGTGTTCTCTCACGGTCTCTTCCCCTTACAGTTGTCTCTCGTCCTCTCATAGCTGTTTTCCACTGCAGCCGTCATTCCAGTCTGAGTGACACTGCCCTTATATGCTCAGCCTCCAGGCTCAGGGTACTTACTCATACATGCCCATCCCATGCTCACGTGCTCCACTTATACACGCCCACACCCTGTGCCCATGCTCCCAAGAGGCCGGTGGTATATAAGCCTGACCGTTTCACTTACCCTACAACCAAACAATTGACATTGGAAACAGCAGCTTCAGCAGCTAAACCACATGACAAGCAGCCCACACTCACACAGCTCAAGGAGGTGATTAGCTCTGGGTTTTCACCTTCCCTTCCAGGCTGTAACAGCTACAACGCCTGGAACAGTTTCAGTCACTTGGCTACTTGCAAAGCCTTTGAACTTTTCCTCTCTGAGGTTGGCTGCTGGAAGCCTTGCCACGTCCTTCAGAAGCCCACAACAGCCTTTCTGGAAGATAGGTGTGGTGGGGGCTGAATCCAGGGGACAGTTTCCACATTCCCTTATAGTTCTTATCAGAGTCTATACCGCCACTGATACTTTATTGGTATTTTCTCTGGGGCTATCTATCCTCACCAGCAACTCCATCCAGGGGTCACCACTTGTAATAGTCTTTGGCTTCAGCCCCCAGGTTAAAGGTAGAGCAGCTTGTCAGCCCAGGGCAGCACCCAGGCCTCTGCTGGAGCTTGCAGCGTAGTTCCAGTTCCAGGGTATAATAGCGTTTGGCTTCAGCCCCCAGTTACAGTCCCACTGATCTATTAAACAAATCAAATTACGGGAAAAGCTAAGAGTAGCTAGACTGTGTAAACTGGATACTGCAGATACTGTGATATACTTATGTCTTGATGAGTTGAAAATCTGCACTTATTTACTCCTATTGCCTTATAAATAACCAGATTACATACATTTTATGGCTGGTCAGCTCAGTATAGTCAAAGGTCAGTGCTTATTTCTGTTGAAAACTTAGAAATCTATTTCAAATTAGTTTAACAACAAAAAATTATCTCATAAAACTTCTGAATCCAGGAGTAACTTTACTGATCTTTAGGCCTGGGTAGTACATTCAAGGCCTACTCTCTCCCCATCTAGTGCATATTGATTTTAGGAAAGACTCACTTGGAGCAGGTCCTACCCCAGATTACTGACTGTGCTGCAGGTATTGTTACAGGGCAACCCCAATATAAAACAGGTTGCCTGACTGTGGGTCCTCACCCACACGCTTAAAAGGGACTTATTAATACTCAACTGCAGGCACACACAAAAGGTTAATAAAAGGTTTATTTACAAGGGAAGGGGAAATGAGGAAATGTACAACTCAGGGAGAAAAGAGGGACATAAATTCATAAATGCATCCTACCCATTACGCCAACCTGGAATCCCAATGGCACTCTGAGACCTGGTGGTGAACCAAGAGCCGTGAAGCCAAGAGAGCCCCCAAGACCCACATGTCTGGTTTTATACCAACCCTGGCAGCTTAACTCCACCCTCAGTCCCAGCAACCCTCCCTTTGGTGATGATGGGATTTGTCATTTCCAGTGTCTGGCTTTGGTCTGGAGTGGGGGTGGAGTCCACAAAGCCTGCATGGAATTAGCTCAGGACATCTTTTCTTTCTAACAGTATTACAACTGTTCTTCTTGCCATCCAGCAACCATAAGGAAGGAAAGGGAGCTTTTCCCAAAAGGAATAGTATGGGTGATGACAGCTTCCTATTACTCTTTGTTTCCCACATGGAGAATACAGTCACTTATGAAGATTTAATGTGCAGAATAGGAAACCAAAAAGGAAGTAGGATTTGGGCTTTTTAAAGTAGAGAGAAAAGAGCTATTAGAAGATACAAATGATATAATGAATAACCAGATAAAATTTGTGTTACCTGGACTGTGAATAGCAATTCATTCATCCAACTAAGTTGGTAGATCAGGTCCTGATTAGAAACTGACAGGACCTGGAACAGAACCAAGGAACCCGTCTTCTGGAATGTTTATATTTCGCCCAAAAAGGAATTGGTACTTCACTTTGGGAAATCTGCACAGTGTGTGTGTTAAAAATGAATGTATACACCATGGATGACTAAAATAAACATCCAGATTTACTTTCATCCATACAAACCATTCCCATTAGCTAACCTATCACAAATGGCCCCACTTTGATATATCAGATGGCAAGTTCTCACCCCAGTCTTGACTTTACAACTGAGATTCTTTCTAGTTGTGGCCAAGGCCACATTCTGCCTCCAGCAATCATGTTCCCAGGAATCCGTATTATACTATATAATCCATATTATACAGTTTAAGAAAAGAAAAAACTGAAGGAGATTAAGAACCACTGCATTGTGAGAGGCTTCCCTGGAGAAATACAGTACTTTCTCTTGAAGTACTTCTGGGATTCAAAACTCCCATTACTATGTTTCTGAAAGAGACCCACAGTGTAAAGAAATGTTCCAATGACAGATTTATTCTTGGGGACTGTCCCAGGTTTTTATAAAGAGAGCTTGTTATCCATATGGTAGCAAACAAGTAATACTAGCGTTGCTGTTTAGACTAATGGTGTCCAAACTTCTCTATTTGAAAAAACAAAAGAAGTTTGAGCACTTACAGTTTGTCATATATATGTATATGTATATATATATATATACACACATATATATGTAAAATACTTTCCCATTGTATTACTGTTACATAACCTATAAAACATAAACTAGGCGTTAAGGGACAAGGTGAAAAATAGGCAGATGAATATCCATCCCAAAATCTAATGAATTGCCATGATTACATTTCCTTTGAGACTTTTGGTTTAAACTGCATGAATTAAATAGATTCTGCAGAGTACACTGGAAATATGTCCTGTTTCTGTGGAAAATGTGTTTTAAGTTGTAAACATTCATTTTATAAAAATTGAGACCATTACTTTGTTACAAATTTGAGATTCTGGGTCTTTTCCTACTATTATATGGCATCACCTTGAGGCTCTGAGGCAAACCATGTTGAGAAAAAAGTGTATCCTCACCACACCCCATTAGGGTGTAGGGTGAACAAAGACTAATCCCCTGAGTTCCTGATGACAGTTTTTTCAAATCTCCTGGCTTTTTGTCTATACTTAACTCTTAGCATTCACAGCCTTTGTTAATTAAAAATAGACAACCATCACCACAAAATGTAAAGCTGAGAGAAATCTGCAAGCAAAATTTGATTTAGCTTAAACTACCGGTTTTTTGTTTTAACAACTTTAGTGAAGATTTTTTTTTTTTTTAAAGATTTATTTATTTATTTATACAAGCACTGTGTACTGTCAAAAGTGCAGGAGGGTGAGCGAATTCACCAGAGCCAGAGCGGGGAACAGAATAGGCAGACTGACAAAATGCACTGTTGGGGGAACAGCGGGCGCAGCAGGAGAGGTCTGTCTCGCCGTGTGGGACCCTTGGCGGCGGCCAGGGATCGAACCAGCGCTTCTGAGACTGTGGGCAGCTTCGCGGCCCAGGGTTCAATCTCTGTGCCACCAGGGGAGGCCCCTATAGTGAAGAGTTTTTGAGAAAAGAGAATAAATAAAATATAGGACTTTATTTCTCATGTGTTACCATGTTTAACTGTCAGAAAGAAAACAGGGAAAAAAGACTGGAGTGAAGCCTACAAAACACTAACAACCCATTGTGGATAGTAATTATACAGGTAACTTCTTTCTTTCTTTTTTAAAAATTGTATTGTTTTTATTGAGGTAACAATGGTTACAACATTGTATATGATTTGAGGGTAAAGGTACATATTGCAACACCCATGCCCACCACCAAAACACCCATCATCCTCCATCATCGTCCATCAGGCCTGCTCCCCTCCATGACCCTCTTCCTCTAATATCTTCAATTCTACAGTCAGATTTCTGGGGTTTGTTTTGGTTTTGATTTTCTGTTTCTTTGTTTAGTTTTCATATATTCCACATATTATAAGTAGGAAATCTCACAATGCTTGGGTTCATGAATCCTCACCCATGCACTGAAGAACAAAAGTATAAAACCCAAAACAGAAATGTGAAATGTATTTATTTGCAGAGAGAGGGCAAGAAGGGAGTGTGTTGGTGAGGGACAAATGCAGGAGGTCAGTCTGGATGTCTACTATTAAATTCATGTTCTCTTCACCTTCGTCCCAATTTTATCAGATAGTACAGAAAATGGCATTTGTAATCTACACTAATTATACTCCATTTGACCTATTAATGTATCAATTCATAGGGTAGAATAACCAGGCAGAAATTTTTTTAGTTTGTTGGAACTTTCCATAAGGGATATTAGATAGAGCTCTTCTTCTGGAGCAAGGCAATGATCTTACCTGATTCCAGAGAACATTTCCTCTTCTCAAGGTTCCCAATTTTTCTCTCTATGGTTTCCAGGTGTCCATTGGAGGCAAGCTTCCCACCTTCCTTAGAGGTCTCTAGAAACTTATGGGAAAAGTGATAGACTCTTTTCTTCTTGGCTTTGTTCAAACCAAACTCACAAAATGCATTCCAGTAAAATCTTCGCTATTGAAACATGTTTCCAATACACTAGTTTATGGAGAGGCAAATAAAATTTCCTATTGAAATTATGCAAAATAGACACATTGCCAAGAGTAATAATTACCATTTTTCCATATTATGATATTATCAAGGAGAGAGAAATGCACACACAATTTAGTTCTGTTCACAAAAACACAATTTAACATTGCTGTAGATCATAGGCTACTGAAAGAAAAAGTTTTCCTTGAATCAAAACAAATCCCAAAATCAGTATAATTTCAAACAAGCACTTCTTAAAATTGTGTTCATAGATAATAGTCCATTCAGCCTGCTTAGAAAATTCTCACTCCCTAGTTCTGTTAGTCAGCATGAATCTTAAGATATTGATAAGTTCTGTGGCCTCCCTAGTGGTGCAAGGGGTTAAGTCACAGCATATGAAGCTATTCCACAGCCACTGCAGCACGAGTTCGATCTCCAGCCAGGGAGCTACCCACATGGTGCAGCAGACTTCTCCTATCTCTCCCGCTGCTTCCCTCAGCAGTGTATTTCAGTCAATCCACCTGTTTTGCTCCCCACTCTCTCTGGTGAATCCTCTCATCCCCTCACCTCTGGCCTACATCCCAGTTCTTGTATGCATAAATAAATAAAGCTTAAAAAAAAGATATTGTCAAGTTCTTTCTCCGGAAACAATTTCTGCAACTGTCAAAACTCTGAGATAACCAAAATTTAAAATCTGTTAATAACATAATTGGCATCGAAATATTTTCAACATCATAACTTAGAACATTCAAGAACAATCAAACTTGACAATATTATAAGTACATATCAGACACTTGAAATGTTTCACATAAACCTGAGAGCCCCAATGTTAATATCCATATGAATGACAAGGTTAAATATTAATCTCAAATGACAGTGCTTCCCATTAATTTTCAATATAGCAGATAAATACACAATAAATCGAATTCATCTCATACCTTTCCTGTGAGGAAAGGGAGAAATTGTGTGCAGTGTTTCAGGAGCTCTACTGAGATTCCATAAAATTCCCTCTGATAAATCAAGCAAAAGACAACCAAGTTTTCCTAATTTATATTCTAGGAAGTTTCATCATAAGTATTAAGAAAAAAACATGTAATTACCCAATAGAGACAATCAGAGCTCTGGTTAAATTCAGCAAGCACAATTAACCTATCATTTTGATTCTATAATTGGAATTTTTAACCTTCAAAACCCCTTAACTTCCCAGCTCCCAATTTAAATTCAGTATTTAAAGACTGAATCAGTTTACCTCAAAATGCTGCTTTTATATACCATGTACACAACACCAATGACCCAGGTAGAAGAGGAAAAACAAAACAAAATAATTACAGTTCAGTGCCACAACTTTATGGGCAAATCAACCCATTAAAACCCAAGTTAGTTCTCATTGATCAAAAATTCCATGCTTCTTGGAAGCACTTGTACCAGTTCCCATTGTATTTCTGAGCTCAAGATTTCTATAGGTACTGCCTATACCAATTTTCATCCTCTAGAAGCCAAAATAATCAGGCACAACAGAGAAGATGTATATAGCTATGCAATATATAGACATAGAGAGTTCCCTTAGTTTTCTTTTAACCCATGGGGAATATCTTATGTAACTGCAGTTTTACATTGAAGTTCTCAGACTGTTTACGCACTTGAATCACACATATACCTAAAAAAAAAAAAAAAAAAAAACCTGAAAAGAGAAAAATCAAGCATAGGCCCATAAAAGACTCTCAGAAATAAAAATTATGAAAAGCAAAACTTAAAAAGCCAAAATCAAAAACAAATTCTTTCCATGTAGTCAAAATCAAATTCCTAAAGTGGAGAATGATGACAGCAGAAGTCATACACTTTCAGATGCCATCTTACATATCTTAGGCTTTGGAAGGAAAATAAAGTTTAGTTAGAGAATTATCTAAGGAAGACTCATAGCCTTATTTATCATCTCTGGGTTTCCAGGCTTCAAAAGTTATTCCTGAAGTATCCTGCATCAGAAACCAAAGGAGAAAAAATAGTCACATTGTTGCCTTTTTCTGAAATATCTCAGGTCTTCAGCAGTTTCACCATGAGTTTTGGCCTCTCGGTCATTGTCTCTGGGCCTTTATTCACTCTATAGTGATGTATCCAAAATGTTATGCCTGCAAGTTTCAAAGAAGTGTGAGTGATTAGCAAAACATTATAGGACCAGACCATTTCTCCAACAGCTGAACTTGGGTATCTCCACTGCCAGGTCTTGAGTAAGACCTGCTCGCCATACCTGAAAGCATGGAATGTTTCATCTGGAGGCATAGAATTCCTATAGAGAGCATGATTATGACTTGTAGCTACGATTTCTTGGATATGTTTTGTGAACTCTTTGATTGTACATTTTTGCTCTACCTCTGGTCAGTGTTCAAAATTGAAACTTGGAATGGTCTTCTAAAGACAATTTCAAAGGATTTAAGTGTAAGCCACCTCTAGGAGCCACTCTTATCCAAAGGAGGATGATGTACAATACCTGATCCCACCCAGATGGGCTTCTTAGCATAGTTTCACGAAGGTCTTCTTTAGGGTGTGATTTGTTTTCTCAATTTGTCCTGTATATTAGGTCTTCAGGAAGCATGTAGCTTCTACAAATCTGTAAGACACTAATTTCTGTGTGATTTTTGAAACAAATGCAGATCTATTGTCATTCTGCATTGAGTTGGGAAATCCAAAGCAAGAAATTATTTCTTTCAACAATTGGTTGGCAACCTCCTAATCTTTTCCAACCTGATAGGGGATGCTTCTACACATCCCTAGGAGGTATCCATAAAGACCAAAAGACACAGTTGGGTAAAATCCACTTGACAGTCTTTATAAGGGTGCTTGCCTCCAGCAAGTTTAGGGTGATAGCCTTGTAGTTATTTTTGGTGATATAGGGCAACAAGGGGCACTAAAACTGGCCAAAGAGAGTGCCCAAATAGCTTACTAGTCACCGTCTGAGTTCTTCACCATGCCCACAATTGTTATACTACTAGGTTCAGAGGACAAGAATAATGGGACTTATTTAACAAACCAGGGAAAACAGAGTTACTGAGGCCACAAATGGCCATTTACTTCACCCAAAGCTGTGTCCAGTGTTTTAAAGTCCTAGACACAAACGCTTCCCAAGATGGTGTCTTCCCACCACTGCGGACCTGGAGCACGTGGCAGCCACACTATAGGCCAGGATCCAACTCATGAAGACAACAGAAGCTCACCAGAGCTGCCAAGATGCCCCAGCACCAGACAAGTGACACTCAAAATAGTAGCTGCAGCATCCAAATGACCTGACAAGTGGTCACACGCAGCTCAGCAAGGTGCCTTGCTCTGGGTCTTAGCCTTCCCTGCCAGGTTATAATAGCAAAATTGGGAACAGTTTCAGTTACTTGGCTACTTATAAAACCTCTGACTTTTCTTCTCTGAGGTTGGCTGCTGGAAGCCGCTCCACTTCTTCAGAGGCCCACAACAGCCTTCTGGAAGATAAACATGGTGGGAGCAGAAACCACTGACCCCAGAATTCCTGAAGAGCCAAAAATGCTGGAATCCCAAAAAGCTGCTTCTGCAGTCCCTTATATTTTTATCATAGTGTCCACCCCCACTGATACTTCATTTGTATTTTGCTATCCATCCTCACTAGCACCCCCCCCCTCCAGGGGGCTCCACCTGTAACAATCTTTGGCTTCCACCACCAGTTACATTAGCACATAAATAGCGACCTTGAGTGATCTGTTAGGCTACCCTATGCAAATACGGGCCCTTTAAATATGGTGTGGACTCTAACAAGGCATTTTTCTTACAGTGGGCTCTCTAGTGTATATGTTTCAATACTAGGGCCTCTAGGAGGAGTATCATTCCTTGTTAGTTTATTCTGTAAGTGGAACTAGGGTCAAAGTTTAATAAATCCCCATACACAGGCTATTCCATCATCTTGATCAGTATATTTGGGAGCAAATTGAGATAAGTCCATGAGAGTGATGAATATCCCATGGAAGACAGAATGAACAGCAGCCTTAGATACATAGTCAGATGCCTTGTTGCCTTGAACATCTTCAGACCAATTCTTTTGGTGGCCAGGACAATGTATTACTGCTGTAACTGACAACCAGGCTACTACTTTCAGTAATGCCCCTAATGATCTAGTGAGTGCTTCTGTTTCTCTTCCTGCTGTGAAGAGTCTCCTTTCTTTCCATATGACCCCATGTGTGTTAGGACCACGTATGACTATTCAGTGTCATGTGTATATTACCTTGAAATATTTCCAGGGCTGAGACAGGGCTATTAGTTTGGCCTTCTCTGCCAATGTACATGCTGGGATGACCTTAGAGTCTACAGTGTCCTGAAGCATCACTACTATATAACCTGTTCATTAATGACCTTGTTCCATAAAACTGCTCCCATCTGTAAACAACTCCCACTCTTAGATCTGTCAGGAGCTAGTCAGAAAAATCTGGTTGGCTAGCATATACTGTGTCAATAGTTTCTAGATAGTTAGCTGTTAAAATTCCATCCTCAAAACTCTCTTCATGCTTGGAAACAAGGTAGATGGAATGAAAGAGCTAGTTACTTGCAGTCATACATTAGGATTATCTAATAGAGGTGCTTGATATTTCTGCATTCGTTCAGCTGTCACCTAAAGTCTTCTTGCATACATACACAGTAATAGACCTAGTGCAAATTTATCTGCCTCATGCAGAAGGTCACAAGTGGTAGTTATAGCACACAAACATTCCTTGGTGGTGTGGTCCAATTGTTTGGACAGGTATGAAATGGTCTGCATTTCTGGTCCTAACAATTGGATTAGTACCCCTAGTCTGATCCCTGTCTCTCTTTTTTATTTATATTTTATATTATATTTCTTTATATTTTACATCATTTTTCATTTTTAAACAATCTTTGCTTTTTTTTTTTTCCTCAGGTGCAGTCCCCATAGAATTTCCTCCACCAATTCACCCATGCACCATCACCACAGTCCCCTGTGCTCCTCCCTCCCTCCCCTACAGGATGTCTCTGGCTTATTTTTATTTTTTTAAAGATTTATTTATTTATTTATACAAGCACTGGGTACAGTCAGAAGCGCGGGAGGGATGAGAGAATTCACCAGAGCCAGAGCGGGGAGCAGAACAGGCATACTGACGAAGTACACTGCTGAGGGGAGCAGCGGGTGGCAGGAGAGGTCTGTGCGCCATGTGGGACCCTTGCCCAGTGGCCAGGGATCCAACCAGTGTTGCAGAGGCTGTGGGCAGCTTTGCAGCCCAGTGCTCAACCGCTGCACCAGCAGGGAGGCCCGCAAGACTGTTGTTTTTAAGCATGTTGAATGTTTATCCTTGACAAGCTCATTAATGGACCTAAAATCTTGAACAAAACAGTATTCATTTGTGTTGGCTTTCTTTACCAGCAAAGTCAGGGTGTTGTAGGAGAATGGCAGAACTGAAAGAGACTGGATATAATTAACCTTTGCAATACTGGCTGCATTCTCCTCAAGACCTCCCCTTTTAAAGGATATTGCTTTTTCTTTGGGGCTTTACTCCCTCCCACCACTTCTATTCTTACTGAGCCTGAATTTTTGGCAAATTGAAGAATTCCATCAGCCCATACCACTTTACTTACCCTTTTTTAGATTTCTGAAGCACTTCACCTTCTGGTAGAGCAGCATGAGTATTGGGAATTGCAAAGCATGTTCAGAGGGCATTTGTAGATAAAGCCTCTGATCTTGAAGTGAGATGTGGGCATTAAGTTTACTGAGGGGTTCATGGCCAAGATGGGGTTGGATTGGATAATCTTCCCTGTACAGAAATCTATGTTGGAGATTTGCTGGAAGTTGTAGGAATGTTTTTTCTTATGGCCTTCCCATGTAGCCCCAGTAACTGATAGAGTTCTCTTGCTGACTTGAGCTAATTTAAGAATCAAAACAAATAACTTGCTCCAGTGTCAACCAAAAATCAATCAAATGGCTCCCCATAGTAAGAGTTACCTAGACCTCCTAGGGACTTATCACAATAGACTTTTCCAGAACAAGTGGAGCCCCGGGAACCCTTATTCTTTATCTGAGCCCCCATCCTTGTCTTTCATTTGTCTCCTTTCCTCTCTCCTTACTGCTTCATTACCTTATGCAACGCTTGTCTGAATCATCATTCATGTTGTCTCCTGCTGCCTTTTCTTTATTCCCACTCTCTCCTTTCTTCTCCCCTTTCTTGTTTCCAACCTGAAACACCTGTCATTCCAGTGTCCCTGTTCTTCACAATAAGTACACTGATACTTCCTTTGCTTCTTCTATTTCCTTTCCATGCCACTTCTCTGTTTATCCTAAATCCTATCTTGTCTTCTCTCTCTACTAAAATGTTTGCAGGCCTAGGCCTCCTTTCTTCTCTTGCATAGTAAATGCTAATATCTATATCCACCAATCGGGAAGGATTAATCTCCATTAAGCCTTTTACCGTGGGTAATTTCTTAATTATATTCAGAGTACTCTTCCAAATGAATATCATATTAATCATCCAGGCATTTTATAGGAGTATCTAGATTCACATCTAGACTGCGTGGGTACAATAAGATTCAAGAAACTTGGGTGGATCCTCACTGACCTTTTGTTGAAGCTTTAGAATCTTACTATAATTTTTTTTTTTTTTTTTTGCTTAGGCTATCCCTTCATTATAATAAGCACTTCTTATAATGTTGCTTTTCCAATCTTCCATCATTAGGGTCCCAGTTAGAGTCTACCACTGGTACAGCCTCTTCTGATTCTGGGGTTTCTAGATTTCTTGGTGGAGATGATGAATCTCTTCACTTTCCTTCCCTAGAATCATTTTCCACCCATTTGACATTCATAGGATAGTAACATCAACATCTACCCAAGAAGGCTGATGGAAGGCAAAACCAGAAACAAATAAATCAACCATGACTTGAGGATCCTGCCAATACAGAGGGACAGAATTTTTCCAATTCAGGAGGTCCCTGGTGGAGAAGGAGATATGTGACCAATAATATCCTGAAGTTTGGCCCTGATCATTTCTACTTGTTGGGAATTGGTGTAAACAATCATCCAACCCCAGTGCATCTCCTTTGGCTCAATGGTGTGCTCTGTGTGAGGAGAAGCCATTCTACTCCTGAGGGTAAGAGGAGGAGTAGCAGTAGGACCTGAGGCAGTGTGGCCTCTGCAGCCTCCCCAAGAGGATCACTAGCCTCTTGAAAGGGTTTTCTGCTGGTGGGTTCAGAGCCTCCAGTAACTGGTAGCTTGCTTTTCTTGACTGTCTTCTGTTTTTTTTTTTTAAGGTTTATTTTTACTTATTTATTTATTTATATAAGAACTGGGGCATAGGCCAGTGATGTGGTGGGATGAGTGGATTCACCAGAGACAGAGTGGGGAACAGATCAGGCAGTTCCACTGAAATACACTGCTGAGGAGAGCAGCAAGTGAGACAGGAGAGATCTGTTGTGTCTTGTGGGTAGCTCCCTGGCTGGGCATCAAACTCTCGAACGCATGCCGCAGTGGCTGCTGATAGCTTGCGCCAACAAGGAGGCCTTCTCCTCTTCTTATCAATCAGGGTGAGGGAAAAGGCTGCATTCTTCTTCTTTGTGCCTTCAAATGGGCTTTTGACTTTTTTAACTTTAGTTCATGTAAGGCAACCAGAATTTGTCGAAGCAGTTTATCCATCAAGATAAAGACAGCTCCTGTTGAACCTAGAGTTAAATAGTAGGTCTCTCTCCCACACACACATGCATACACACACACATGCACATGACCTCCCAGAAGCCAAAGAGGCGAGGTGTTGAAAACAAACTGATGATTATGCCTACAGGGATTCCTATAAGAATAGAATCAACTGCCTAATACCAGACTTAATCAGATAACCAAAACTTGAAGAAAAAGAGGAAGGAGATGTATAAGAAATAAAATATCTATGCAAAGATTGAACTTGTGCTTAAATAAAAAATCCACACAGATAACTGCAAAACCAAGTTCCTTTCTATCAAATAAAAAGGCAAAATTCCTGGTATGTATCCAACAATTACAAAGTGCTTGTAGTGGTCAACATAAGGAAGGGTGCCTTGGACTGACCATCAATGGGTGTGATAGACCCATTTTGGATGACAAGCTACAAGCAGGCAAACCCACAATGCTTTGTTTTTGAATCCCCACCTGTGCACTCAAGTATGAAAGGATAGGACCTGAAAACAGAGAAATAAAAAGTTATTTATTTACAGAGGAAATGAAAGAGTACATTGGTGAGGGATAAATGCTGTGATGGTTGACCTGGAGGTTGGCTTGGAGTCAAGGGCTGAGCCCAGCTCTCAGGCACTTGTGCTCCTGGACCTGTGGTTTCTACCACCAGTGCTCCCCTGCCCTGATGCCTCTTTAACCAAAAAGCTGCCAGGCTGCAGCACAACATTATCTTTCAGATTAACATCAGTGGAGCAGTAAGTGGAGTATACATGAATGTCTCTCAAAGAAAAGGAAAATCAGAAGCTGTGTTCACTTATGCAGTCTCCCATTTTCTTTCAATTATATCTCAATGACTGCCTCTCTCCTTCCTCATTCCTGGGATGCTGGGAATTGGAGTGGAAGTGGGGGCAGGGAAGATGGCATCCATTCCCATGGACACAGTGAGGATCCTATAACAATATGAGTAAAATAATCTGATATTTGTTTTTATTAGTCTGACTTATTTCAGTCAGCATAGTATATGTCAGTAGGGAATGATAGGTATTGAAACATGAATTGATACTTCTGTATTTTGTATTCTAAACTACCCAGGCATCTCCACCTCTAAAACTTTGCAAGGGTTGCATTGATTACTTTTTGAATTTAAGCAACTGTGAGACTGAGCTGGTATTGCTACGATTGATGTTTGTGCCATGTGGAAAGGAAAATATAGTTGAATTTTTTTTTAATCAATCCCCCATTTATTTATTTATTTATTTATTTATTTTTAAGGATTTATTTATTTGTTTGTTTGTTTGTTTGTTTGTTTGTTTATACAAGCACTGGGTACAGTCAGACGCGCAGGAGGGTGAGAGAATTCAACAGAGCCAGAGTGGGGAGCAGAGCAGGCAGAAGGACCGAAGTACACTGCTGAGGGGAGCAGTGGGCGGCAGGAGAGGCCTGTGCGCCATGTGGGACCCTCCTCCGGTGGCCGGGGAGCAGCCGGGGATCGAACCGGCGCTGCAGAGGCTGCAGACAGCTTCGCAACCCAGCGCTCAACCGCTGCGCCACCGGGGAGGCCCAATAGTTGAATTTTTAATGTCTGTCTAACAACCAGGAATATTTGAGCTCTGTTATTGAAGGAGAGAAAATCCACAGTCCACTTTCTTCCTTTTCTAAATTCCTACTTCAGTTTTCACTTCCCTTACCTTCAGCATACTCAATTCATGGAAATAATTTTTAATTATTGTGGAAATATGATTCAATTCTGATACTCTAAGCATGAAATGATCCTAATTTTTTTCAATAATCTTGCCTTAGAAGAAATTAAATCACCCGCAATAATTTCCTCCATCCAACATACATCAAAATTCCTGTCTGTCTTGGCTTTAGTTACTTTGGAAATTTCTAAGTGAGTCAGAAATTATAGTAGAGTAGTATAACATATGCTTTATAACAGTAGTATAATACAGTTGACTGATCAATGAGCAAGCACAATCTCTTTTGTAGTGTTGTAGTGGTTGTACTTTCCTTAAAATGCAATTCACCTTTTCACCTTACTTATTTTAAACCTGAAGCCTCTTCTAAGAGGGGAGGAAAAGTGGGGAGAGATGAGAACTGGGTATGGGAAGAGCACAACAGACTGGTGAAGGACTGTAGGGGCTTTGGTGGCAGGAGAGCTTTTGACCGCACGAAAGGTATAGGAGAAATTACACACACACACAAACACACACTGGTACTTCATTAATTAAAACAACAACAACAACAAAAAATCCCTGAAACCTCTGTATTTTCCCTTGGCTGGCTGATAGACACTTTGATGTAAATGATTCTTCAGTAGATATGAATTTGACTTGGATTTTCCTTGGCAGAAATAAAGCCAAATAACTTTATGATCTCCTAACACTAGAAGCACTAGTCTTGCTAGCTTGCAATCTTATTATTAGGTTTCTCTCTAAAATAATTTTAGAACATTAGGATAAATGAGCAGTAGAGGTGGTTGATACTTGTCTTTTTGTGGAACATGCCTGTTTATTTTTCTGTCATGGTACATGATGCAAAGAGAATACCTAAGTCATACAGCTTTGACCTATGAAATGCTGAAATTTCTGTCATGTTTACTTTAAATATAATGGCCAAAATTTTTCCCATTGAAAAGTAGAAATAAAATGTTACATTTCCCTTTAGTGATCTCAGTAGCACACTTACATCATTTAAATATTTAACTTAAATATAAACTGTATTCTATGGCTACTACTAAGCAACAAGATAGTGAGTTATATATGATGAGATTTATTCCCTGAAGGCAAATATGATTTCCAGTTTTCTCTGAAGGGGCAACTTCAGTTAATTAGTAGATCTTTAGTGAACATCCTAAGAGCTTTCAACATGCAAGAGCATTTTTACAACTTTCCAATTTTTAAAAAAACAGTTAGAGTGAATACAACTTAATTTCAGGTTCTAATTTCTTTTCTCTTAATAGTATATATTCCAATCTCTTGTTTTTCATAATTAATTATAAATTCAATTGAAGAGGAAAGAGAGCAGTCTCTTGGGCGTTGACTCTTCTGGACCCATTCCTGGTCCAGCCTCCCATCCTGGCACCCTCCTCTGTCCCCCTCAATGTAGATCATATCAGCTCAAGGACAGACCTTGGTTCTCTGCTCTGAAAACTCTTCTCGCTTTCTATCTACTCTGCTCTAAGTTTAATGGCTAGCTTAATGATTTTTTGCTGGTCTCCAGAGTGCGTCATGTGGAAATTCTACTATTTAAATTTGGTGGCACTAGTAATGAGGACAAATAATGTATAGCACAAAGAGGTGTGCCTGATGTCATCCTAATAAGCACTTTATTTATTTTTTTTAAAGATTTATTTATTCATACAAGCACTGGGTACAGTCAGAAGCGCGGGAGGGTGAGAGAATTCACCAGAGCCAGAGCGGGGAACAGAACAGGCAGACTTATGAAGTACATTGCTGAGGGGAGCAGCGGGCGGCAGCAGAGTTCTGTGTGCCATGTGGAACCCTCACCAGGCAGCCGGGGATCGAAGTGGTGCTGCAGAGGCTGCAGGCAGCTTTGCAGCCCAGTGCTCAACCACTGCACCACTGGGGAGGCCCCTAATAAGCACTTTAACTCATTAAAATAATGAATTCCTACCTACCTCAACAACCCTAGAAGTAACTTTCCCCATTTTTTAGAAGAGGAACCAGAGATATAGAAAAAATTTTTAACCTGTCAAAGTCCCACAGCTAGTGATCAACATGGCTGTGACTGAAGAACAGGAGTCTGGCTCTGGTGCCTGTGCCCGTAACACCACACTGCTGCCCATGGGCCACTACCATTTATATTATTTGTTGAAATCAGCATTCCAAATTGTTGGTATCTTTGGTTTGAGATAATATGCAGCAATGCCATTTCAAACCTGGATCAAGTTTACCTCACTTAAAAGGAAAACAGCAAATCAGAGTGAGGAGGACCTTTGAGGCAAAGAGTTTGGGTCTTTTTCTCAAGGGTCTGCCAGACAACCTCATCCAGAAAAGAATGGACACCATGGTCAGCTGTCATGCAAAATGGCAAACATTTCATGCTCACAACCACTCTTGTGGACAATACCAATCCAGGTAGGTTCATTTTCAGTTGTTGCAGACAAGAAGAGAATTTTGGAAACTTTGGTAGATTTTGCAGGCCTTTAAGCTGAGACAGGGGACCACGTACACAGGCAGGCAGACAAAGCAAGAGACTCCACGCTGAGAGAGGCAGAACAGCAACTCCCCTGTCTAGCCCCCTAACACTGTTCAGTGTCCATAACCACACAACCCATACATGGTTGCAAATGCAAGGCCCATCAGTACACTCTATGCTGAATGTTGGGAAACAGCATTTGAAAGGAAGGGCTGTCTGTGGTATGGAAGGTGAAATAGTTTGATTTTAACTCATTTTCCTTATAGCATATATGTCTCCTTCTTGTGTTTTGGGCTGAATTGCTTGGATCCAAGAGTTGATCATTCTTCAAGGAAATTATAGTTGCTTTTAGAAGTTTATGTTTTATTTGTAGACTGCATATCCGGATCCATGAAGAAGAATAGTATTATGTACTCGGCTGGGTGGGGCTTTGAGTTTCCTCAAGGAAATGGGCAGGAAGAAGAGCCCTATTTTAAGTCTGGTTGTTTTCTATATATAACATCTTTACATAGTATAGCTTTCTGTTTATCTGTCTTTTTGAAGGAAAGTTGAAAAATATGAGTAGAGATAGACAATTTTTCTTCAGATATTTTGGTTTTGTAGACAATCCCTCTAGGGAGCCTACCCTGGCATGCTAAAACATCACATGGCCCTGCAGTGTGTTCTTCTACTCTGACCTGAGATGAAGTGCCTGCTTCCAGTTCCATTTCACATGGAAGAAAGTGGTAAATTTAATTGCATTGTATTATTAAAATGTTGCTTCCCGAGCCACTTCTTAACAAGACTGTAATGACTAATTTTATTCAAATATGTTTTTATGAACGTAGATTTCAGACTCCTTCTAGTAATGTAAGCCTGTGGGAAGAATTCCTCTCATGTTTACTAAATGTTAAAAGTGATCTCAGAACAAAGAAATAGCTTTACTTAAAAGTAAATTTTAGGGCCTCCCCTGGTGGAGCAGCGGTTGAGCGCTGGGCTGTAAAGCTGCCCGCAGCCTCTGCAGCACAGGTTCAATCCCCAGCCGCTGGTGAGGGTCCCACATGGCGCAGCAGACCTCTCCTGTTGCTTCCGCTGCTCCCCTCAGCAGTGTATTTCATCGCTCTGTCTGTTCTGTTCTCCGCTCCGGCTCTGGTGAATTCTCTCACCCACCTGCGCTTCTGACTGTACCCAGTGCTTATATGGATATTTAAATAAATAAATCTTTTTTTAAAAAAAGGTAAATTTTAATATAATGTACTATATTGTGTAAGGTTTCTTTATATCTTCAAATGTCTTTTATCATCAAAGTGATAGTTAATTTCATTTTCATAAACTATCACAATGTTCCCAAAAGTAGATCAGTACCTCTAAATTCAGTTGGTCAACAAATACTGAGTTTCTGTTATTCTTTTAGTTGCTAGTCAGAGTGGATGTGTAAATTTAAACTGTGTTAATGACAAAAGGTTCAGAATCAGTCCCCTCACACTTAGTGGTGGAGAGTTGAAGGACTTTTTCTCTAGCACCTACTTTAGTCTTTCTATTCTTTTTTGGTCTCTTGTGAATTGTTTTCTTCTCAGGAGCAGGGAGCATCAGATGAGCAGAACTGGTCTGACAGTCACCATCCTCCAAGGCCATCTATAGTTTGACATTTCATAGTAGTTAAGATTGAATATCACATGTAATCTAGGGATGTGGGCCAGCCAAATATATCTAGGTGATCTGGGTGGATTTGGATCTAATTTGAAAAGAAATGTTGATGTAATGATTAATGTTTCAGTCTTTCTCTCCCAAAGTATCGACAAGTTACTAGATGGAGTGGGGTGAGGGTAGGGGTTAAGAGGAGTAGGAGAGAGAAAAGAGAGAATCATACACATGTTAGTTAACATCACCTCTGAACTACAAATCAGAGAAATGGAGGTTTTGTTCCTATTCTTGATTACTGAGAGTCCAGAGAATCTAGCATTCAGTGACACTTCTTTGCCTACATATTTGTGTTTGGGCTTAATAGATGATTGCTTTGGTCCCCTTTCTTAAGTTCACAATGAGGTACTTCATAGACTGAGCCATGGAGAGGTATTTGGAGTCTAAGATTTTTACAGGTGAACATCAAAACTTTTGGTATCCTCCACCCCAAATACGGGGTATTTTCAACTTTCAAAACTCATGGTAATTTACTGTGTAGATAAATATTCCATCTGACCCAAAACAATTTTGTTACAAAAAATTCTATTTTCTATTGCTAATGGTTTCAATAAAGTGAATGGGTGCATAGTATCCATTTGCTTTTTTGTATCGTTTTGTTTCACTAATATTAATGATATTCAAGTTTATAGCATACACACTGCACCTGGGTACTTTTCTTGAGTGCTTTTGTGTAATGTTTTATTTAATCCCTATAGCAACTTTCTTTGGTGGGTATGAAGGCAGAGCTACTATGTAGCTATCCACTTGCACAGAAACTTCCAAAGTTCCCCAAATGTGGGTTGACACAGTCATGCTTTGCAAATGACTCACCACTCCACTATAAGTTTCAACTTCTCAAAATTTGGTTTTGCTTCTAGATAGCTAATTTGAATGGTCTACATTTTGTAGCTGAGGGCACAGAAATTTAGAAACATGTCCCAAATGACATAGTGGTAGAGCATAGCTTGAAGGCCAGGCCTGTCAGCTCTGAGCACGCAATGGGTAGGAACCTGTTTTATTTTTTTTCCAAAGATCTGTATGAAAGTTCTTCCTCATGTAAATGTTATATTAATTACACTTAATTTACAATTCCTTATTTTTCTTACTGTTCAAATAAGCCTGCCTTTTAATCAATTTTCAAAGTGACTTTAACTAGAGTTAGAGGTTTGTTGAAGTGTTGATACATTGAAGACATATGTATTCAATGTGTAAGTTTATATATAGATATATTATGCATCACTCAGAATTTGATGCTAATGTGAGAAGTCTACCATTAAACTGACCAAATTCTCTACTCTTAACTCTTGCATGCATACCTGTTTGCAATCACACACCTCTTTGGGTATGTGGATCCCAAATAGGGAGGCAACAGAAGCATTTGTGGTAACCTGCAAACTGGTAGACCCCTAGAATGGTACATGCATACTCACAACACCTTCTGCTGTTGTGCACTGCTATCTCAGGCATTGAACCTGGAAGACTGAAATACAAAAGTCAGCTAACTAGACCTCTCACTCACTCTCTGAGGCCCAATATACCAGCACTGGGATATGGGATATGGTCATATTAAGTGAATTAAGCAGAAACTATTAAAAAAATCTGAAAAGGTTCTGAATATATTGTTTCTCTACTTCAGTGTGAATGAATGTGGTTTTCATGCTTGGTTCTTTTTTTCCCTGGAGTTTAGAAAATCTAATGCTAGCAGTGATAAACTTTACTTTTGCTTGGTTAGAGTTTCCCATTAAAGTGAATGCTAGATAAAAAAGATAACCTTATTGCCTATTAATTAATGCTTCAGTGGCAATAAATTAACTAACTGTATTTAATATATTATGAATATACTGTGCAATAAATATAAAGCCAGAGGGTTCAAAATTATATTGGCCCCATAAAACTTAGTGTCACTTAATACATATAACAAAAAGTAGGGATTTGAATAGAGTTGAAGTGTATTAGTGTAGAGGTGAAGTGTATTAAACTATGTTGTGAATGTTTATAAGGAACATTGACCCTATGAAATAAACTTGAAATAAAGATAACAGCTATGGGTATCAACAAAATCATGATATTCTTTATTATATCAAATTTCAGCACTATTTTCTGTATTTCTTTCAAACATATTAGAAAATTGATAATCAAGATAATCTTAAAGACATTGCATGTAACTCTCATACTGGGCAAGAAAATTTGTGAGCATTTCCATTCTAGGAGATACTTTCAATTTACAGGTGATGTGGGGGAAAAGGGTTCATAAGAAAGCTCATTAGCATATTTGACTGTAGGAACAAGGTGAACTAAATAGACAGCCACGACTCTTGGGTGAAACAGCACCATATGTTTTTCTTCTGAATTGTGATCTGGCTAAATAACAGTTTCCTTCATTATAAGTAAATGTGTTAAGAAGATTGAAGATTCTTCTTCTTAAGGATTTGCATCCTACGATAGCTTTTTAAAAATTTTTTATTTTATTTTACATATTTTTTATATCATTTTTTAATTTTTGCACAAAGTATGCATTTTCATCTTGGTTATATTCCCACCCCCCTCATTTTGACCCTAATCCCTCCTCTCTCCCTCCCCCCGTAGACACACTAAGATCATTTTTAGGCAGGAACATATTTATACTACTGATGGGTAAAAATGCAATCAAACTGAGTTCCTATATTAGAGTTGGAGGTGTGGCTTTAGGGAATTTCTCAAGCTGGGAAATTCTTTTTTTTTTTTTGAGAGAGAGGCATGTTTTATTTATTTATTTGTTTGTTTGTTTTTTGTTTATACAAGCACTGGGTACAGTCAGAAGCACTGGAGGGTGAGAGAATTCACCAGAGCCAGAGCGGGGAGCAGAGCAGGCAGAAGGACCGAAGTACACTGCTGAGGGGAGCAGCGGGCAGCAGGAGTGGTCTGCGCGCCATGTGGGACCCTCCTCCTGTGGCCAGGGAGTAGCCGGGGATTGAACCGGTGCTGCAGACGCTGTGGGCAGCTTTGCAACCCAGCGCTCAACCGCTGCACCACCAGGGAGGCCCAAGCTGGGAAATTCTTATGAGTTGTGAGAGAGACTTGAAAGGACTGAGATGCATCGAAATAGGGAAATGTTGCAGTAAATTAATATTCCAATTTAAAAAATATTTAGTTTTTCCAATATTCATCAATAATTGAAGGCCAACCTCAATTTTTTTTTAACCCCATGGAAACATTTTTGGAATTAGATAAGTACATTGGATATTAGGATTTGTTTTTTAAATAAGGACTTTAAATTTTTTACTACACTATGTAAATTGTATAGTGTAAGGAATTTGTGTACCTACCAGAAGAAGAATGTGTTGGGCTCATCTCTTTAGTGTCAGAAAATCCCTTGCAAGATATAGGGAGTACACAGGAACAAGGTAATAAGTAAGAGATGCCAACTGCCCTATCATTCATTCTCCACATTACTGCTTAGACCTGCCGGAAGCAGGTATCCAAATCCATATTAGAAGACATTAGAAAAGGTTGAGTTGGGCCTGTGGTTCTCATAAGGATCAATTTTGATGACCTAAGAATAGTTCATTTTTTTAAATTTTAAAAAGATTTATTTATTTATACATACAAGAACTAGGGTATAGGCCAGAGTTGTGGGGGGTGAGAGAATTCACCAGAGACAAAGAGAGGCATAGAACAGGCAGATCGACTGAAATATACTGCTGATGGGAGCAGCGGGTGAGTCAGGGGAGGTCTGCTGTGCCATGTGGGTAGCTCCCTGGCTGAGGATGCAACTCATGCTGCAGCGAGCTTCATAGATTGTGTCCTAACCCCTTGAGCCACCAGGGAGGCCCTCATGTTTTTTTTCAAAGCTAACACCTCCAGTTGTATGTTAGGTGGAGTCACTAATTTAATTATATTAGGTATTTAGAAAAATAGTAATTGCAATTTCTGGTTGCTGTTAGTCACCACTGAGCATATATTATATATTCCCTAAATAAATAAGCCATGTTTTTTTCATAATTTCATTTCAGTTTCTGAAATTTAAAATAGATTTTTAGCTCAAATACAATATGGCTAGAACCTTTTTCTTTTGGCTCTCTCCCACCTGACTGACTGCCACTCTTGGTGTCCCTACCTGGCTCTTTCTCCTTCCCCAGCTGCACATGCACAGGTATCCTAAAGCACAACTTTTGCACCTCCTCTCAGTGATCTTGTGGCTTAAGAACCATCTAAACATTGACTTCCAAGTCCGTGTCACCAGCCCCTCTTCTAATTCCAGATCCATAATCAACTGCCTCCAATCATATTTATTTGTGTATGTATTAGGTATCTCAAACTAAACCTGCTAAATCCAAACCGTGGGCATTTCTCAATCTTTACTATATTTATAAGAAGCAATCCCAGGGCCTCCCTGGTGGCACAGGAGTTAAAGACAGCACTATCAAGCTATCACCAGCCACTGCAGCGCGAGTTCGATCCCAGGTCAGAGAGCTAACTCACATGGCTCAGCAGACCTCTCCTGTCTCACCTGCTGCTCCCCTCAGCAGTGTATTTCAGTCAGGCTACCTGTTCTGTTCCCCACTCTGTCTCTGGTGAATCCTCTTACCCCCTGTCCCCACACCTCTGGCCTGCACCCCAGTTCTTTTATGCATAAATAAATAAATATTTTTTAAAAAAGAAACAATCCCATCATTTCATTTTCTCAAGTTAAGACATGTGGGTTTTCTTTGAATCTTCTTCATTCCCCACCTTCAATCTATCACCAAATCATATTGTCTTTATATTCAAATATTATCCAAAATCCAACTACCTGTCCTCACACCCTCAACAAGTCACCATCACCTGTGCCACCTGCTTCTGTTTGTTCTGTGTTGTATATGTAGTTGTTTTGTATCCTCCCTGGCCCCACTACAGTCTGTTCTCACTACAGCAGAGGGCTCCATTAAAATATAAATCAGTTGATGTTATTTCTCTACTCAAAACTGTCTATCTTCTAAAAGTGGGCCATACAGCCCTGTATGATCATCTACCACCACCTATGTACAATTTCCTTCTCATTCTCCCTGCCCAGACACATTTTACTATATATTAATATATAGTAATATATACTAATATACTATATATTATATATATAATGTATTATATATACATATATAATATATATAAAATATATATAATGTATTTTATATATACATATATATATAACTATCCAGTGGCCATGTATATGTGTGTGTGTGTATAGCTATCCAGTGGCTGTGTGTGTTCTTGTGTTCCAGGGATTGAGGAATAATCACCGACACACTGGACTATAGGTTAGCAAGCTCAGGTTTATTGCAAGAGAGACTGCTGACAGCAGGAGGGGGTCCAAGGAAAGAAGCTGTTACTGAGCGGGGGTAGTTTACTTTTATAATCCCTCATGGGGACTTTCTGAGTTCTGGTGCTTTTTCACTCCCCTACTTTTCTTCATTGCCCTACTTTGCCACCCAGAGGTGTGAAGCCACCACTACCTACTATTACTTCCCTACACATATATGCGGCAAACAGCTTCTGCCTGCTAGCTTTGTGGTTACCAGCCTTTGCCTGTCAGCTTTCTGTTTCCTCAAGCACCCAACCTCACTCTGCCATCTTACAACCAGCCCTTTCCAGCCAGCTTGCAGCCAGCTCTTGCAAGCCATCTCCCTACCCAGCTAGTTCTCTACTCCCTCCACGTATTGTATATAATGTTTATTACACACACACACACACACACACACACACACACACACTTACACTTATTTATTGTCCCCTGACCAAGGCATGAGTTACATAAGGGCAGGAACTTTCTGACAGCCAGTATAGTGCTGGGGTACATGGCAGATTCTCGGTTAGACATTTTATGAAATGAACAGATTTTGGATTATTTCTTTTCTCTGCAAAAGTTGCAAGTATACACAATTTTATCCAAATTTTGATAATTACATTGGTTCTCAGCAATTTTCTATATCCTCCTACATATTTCATTTTAATTTCTCTCTATTAAGAAGCCTTTACATAGTATTACTGTCAAATGTAAAACTTTCAGAAAAGTTACAAGTATGATATAATGAAGAGTTGTACACTTTGCCAATCCTAACATTTTGCCTAGGTTTACATAATTTTTTTCTGAACTATTTGAATTGGTTAAGAAGACATCTTTGTAGAGCTTGACCTCCATTCTGAATTGCTTCAGAGTATATCTTCGAAGAACAAGTACATTCTGGGCCTCCCCTGTGCTGCAGCAGGTTGAACACCACTCTGTGAAGCTGTCCACAGCCTCTGCAGTGTGGGTTCAATCCCGGCCAGCTGGCAAGAATCCCACATGGTGCAGCAGACCTCTCCTGTCATGTCCATTGCTCCCCTCAGCAGTGTATTTCTGTCGTCTGCCTGTTCTGCTCCCTGCTCTGTCTCTGGTGAATCCTCTCACCCTCCCATGCCTCTGGCCTGTACCCCAGCTCTTGTATTAAAAAAAAATCTTTAAGAACAAGCACATTCTCCTACATATCCCTGATACAAGTATCATTTTGAAAAAAATTAACATTGGTACAGTACTACTGCCTAATGTATACCATATTCAAATTCCTCTATCTCCATATTGTCCATTTAACTGTTTTTTTTTTTAACTAAATTAAAAAAATACATATTTTTATTTAAAAGCTATTATTGAAGAAATGTTATTTAGGTTTCAAATGTGTATCATTATAAATCAGGGTCTGTATGTACAACATTAAGTTCACCACTGAAAGACAAAATTCCATCTTTCACCATATAGTTGCTCCCTGTTACCCAATTTACCCACTCTACTCCCCCTTTCCCTTCTGATAGGCACTAATTTAGTCTTTCTTATAGCTTAAAGAGTTGCTTGTTTGGTTCTACTTAGTTCATTTGCAACTTTTTAAAAGTCCTTGATCTATTTTTTTGATTTCTGAGTAATATTCCATTGTGTATATGTACCACATCTTGTGTATATGTACCACATCTATTTTTGGGCATTTGGGTTGTTTCCATAGCTTAGCTATTATAAATAGTGCTACTATAAACATAGGAATATTATTCAGCAATCAAAAAAGATAAACACATGCAGTTTGCAGCAACATGGATGGAGCTAGAAGGGACCATGCTCAGTGTAATAAGTCAGAAAGAAAAAAGAAAAATATCAGATGGTCTCACTCATAGCAGGCATTTAGAAAACCTAAATAAGGGACCAGAAAAAAGACTAATTAATACAAAGTAAAAAATCAGAATCATCAAGCAACTATAAACCAGAGACACACTATGGGGGGAGGAGGGTTAGGTCAAAATAAGAGGGTGTGCAATTGTTTGGGGAATATAAACAAAATGAAAATGCATACATTGTGCAAAAATGAAAAATGTAAAAATTATGTAAAATAAAATATTAAAAAAAGAAAAAAAATGATAAATAAAAAAGTCCTTGATCTAATCAAGTTTTATCCATTGCATTTAATTGCCAAGCCTCTCAGTGTTACATTTAATCTAGAACATAGTTGCCTAGATATTATTGGTATATTAAGCTTTACATTTTTTCTTTGTTTTTAAGAATCCAGGCCAGATGATTGGCAAGATGTCTTTCAATTTGGATTTGTTTGATTGTTTATTCTGATCTACTAAGAAAATGTTTTGAGGAACATAAGCCAGGTGAAATTGTGTACTATTCAGATGATCATATAGACCCACAATGTCATTCTTGTATGACTGGTAAAGCCACTTTGGATTGTTAGTTAGAGTATGCCCAGCATATTCCCCTGTCATAAGGATGTTTCTTTTCCTTTTGTAAATGATCTTTGAGGTGATGCATTGAGACAATTTGGTTCTCCAGGTCCCCTTACAACCTTTCACCAATAATTTCAATGATGTAAAATGACAATAGTCTTTTATCATTCCTCCTATGATTATTAGTTGATATCTTCTGTATAAAGCTTTCCCTTGTTTTAAAATCTTTTCTTAGTATCAGTATGGATTCATAAATTTATTTATATTTATATTTATATTTGCTATTATCTAATTCTTTCACTCATTTTGATACTCAAGTTGTCCTAAGTTTGGCTAGAGGGAATTCTATATCCCAGTTTTGATGGGGAAAATTGTGTCATTGTAGCAGCAGGAATGGGCACAGTGCAGGATCTCTATGACCCGAGCAGACAGGGTAAGGAGAGTCCTGGAGCCCTCAGTGGCTTTTCAGGCTTTTATTGGGATTTACCAGGTACACGGCAGGCAGGGGATGCCAGGGGGGCTGGGACGCTGGCAGGCCTGTGTAGGGTAAAGAAAAAAATGTCAGGCTTTTCTGCTCTCTCGCCATCAGGATAGATGGTGGATCCTTGTGGTCCTGAATGCATGCCTGATGGCGGGCACCTGGAGCAGGGTGTGGGCATAGGTAGATGGGATTCACCTGGGCTGAAACTGGGTTTTTAAGGGTGGCGTCATGGGGACGCCAGTAGAAGCCGAGAAGAGCAGAAGCAGCCGAGAGAGAAGCAGAGAAAGCCGGAGAGCCCAGATAGAGTGAAGACTTGCTGGGGGCTGGGAGGACTGCCAGCCCCCCGGTCCCCCAGTACCCCTGCCTCCCATGTACTGGGTAAATCCCAATAAAAGACCTGCAAAAGCCACTGAGGACTTTGACTCCTCCTTTACCCGATCTGCTGGATCAGAAAACCTGTACCGTGTCCAGGTCCTGACTCTACACCTGCCAGCCCCCAGCAAGTCTTCACTCTCTGGGCTCTCCAGGGTTTTTTGGTGGCCTTGTTCTCTGCTCCTCTAGTGGTTCTTCTTTCTCATTCATTCTGCTTCTGCTTCTCTGCTACAGCTGGTGTCTCCGTGACGCCGCCCTTATAAGCCCAGTCTTAGCCTAGGTGAAGGCCATCTACCTATGCCCACACCCTACTCCAGGTGCCTGCCATCAGGCATGTATTTGGGACCACAGGGTTCCGTCATCTATCTTAACGGTGGAAGGGCAGAAAAGCCTGATACTTTTTATTTACCCTACAGTCATCTACAGTCATTTGTAGGTAAGGGATAATGGGGCCTCCTAGTTATTGTATGACACCGAAGATAGTAAATTCTTCCTGAGGCAACTGAAGAGGCCTTGGGTGTCCCAGGGTGACAACCTTGTTCCACTAACTTCCTGACAATCACTCATTGTAGGATAAGGTAAGAAGTGTCAGTCTTTTCTGCCCTTCTGCCATTAGGATAGATGACAGAACCCTGTGGTCCTGAATGCATGCCTGATGGTGGGCACCTGGAGTAGGGTGTGGGCATACGTAGTTGGGATATACCTGGGCTAAGACTGGGCGTTTAAGGGCGGCATCACGGGGACACCAGCAGAAGCCTAGAGAAGAACGAATGAGAGAAAGCAGAAGAAGAACCAAGCAGAGAAGCAGAGAGGATATGAGAGAAGGCTGAGGAGCCCAGAAAGAGTGAAGACTTGCTGGGGGCTGAGAGGCCTGCAAGCCTTCTGGCCCCCCAGCACTCCTACCTGCCATGTACTTGGTAAATCCCAATAAAAACCCAAAAAGCCACTGAAGCCTCCAGGACTCCTCCATTACCCTGTCTACTGGATCAGAAAACCTGCTCAGTGGCCTGTCCTGCCCCTACAATTGGCGTAAGTCAGCAAGATGATCCATGCAGATGACTACGGAGCCCTTCGAAGACCTCAGGAGGGACTGAGGAGTAGCAGATTGAGAGCCTGTGACAATGATGGACGTGTCATGGTGATACAGGAGATGGACAAGGTCTGGGAGCTGTGGGATGAGACCTTGCCTGGAGGAGATGCCTGAGAGGACCAACCAACGACCCCTGAGGCAGCAAGAATCATCAGGGAAGAAAGGACCATGATTTGGAGCTTGCCAGTGTGGACAAAGGGAAAAACCAATGAACTTGTACAAATTAACTGACAATCCCACCACAAGGCGGAGGAACTTTGGCAAGTTAATGTTGTTTTGGGACCCTAAGGGTGGATGGTATTGCTTGTAAACCCCAGGAGATGGGAATCTGGGGGTGGCCAGTGGGCCTTGGTGGCCAAAAGCAGCCTGTGTATGCCCAGCAGCTAAGCAGAGGAGAAAAAGCCAACTGAGAAGGCAAAAGCTGGTGCTGAGATTGAGAAGCCATGAGTAATTGTTACTCAGCTTAAATATGTTGAAGGCCAGTGAGTCTCTTAAAATTACCGGTGGGTAATGCCCTGCTCATTGTTGAGTGAGGGTGAGGAGCTGAGGAACCTGTCTTTGTGGGACGGGTGGGGAACGTGGCTTGTGGTGGAGCCCAAGCCGAACAGGGGACCCAAGGAAGGCTGCATGTGGAGTTGTATCCACGGATCCCGACCCATGTGCCTGTGTAGTGGGTTGGCCTGAGTGCAGGGGTCTGTGTGTCACATTGGTGGCTATGAAAGCCAAGTGTTGGAGTGACTGCAGACAGAAACCCTGAGGGTTGGGCGATTACTCCCAAAGAGTACAGGATCACCAATCCAGGAGTGAGTGCATCCTGGGGGTGGATGCAGTGTGCAGCTTGTGGCTTACACTATAGCCAGAGAAGGCCAGGAAGCCTGATGGCTCCTGGTATGTGAAGGCAGATGCTGTAAGTGGTTCCCCCCTTGTATGAGCAGTGCCTTCAGCAGCAGATTTGATGGATATAACTGGTGCCAATAATTGCCTTTTGCCACTAGATTGGTGCCCTGCTTGGACTTATTTGTGTTCTGTTGTTTTATTGTGATGTATACCGTTTTACTTTTGTGGGCCATGGCTGCAGTGTTCATATTGCCAAAAGACATGTGTTTATGACTTGTATATAGAGACTAATAAAGACTATATGGCAGAAAACCCTGAGGGGGTGGATTGTAGGGTAAGGTAAAAAGTATCAGGCTTTTCTGCCCTCCCGCCATTAGGATAGATGACGGAACCCTGCGGTCTTGAATGCATGCCTGATGGCGGACACCTGGAGTAGGGTGTGGGCATATGTAGATAGGATTCACCTGGGCTAAAACTGGACTTTTTAAGGGCGGCATCACGGGGACACCAGCAGAAGCCAAGAGAAGAAGAACCAGAAGAGAAGCAGAGAAGAAGCAGCAGAAGCAGAACCAAGCAGAGAAGAACAGAGAATGTGAGAGAAGGCCAAAAAGCCCAGAAAGAGTGAAGACTTGCTGGGGGCTGGGAGGCTGTCACTCCCACCTGCCATGTACCTGATAAATCCCAATAAATACCTGGAAAGCCACTGAGGGCTCCAGGACTCTCTCCTTTACTCATCTGCTTGGGTCATAGAGATCCTGCTCCATGCCATTCCTGCCCCTTACAATCATTAACTGGGCTGCCGCCCTGGTCTAACCCTATGGAGAGTGGGGCAATGTGACAGAGACTGTTTATGCAGCAGCCAATCACTGAGGGAAATATTTTGGCTTATTTTGTTTTTGCCTTATCCAGACCTAAAGACTGGATTGGGCCCCATACCTATTCTGACTGTTTAAAAGGTTTTTGCAGGTGATCTTGGTATCCTAGATTTGGAAATGAGTTTGTTTAACAAAACTCAAGTGGCAAATATTCTGTCCTATTGAATGTAGTTAAACTCAGATTTATTAACATGTGAACTGATTGCAAATTAGCCTGGCATCAGCTGTGTTGTATTTAACACCTTTAGCTAGTATGGGTTAGGCTATGGATGGATCAATCTTTAACCAGAAGCATGTATTGGTCTGAGTGAAAAATCAAATGCAAAACTGATGAACAGACTTCCTTTATAGATTCTCTTTTGGGATATTCATGACAGGTGCTAAAAAGTGGAATAGTGAGAAGTAATAGCTCTTATGGGAAATAAGGACTGCCTTTACTTGACTTTTGTGATGGAAACAATGTTTTTGCATCCACTATCTACTTTATAGTCATTACAATTGTATAGAAGAAGTGGATGCCCATGAAAAATCCATAAACTATCCCTGTATTGTTTTTTCCAGACTTATGTTCTACTACTCTTACTAAAACATGTAATTTGACCTTTGCTTATATTTTTTAAATATAGGTATAAATTTTAAACCATATTTACTTGAAAACAAAGGAGTTAAATTTTATTGGCTGAAAAGCAGGTTAGGGCAAAGAATTGTGGACTTGGGTGAAGTTCATTGTCTATTTAAAGGGCAATTCAAATATGGAGAAGCATGAGTAGATTTTTCTTCATATAACTGGAGTTTTGAATTTGTTGGTGCACCTTCATCTCTAGGTAGCCCTACTCCTCTGAGTGTTCAGTCCTCAGCCCACTTTGGAGCTCAGCTCAAGGTGGTTTCTACTTATGCAGGCTGTGTCAGATAAATTGCATCTGTAAATATGAGCCTCATAAGAAGTTAGATAAGTTTTCTCTCCTTTGTGCTTCTTGGGTCTGACATCAAATCAACCATTTAGCCTCAGTTTCCCTGGGGTGAAGGGAATTGAGATGGTAGTCATAATACCTCAATGAGGTATTATGGGAAATGCACGGATAAGATTAACTTGTAACAAGATAGTCTCCAGGAAAAGGGGAGGTTACAGATTCCCTGCCCCCCTCCCCAGGAAGGGTGGAGCTGAGCAAGGAGGAGGGGACCTGGAGGAGGCACATGGAGCAGAGAGACATGGGAAGAAACTGCACTTGCTTCTTGGTCTTGGAATGGTTGAAACAGATGTGGCTGAGAGACCCATGGGTTGATTAGCAGTGGCAGTTTTTATCTTGATTTTGCTGCTTCTATCTCAGATATGCTGAGCCCCTTCTGCCCCTTTCCTATGGGTCCCCACTAGGAGGTACCTTAGACTTGTGACTGGATTTCAGGCCTCAGTGGCCCTGCTTTGGGCCAACCCTGTGTGGCTGGATATTTACCCACAAGGGGATGGGTAACCTTGGGTGCTTGATTTGGAAACTATGTTCTTTATCTTTCCTTCTCATCTCTTTATTGCACACTAATTGTATTAAAGTTCCTTTCCATTAAAGGTCTTATGCACTACAGTATGTTTTATCTTGATGCGGCGGATGGCAGAACCTATTTAGAGTGGGCAGGGTGAGGGGCTTCCCAGAGGCTCTGTAAATATGAGCCTCACATAAGAGTTTAGATAAGTTTTATTTTCTCTCATTTATACTCCTTGGGTCTGACATCAAATCAACCATTTAACCTCAGTTTCCCTGGGGTGGAAGGAATTGAGATGTCTCTGGGGAGCCTCTCACTCTGCCCTGTAACAAATTTGGTGAAATATAAGGGGAAAGGTATAGGTTTTGTGTTATATTTGGGCTCAGGTCAAAACTCAGATAATTACCAGCTTTGTGAAAATGGCTTCTTTGACTCTGCATACAACTTTGTTTATACCCACCTCAGAGATTATTACTCTTTGGGGCAATGTATAGAAAAGTTTAGGAAAGCAATAAAATACTATGTAGAGTTATCTGTTGTTTGGTCCATGTGAATGTGGCCTCAGTCTTCAACCTCTTTTATTTCTACAAACTGAGTATAAACTGGGAGCAGGATTTTCTTGTATCCTACCAACTTGTGATAAACCCAGAACTGCTACACAGCCATTCTAGGCTAAAACTTAAAAATACTGACTAGAACACATTTTTACATGAATGTCTAGCAAATGGGAATACACTGTGGTACAAATATAAATTTTTTAAACCAGTTTAGAAAACAGTTTGGGAGTTTCTTAAAAAGTTAAGCATATACCCACTATATTGCCCAGACATTCTGAACACCAATGTTCATAGCAACTTTGCTTGCAACACATAAATGGATAAAGAGACTGAGATTGTAGACTAAGTGAAGAATGTTCAGGCTTTTGTGCCATTGGCCTCTGTGGATGTAATCTGCAGCCTCAAATGCAGGAGGCATGGGCTCAGGGTACGCATGCCTGATGGCGGACACCTGAAGTGTGGTGTGGGCGTGAGTGGGCACACCTGAGCAAGAGACAAAGCATATAAGGGTGGTGTCACAGAGGACAGAGAACAGAGTGCAGTGGAGAGTGGTCGAGAATGGCTACAGAGGAAGAGACCATGAGAAAACGCCAGAGCCTAGAGAGTAAAGATTCACCTGGGGCTAAAAGGCCTGCCAGCCTCCTAGCCCCCTGGCCCCCTTACCCCTCTGCCTGCCCTGCCCTGGTTGCCTCACTACAAATGGTGTTTAAAGATCATTCAAAGCCTGAAATGCCACTGAGGGCTCCAAGACTCTCCTTTACCCATCTGCCCAGATCCACTGAGAACCTGCTCTGTGCCTTGCTGCCACTACAGACCGCCACACAGTACTAATCAGCAGTAGAAAGGAAGGAATTATCAATACATGCAACTTTGTGGATGAATCTTAAAATAATTATGATGAATAGACAAAAAGTGACAGCTGTGTGATTTCATTTGTATAAAACTATGATACATTAATGGCAAAGCACAGCAAGTCGGGGGCAGGGATGATAGGCATTGATAGGACATTTGGTGGAGGGTGAGTGAAGTATATGTAAATATGGAGGATTAAAAATGAAACAGACAAATTAAAAAATAAAATCTAGAGTATCAAAAAAATAACGGTAAAAAATGCAAATTGGTCTGTAGTAACAGAAAGCAGATCAGTGATTACCTGAGGTTGGGAGAAGCAGGAACAGCTAGAATCATGAATATGTTCATTCTCTTGATTATGGTGGTAATGGTTTCATGAGTGTATACATGTCACAACTTTTCTGTTGTATACTTTGTGTGGAGTTTATCATGTGATGATTATATCCCAAAACTCAAAGAAAAAGTCAGGACCTGTGTTTCTTTGATCTCGTCCATTATCTAGAATACATCGTTTTTTTTTTTTATTAAATAATAAATTTTATTTTTATATTCCCCCATACAACTGCACATGCCCCATTCTGACCCCAATCCCTCCCCTCCCGGCCCCCACCCCCCAAAAAGTGTCTCTGGTTCATAGTTTTTTGTTGATTTTGATTTTCACTTTCTTATAGTTATTCTTTTTCCTGATCCCTTATTTAAGTTTTCTAGATTCCTGCTATGAGTGAGACCATCCGGTATTTTTCTTTTTCTTTTTGGCTTATTTTGCTGAGCATGATCCCTTCCAGCGCCATCCATGTTGCTGCAAATTGCATGTGTTTATCTTTTTTGAATGCTGAGTAATATTCCATGGTATATATGTACCACAATAGTTTTTAACAATAGGTACTGGATGATTATTTCTGAGGTTTCCTTTTAAAATAAAGTTGGGTGTGGGCAAGAAAGTGAGGAACAACTAGAAATTCTAATGTAAGCTTTGTTTATTAAAATGAAGGCTGGCTGGGACCACCTTTCCTTATAGACCATATTGTCTGTTTTCTTTTTTAAATAGTTTCTGAAGAGTAAAATACAGCTGGTTTTTAGTTGTGAGAGCAAGAGACTTAGCTTGTATACCTTAGTGCTCAGTAGGGCCTTACAACATGGAGGTAAACTTTTTTACAGGTGAGTCAAATGACACCTTGAGAGTTCCAGAACCAAACTGATAAGTAGTATTGACCTTTTAAGAAATGGTTTTACTTTCATTAGTTTTCCTGCTAATTCATTAATTTGGTTTGGCAGATGTTTTCTTCAAGTCAGTTTGCTACTCTGTTTTGTTTTCCTGCCTGATTCAGAGAGGATGATAATCATTTTTATTTTAAGGAAGTCTAAGTAAACACTGAGTACAAATTATTTATTTTGACTCTGATGCTGCTTGATAATGTTGCCCTGTATTTCAGCTAGGAATGACCTTAATCACACTGTCTGTGGATCCTTTCATTGCTATTTTTAGAGCCCCCAAGCAAAGTGAAATGGGGAGAATGCTTTTTTTTTTAAATTTATTTATTTATACAAACACTGGGTATAGTCAGAAGCACAGGAGGGTGAGAGAATTCACCAGAGCCAGAGCGGGCAACAGAACAGGCAGACTGACGAAGTACACTGCTGGGGGGAGCAGCGGGCATGGCAGGAGAGGTCTGCGCGCCATGTGGGACCCTTGCTGGTGGCTGGGGATTGAACCAGCACTGCAGAGGCTGCAGGCAGCTTCGCTGCCCAGCACTCAACCTCTGCTCCACCAGGGGAGGCCCTGGTAGAATGCTTTTTGATCAGGTGTGTTAGCTTTACTTTAATCCTTGACCAAGATGGTATGATAAAACACATCATTTATACCTGGTGGCCACCATACTGTGGTAGAGAGCAGAAAATCTTGTAGGAGAAACAACCATGAGAGTTAGCCTGAAGTCAGTGTGGACTAGTTGAAGAATGATCAACACTCCCATCACAAAGCTTCTAGAGTATGGTGGAGGGACAGGAATTTTAGTCTTTAATATATCTGGGCTTCTGGGACTTAAAATAAGTCTTTGTTATGGATAATTTGAGCCAAATAAAAAAGTTGGAAAAGTAGGTATAAGGGGTTTTCTATTACTGTTCCCTAGATGGGACCTCTAACTCATTTTGAAATAATAACTATGAGACTGTATGTTAACTGCTAACACATAGATCCAGTCTATGAGATGTTGTTTGACCTCATGGCAAAACTATTTTATAAATAAATTTGTGGATAAATAAAACAACTGATCCTCAATTTTTAATTGCTGATGTTTAGTGCTGCTAGTAATTCCCTGTCAGGAGTCGCAGTGGATGTTAAGGGCCCCAAGGAAAGGTCTTTGAGTGAGCTCATTGCCAAGGGCTATTTCCTCAAATGTCCCTGTGTACAGACTGCGTGGCACCTTTCAAACAATAGTTTCCAAATTTATTTGGCAACATAACTCTTTGTTCAGGACCCCAACATTTAAAACAACTACAAAGATAAAAGCAGTGGACAGGTTTCCTGCCTAGGTATTTTATTCTGGGTCTGACAGCAAATATCTTGTTTGCAGAAATCTATAAATACTTTCAGGAGGCAGAGACAATTTAAAAACTACTATTATACTGTATTTCTCCTACAGAGATTTACTCCCATAAACACAAATTATGTAGCATAATACGTGGAGAATTTCTGACTAATCTTTGTTCTAGATTATCTGAAAAGGCACTCTTTTAATGTATCTCCTATTTTTTAAAAAGATTTATTTATTTATGCATATAAGAACTGAGGTACAGGCCAGAGGTGCAAGGCATAAGAGGATTCACCAGAGACAGAGTAAGAGGAATCACCAGAACAGGCAGACTGACTGAAATACACTGCTGAGGGGAGCAGTGGGTGAGACAGGAGAAGTCTTCTGCACCATGTGGGTAGCTCCCTGGCTGGACTAGGGATCCAACAGAGGCTGTGGACAGCTTGAGTGCTGTGCTTAACCCCTTGTGCCACCAGGGAGGTCCTCCTTCTGTTTTGAAGGGAAGTTATTAATTTAAAAACTATGAAGTAACTAAAAATCTAAAACTGGTTTCTTTGTGTCTGAGTTTGTATATATTGATTTGCATGAAAGATATTGCTAAACACATAGTGTGTAAATCAAAGGTTTAATTATTTTAAATGCCTGCATGAACATTTATATTCTAAAAGAATTCTATAGTGACTTCATTTGTTATGTGAAAAATAACTTTCAAATTTATTTGAGGGCATTGTTTTTGACACATGTAAATTAAAATGTACCCACTCTGGCATTTTCTCATTTGTTGCTCATGTGGGATTTGTAGGAAACAAAGGGGAAAGTCCTAATGCATTTAACTGATTATTCTGCCTACCTTTTACCCTCCTGGCTGAATGGATGGTAATATCAGTAAGAAGGAGGAGAAAGCAGGAGCACTTAGCCAATCACACATTGCCCTTTGCCCTAGTCTGACATTCACTTTACTCCTGAAACACTATTGACCCTTCCCCCAACTTTTCAGCTCAGTGACAAAACCAAAAGCTAATTTTAGGATGTGATAGAGATATGAAAGAATAAATCTAACAAAAGCCAGGGTAAGGATTCATATTACCAATGTATATTTTGTAAGTTATTTATCACAAAAGAGGCATCTCTAAGCCAGCATCACTCAGGTCATAAGAGAAGCTGGGTGGAGTCCTCCACCCTCCTCCCTGTGTTCTTCTGGCTATGTCTTCAGAGCCGGAAGCATTGTTAGGATTTAGGCTCCTTTCTAAACTAAACTATTTGCACAGACTGGCTAATGAGAGGCATATCAAGCTGCAGAAAGTACTGAAAGATGCTGATTAAATCTCTACTGCAGACTTCCCCAGACTCCCCAAAAAATGTGTTGAGTTGGAAAAGGAGTAGGGTATTCAGCATGAGGTGTAGTCATGGGTGTGGTCCTTTCTGACCTCTAATTGTGTCACTTTTCCCCTGGGAGCACATAGGATAGCACTTCGGTGTAAAGCTCAGTGGGTACCACCTGAATTCTCTGGTTTCACTTCATAAGATAAATGGCATAGCTCTGACCATCCATCACAGTCACATGATGCAACCAGAATACCAATTTAGGGATGTGGGTAGAAGGTAGGGCTCCCCCTAATTAGATTAACACTCTACATTTATTGCTAGACCCAGCCCCTCCAAACACAGATGGGATATCTGTGTTTCCTTTTTGGTGAATTTATTGTTATTACTCCCTTTTTGTTTGACCTGTGCAAAACTTAAGTATCTCTGTTGTAGCTTCCACAAAGAAGATGGAGTTTCATATATTTTCATTAAGGAAAGGGTATTTTTACAATAATACCTTAAAATTCATTCAGTGTTGTCCTTTTGGTTGCCAAAATAACTACTCTTAAAAATCTGTAACTTGAATCCTAAGTTAAATAGCTTTTAAAAACTTGCTATGGTATGGGGCCTCCCTGGTGGTGCAGCGGGTTGAGCAAAGTGCTCTGAAGCTGTCTGCAGCAGCCTCTGTAGCGCCAGTTCTATTCCCAACCTCCAGGGAGATTCCCACATGGTGCAGCAGACCTTCCCTGTCACGCCCTCTGCTCCCCTTGTTAGGGGGAAAGGATGTCCTGAGCTAATTCCATGCAGGTTTTGTGGACCTCACCCCCACTCCACACCAAAGGCATCAAGACATTGGGAAAGACAAATCCCATCATCACCAAAGGGAAGGTTGCTGGGACCTGAGGGTGGAGTTAAGCAGCCAGGTTTGGTATAAAACCAGACACGTGGGCCTTGGGGTCTCTCCCCTCTTGGCTTCAGGGCTCGTGGCCCGTGGCCAGCTCTCAGAGTGCCATTGGGATTCCAGGGCAGTGGAAAGGGTAGGACACATTTAAGACTTTATTTCCCTCTTTTCTCCCTGTGTTGTACATTTCCTCATTTCTCCTTCCCTTGTAAATAAACCTTTTATTAACCTTTTGTGTGTGTATGCAGTAGAGTATTAATAAGTCCCTTTTTAAGCGCGCGGGCGAGGACCCACAGTCAGGCAACCCATTTTATATCAGGGCTGCCTGTAACACCCTCAGCAGTGTATTTTTTCTGTCCTTCTGCCTGTTCTGCTCCCTGTTCTGTTTCTCTCTGGTGAATTCTCTCACCCTCTCTCGCCTCTAGCTTGTACCCCAGTGCTTGCATAAATAACTAAATCTTAAAAAATAAATAAAAACAAGCTATGGTAAACTCCATTACACAAAACAATTTACAGTGTAGTTTGTCAGTGTTGATTTAGAGTCAGTACTGATATTTTCTTATTTCATGAGCCTTTAAGGAAAAGAGAGAAAGACTCCTTTCTTAAAGTTTGATGTTTTATTTTGAAGAATAGTTATTATATAAGACCAAGCTGCTTGTTTTTATAATGTGCAACATGAAACCACCACCTCAGCCTGGGATCTGCTATGAAAAGCTAAACTGTGCTGCTATAACACAGATACGACATTTACAGCCATGTTCATTGCCTCTGTACGTGTAGCCTGAAAGAAGAATTTGCCCTTAAAAATACTACCCTCTATTTACACCTGATTTACTTGACAAGACTGTTATATGTATTGCTATTGTAATGATCCTGACTGATTAAAGTGGTATATTGACATTGTGCGACTGGTGGGGGGAGGGGCAACTGAGATAGAGTGATAGGTTTCAACTAAAAAAGCAATCACTTGTTTATGAAGTTAACTTGTTCATTTTAACTAAAATTAACAGAGAGAACAGTGTAGCTGAGAAGTATGGATTCCACAGAATTTGGCTGCTGGGACAGGTAATGCTGGTGGTTGGACAAGAAGCTGGAGTAGTAGGAAGAATCAAACTAGCTGGTGATGGAATCTCATGCCTTGTCCTGACCCGCGGTATTTGAGAGGCACGGAAGAGGGGCTGGGGATGAAATGAGAGGCTGACACACTGGATGAGAAGCTGCAAAACGGGGGACCTTTATTTCCTCTAGCACATGCCTTATATACCCTGTGCTTGTGCCTGCGCTTTGCCTGTGTCTCATGTTCAGGCTGCGTGCTTCTTTTTGGTTGGTACTTTCCCTGCATGCCTGGCTCGTGCACATATCGTGCTGTACACATGCGTTCCTCCCATTGGCTGCTTTGTCCCATTGGCTGCTTGCTTAATGATATGCATTCTTACTACGCCACAGCTTGCCGTGGCCCCGGACATCTCTCCCTTCTTTATTTAAGTGCGAACCTGGCCTGTCTTAGGTCGAGGCGTGCACAGTATCATCCTTACCCATCATCACAGCCGCTGTGTCTGCACAACGGTGCTGTCTTAGGTTGGTATGCCCGCAACACCTTTTTACCTGTCATTGGCTCACAGGGCATGGAGAGCTCTTTATCCAGACATTATCTGGTTGTGCCGGGGCCCGTTGTGCCTGTTGTAGAGCCACTCTTAACACGCAGCAGCATTGGACGTGGCGAATCAACAAGTACAATGCCACAGACAAGCTGACAAGAAGGACTGCAGCCATTAGGCCCTATCCACTCCAAACCTCCATGAAAGAGAAGGCTCTGGAGAGCCAGTTGGTGAACTTGGCAGGATGCATGACCTCCACATTGGTGGAGTTCATGGTGACTATCTGCTTAGTGAGGTGTAGGGTATAGTTGAGAAATTGCTGACTCCAGGGGCCACGCAGGGCAGCATTAAGGGTTTGCACAACTTGCGAATGAGTATGTAGAATAACTGGCGTAACACAAGTATACTGGTAGGTAGGCATACAAGCAATATGGGAAGTTAACATAAGCATGTCTATCTCTTCTTGAAGCAACTCTATCTGCCAATTTAAATTCAACATTCCTACATGGATATGATTGTTAATGGCATTTTGGGTAGACAGAGGGGCCGCAACCTCTGAGAATAAGGTGTTGAGTGTCTGCCCGTGGCCACGGTATTGGACAAGGCCACTGCGGCTCCCGCCGCAGCTGCTGCAGCGATGGCAGCGACGGCTATCAAGGCTGCTGTAACCCCAAAATCACACTTATGACAGATAACGATGGCTGTGGCCGGGTTGCTGATGTTGACGGGCAACGACAAGGTACCGGGCGAATGCATGACAACCAGTGTGTGTCCTTGTGACACGTTCCAATCATGATCAAAGCTGACAAGGGAGGGCAGAACAATTAAGGGTCCTAGATGTATCAAAGGGGGTAGTATTGGCTACCAGAAGGAAGTAAGGGGGTTTCACACAGAGTCCACTCTGAATAGGGACTGTCCAGTTGCTTGTGATATTGACGGTACTCTCAAAACCATGAGAACAGCAGTTGCAGGCAAAGGTGCTGTTGTTGCAGAGATACCATCTGGTGAACGCATCCGAGCATGTTGGTTTGGGGCACGGAAGACCCAGGGGAAGGGGACCTGGGACGTGTTGTCTGGGGGAGGTCTAGGACCCCAGAACACCAAGCCATCACGGGTGAGGAACTGATTGCCTTGGGGAATATAATGATGCCAACGCATGTTACTCCTGTCTAACCAGGTATTATCAGTATCGGAATCCCAACATGATCCAGCTGGAGGGGCACTCCAGCCATACACCATGTGAGTCTTTGCCTTGAAAGGGGACAGAATCCCGGACAAACCTATCATAGTACCCCCAGAACAGCTCCCCTGAAATTCCCTATTGACACATTAGTCAGAGCAATACATGAAAGGTTGTCAAGCATGCCCTCTGTCCAGTTAACCTGGGGAACATATTGAAAGCAAAGGGCATCCGTGAAATTCCAACTCGCGGTGATGTTGGTGACCAAATCCTTGAAAGGAATGGAGGGAAGACCAATAGATAGATTTGTGGCGAAGACTTGAGGGAGTAAGCCATCATGTCGGTGAACCGGAATCAGGAACGGCGGATGGTGTGTCACTGCCCAGCGGATCTCCCCTGACACCGTCACGGTCAGGGTCATCAAGAGCAACATCAGGATCCGCGGGTGCACAGGTTGCATCTTCATGATTCACCGGGGGGAGTGGAGAGAAACTGGACCAAAAGCGACGGTATCCAGATGGGACCATCAGCCAACCTAGGGAAAAGACAAACACTCCCTGGTGTTTGGGTTAACACCGGCATGGGCGGTTGCCAATCCCCTGAGGATGGCTCTTTCCACCTGGCGGTATGTAAGGGAGGCCGGCCATCTGGCATCCAATGACGATCTGCTGCCAAGCTGGAAGAAGAGTCCAGCATTAAAAAATTTAGGGTAAATAACGCTAAGGTTAATCTATCCTTGGGGGATCGATACGCCACCTTTTGTTTTTTTAAGCATGGACTTTAGGGTGGCGTGCTTGCGCTCCACGATAGCCTGACCCTGGGGATTGTAAGGAATGCCAGTGCGATGTTGTATAGCATGCTGACTGCAAAAGGCAGTAAAAGCCTTGCTGGTATAACCAGGGCCGTTGTCGGTCTTCAGAGCCCTAGGGTGGCCAAGGGCTGCAAAGGCGGCGAGCAAGTGAGATATAACATCCTTGGTCGCCTCGCCAGCATGGAACATGGCGAAAATGAATCTGGAGAAGGTGTCAACAGATACATGGATGAAAGCTAAACGTCCTAAAGCAGAAAAATGCATTACATCCATCTGCCACAAATCATTTGGCAAGAGCCCACGAGGGTTTGCCCCTCTTTGACTCTGGGGGGCAGGAGTATAAGGAGCACACTGCTCATAGGCGCGGATGATATCCCGCGCCTGTGCCCTGGTAAGACCGTAACAAACAGCTAGTGAGCGGGCATTGGTATGTAAGAACTTGTGCTCTTCAAGAGTGCTCTGCAATGCAGGGCAGAGTGGAAATGAGTGAGAGAGTCCGCAATATGGTTACTTTCAGTGAGCGGACCAGGGATGGTCAAATGGCTACGAATGTGCCCAGTGAAGAGGAGGTGAGCTCTCTCCCATATGAGAAACTGAATTTCGTGGAGTAGAGATTGAATGGGGCTCTGTGAGGAAATGCATGCCACGGTCTCTAACAGCGGGACTGACACAGCCAAATATTTACTGTCAGTATGAAGGTTCACAGGTGTATCTGAAAAATGCCGCAGCGCATGGATAATGGCCACGGCCTCTACCAGCTGCGCAGATTTATGTGGTGTCGGGATTTGGGTGCAATAAGTCCGTGAGAACACTGCTGCCATCCCTGTGGACGAACCATCCGTAAGGACCGTGCATGCCTCCGCAATAGGAGTGGTGGAAATAGCCTTCGGGAAGCAGACGGGATGAGCTTGAAAGAATGGAATAAGGGGATGATGAGGGTAATGACTGTCAAAAGATCTTGAGAATGTACAGTGCAGGATAGTCCAATCGGTGTCATGGCGGATGAGCCATTCTAATTGCCATTTGGTGTAAGGGACAACAATCTTGTCTGGCAGGGTACCATAGATTGAGGCTCTGAGATCTAAAACTATCATAATGAACTGATGAATCGCCGTAAAACAAAGGCCAATTGTTTAACAAGGGGAAGAGACGCCTCAGTATTGCCCAATATACGGCCCGCAGCCATCATCAGTCGAGCCACGAAATTGGCAAACGGCTCCGAGGCTCCCTGCACTATATGAGTTGGTTGATGTTGGCCCCTCCCCAATCGCCTAGGGCTCGCCAAGCCGCCTTTGCTGCCACTGCTACCTGAGCGAAAACGGACAGCATGTCTTTATTTCCGATGGGAAAACCCGCCGCAGCATTTTGGCGAGCGGTGCGCTCACAATTCTCAAAGAAAAGTCCCTTCCAAATAAGATTGTCTCCAGGGATCATAACTGCTCGGCATAAGTTTTTCCCATCATCAGGTGTCGGATGTTTGTCTGTGGACGAATCTAACAGGGACTGAGTGAAAGGGCTCTGCAGGCCATACAGAAACACTTTCCTTCAGCATCTTTGTGTCCTTGAAATCTGTAGGCTGATGGACCCGCTGGCGGACGCTTCATGTACAGGGTAAACGTAAACTTCATGTACAGGGTAAACGTCCACTTCATGTACAGGGTAAAAATGCTAGGAGGACATAAACATGTCCTTCATTGCTCGCAAAAGGTCAGCAATGCCAGTGGTCCCTGGTCCTACATGAAAGACGTGGTCCGGGGAGCGTCTACCGCCAGGTGCCGTAGGCATAGCAAATTGTGGCGGCCGCGGGTCATAAGATGGCAGCGGCTGCCCTGGCTCTAACTTGGGCATTGGCCGCGTCTCTTCCTCATCCGATTCCTTCTCCGAACTGGATTCGAAGGAGGAGTCATCGGATGGGATTGGCGGCCGGGCCTTCCGCTTCCCTCTTTCTGGCAGCCCTGTCGACTCAAGAGCCCGTCTTGGCTGCGCCCCACCGTTGTCACTTTCCGACTCCCGGGCAGAACAAAGGGCAGCAGTAGCTGCGGTGCAAGCCTCCCTGCTGCCGGTCTGTAAGGCATCCCTAATTAGCCGCCATAGACTACCAACCGTTGGGGGAACAGCATCCTGACCATACAAATCCCTGTGTAACTGTAGGTCTCCCCCCACCTTGATCCACCCATCTAATGTCACACAATCCTGTTTGGAACCAAAGGCTGGTCTGACTCAAGGTGTCCACCAAGAGTCACACAGCCCGAACCTTAACTGGGGTACCGTAATTTTCAAGTAATATTTGTAAGGCACGCACCAGTTGCCTCTTGGACACACTGGTGCACATGATTCCCAGTCTCCCCCTACTCACTGTAAATGCACGGCCATCTTATCCGGAGACTGGTCCCTCCGCGTGTCCCTTGTGTCCGTGCTCCACGTTGGGCACCACCTGTCCCCACCCGTGGGATTCGAGAGGCACGGAAGAGGGGCTGGGGATGAAATGAGAGGCTGACACACCAGATAAGAAGCTGCAAAACGGAGGATCTTTATTTCCTCTAGCACATGCCTTAAATACCCTGTGCTGTGCCTGCGCTTTGCCTGTGTCTCAGGTTCAGGCTGCGTGCTTCTTTTTGGTTGGTACTTTCCCTGCATGCCTGGCTCGTGCACATATCGTGCTGTACACATGCGTTCCTCCCATTGGCTGCTTTGTCCCATTGGCTGCTTGCTTAATGATATGCATTCTTACTGCACCACAGCTCAACGCGGCCCCGGACAATGCCTAACTTTTTTTCTGGCACATACCTCATTGTATTTTAGTGTTTTGCTTCTTAGATTCTCATGTTTGACTATAAGCAACATAAGGATTTTTTTATTGGATCCCCATGCACCCAACTGGCAAGATAATTTAAAGATGTTAATTCCACAGAGTTCTGTAGATGTGACCTACCAAAAGCTGAGAATCACCAAAAGCTGAGTGGTGTCTGCCCCGCCTCAGTTCCTGTTCTTTGTCAGTTATGAAAGCATAGCTAAGGGAATGAGCAGAGGGCACAACAGCCTGGGTAGACTGAGTGGGGGAGGGGGAGTTCTTGGCTGTAACCCAGAGTGCTTTCAGAGCTGATCTACTTGGTGTATGGCTTTGTGCTTTTGTTTGTCACATCATTATTCTTGGAATATGGAGACGTTGTGGAAGGGAGGATGTAAGGAGCAGGATGGACATGGGAGAAACAATACCACCATGAGCAGCACAATTCTGATGTGGCTCCCTATACCCCTTGTGGTATGGATTTAGTAAGGAGTAAGGAGGATTTAGGAAGTGGGAAGAACTAAATGATGTACCCTGCTGGTTATGCCTCAGAACTCAAAATGACTTTGGATTAAGCTCTCTTCACAGAGTAACTTTTGGTAAACAAATTACAGAATGGTGTTTACAAATGGTTGTAAAGGGAAGCTGACAATCCTCTGTGAGTGTGTGTGAAAGAGAGGGCGGTCAGGAATTAGTAATGGACCTTGCTTGTAGTTGGGCAGCTTCAGAAAGCGCAAGCCTTTTATTATTCCCACCCTAGCTCTGTGTGGTATAAAAAGGCCTTCACTTTGTCTTTTGCTCTGATAGACAGGCTTTGCCATGAACCTGTCAAGGCCATGGGCAGCTTGTTAGAGTCCTGTGCTAACAACCCAGCAGAGATTGCTGTGCTATCTGGGTTATCTCCCTGGCCAGGGATAGAACTCAGGCTGCAGTGGTGATAACACTGAGACTTAACCCTTCTGCCACCAGGGAGGCCCTGGTTATGAGCGTCTACTGATAGCATGGAATATTGTGAGACCAAGATGCTTTATCATGGTTCTGTTATAGGGCAACCCCAATATAAAATAAAATGGGTTGCCTGGCTGTGGGTCCTCACCCGCGCGCTTAAAAGGGACTTATTGATACTCCACTACAGGCACACACAAAAGGTTAATAAAAGGTTTATTTACAAGGGAAGGGGAAATGAGGAAATGTACAACTCAGGGAGAAAATAGGGAAATAAAGTCTTTATTTTTTTATTTTATTTATTTATTTATTTATTTTTTATAGAGGCATGTTTTATTTATTTGTTTGTTTGGTTGGTTATACATGCACTGGGTACAGTCAGAAGCGCGGGAGGGTGAGAGAATTCACCAGAGCCAGAGCGGGGAGCAGAGCAGGCAGAAGGACCGAGGTACACTGCTGAGGGGAGCAGCGGGCGGCAGGAGAGGTCTGCGCGCCATGTGGGACCCTCCTCCGGTGGCCGGGGAGCAGCCGGGGATTGAACCGGCGTCGCAGAGGCCGCGGGCAGCTTCGCAACCCAGCACTCAACCGCTGCGCCACCGTGGAGGCCCAGGAAATAAAGTCTTTAATGCATCCCACCCGATCTGCCGACCTGGAAACCCAAAGCACTCTCAGAGCTGGCTGAACGCTGCGAGCTGGCGGGGAGCCAAAATGGGGGATCCCCTCCAAAGCCCACATGTCTGGCTTTATACCACACCTGGCTGCTTAACCCCACCCTCAGGTCCCAGCCACCTTCCCTTTGGTGGTGATGGGATTTGGAGTTCCCAGTGTCTTTTGGCTTTGGTCTGGAGTGGGGGGTGGAGTCTACAAAGCCTGCATGGAATTAGCTTTAGGACATTCTTTTCCCCCTAACAGTTCTATGAATCACATGGCGTCTATATATAAATCAGATTTTGTTATCTTGCCCTCACAAGTTTCTGTTGCACTGTGCTACTCATTTTTTTAAGATTTATTTTATTTATGCATATAAGAACTGGGGTACATTTCAGAGGAAGGGTGAGAGAATTCACCAGAGAGATTAGGGAGCAGAACAGGTGGATCTACTGAAATACATTGCTGAGGAGAGCAGCAGGCTAGACAGGAGAAGTCTGCTGAGCCATGTGGACTGCCCCCAGACCAGCCGTGATTGAATTCCTGCTGCTGCAGCTGCCAATTTCTTGATAGTGTGTCTTTAATCCCTGCACCACCAGGGAGGTCCTATACTACTCTTAGAGCAGTGTTCACTTCCATTTAATATTTTAACACTGCATGGTATATCTCATCAGTCTGCTAAACTTTATTCCTTGAGGACTTTGCTGATGTTCATGTTTATTCCTGTTTCCACTATAGTGTATCAATACATGCTGCATCCTATGACCCCTTCACAGGATGACTTCAGGATCTGAGCTCAGTGTCGACCTCTGAATTTTGTAGTGTGTTGTAAGCACATCAAGAAATCCATGTCTGAACTTTTGTAGCTATGTTATTGGTGATGTTATTGGATAATGTAGTGGGGAACCCTGTCATTCTTCAGGTGGATGGATATATCTTTTTTAAAATGGATATATCTTTTAAAATGGATATATCTTTTTTAAAAGATTTATTTATTTATGCATACAAGATCTTGGGTACAGGCCAGAGGTGTAGGTGGTGAGAGGATTCACCAGAGACAAAGTGGGGAACAGAACAGGCAGACTGAGTGAAATACACTGCTGAGGGGAACAGTGGGTGTCAGGAGAGGTCTGCTGCACTATATGGGTATCTCCCTAGCCTGGAATTGAACTCGTGCTGCAGTGGCTATGGAGAGCTTCATAGGTTGCGTCCTACCTAACACCTTGTGCCATCAGAGAGGCCCTAATGGATCTACCTTAAAGGACTGACTCTCTTAAGAAATAGAGGTTGCCTAGGTAAAATTTCTATGACTTCCCCTTTGTCTCAGTTTCTAGCTTAGTTTTATCTTCTTACATCATAGCAATTATATTTGTCTCTTATGGTAGAAAGACTTGCCTTTTTTCAGTTTCTTCACTCCACATATTAGGTGAGATTTGAAAGTCTTTCCCCATTACAAAGAACATAGTTGAAGAAAATTGCAAAAAATTGTTATGCAGGGATTTGGCTGAGACAAGAAAGAACCATTCAAGAACTCAGGTATAAATAGCTTTTAGGTGTTCTTGAAGGATGGTAGTTTTCTTCTGCTTAAAATTAAGGACCCTACACAAAGTAATCTCTGCTTATCCATCTGGGTAAAGGACAGATAGATATGCTAACTTCCCTTCTCTTAAAGTTTGTCATGCAAGTAATTGCTTTCAACTAATCATCCGGTTTCAAGTTATGATTATTTTATGATCATATTTGGTGATTTTTAAATTTTTTCTTCAGTAACAGCATATTTTTCTTTTTTCGAAAGGATGTTTATAGGCTAGATCATTTTGGCCACATCTTTGCTCTATCTATATTAGCTCTCTTGGCTACCAGGAACTGATGAGTTGAAAGGTATAAGTGTAGAAGAAGTTCAAATCATATCAAAAAAGTGAAAGTCATGGAATTGTTATCTGAGCTACCTTTGATAAGCAAATATTGCCTGTAACTAAGCATTTGGACAGGTAACGTCTCTCTTTCAAATGAAAGGTAAAGTCAAACAATTGAAGTCTCAAATATCTCAGGCCCCACATTTGCTATCCAGGCAGTTATGTTAATGAGGTCCTTGAAAGAAGGATTTTTTAAATTGTTAACAAAAGTCATTTTGTTGAGGCACTTCCTATGGGTGTATTTTTTATGCTATTACCAGTGGCTTGGATCAGAATGGATCAAAGATGCCTTATTTTTCCCAGTTGGGATATCTCTGAAAAGTTGTGAGTATAATAATTCTAATAAATAAGTTCATGTTTTAAGTATTCTAGGAAAACTCTTTAGTCAAGAATGTTCTGCTGAGAATCATTTTGTGAAGTGCTGTGTTCATAGTAGTCACTGAATAGCTAACTACATGATGGACAGATGAAAAAAGCGTTCTTTTCATGTAAACATTCCTTTAGGTAAAACCATTCTCTAAGATTCACATCCCCCAGAAACACTATCCCAAACAGGATGGGTGTCGCTAGAGCCTGTTCCAATAATGACCTTCAAACTCTATCACCACACTGCGTTACTGTCATTAAAACAGGAACCACTTATTGTGCGAACCAGGCCCTTCACTAAACATCTTTCATCTGTCATCTCATTTAAACCTCCAAACAATTCTATTAGATGTGGAAATCCTGGTTTAAAGAGGTTTACCTAAGACATGCCGCTCTTATTTACATGGAGTCTAACATATAGATAGCCAGCAGGTACACAGAAAGCATGCAGTCACTCATTATCAGGAAAATGTAAATCGATACCACCACAAGATACCATCTCACTCCTGTGAGAATTGCTAGTGTCAAAAAGACAAGAAGTAACAAGTGTTGGTGAGGATGTGGGGAAACGGGACCCTTTGTACATTGTGGGAATGTGAACTGGTGTGCCCACTACGGAAAGCAGTATGGGGTTGCCTCCAAAATTTGAAAATAGAACCCCACCATATGATCCAGTAAATGAACCCCACCATATGATCCAGTGCACTTCTGGGTATTTATCCAAAGAAAACAAAAACATGAACTAGAAAAGATATCTGCAATCCGTGTTCATTATAGCTTTGTTTACACTATGCAATACATGGAAACAGCCTAAATGTCCATCAATGCATGAATGGATAAAGAAGCTATTTTTTATATATATATATATATATATATTTATATATATGTAATCACAGAGCTGTTGTGAGGCTCAAAGAAGAAAGAGCTAATGAAAACTATAAAGAACTATGTAAATGTTGAGCAGATTCCTAAACTAATTACCTAATTTATCTATTTTGCAAGTTCCTCAAAGCACCTGAAATATTTAAATAATTTAATTAAAAAAATTGTATTTATTTTATTACATTGTAGTTAATTTTTAGACCATATTTGATTTTTCTTCACAAGCTTTGTCCCTATAGTTCTCCCACCACCATAGCACTGTGATCCATTACCACAGAACCCTGTTCTCTTCCCCAACACAACCCACCCCACCCCAGTTCTGACCCTTGAACCTCCTCCTCCCCACATATATGCCTCAGATCTGTGGTCAGCTTGCTAGTTTTGTCTTTTTCCTGATCCTTCAGTTTCTCTATATTCCACATATAAGCAAAACCATCTGAAATTTCTAATTTTCTTCTGATGTACTTCATTTATCATGATCCCTTCCACCTCCATCCAGCTGTTGCAAATGGCATGAGTTTATCTGTTTTGATCACTGAGTAGTATTCCCTTGTGTATACATACCATAGCTTCTTGATCCATTCATTTGTTTTCAGGCATATAGGTTGTTTCCATATCTTGGCTATTGTAAATAATGCTGCAATAAACATAGGAGTATAGGTTTACTTTGGAATTAGAGTTTTTGTGTTCTTTGGGTGGATTCCTAGCAGTGGAATCTCTGGCTCATATGGTAGATGCATTTTTACTGTTTTGAGGAAAATCCATACAATTTTCTATAGTGGCTGGACCAGTTTGCATTCCCACCTACAATTTAAGAATATTCCTTTTTCACCACACTGTGTCTGTTTTTTGTTTATTTCTTTTTTTAATGTGAGACATTCTCACTGGAGTGAAGTGGTATCTTGTTGTGACTTTAATTTGCATTTCCCTGATTATTAGTTGTTGCATCAGGCAAAACCACACTGACAAAGAAACGGAAGTCATGGAGCAGGCTGCACAATGCAGGATGCTGCTTGAGAGCAAGATCCTGGCCGTTTTTATTGATAGAATAATCATATAGCATCAGTTATGTGGGGTAGGAGGACAAGGAGAAAAAGATGGGTGAAACTAAGGTATGTCATCTAGGGATTGGGGGGACATGAGTCTGCTGATCAGATAATTGTTATCAGTTTGATGACAGAGTGTTGTGATTGAAACCATACCTCAGACCCCCAGCCATGTTTCTAATCTTATCAACAAGGCTTTCCACTGATCAGCTTCTGGGTCCCAGTCCCATGTCATATATTGGTCCTTGGCCCTCCGGGCATTCCCAGTCATACCTCATGATATATGAGTCTGGAGTAAGTTTATGCATCCATCATCAGCCCCCCAGGTGTTCCCAGTCATACCTCTTGATGCAAGCTTTCTGATTTGAAAGGCATCTTGATTTGAAAGGCACATCATTGGCTCCTATGACTGATTGACTCATTTCTGAAGGGCAGTTCTGACCTTGTATAGGAATGCAGAACTGCAGGTAACAATAATGGTGGCTGAACAGGCCGCTTAAGTCTAGCAGACCCACAATTAGTGATGTTGAATATTTCTTCCTGTGCCTGTTGGCCATTTGCATTTCCTCTTTGGAGAATCGTCTTTTTAGTTTCTTCTGCAATAATGATACCCTTACCTGTTCTTTCCCTAGTTGGATTCCTTGTATGTCTTTCTCTTTCCTGACTGCTCTAACTAGGACTTCTGGTATGATGTTGAAAAGCAGTGGTGAGAGTGGACATCTTGTCTTGTTCCAGATCTTAATGGAAAGATTTTCAGTGTTTCAGCATTGAGAATGATGTTTGCTATGGGTTTTATCATATATTTTATTATGTTAAGATATGTTACTTATATCCCAAAGTTTTCAAGGGCTTTCATCACAAATGTATGTTGGACTTTATCAAATGCTTTCCTGGTATCTATTGATATGATCATATGGTTTTCCTTTTTTCTTTTTGTTGATGTGGTGAATTACATTGATTGATTTTCAGATATTGAACTATCCTTGTATCCAGGAAATATATCCCACTTGGTTATCATGTATAATCCTTTTGATGTATTGTTGGATTTGGACCATTAAGATTTTATTGAGGATTTTTGCATCTGAGTTCATTGCAGAGATTGATCTCCAGTTCTCTTTTTTTGTGTGTTCATTTTCTGCTTTTGGTATTAGTGTGATATTGATCTCATATAATTTATTTTGTTTTATTCCTTATTTCTGAAATTTAGTAGGATAGGCATATGTTTGGTAGAACTCATTTGTGAAGCCATCTGGTCCTGGCTTTTGTTTTTTGGATGGGTTTTGACTGCTGTTTCAGTTTCCTTGCTAATAATTGGTTTGTTCAAGTTTTCTATTTATTCTTTGTTCAGCTTTGGGTATCATTCTAAGAATATTTCCCTCTTATCTAAGTTGTTGAAATTGTTTGCATATAATTGTTCATATTAACCTCTGTTTATCCTCTGGATTTCTGCTGTGTCTGTTATAATTTCTCTTATTTCTGTTATGAGCCAAATTATTGGCCCTCTTTTTCTTTGTGAGCCTGGCTAGAGGTTTGTCTTTTATATTTTAAAAAAACCAACTTTTGATTTCATTGATCTTTTAGACTCTTTACAATTTCTATTTCATTTGTTTCTGCGTGAATTTTTATTATTTCCTTTCTTCTACTGACTTTTTTGTTTGTTCTTTTTCTAGTTCCTTGAAATGGGAAATTAGGTTGCTATTTTGGGTTCTTTCTTGCTTCCTGATGTGGGCCTGTATTGCTACATACCTTCCTCTTAATATTGCTTTTGTTGTGCTCCATATGTTCTGAAATGTATCTTCATTATCACTTGTCTCAAAGTATTTTTTTAATGTCTTTTTTGATTTCCTCATTAACCAAGAGGTCTTTCAGTGACTTGTTCAGTCTCCATGTCATAGGTGATTTCCTTGCTCTCTTTTTGTAATTGATTTCTAAATTGATAGATTTTGGGTCAGGGAAGATCCATGGTGTGATTTCAATCTTCATGTATTTGTTGATGTTTGTCTTGTAAACCAGTATGTGGTTGATCCTAGAGAATGATCCCTGTGTACTTGAAAAAAATGTATATTAGTTTTGGGGGGGGTATAGTGTCCTCTAGTCCATGTGGTCTAGATCTTTGCTTAGTGCTATTGTGTCTTTATTTTCTGTCTCATTTATCTGTGGGTGAGAGTGGGATGTGGAAGTTTCCTACCGCATATGTATTTTTGCCAATGTCTCTTTTCAGAAATGACAGTAATAGTCTAATGTATTTTTGTGCTCCTTCATTTGATGAGTATATATTGATGAGTGTTATGTCTTTCTGGTGTATTGTCCTCTTGATCATTATATAGTGTCCATCCTTGTCTCTTATGACCTTTCTTAGCTGGAATTCTATTTTATCTAAGTATGGCTGTTCCGAACTTCTTTTGGAGGCCATTTGCTTATAGAATTATTGTCCAACTTTTTACTTTCAATCTATGTTTATGGAACATAAATGGAACTCAGTTGTGTTTCCTAAAGGCAGCAAAAGTTTGGATTCTATTGGATAATCCAACATGCTAGTCTGTGTCTTTATATTGGTGAGTTCAGCCTGTTAACATTTATGGTGATTATTGATATGTGGATGTCTGTTACTACCATTTTATTTTTTGTTTTGTGGTACTATTTAATTCCTCAGTCAGTTTTTTGTGTTCATTCCTCTATTAATTTCAATCCTAAGTCTTTTTATAATACTACTTTGATTGGGGGGGGGTTAGTTGTAGTGAGTTTCTAAAGGTTTTGTTTGTCTGAGAAGGTCCTTATTTTCCCCTCATATTAAAAAGAGAGAATTGTAGGATATAGTATTCTTGGCTGACATTTTTTTGTCATGGTGTTTTTTGAATATGTCACTCCATTCTCACCTGAGTGTTCAGAAAAGTCTGATGTTACCCTAATCAGTTTTCTTTCATAGGTTATCTGTTTCTTCCCCCTTGTCAGCTTCATTGTTTTAACTTTGTCTTGGACTCTTGCAATCTTTAATATTATGTGTCTTGCAGTACCTTTCTTTTCATTAAAAGAGTTCAGTGTCCTTTTAGCTTTTTGTATCTTTTTTTATTTCCTTCTTCAAGTTTGGGAAGTTTTCTTCAATTATTTCCTTGAATAACTTTTCAAGCTCCCTTCTTTCTCCCTTCTCCTTCTGGGATTCCTATGACTCTTAATATTTCCTTTCCTCAAGGTGTCAGATACTTCTCAAAGTGTTTCTTCTTTTTTCCTTTGTCACTCTTTCTTTCTCATTCTTGGGTCTTGTCATGCCTGCATCTTGAAGATTCCTGATTCTTTCTTCCATATCTTTTATTCTATTTCCTTGGCTTTCTCCAGATTTTTTTTATCTCCTCCATTGATCTTTTTACATTGTGTAGTTTCTTAATTTTCTTGCTTAAAGTTTGTCTTGATTTTTTGTTTGTTTGTTATGTTACTCATAGCCTTCTTTTCCTTTTCTGCATCCTCTTGAATATATGTGACTTGTTTTTCAAATTCTTTTAGTTTCTTAATTATGGCAATTTTGAATTCTTACTTTTTTAAGATTTATTTATACACGAACCAGGGTACAGGCCAGATGTGTGGGAGGGTGATAGCATTCACCAGAGACAGAGCGAGGAACAGAACAGGCATACTGACTGAAATATACTGCTGAGGGGAGCAGCAGGCAAGACAAGAGAGGTCTGCCTCTCCATGTGGGCATCTCCACGACTGGCAGGGATTGAACTGGCACTGCAGAGGCTGCGGACAGCTTCACAGCGTGGCACTCAACCGCCTGCACCACCAGGGAGGTCACAATTTTGAATTATTCATCTGAAAAGAAGTAAAATTCTTCCATGTCAGTGTTGTTGGATTTTGGAGATTTGATTTTCTTTGTGTGGTATATCATTCCCCTAAGGTCTTGCTTGACCACTTGTATTTTTCTTTCTCCCCAGCCATTGTGTTTTGGCTTATTCTGTTATAGACGGGGCTTCTATTGCATGTGTATCTGCCTCTCCCTCTAATTCTGGATGTTTACTAAGGTGCAACATGGATTATCTTGGTGGTTGGGGCTGGTGAGCAGAATCTCTGCTTATCCTACCTGGGAGTGGGTCATCCAGGTGGGTTGCAGGTTAGTGCTGTCAGGATCTCATCCACTAGGCCTCTGCTGGTCTTGGTGTATGCCAAGTGTCTCTCCCTGAGGGTTGTGTGGTCTCTGGGTGCTCTGGCTCCCTCCCCAAGGTGGATCCCAAGTCTCACCTGATTGGGCTGGTCTGGCATGGTCCCAGGAAACTTCACAAGACCTCTGCTGCTCTGGGCGGTGGCTGGTGGCCTCACATGCTGAAAGTGGGAAGGTCTCGGGGCAATCTGTTTCCCCTTCAAGGTGGGCCCAAGTTCCCACCTGACTGGGTTGAGGTTCTGAAATATTTAAATGTTTAAAAAATAATTGGCCTGAGGAAAACACAGGGGAATATTTATCAGAGTAGGAGAAAAAATACTCTTATGTTCATTTTAAGGTCTTTTGGTATAGATATACACCACTATTGGCAAATTGGAAAACATAGGATTCCTACCAGATAAAGGAAAGCATCCCAGATTCATGGGGTGTACACTGAGTGGGATCTCTAAGGACCAGGATACTCAACAGAATAGGGATACATTAACTCTGCTGGTAGTTTGTTCTATTTTTCTTTTTTTTTAAGATTTATTTATTTATGCATATAAAAGCTGAGGTACAGGCCAGAGATGTGGGGGGTGAGAGGATCCACCAGAGACAGAGTAGGGAACAGAACAGGCAGACTGACTGAAATACACTGCTGATGGGGAGCAGCAGGTGAGACAGGAGAGGTCTGCCTTGCCATGTGGGTTTCTCCCTGGCCAGCCAGGGATCAAACTCATGCTGCAGGGGCTATGGATTGCTTTAGAGTGCAGTGCTTATCCCCTTGTGCCACCAGGGAGGCCCTGTTCTATTTTTCTTAAGGAAGTGCCTTCACCTTCCTTCAGGCCTCATTTCCCCTCTCTGTGAAACAAGATATTTGCACTGAATGATGGTTTACTAGAGTTTGGAATAATTCTGAACTTCAGTGTTTGGGTCAAACCTGCAGGACTGAATTGTCACTGCTTATTTCAGCTGGTGCAGCAGTTTTGGGCTTTCACTGTGCTGGCAAAAGGGTGGGCACATCCTACCAAGCTGAAGTTACAGATAGGATTCCAGCCTGTAGATTGCCTTCTAGTACCTCACACAACTTCCTAGATTCCAAAGCTGATCTGTGTGTACTTTAGTACTGGTTTCAATAGTTTTATTTAAGAGTATTTTTCTATTTTACCCCTTGTGCTACCTCCATGTATTTCTACAAACTCACTCTTTTTCTTTTCTTTTTCTTTTTTTAAAGATTTACTTATTTATGGATACAAGAGCTGGAGTACAGGCCAGAGATGCAGGAGATGAGATGATTCACTAGAGACAGAGTGGGTAACAGAACAGGCACACTGTCTGAAACACATTGCTGAGGGGAGCAGTGGGCAAGACAGGACAGATCTGCTTCGCCATGTGGGTTGCTCCCTGGCCAGCTGGGGATCGAACTTGTGCTTCAGAGGCTGTGGATTACTTCATAGTGTGGTGCTTAACACCTTGTGCCACCAAGGAGGCTCCAAACTCAGTTAATTCATTGATTTGAAACTGTTGTATTTCCCTTATTTAAGCAAATATTTTCCTACAATACAATTAAAAATATTCTTTAAGACTTTCAATCTTAGAATTATTTATGTTTTCAAAACTTAACATCTGAATAGAAAACCCTTTCAGTACTGATAAGAATGTGCCCTGTTATAGCAACTGTGTTTTATAATATTGATTTTCAGATTCATTTTTTAAGGTTTAGCTGATACTAGCAGGTTACAGAGTTATAATAACTATCTACATGTTATTAATGTGCCTAAAACGAAAGGAAAGTACACAAATGTTGAGGTACAGCTGGCCTCACACTTTGTTTTCTCCATCCTGTTTAGTCACCTTCTTATGGGGTTCATCTCCCTGACTGTTAGGCACCAAGTTAAGGAAGCAAACAGGGAAGGTAATGCTTGCATTACATCTGAGAAAACAGAGCCTCAGTAGTTAAACTTCTTGCCCACAGGCTGGTGGCTGTTGATTGTCCAATATGTCAAACCTATATCCTTTTCTCATAGGCTTGCTCTTTTAACTAGTCGGTTGGCTTTCATTTCAGCACTTCCTGTAAAACCTTCAGACAGTGGCCTTCTTTCATCAGCATAAAATACATCATGTCTTTAAAAACTCATTGAAGAAAATGTTAGTAAAGCTTGGGTTAAGAGAAAGGGAAATATGGAAAAGAACAAGGCCAGCATTTGAATCTCCTACCTCCTTCAATGAGTGTGGGAAAAGCAACACTCAGAATGGAATTCACTGACTCTTTGTAAAACCCTAAATCAGATTCAAACATCCTGCTTCAGCTTTATCATGTGTTTAGGAGACAGTTGAGGACACTTCTACTTTGCATTGTAGGTATTTGTATATTTCCTCTATTATTGCCTATTTGCAATTATCACTTGTCACATGTAAAACAAAGACTTCAAAATGGATTCAATTCAGTTTTCCAAATAAATCCACCTGGAATTTGAGGTCTAATATTACACAAATTGCAAAAGGTGTTATTATCAGAAAGTATTTGGAGTGATCTCCCTCTGGTCATATCTAGAATTGTGGAACAGAGATCGAGCAATGTTGAAATGAATTAATTACTCCTGGGTTCTTGATGTCCATGATTTTCCCTCATGTTTTTCTGCTTGGAGTCACTCTCTTTGCAGCCCACAGCCCTTCTCTCCTTCCCTGGGATTCCCCCTTTGTGAAGTTGACCCAGCATCCTTGCAACTAACCAACTCATTTGAACAGAGACTTAGAATAAACATTCAGTATTTAAATACTAAAAGTAAATTTGTATTGGTGATTGTTTTATTTTAATATATTTCTATTTTTTAACAGTAAACACAGATTTTTTTTATGTTTTGCAGTTATTAATTTTATTTATTTATATCTTTTACATCATTGTGTATTCCCCATAAAATTCCCACCACCAATTCACCTGTAAACCATTCTTTATGCTCTTCTTTCCCCTGTTTTGATCCTTTTTCCGCCCTCTCCCTCACAGAATGTCTCTGATTTATGTTTGCCTGCTAATTTTGTTGTTTTTATTATTTTTTATATTATTTCTTTTTTTATTATATATTTTTTACATAATTTTTCATTTTTGCACAATGTATGCATTTTCATCTTGGTTATATTCCCCATACAATCCCTCCCTTTATTTTGACCCTAATTCCTCTTTCCCTCCCTCTCCCCATACTGTGTCTCTGATTTATAGTTGCTTGTTGATTTTTATTTTTACTTTATTGTAATTAGTCTTTTTCCTGGTCCCTTATTTAGGTCTTCTAAATTCCTGCTATGAGTAAGACCATCCAGTATTTATTTCTAAAAGAAAGTTTGAATTTTGAGTAGCTATCATTGTAGTTTTATATGGAACTAAAAGCCTGTGGTTACATGGTGAAGTGGAACTCTTCTGAGGATGAGAGCTTGGTGTGTAGAGGGCTCCATCTGTTGTGATGGCCTCCTACCTTAATATTTAGTCCTATAAAAATCCTTTGTGGTCACTTTATTTATGGTGTTAATTACTGTTCTTACCATTAATGCTGTTGAAACTGTTCTCACAAAATCTCCTGATCATCTTTTTAGGCAAGTTCATGGTGGTTCTCTGGGAATGCAGAGTTAACTTTTTGACAAAGTTTGGAGACTCCATAGTCATTCTTTTTACTTATCATGTCTGTTGTATAGATCCACTGTTCTCTTGTGTCACTTATCATACTTTAGGATCAGGATTAAAATTTTTGAAAAAGATGGGAAGGTGAGGGAAATTTCCTCATTTTGGTTCCAAATCATTAGAGACTAGACTAAGCATCAATTTTAGTAATTGTTTAAGCCTCTTAAATATATTATACTTAGTTTGAATTAATCTAATAATAAAATACTATGTTGCCTTGTCTTGGATCATCACTCATCACACTCATCTTAATCTGCTATTAAATATGCAGTCCTTATTTGTAATATTTTGGCTTGGTGATGGTGACGGTATATATGGTAACTGTTCTCTACTGTAGTAGTTGCATCTTGTACAACCCAGGAATGATTTTCATTGCTGTATCTGTGTGAAACCCAGTGTAGTTTTCTCATCTCAGTGGCTTGCACAGTGCCTGGTTAAGTGATTGAATATTTGTTGCTGAGTTGCTTTGTTAAAGCCACAAACTCTGGAAGTGAAATCATCACACCAAGAGATCCGGCTTATGTCAACTTTTCTATAAATAGTATGCACTGGGGGAGTATTCTCTGGCCATCGGGGAAGGTCAGCAGAGTGGTATGAGACAGACTGATATGGTCTGGGTTGAGCTGAAAGCTCTTATTGATATAGGATTAGTCTCAGTGGAGACACTGTGCTGTCACATGGGCATCATTACTATGGAGAGGAGTGGGGTGGGCATCCAGTCAGGGAGGGGATGCTACTGAGTTCATTAAAAGGTGACTGCAGGGGCAGCAACCACCAAGACCAGCTCCTGGACTGTATTACCATCACATCCATACCTCTGGTTTAGTCAAGACTCCCTGCTATACTGGGCAAGGATATCAACAGCACCTGATGAGGTAGGGGCAGAGGCAGCTGGTCCTCCTAAGACTCCCCTGAACCTCTCCCTTTGCTAAGAACTCTGAGAAGATCCCAGTGGTGGCAGAGTGAGACCCCCAGCTGAAATGTAGAACTGGCCTGTTTCTGGATGGGGTTTTCCCTATCCAGGTGGGAAGGGGCTGGTCATCTAAAAATTTCTTGACTTGGTGGTTCAAAAGTTCTGAAAGGGAAAAGAGGAAATCATGTATGCTTTACCAATAGCCAGAAGTCAAATACTTTTTCTCCAGAGTATAATTTAAAGTCAAATTTAGACTTGATAGTGAGCAAGCATTGTTGGTATAGGTGAGTAAAACAGGGCTGTTCATTCATAGTGCCATAGACATAGAGTCTGAGACTTCCTTATCTCTAGGAAAAGTACAAAATTGACAAATTTATCTAGATTGGGATTGGGGCAAAAATAGAAGGTATTTGGGGTGAGGACTGTCAGGGTAGAAGTCACAATGTGTCTGTGTCTTGAGGAGGGCGTGTCATCTTTGCATTAAGATTTCCTAGCCTGAAATGGTAAGTACTAATTGTGAGCATGTGCTGCATAGTAGATGGAGGTGGCATATGTGTTGTGTCTCAACACATACTCTGTGGACATATATGAATGACTATTAATAAGTGAACACATCCAAAATAGTAACTACAGAAATGAGCTGATAGACTAATTGTATATGTGTGTTGTCAAAAGAAAGCTAAAATTGGTGGTGTCTTGAAAAAAAACATTTAAAGGTAAACTCTGAATGATGGAGCTACTCCAATATAGGTTATTAGTTTCAAGGATTGAGTTTGACAAATCTACATAAAAAACAGCTGCTTGGACTAGCTGAGTCTTTTTTTTTTTTAAAGGACCTACTAAGAAGTCATTTCCCCTTGAAGCTCCATGTACATTCAGGCAACATATGGCGATTAATTTAGCTTCTTCCCCATTTCTCCTTTTATATTTTCTCTTGCAAAACTGAACATTCAACTCAACTAATCACAATTTGTCCAGAGTTTGGTGACTTCATTGAAAGGTGGAAATTAGTTATGGAGGGTTGGGATTGTGTGTGGCTGGCTCATAAAGAAAGCCTGTTTTGGTACAAGAAAAGTTTGCTGTGTTATTTGTAAACTTGGTAGTCAGTAAAGATTGGGAGTTAAAGAGTAAAGATAAGGAGAATGGACTGGAAGTCATTCCTTGTTGCCCCACCCCTTTCTTGTCTGGTGGGAGTGCAGCCAGTCTACTGACCCACTAGGAATCCTGACTTCAATTGGCTTGACTGCGTAGCTTTTCTTGGCTTACTCTCTCCCTATAGCAAAATAATATCTTCCCCCTTTAAAAAGAGAAATAAATGTGTATATTGAGCATTAATGAACATTTCTTAAGCTAACTCTAACATAATTAAATCTCCAACTTTGAAGTAAAGGAGCTCCTAAAATTTAAGGGTAAAGTATGATCCAGAATATAGCTTAAATATTTCTTTCAAGTTTTAATAACAGTTTAAAAAATGAGAATGTCAAAAGCATCGACTGTGAAATGCAAGCAGTTTGTTTAGTAATATTCACAACTGGGGAAAAAAAAGAAAACTACTCACTGGTTCTTGGATGTTGTGAGTCATGGCAAAGACTATGGATTAGGATTTTATGTAACTGGGACCCTGCGTGGATAAAGGTGTGATGTTTGACTGCTGTGCACCAGTCATTTCTAATCCCAGATCCGTGCATACGTGATGGCAAGTTAATTTTAAAGGGATAGATCAGAAGCTTTTTTGCCACATTTAATTATTCAACATGAGAATTTAAATGTTTGATCTCAAATATCCTACAGTAGTCCAAATAACCTGCAGATGATCCATAGTAGAATGTTAGGCCTTTGTCTCCTGTACAGTTACATTCATTTGTTCAAGAAATGCAAATATATTTAGAGATTTATCCTAACAGAAGTTTTCCCCTTCTCCTGGCTTGTTGAAACAAAATGCTATTTCCCGTGCCAGGTGAGGGTCTTTAGACCTCACTCCTGGTCTCACCTAGATGGCTGTGTGGGTTATGTCTAGCTTCAAGCGACCTCATTGTTCTATCTTTGGAATTTTTTTCTGTTTTTGATGATTTACCCTTTTGCTTATACGGTGGGCTGGGTATCTTTCTTTCTTTTAATTTCTTAAGTTTTATCCCAACATGACTGTACCTTTGAAATACTTAAGGGACTTCCTGTATTGGCTCAGTCTGCTATAGAGACACAAGGTATAGCCCAATTATGTGAAACTGGGAAGATAAATATGGAGGACTTTCTGTAAGCTGAGCCAGTAGGACTTGCAATGGCATTGGCAGGTACCCACCACCACTCTCCCTTGTATTCTCTCTGGGCGGGGTCTGTGGAAGAGGCCAGTGATGTATTCTTATCACAACACATAGTTCCACTAGCAGATTGTCGTTTAGATACTCAGCGGCCTTCTTGTACCCTCCTGGATGACATTCACTGAACAAGATACACCTTCCTATTGTAATATCATTTCCACCAAGATTCTGTTTGTACAAGATCTCCTTTCCTTTATAACTTCATGATGTTTTTCACCCATAGTCTATGCATTTATGATGATGTTCCAGCTCCCTTTTATTTTTTCTCCCAATAAGAAGGGTGTCTCTTTGTTTTGGTTAATGTCTCTTTTGCTATACAAAAGCTTTTTAGTTTGATGTAATGCCAGCTGTTCATCTCTCCTTCACTTTTTTTGCTTTGGGGAATGTGTCTTTAAAGATGTTATTGAGATGTCATGTAGTGTTTTGTCTATATTTTCTTCTCTATATTTTATGGTTTCAGGTCTTATGTTCAATTCTTTTATCCATTTTGAGTTGGTCTTTGCACATGATGTGAGGTAGTAGTCCAGCTTCATTCTTTTGCATATTTCTATTTGCTAGAAATAAACATTTTTTATTTTTTTAATTGTTTTTTTTAATATTTTATTTATTTTTCGTAGAAGAACTAGGGTATAAGCCATAGGTGCTTAGTGAGAGGATTCACCAGAGACAGAATGGGGAGCAGAGCAGGCAGATTGACTGAAATAGACTGCTAAGGGGAGCATCAGGTGAGACGGGAGCAGTCTGCTGCAGCATATGTGAGTTAACTCCCTAGCCGGGCATGGAACTCAGGCTCTCAAGGTGATGACACTGAGACTTAACCCCTAGGCCACCAGGGAGGCCCTAACACATTTTTGGTTTTGTTTTTGTTTTTAAATTAGCACTAGTAAGTAGTCTTTATATATCAACATATGTCACTTAGAAATCGAAAATTTTGCATTTTCTTTCAAAATTATCTAACAGCCTGGGACATACATTCCCACCTGTCAGTGAGTGCTGGCAGGGAGCAGCAGCTACTCTGCAGTAAACAGGGCTGTGCTTTCTGGTTTTCCATGGGCCCCACTGCTCCCCAGTTTTCATCTTACCCACTTTTCTTGAATCACAGTTGCCTGACCCTCTGGGTACCGCAGGTTACAGCACTATACCACAACCCAAAGCCAGAAAGGAGAGTTTTTCATCCATTTCTTCTTCCAAGACTTATCCTAGGTGCTGAGGGCCATGGGGGCAAGGGATGTAGAAACTGAAGGACAAGACAAACTCCTGTATGTCGCCAAAGGAGAGGGGAGGATTCATGTATATATAATTGGAGGGACGATATTCTACTTCTGCCTGAGCTACTTATGGGGGCTCATGAATGTGGCCTTTCTCTTTAAGGTGATAGGATTTCAATATGTAGAAGGGAAATTGCTTTCTCCCTGGAGGGAGCAATACATGAGGAAAAGGCAGCTGAGACTTGACCAGTTAGACCCACAGATGGGGGAGCAGAGTTGGAAAGGAGGGGCCAAATCAGGGGCCTTTCCAGTTCAGACTGTGGACTTTGAACCACAGCACCAGGAAGCTGCCAGAGATATTGGAAGATAAATTGTGTTTAAAAGAGTTTCAGAAATGAAATTTGTTTCAGCTGTCAGCAAGCATCCCAAAGGGCAGAAATGGCCTAGATATCTGCTGCACCCTCCACCCTGCTGCTTCTCGAAGCCCATTTCTTCCAAGGGTGCATGGAGGGTGTTGGGAAGATCCACTCTCCTTCCCATCCCTGTTGCTTCTGTTAGGTGACTAAGTCCCAAAGATGCCAAGCTTCAAACCTGTAGGTGGGATAAATTTCACATGCAATTGGAAGTGCACCAAAGGGGTGTGGTGACACATGGACAGGAACTTAACCTATTTTCATAGAAAGAGGTGCAAAGTGTGTTTGGGCTGCTATAAATTATGTCAGTCCAAACAGAACAGCTGTTTGTGTCTTATTCTGGTCAGGTTATAAGTCTCATTATGTAAGTGGACTCACTAGGTTCCAAGTGATGTAATTTTGCCTCCCACCAGCAAGCACTAGAAAAGACGCCCTGCTTCTCTGTGTTGGGGTCTGAATGATGGTGAGAAATATGACCCTTCTGAAGCACATTCTGCTATGAATGCTGATGTGCCAAGTCACTATTGATAGGCTTTGTCTCCATACCATCTTGGAGCCAGCTTCCTTCACTGTTCCCTTCACCCAGAGCTTTGATATATCTAGTCCACTTTGTGCCCTTGAAAAGACAGTGGCATAGTCATCATCAGGGAGACTTACAAACTCCACTTACCTGGGGTGATGAGGTTTCACTCAGTTGCACATCTCTACTCCAGCCTAGTTGTGATGTTGCCACAGAGAGCAAAGAAGTGAGGCAGCCCCTGCAACTAAGGGATACTCTTTCCTCTATGAATTTTGTGGCTATTTTTTAAAAAAATTATTTTATTTACTTATGCATACAAGAGCTGGGGTATAGGCCAGAGGTGTGTGAGGTGAGAGGATTCGCCAGAGACAGAGTGGGCAGCAGAACAGGCACATCTACTGAAATACACTGCTAAGGGGAACAGCAAGCGAGACAGGAGAGGTCTGCTGCACCATGTGGGTTAGCTCCCTGGCTGGGGATCGAACTGGTGTTGCAGTGGCTGCTGATAGCTTCATAGTTCTGAGACTTAACCCCTTGTGCCACCAGGGAGGCCCTTTGTGGCTATTTTATGTTGGCTTGTGTTGTTTGCTTTTTGCACTACATCTAGAATTATCTCACCATGAGCCCTCCAGAGATGACTTTTGAGTGAATTAAAGATTGTGAAATCTTCTAGTGAGAAAAACATTTGTCACTTGGCAGCACTGTGACATCAAATGTCCCTCAGGTTATTTTCTCTTCTATGGGGTAGTTCTGGTCTGCTTTTCCCCATTGATTCAACAGAAATTTCTGCAATTGTTTTGTGTACATTGAACATCATGTGAGTCTCTGGAGTTGCTGAAGCAAGGAGTAGGTAAGTTAGCACCCACGGGATTTCTGGATTTCCTTGTGACAAATTCAAGGTGGATTCACTCACTTGTGGAATATAACCATTTTCCTTTTTCCTGAAGCATAAAACCAGAAAGGTGATGATTATGTCACTTAATGGATTTGGGTTTATAAATGGGTCCTCCAGATTCTGGTTAATGTTGCCCAAGTGCCCTTCCTGCATTTTGTACAGCTGCTGCCGGGTGAATAGCAATACTTGCAAATGAGATGTGCAACCAGCAGGTCGATCATGCCTAGCTATGGGTAACTGGATAATCATAAAACATACTTTCATAGAAAAATAACAAATATTACCCAAGTAGTGCTCTAGTTGATCCTTCTTTAGAAAAGAAACAAATTTGAGGAGGAATTTCTTATGTGTGTAGCAGTCACTAAGTCAATCCCAGTTGAACTAGAGACTAAATCATGTAAATTGACCCCATATACAAATGAAAATGCATGCACACATGCATTTGTGTGTGTGTGTGTGTGTGTGTGAATGAGGAACGTGAACTTCAGAAGAATGGACCCCAAGCTATAAAGGGTGTCACATTAGAAGCAGAATCTATTCTTCTTTTGTTTATTTCTGTATCATTTGAATTTGTAACACTGAGTAAAATATACCTAGATACACATATATATTGCTGGATATGGAGGGAGTTCCATGGCTTAAAATTAGGGGGAGAATCAAATAGCTTACTATAGTAAGAGCATCTTGTAAGCTAAATAAGTCCTACCATCCCACCCCTGAAAAGATGTCTGCTTCCTACTCCCTAGAATTTATGACAACTCCAGAGAAAAGGAGCTTTGCAGTATAAGTAAGACTCTTGAACTGGAAAGCCTATTCTGGATTACCAAGTGGCCCCAGTATCATCAAAAGGGTCTTTATAAGGGGGAGGCAAGAGGATTACAGTTGGAAGAAAGATGTGATTAATAGAAGCAGAGGGTCAAAGTCTGAGAGATGGGTGAGGAGCTGCACTGCCAACCTTGAAGTAGGAAGAAGGGTCTTGAAGTAGGAAGTTCTTGAGTCAATGAATACCAGCTATGGGTAGAAGCTGGAAGCAACAAAAGGACCTCTCCCCTGAACCTTGGAGGGTGCTCAACCTTACCGACATCTTAAAGTTAGCCTAGTGATGCCATTTCAAACTTTTGAACTTCAGAGATGTGAGATAATAAATGTGTGTAGTCATTTGTTTTTGTAGTAACAGGAAATTTACACAGAATGTCTCTGGACTGAGCTTTCCTAGAGATGTCTTCTCTCCCTTAGCCAGTGCTTCCAGATCACTGAGTGCTAAGCATGAATCACCTCTCTCAGTCCTCACAAACCTGTGGAGAAGGAGGGAGACCTCATTTTTGCAGATAAATTTGGGTCTTAAATTGTAAAATTGCACATCATACCACTAGTGTTAAAGGTAGCAGCCTGCCTTGTCTTCATACATGTGTGGCTTTAACTCTCACTTTAGAGTACTTGCAAAGTGCATATGGTGACGTGCTTTGTACAGCTGCTGCCAGGTAAATAGCAATGCCTGCAAACGAGATGTGCAACTAGCAGGTCTCATAATTTTCAAATTTTCTACAGAGAACTCATAATCCTATGCTCAGGAGAATGGACAAAGAATTCCTAATGAAAGACTGGTGCCTCACTCTCATGACGTATCATCCTATCAGCAAAGTCTTTCAGAGACTGTTTTATTTTTTATTTATTTATTTTTTTATTATGTAAACTTTATTTTTATATTCCCCTTACAATTACAACCCCCTTATTTTGACCCCAAGCCCTCCTTTCCCCACCCCCACCCACCATAGATTGTCTCTGGTTCATAGTTGTTTGTTGATTTTGATATTTTCTTTCTTATAGTTATTCTTTTTCCTGGTCCCTTATTTAAGTTTTCTAGATTCCTGCTATGAGTGAGACCATCCGGTATTTTTCTTTTTCTTTCTGGCTTATTTCGCTGAGCATGATCCCTTCCAGCATCATCCATGTTGCTGCAAATTGCATGTGTTTATCTTTTTTGAATGCTGAGTAATATTCCATGGTGTATATGTACCACATCTTCTTGATCCAGTCATCTATTTTTGGGCATTTGGGTTGTTTCCAAAGCTTAGTTATTGTATATAGTGATGCTATAAACATAGGGGTGCAGGTGCTCTTTGGAATTGATGTTTCTGTGACCTTTGGGTAAATCCCTAGGAGTAGAATTGCTGGATCATATGGAAGCTGTATGTTTAGTAGGTCAAGAAATCTCCACACAGCTCTCCATAGTGGTTGGACCAGTTTGCACTCCCACCAGCAGTGCAGGAGAGTTCCTTTTTCTCTACAACCTCACCAACATTTGTTGTTGCTAGTTTTATTAATATGTGCCATTCTCACTGGTGTAAGATGGTATCTCATGATAGTTTTGATTTGCATTTCCCTGATGACAAGTGATGTTGAACATTTTTTCATATGCCTGTTGGCCATTTGCATTTCCTCTTCAGAGAAGTTTCTTTTTAGCTCTTCTGCCCATTTTTTGACTAGATTATTTTCTTTGTTGTTGAGTCTCATCAGCTCTTTGCAGATTTTTGTGATCAGTCCTTTATCATTATTGTTGTGTGCAAAAATGTTCTCCCAGTCAGTGGGGTTTCTCTTTGTTTTGGTTATTGTCTCTTTTGCTGTGCAGAAGCTCTTTAATTTGATGTAGTCCCAGCTGTTTATTTTTGCCTTCACTATCACTGCTTTGGGTGATGTGTCTGTAAAGATGTCTTTGAGGTGCATGTCATGTAGTGTTTCGCCTATATTTCCTTCTATGTATTTTATGGTTTCAGGTCTTATGTCTAGTTCTTTAATCCATTTTGAGTTGGTTTTTGTACATGGGTGTGAGGTAGTAGTCAAGCTTCATTCTTTTGCATGTAGTGACGCAGTTTTCCCAGCACCATTTATTGAACAAACTTTCTTTGCTCCCATGCATATTCTTTGCTCAGAGACTGTTTTCTGAATCAAAAATCCTCTAGACGGAACTTCTCAGAGGTGCTTTTCAGAGGGTGTCTTGATCTAAGAATTTGGCCTAATCAGAACATCGCCAGGTGTTATCTGTGTTTATCTCAGGTGTAGGCATGTTTTCAGGCATTGGTGCAGATGTGGGAAGGTGATACAGAGGATCCAGGCACATGGTCCTGGGTCTGGCGTGAGGGAGAATGTGACTGATGGCCCACCAGCAGGCTGCTCTGTAATCAGTTGTGTCACTTTAGCTGTCACATAAAAAAGACACTCAAAGGCAGCTGCATTATCCCCAGCAGAGTGACCTTGCTTCCTTTCTGTTGTCCCTTTGATACACATGATAAGGGGAAGTGCCTGCAAAATGAGCCTCTACCTGTGGTGCTGTGAGGCTAGGGAGCCCTGGCCATCATCTTTACTATCTTTACTTAGTAGTTCCTCCCCTTCTCCTGTTTGTTCATCTTTACTCTGCTCCTGCTGAGGGTGGCCTAACTGACTGTGGAGAAACACAGCCTAATGAGGTGGACTCCTGAGTGTCCCCTGGATTTCCTGACATCCCCCACAGGACAGACCCATTCCCTGCAGTATAGTCTGGAACATCTTGTTCGCCAGGACCACAGATGTTGATGCAGGACCAGAGAGAGACATGAAAAAAGAGTAAGGCCCCACTCATCTGATGGGATAGGAGAAGGAGAAATGCAGACTCAAAGTCCAGCTGACATGAAACGAGAGGTTTTACAGCCACTGGGAGTTAAGTAGGCTGACAGCCGGAACACTTGCGGAGAATTCTCAAAATGATAGATGGCAGAAGAATGAGTCAGAAAACTGTGCAGAAAGCAGAGATGCCCTGGGGGCTGAGGGATAAAGCCTTCCTGCCCCTCCCACTTCTGACATTTATCACTACTGGATAGGAAGAAACAGGGGTAGAGATAGGTACACAATCTCCACCTTTCACTCAGTGGCATTTTGGGAACTTAAAATCAGTGTGATGTGTAATGACAAAGAAGGTGATAGTAATTTTTGTATTTGATGATTTCTGCCCTTTTGAAATGCTATTAATATAATCTATGGCACCCCACTGTCATAATCAGGCCTGTCTCAAGTGCCCCCATGCCCTCTTCAAAGAACTCACTCTGGGCCCTAAGACAGCTATGGATGTGGCTGTGGGCTTGTTTTCAAGGGACTTTTCCATTATAAAACCTGAGGACCAGTGATGTTTGTTTGTTTGTCCTTCCATTTGTTTTGCCTCTCAAAATGAGGCAAGCCCCAAAGACTAGAATCCACTCAGAGTGTTCTCATACACATCTGCATGGCCCTGCCCTAGGTTGCTCAGCACAGCCTTTTACAGAGAATTACACTGTAATTCTCAAACCATCAAGATATTTCTATATTATTGTAGCAGGTCCTTTCTCTACCCCACCCACCCTGAATTTTGTGGTGGTTTCTTTTGTTGATCACCAGAATTTAGCTAATATGGACTAGTCCTGCACTCTGTGATTCAGGAAGACATTTCCTCCCAGGATCTGGGACTTTTATTTTGGTCCAGAGCCTTTTGTTTTGTTTTGTTTTGTTTTGTTTTGTTTTGTTTTGTTTCTGTGTTTCAGAGTCCTCTTTTCCTATGGAGCACACCACTCACATTGGTGTGAATTCTTATGGCCTTCCTCTTCCACATGAGTTTGCCCTTGCAAATTAAGCCAGAGAACTTGGACTAGGAAAACACGAAGGCTCATCACCTTTTTTTTTCTCTGTAGTTTTTAAATGTTTTTGCAAGTTTTATTGATTTTTCTCTTCTTTATATAACTATAGTTTTGGGAGCATTGTCTCTTAGCCTCCATTTCCACATGAGCTAAGAAGGCTCCAGGGAAGAGGTGTACTCCCTTATTTGTTTTTATCATCCTTACCTGTAGTTCTCTCAGTTCAATATGGAAATGGAGACCAAGAGACGATCAAAGCCTTCAAAGCCTTCTTGAGTCAGAGCAGCCTTGCAAATGTGAGTGGAAGACTGTGCATTCTCTCACATGTTGTCCTGACCTTAGCTGTACAGTATTTTGTCAGAGATTGTTAGGGCAGCTGTCTAAGCAGGATACATGTGGACCTGCCCAGGGAGAGGGGTGGAGGGGCTATAGTTGTCTGGACTGTGTTCAGTTGCAGGGCCTTGGTTGATCCTTTGACTGGCACCTCAGCAGCTAACCAAACTGTCCTGGTGACCCCCAGATATCCTGGTCACTCCTGTATGCAGGAATGACATACAGCTATGGCACCGATGGTTATAGGCACCCTCTTTATGGTGACTGTTCATTGTGACTGTGGCTAATAAAAAATAAGTCCTTGTTTTTTAAAATTAAATTTGGTGGTATCCATCAGTGTCCTTGAATACAAAACACTTATTTTTTATGCCTTAAGCCATTATGCTACCAAACCCTGATCATCTTCAGTACTTGGAGCCTCTTGTCAGCTCAGTTGATTTGCATTCACCTGGATTTATCCCGTTTTTTGTGTACCATGATAGAGAAGAGAGATGGAGGCCTCAGCAGTGTGATAGATCGACTTGGGAGGCTTGGAGCCACCTGGGTCTTGTCTTAGCAAATCAGAGTGATCTTGGAGGGGCCATCTAGTAACTTCTCACACTGTTTTACCACCTATAAGATGAACTTATACTTAAAGAGGAAGCTTCTACTTCAAGACTCTTTGATGATGATAGCAACTAACATTTATTGAAAACTTGCTCTATGCAAGGCACATTGTATTAGGTGCTTTAAATACACTATTTTATTAAATCGTATCAGTGCCCCTGAGGAAGATTTTTTTTATATAGCATTTTACATACAAGCAAATTGAAGGTTAGTGAGGCTAAGACACTTTGTCAATGTTACGTGAACAAATAGATTGCACAGCCAGGATTCAAGGTAAGGGTTCCAACTCAAAAGCTAAAATTCTTCTTCACAATGAAAAGTGAGTAGAAATAAATATTAAGGGACAATACTCACATCCATATATTTATCAAAAAATCTTATGGTCTATATTAGAATGAGAAGTAATAGCCACTTTTTAAAAAAGATTTATTTTTATTTATTTATGCATACAAGGACAGGGGTGTATGCTGGGAGTGGGGTGGGGGGTGAGAGTATTTACCAGAGACAGAGTGGGGAACAGAACAGGGAGATCAACTGAAATACACTGCTGAGGGGAGCAGCGGGCGAGACAGGAAACATCTGCTATGCAATGTCTGTTAGTTCCCTGGTCTGGGATTGAACTCGTGCTGCAGTGGTTGGTGATAGCTTGATAGCACTGAGACCTTTAACCCCTGCACCACCAGGGAGGCCCAGCAATAGCCACTTTCAAGCCATGCTAGTTGGAGTATAAATTGGCACCACTGTTTAAAAAAGCATTTGGGGGACTCCCTGGTGGCTCATGGGGTTAAGCACTGCACTATGAAACAATAGACAGCCTCTGCAGCATGAGTTTGATGTCTGGCCTGCCAGGGAGCAACCCACATGGCGCAGCAGACCACTCCTGTCTCGCCCGCTGCTCCTCACAGCAGTGTACTTCAGTCAATCTGCCTGTTCTGTTCCCCACTCTGCCTCTGGTGAATCTTCTCACCCCCTGCATCTCTGGCCTATACCCCAGCTCTTGCATGAATAAATAAATAAATCTTAAAAAAAAAAAAAACATTTGGGCAGGTTCCTAAAAAACTGAAGACAGTAGCAATTCCTGTTCTGGCTGTGTCCTAGAAATGTCCCTGTATAAACACAGGGATGCAGGTAGAGGAGTCTACATCACATTGTTGCTTATAATAATGATCAAATCCAGTCAGCTGAAATGGCCACCAGAGGTAAATTGACCAACTAGGAAATGAATCAGTTAAAATTAATACTTCATTAATATTTCTATATCAGCATAGATAATCTTAGATTGATGAGTGGGGGGAAGCAATGTTAAAGGGTATATACAAGAGAACACTGCAGATGTGAAATGTAATGAAAGTCAAACAATTTAAAACATAGGCAGTTATGTTGTCAGTATGAAAACTTGGTAAGACAGGTTCATACCAGTATCAGTAGAATGACTGCCTTTGAGGAGAAGAATGGGGTCTGGGACAGGTACAAAGGGGCATTTGATCATAGCTACAGCGTATTTCCTTTAAAAAGTATGGAAGCAGGGCCTCCCCAGGTGGCACCGGCGGTTGAGCGCTGCACTGTGAAGCTGTCCGCAGCCTCTGCAGCACTGGTTTGATCCCAGCCAGCCAGCGAGGGTCCCACATGGCGCAGAAGACCTCTCCTGTCGCGCCAGCTGCTCTGTCTGTTCTGTTCCCCACTCTGCCTCTGGTGAATCCTCTCACCCTCCCGTACCTCTGGCCTGTACCCCAGTTCTTGTATAAATAAATAAATCTATTAAAAAAATAAAAAAATAAAAATTATGGAAGCAAATGGACAAAAGATTCATATTTATTAATTCAAGGTGCTCAGTACATGTACAAATCTGTTCTCTTCTGTATGTTCTTAACATTTTCTGATCAAAGAGAAAACACAGAGAAACTGCATTTGGAGAGCTCATCATTTGCATTTCCTTGCAAATATTGCTGGGCATTCCTATTGTGACTTTTTCTTAGTAGCCAAAATCTTCAACCTTTGAGGATGAATTGTAATTTTTTTAAATTAAAGAGCAGTTAACAGTGAATCTGAGTGAGATAGATGGTAAACCAGGAGAATGGCATTTTTAGTTGAGAATTTGGTGTGGCAGTCAGAGCAAGACTGCTGATGCTGGGGAGATGGCAGTGTCATGAAAACAGTGCCAGGCCTCCCACTGGAACTCGGTCACGCAGCATGTCAGTGCTGTCATGTCAGTGGGGCTGCATGTTCCTGGGTCACCATTGTTAGTGATCTACCTCATCATCATTCTGATCTGTTTTCTGACAGACGCACATGGTCCATCTCTGCTTTCATCACCTGGTCCTTCAAGCACCATTCTCTTCTGCTAAAGTGAAAAATTAGGCTAAAACCTCAAAGCTGTTTTTTCTCATCCTGTGGAATTGGGGCGTTTACAGTAAGTTTCTTGCACCAGAGCCACAAAAAGAACCTCCCATTCCAGGGCACAATTGACTATTGGTCACAGATTAGGATATCAACCTCTTCCTGGGAGGATGTGGGACATGGTTGTCACCAGTCACACATTGCATTATTCTTTGAAAATTGGTTTGGAGTCTTTGAAAGTAATGGGCAAGCACTGGATTCTGTTCAGGTGCTTCTTTGTCTCACCAGATGTTTTGCACTGTGATTGCCATTCACAGAGCTCAGTAGACAGCCTGATTCTTCCAAGGTGGAGCTATCTCTGACTTTGCATCCAGAAAATAAGTTGCACAAAGTTTAGCTTTGTTCCATGGTGGAATAAGAGTTTCTCTTCTCATGTTTACTTTTCCTTGTCTCTCATTTACGTTATCTAATACTGGCTTTTGATTTTCTTCACTGTTTTTGTAGTTACTTGAGCTCAGAGTTTATCTAAGTATAAAGCATGGCTTTGGTGTCCTGCAGTCATTGGATTCCTGGCTCTGACACAGACTGACCAAGTGTGACCTTGAACACATTTGTCAACCTTTGAATGTGAGGAAACTATCAACAGCACTTTCACTAGAAGGTCATTGTGATGATTAAATGAGATGTTATATGTGTGACATTCGAGTTGAATGTTGATTGGCTTCTTCAGACCATTCCCTCTGTAGTGGTGCTCTTAACCTTGATTTCTTCCTCTGCCTTTTAGCCATCATGTTGGTTGTAATGCATCTTTTATTGAGTGATCAGGAAAGCATCAAGCTTTCAGTCTCTTGATTAAGTTTGCTTACTAAATAACAAACTTTTCAGCCTTGTCCCTGTAGTATCTGTGGTTTGAAACAAAATAAATTCAAACACTGTGGTGTTTCTGTGTGTTTTTATGTGTTTCATAATAGTGCTAGAATAATTAGAATTTTACTTCCTGTTGGTAATAATGAAATGAAAATTACTGGTCAGCTGGATCATGTGTCTTTATGAAGCTTGACAACATCCAGACATGGCTGTGATGAATTGATACTGCAAAGCAGGGCATCAAGAAACTACTACAGAATTGCATGTAATGTGGACAGGCTAGTTCTGAATAAGCCCTATCTAGTGTTTCAATTCCCATCTGAGGTTCCCATCTCTTTAACTCTAAATAATGCATGGCCCTTTTTCCATCCCCTTTCAAAGCCTCAGGAGTGAAACAGATCCATTTATGGCTTGGTTTACTTGCTCCTGCTTCCCATCTCTAGAATGAAAACGGAGTCACGCTGGAGTGGGACCACTCCCCAGATTTGTTTATGCCTCTGCTGTCATGTCTTCACCCCTCAGTTTGCTCTGAGTGTGTGATAGAACTGTAAGGAGCCTGGCTTGCAGAGTGGGTTTGGACTAACCCAGTGTGACTCACATTTGTGATAACTTATCTCTTTGGGAGAGCTTTTATTTTCTGTTATGGTCATGGTGCACATGTTTGCATTTGTTATAATATGTTTTGTTACAACATTCGCTACTAGACAAAATGATACAAGTCATTTGGGAGTATACTAAGTGTGCCACCGTGCAGAAGGTGATGCACAGCCTAGACTAAGTGTGTTAGTAATGAAATGGCATTCGGACTGTGTCATGGCAGAATATAAATACCTATTTCAAGAATTCTGCAATAGATTCACAGTGGGACTAGGTTCATGGCTGCAGACATCATATTTAATCTTTGATTTAGGAATTGGAACTCTCTTGGTATCTGGTTGGATCCTCCGAGAATCCCAACTCGGGTGCTGGGTGCCACCATATCTATGGTTGCTTCTCAGTGGAGTTCTGTCTCCCTCCCTATGTAAATGGGAGCCTGCAGCCATCATCCTTGTAGCTGTAGTGTTAGAAGCAAACCTCCCCTGAGAATCTCCCAGAACTCCCTTGCCCAAAACTCCCTTGCCTAAGCCGTAAAATATCCTGGGATCCTCTGATCCTCTAATAACCCAATCTCTTGGGATATTTTTATTCCATTTTCATAACCATAGTGAGGAAACTTACCCATAATTACAAAGTCAATGAGAGGTAGCACAGAAATCCACATCCTGGTGTGCCTGGGTCCATTACCCACCTATTAATAATAAGTTTCTTGTTGACTTTCCACAGGCCTTATCAATGTCTTGAGAAGTAAGTGATGATGCAAATGCAGATAGATTGAACAACACACCAAAAGTCATCATATTCATAATATTATCAAGATTTATTTTTAATTTTTAAAATTGAAAAACACAGAAGGAAGCAAGCTAATTTTATAGGGAAGATCTGGGATCTGCCTGTAGGTGAAATTGAGAGTAACCTTGAAAGATAAGAAGTGACAGAAGAATACAATGCTGAAAAATTCAGAGATGGTGGTAACCGCTAGTTGTGTGAGGATGACAGTGAGGAGGTAAGTGGGAATGGAGAAGAAATGATGAGAGATGGCAATGTGGATGTGTTCGGAATGATTAGGACCAAATTTTGAGAAGTCTCAAAATATCTTCTATCCTGTGGGCCAACACATCTCAAACATTTCTCTGAAGCAGGATTTCTCAGTCTCCGCAGTAGGGGACTGGCAAGACTGGTGTGAGGAGACCTGCGCTTTGTAGGATGCCAGCAGCACACCTGGCCAGGAGCACTCCCCCTTCCTCCTCCCATAGTGAAAACAAAAAGCATTTCCAGACATTGCCAGGTGTTCTCTGGGAACACAAATGTCCTGGGTTGAGAACCACTGCCTTAAAATAAAGCATGACTTAGAGAATGCCTGCCATTCAGAAGCATAACACAACTTGAAATTTCTTCAACATCCTAGGGATAATAAATAGTTTCTCTTAAAACTACCCATGTGTTTTAATTTGTGTTTTAATATATATATGCCTTAAATGTAAAAATATTTTGTTATGATTAAATCAAGTAAAGTGTTGCTCTAAAGGACAAGATTTACAAACTCAGAGACCAGCCAGGGTGAGTTCAGTCAATAAAGCAGGCCAGGCAGTTCATTTGTTTTTGTTTACAAGGATATGATGTTAATTACAGAGGGGGTGGCCAAAGGAGGAAGCTGAGCCCCTTCTCGTTGTCCATTATCACCATCCCTGATGCAGGACCTGGGCTATCAGAGTTCAAATTGTTTAAAGAAATCTGGAAATATATTTTCATATTAAATCCATACATATTTAAAATAGATTCAAATGAAGGAGACTGTACAAGCTAAACACAACACTTCCATACGGCCAGTTATAAACTACTCCCCCCATCCCCAGCCACTTAGATTGTGGCTTCCACTTCTTACTGGCACTCTCCCTGTCACCCACACTTGGGTTCCCCTTGTTTGAAAAACAATGCCTCTGAGCTGAAATATGTACAGATGTTGTCAAATTGCTTGTGACACCGAGAAACTCATTGGCAACACAAGAGTGCGTTCCCTCTCCTCTAGTAACCCCAGAGACACCTGCATGTTCCCCGCAAGGGTCCCTATTCTGCTTCAGCTGCAGCAACTCTGACTCAATCCTGTTTATTAAATTTATTCATCTCCCTCCCCATCTACATGCACAGCACTTTGCCGCTTAAAAGCAAAACCCAAAATATTCCTCATATTACCTGTTTTCAAATCTCAGAATCCTGATACCTCTCATAGAAAGGCACACTTATTTACTCTTCCCTGAGTCCAGAATGAGCAGTGTGGGGTGGGGAGGAATCACCTCCTTCACACTCATTTAGCCTCTGTCAGGATCCTGAGTGTGCAGAGCCCAATGGAAATTAACCACGAATGTAGTATAATGTAGAATTCCTAAATCTCTTCAATATTTTCTGCTGCATACACTGGCAATAAATTATTTTTTTTATGCTCAGGAATGGTAATGACTCAGTGTAACTAAAGTTTGCAAAGCTGTTTGTCCCTCTTAATGCTAAAAAGACTAGGCTAGATAGCTAGATGGCTGCTGAATTTTTGACTGTTGGCTTTTTAAAATAACTGTTCTCTTTCTCCTCTCTGTCACCTGTTAGTTCTTGCTATATAGCTGTGTCTAGCATTTTAATTTGCTGCTTGTAATCTTCTATGAGTTGGGAAATCATGTGTCCAGGAATTTTAGAATTGTATAGCTGGGAGTTTTAGAATTTCAAGCAAAATAGACCATGTTACATGTGGACCCTTCTAATGTGTCAACTGTGTGAGCACTGTTTGGATACTGTCTCCTGGGCTGTTGAGAGCCATTTAGTTTTCCTCACAGTTTCCATATCTGTGGAGGAATATTTCCTCCAGGACTTCTGTCTAGTTCAGTGAGATTTCACTGCTTAGAGTAACTCTTCCCTTTCTCAGGGTCACTTCCTCTCCCTATAACCCTCCTGCGTGCTTGGAGACTTGGGACCTCATCTTGGACAGTCAGTATCCAAGGTTGGGTGAATTCAATTTCTTATACCAATTTTCTCCTCATAAAGGTGAAGTTTGAATGGTCATAGTAAGGATATTTACACAGAGAATGGGTAATAGCCTCTTGACGCCAAATATTTATTCCACCTTTTCATACCAATGTTAGTGGAGTTAGAGCAATTGCACATTATCATTATATCTCTCACTTCTACCAGTCCCCCTGGGTGCTTTTACACACTTCTCTCATCTCTCTCTGTTAAAAGGTAGAGGAAATGAGATTTAAGTTTGGAGACAGATGTTCTCAGAGTTAACTTTTTCTGTCTATCTGCAATGTATGGTTGTGAGTCCATTATAGAAAATTAACGTTGTCCGCCTGTCTGTTTCAGAGGGTAATTTTATATTTGAAGATGTGATTGTGAAGGGGTAAGCTGTCTTACCCCTGTCTAGCACACCTAGACAGCTTACCCCTGCTCATGGAATTAAAGATTTTACACAGAAGTTATGGTTTCTACAGTTTCAGACTTATTCATTTGACTTATGTCTATCTATTTCTTCTTTTGGTATTTTTAATAAAAGTAAAACTGGTTGACTGCTAATCCTATAGGACTGTAGATACTGAACAGAGGAAAGCTATGTGCTAGTTCACAAATTAGCAAAATAAAGTTTAACAAGTTGTTTAATTTTTCTTCCAATGATCTTTCTAATCAGACCACAGCAGAAAATTTTTTCCCAGTAATTAAGAAAAAACAATTGAGCTGGTGGCAGGATGGATGACATAGCATTAGAAGCTGATATTGTGGTTTATTTTATTTTTTAAAAAGATTTATTTATCTGTACATACAAGAACTGAGGTACAGGCCAGAGGTGCAGGAGGAACAAGACAGGTGGATCTACTGAAATACACTGCTGAGGGGAGCAGTGGGCAGAACAGGAAAGTTCTGCTGTGCCATGTGGGTAGTTCCCTAGCCAGTGGGGGATCGAACTTGTGCTGCAGAGTTTGTGGATAGCTTCATAGTGCAGTGCTTAACCCCTTGGGCCACCAGGAAGACCCCCTCGTGTTATTTATTTTAGATTTCTTTTTAAAGATTTATTTATTTATGCATACAAGAACTAGTGTGGAGGCTAGAGGTGCAGGGGAGTGAGAGGATTTACCAGAGACAGAGTATGGAGTAGAACAGGCAGATCCACTGAAATACACTGCTGAGGGGAGCAGTAGGCAAAACAGGAGAGGTCTGCTGTCCCATGTGTGTCAGCTCCCTGGCTGGCTGGGGATCAAACTCATGCTGCATTGGCTGCTAATAGCTTGATAGCCCCATGTCTTTAACCCCTTTGCCACCAGGGAGGCCCCTATTTTAGACTGTCTTAAATAGAAATGGACCTTTGGGTTAAGGATCTGAATTGTACCATTCTATTCTGTCAAGGTGTTGATATTATCTAAATTTATCTCAACAAAGATATGGTACTAGTAAATGGGAAAACAATCCTAGGAGAGCAAACTGATATTAAGAGATGACAGTTCCTTGAAAGTTAAATGCCAGCTGTCTCCTCTAATGAACTTTAGAAGGAGGTAGGAGTATTGCCATCAGATGTTCATTCTACTTATCAGCTTTGTGACTTTGAATGGTTACTCTTAACCTACATGGGCTTCAGTTTGTACAGTTGAAAAAATGGAATTGGGAAGTGTGACATCCTGGTAACAAAGAATAATAGGAGTGAAAGGAGCTTAATCAATAGTAGTCCCTTTTCCTCCTTCCTCTTTTCTCCCCAAGTCTTCTTTCAGACAGAACATAGACAGTTCTGACAATCTGTCATCACTGGTCTTGATGTCCAAGATCACCTCCTCTGGATGGTCCGGTTTCCAAGTAGTGTTCCCAGAATGTGTGTCTGTATATGCACACTTCTCCAGATGTCCAACCAGTTCTGGGGATGGTGAGACTCGGCCCCATTCTTTGTTGAATACAATATTTCTATTAATGCAGCTGAGGTTGGATTATTACTTAGGGCAGCTACTGCCAAATAAACCTCCAGGTCTATTGGGAGCCAAAACTTCAAGTGAAACCAGGTCCCCTGAGAAGGGAGATGTCTTGGGAAGGGAGGTTGCCAACTCTTATTATCATGATGTTTGAATTACCACAACAGCAATAATTGTACATTTTTCTTTCTTCTGACGTAAGCAAGGAAAGAATTTTTTAAATTTTAATATTTATCATTTTTAAATTTTTTTAGACAATATTTGCTTCCCCCACCCTCTAAGATTGAGTTCCCATATAATCTCCTTCTGCACGGCACCCACGCACCATCACCATAGTCCCCTGTGCTCCTCCCTCCCTCCCTCTCACCCCTCTCCCTCTTCCTCCCCTGCAGCATGTCTCTGGTTTATAATAGTCTGTTTTTCTTTGTTGTGTTTTGAACTGTTATTATTATTATTATTTTACACAGATGTCTTATTTGGTTCTCCTATATTCCTGTTATAAGTGAAACCATCTGATATTTTTCTTTTCACTTCTGGCTTATTTCACTGAGTATAATTCCTTCTAGCTCCATCCACGTTGCTGCGAATGGCATGAGTTTATCTTTTTTGATTGCTGAATAATATTCCATTGTGTATATATACCACATCTTCTTGATCCGGTCATCTATTTCTGGGCATTTGGGTTGTTTCCAGGTTTTACCTATTGTAAATAGTGATGCAATAAACACATGTGTACAGGTGCTCTTATGAATTACTGTTTTTGTGTCCTTTGGGTAGATCCCCAGTAGTGGAATTGCCAGATCGTATGGTAGCTCCATTTTCCGTAGACTGAAAAACCTCCAAAAAGCTTTCCTCAGTGTTTGGACCAGTTTTCACTCCCACCAGTAATGTAGGAGAGTTCCTTTTTCACCGCATCCTTGCCAAGATTTGTTGTTGCTTGTTTTTTTGGTATGTGCCATTCTTACTGGTGTAAGGTGGTATCTCTGTGATTTTGATTTGCATTTCCCTGATTATAAGGGATGTTGAACATTTTTTCATATGCCTGTGGGCCATTTGCATTTCCTCTTTGGAGAAATGTCTTTTGAGTTTTTCTGTCCATTTCTTGACTGCATCGTTTATTTTGTTTTTGTTGAGCTGTGTGAGTTCTGTGTATATCTTTGTGATTAGTCCCTTATCAGTTGAATGGAGTGCAAAGATTTTTTCCCAAACAGTGGGGTGTCCCTGTTTTGGTTAATGTCTCTTTGACATTAGATTTTCAGTTTGATGTAATCCCAGGTGTTTTTCTTTGCCTTCACTATCACTGCTTTGGCTGATGAGTCTTTAAAGATGTCTCTGAAATGTATGTCTTGTAGTGTTTTACCTATATTTTCGTCTATATATTGTATGGTTTCAGGTTTTATGTCCAGTTCTTTTATCCATTTTGAGTTGATTTTTGTGCATGGTGAGAGGTAGTGGTCTAGTTTCATTTTTTTTTTTTTGCATGTTAGGGTCCAGTTTTCCCAGCACCATTTATTGAACAAACTGTCTGTTTTCCATTACATATTCTTTGCTCCTTTGTCAAAAATTACTTGTTCATATAAGTGTGGCTTTATTTCTGGGCTCTCTATTCAGTTCCATTGGTCTGTGTGTTTTTGTTCCAATACACTCTGGAAAGTGGTGTCCTCCTTGTCGTTCAACTCAAAGTATTTTTTAATTTCTTCTTTGATCTCCTCATTAGTCCGGTGGTCTTCCAGTTATGTGGATTTCAATCTCCATGAAGTGGGAGGGTTCCTTGTTTTCTTTTCATGATTTATTTCTAGCTTGATGCCTTTATGATCTGAGAAGATAGTTGGGATGATTTTGATATTCATGTATCTGTTGATATTTGTCTTGTGGCCCAGTATGTGATAGATTCTGGAGAATGATCCATGCGCACTTGAGAAAAGTATGTACTTGTATTTTTTTGGGTGCAGTATCCTGTAGCTGTCTATTAAGTCCATGAGTTCTTTGTCTCTATTTAGGACTCTAGTGTCTTTGTTCATTTTTTGTCTCTTGATATGTCCATTGGTGAGAGTGGGGTGTTGAAGTCTCCCACTGTATATATGTATTTTCTTTAATGTCTGTTTTCAGAGCTGATAATAATTGTCTAATATATTTTGGTGCCTCTTCATTTGGTGAGTATATGTTGATGAGTGTTAGATCTTCCTGATGTATTGTTCCCTTGATCATAATGTAGTGTCCATCTATGTCTCTTTTTACCTTTTTTCATTTCATGTTCATCAAGTGCTGTGCCTGCAGCTATATGGCTCCCTTGCCCAGAATTCTGCACTCCAGGTCTCAGTTACAGTGCTATCAGATCCAAAACACTGGCTGTCACCCTGTGCAGTGCCCACTGTGATGGCGCATCCCATGACCCAGATTCTGCACCTGGCCCTCATTTCCAGGATGGGGTCTTGATCCAAGCCTTATTTCCCTCCTTACCCCTGTTTGCATGGCCCACCCTCTCTCACAGCCCGAGGGTGTTTTTGGGATCCCTGGTTTCCAACTATCAGGATGTTGGTGATTGTTTTCTGGTCACTAGGTGGCACAGAGATCTTTCCTAGTGTCCTTCCAGAACTGTTTTTTCCCTGCTGGGTCTGGGGGAACAGAGTGGGAATGGCGTGGAGTGCCTCAACGGCATGGGGGTGCTGTGTCTGTCCTGTGCCCCACCGTCATAGGGATCCCACGGCCCGAATTTCGTGCCCTGGGTCTCAGTTCCAAAGCCCTCAGATCCAGGACGCAGGCTGTAGCCCAGTTCAGTGTCCGCAGAAATGGTGCCTTTTGCACCCTGCTCCCTTGTCAGGGCGCCTGGTTTCTGATTACTCAGTGAGGGACAATTACCTCAATGAGGGCTCCTGCACATCTCCCCGCAAGCCTAGGTGGCAGGCGTGGGGACCTGGGCAGCCGTGATCCGTGATCCACGTATCCTTTTTGAGTGTGCTGTTTTTCCGCACAAGCTTACAGACTGGCCTTGGGCTATTTGTAGGTCTTCACGGAGTCCTCTAATGGCATCTGGAGCCGTTTGCTCACCTCCATGGTGATTCCTGCCTCGTTATCTACAGTTTCAGTTCACAGGGTACAGTTCCTGAATCAGTTCCTTTCTACTCAAAGTCCTGCTTGATGTGTAGTTTGTTCTTGTTGGTTGTTTTTGTTTGTTTGTTTGTTTGTTTGTTTGTTTTTTCTCCTTTCTGTTTGTCAGGAGAGTGCCAACTTTGTGGGTGGGAGAGGGCAGCAGTGTTCTGAGCTTTCCTCTCTTGTCCTCTTTTATGGCAACTTTCTTCTTCGGGCAGTTTGCCAGAGTTGCCAGTTTATCTTCTGTGTCCCAGTTTTCCCAGGGACCAGATGCTTTTCCTCCCTATTAACTTTTTTTTAATGGGTGGACTTACTCACAGCGTTCCCCCCCTGCCATGTTGATCTCTCCTCTAATTTTTTATTTTATATATTTTTTACACCATTTTTCATTTTTGCACAATCTATGCATTTTCATCTTATTATAGTCTCCACACAATTACCACCATCCTTGAATGTTTTGGAGAATAAATTGACAGGCTTTCCCCAACCTGATACCTATAAAAATAAAAGATACATTTGGGAAAAAATACCCATATATTGAAGACATTAGAATTTTTATTTTTTTATTTTTTTTATAATAAATTTTATTTTTATATTCCCCATACAATTGCAACCCCCCCATTCTGATCCCAATCCCTCCCCTCCCGCCCCCCACCCCCCAAAAAGTGTCTCTGTTTCATAGTTTTTTGTTGATTCTGATTTTCACTTTCTTATAGTTATTCATTTTCCTGGTCCCTTATTTAAGTTTTCTAGATTCCTGCTATGAGTGAGACCATCCGGTATTTTTCTTTTTCTTTTTGGCTTATTTTGCTGAGCATGATCCCTTCCAGCGCCATCCATGTTGCTGCAAATTGCATGTGTTTATCTTTTTTGAATGCTGAGTAATATTCCATGGTGTATATGTACCACATCTTCTTGATCCAGTCATCTATTTTTGGGCATTTGGGTTGTTTCCAAAGCTTAGCTATTGTAAACAGTGCTGCTATAAACATAGGGGTGCAGGTGTTCTTTGGAATTGATGTTTCTGTGTCCTTTGGGTAAATACCTAGGAGTGGAATTGCTGGATCATATGGAAGCTCTATGTTTAGTAGGTCCAGAAATCTCCACACAGCTCTCCATAGTGGTTGGACCAGTTTGCACTCCCACCAACAGTGCAGAAGAGTTCCTTTTTCTCCACACCCTCGCCAACATTTGTTGTTGCTAGTTTTTATATGTGCCATTCTCACTGGTGTAAGATGGTATCTCATGGTAGTTTTGATTTGCATTTCCCTGATTACAAGTGATGTTGAACATTTTTTCATATGCCTGTTGGCCATTTGCATTTCCTCTTCAGAGAAGTTTCTTTTTAGCTCTTCTGCCCACTTTTTGACTAGATTATTTTCTTTGTTGTTGTTGAGTCTCATCAGCTCTTTGCAGATTTTTGTGATCAGTCCTTTATCATTAGTGTTGTGTGCAAAAATGTTCTCCTTGTCGTGGGGTTTCTCTTTGTTTTTGTTATTGTCTCTTTTGCTGTGCAGAAGCTCTTTAATTTGATGTAGTCCCAGCTGTTTATCTATCACTATCACTGCTTTGGGTGATGTGTCTGTAAAGATGTCTTTGATGTGCAAATCACGTAGTGTTTCGCCTATATTTCCTTCTATATATTTTATGGTTTCAGGTCTTAAGACATTAGAATTTTTAAAAGCTTATTAAAAAATAAAATCTTAGGCCTCCCTGGTGGCACAAGGGACTGAGTCTCAGCACTATGAAGCTATCCACAGCCACTGCAGCACCAGTTTGATCCCCGGCCAGGGAACTAACCTATATGGCGCAGCAGACCTCTCCTCTCTTGCCCGCTGCTTCTCTCAGCAGTGTATTTCAGTCAATGTGCCTGTTCTGCTCCCCACTCTGTCTCTGGTGAATCCTCTCACTGCCCGCCCCCCCCCCCCGCATCTCTGGCCTATATCCCAGGTCTTGTATGCATAAATAAAAACAATAAATCTTAAAAAAAAAAAACTTCCAATCTCTCTTTCTCGCTCTTACACACACACATTCCTTAACTTTTTCAAACTTCTCTCCAGTGTGGGTCAGAGTTTTTCTGTCAGGAGTGGGTCTTGGTTACTGGAGCAGTCTATAATCTTTAAAATCATTATCAATAGGGAGCAGACAAAGCCATGTAAAACCCATGGCATAAAAAACCCAGAATCCTACCCAAGGAAGGTCCACCTTCAGACAACTATTTAGCCAGTATAAATCAAAAGATGCTTTACCTGAAGCTGCTCTGCCCATCCGGACACCTTCCCCTCATCTCTCATTCTTCTACCTGCTGAAATTCTCCTTTGGCTTTGCCAGAGTGCCCACTCTCTGATAAAGTCTTCCTAAAGCACCTCAGGTAGGAATTGCCTATGCTGTCTTGTGACCCATTATTAGAACTTCCACTGTGTTCCCTATCACCAGTCCCCTGTGGCAGTACAGCTGTTACCTCAATTGTCAGCTCTGCATTGGAGAAACAACTAAGAGTCTTGACTGTGACTGGTGCTTTGCTGGGAACTGGAAATAGGTAAATCTGAGTTCTCCATCATGTGTGGAGTGTCTCAATTTTTGAGGCTGAAGAGGGTTTTATCAATCTTTTATTTGCATATGTAACAGAGTACAGTGATCCAACCAATATTTAATATATGTACAATTGGCTCTTGGAGAATGGGGTTTAGGGACCCCAAGCCTCGAAGTAAAAAATACACATATTATGTTTAACTCCCCAAAACTTAATCATCACCATCCCCTGGTATCTTTAGAAAATTGATTTCAGGACCCCAGTGGATACCAAAATATGCAGATGCTCAAGTTCTTATCGTCAACCTTCCATAGCTGGGGATTCAACCAACCAACATCTGTGATTGCTGAATCCCTGAATGTGGACCCTGCAGTTGGAAAAAATACCCATATAAGTGGATCCACATAAGTGTTCACTTCTGCACTTCAAATACTTGTTGTTCAGGATCAACTGTATATTAAGTGAATCACTTACCATCTGGTTAGCAAAAAGAATTTATGCCCAGATAACCAATTGCAACACTGAGTTGGCTAGATACTCTAATGGAGGAACAGATGTCAGATAGAACAGGGTGAAAAGATTGCCTCTAACATTAGTCAGTGTTAAGTATAATGTGTATGAACCCTTCTCTTCTATAAAAACTTCCTTAAAATCGTTTCAGTTGGGGGGAACTCCCCTAAATAGAAACTAAATTGACAGACAAGGAATAGCCCTTATGAAGAAGAGCACTGTGCTGTTACTTTACAAAAGTGTGAGGACAGGGCTTGCAGAGCTGATGTGGAGCCTGGCACATGCCTGCCTTGTCACTGCAGTGGGGCTTGGCTGGGTGTTAGGGAAGAACAGATGAAGCTGAGGATCATAGCTGCCAGGGACTGCAGTCCTGTGGAGAGAGCACTGTACCTGCATTTTGGCAAGACAGGGACTCAGAATGCATATATGTAGGTTTTGAAGATTCTGCTGCATAATCTAATTTAATCATTTGCAATTCAGATCTTTTCAAGATTAGAAGTGGCTACTCAGATCATTTAGATTAAGTTATGAACAGAGTTTCTGATGACTTGTGAAGTATGGGGCTAAATGATGATAGCATAAATGATGTTACATAATTATAATTTTTTTGATTAGCAAAATAATTTGTACCCATGAATGTTTTGACATTTTTCTCTATTGTGGGAAAAAAAATGATCTTTTTTGCACTGTTGCAATCATAACATATATATGTAGATGTATACTAATTTTGGATAAGAAAGGCTAGTGTTATAAGTATTTCTCATGTCAGTAATAGTAATTTTTCTTAAGTAGCTCATTGTAGGCCACCCATTTCCCTGGAAGTTGAAGAAGAGCCCACAGATTAGAATGATTTTTTCCCTGTCTATTCTCATGGCACCAATATAGCCTGAACAGGGTTGAAAGCAGAGACAAGGGGAAGGAAGAAATTAGTAGTCCTGTTGATAAAAGATAACTAGTGAGTTTTACAAGTAGGCTTTCTGTGAACTCATGTGTCCATGAACTTGAATCATACCATTTTTTATTTTTTTCATTAGATTTCTGAGCTGGAAGCACCATACCAAAAACTTGAAATATATGAGGTTATTAAATTAATAGCTGGGAGCTATGGGATGGAATTGAAAGGAAAGTAGAAATTATGCCATAGACATAGGCATTAGAAAAGAGAAAACAGCAAATTCAAAAGCAGGTGGGGATATGCAGTGGAGATGGGCCAGTGGATCTGGCCCTTCTCAAAAAGAACTACATCTATCCTAAAATGGGGGGCACAGGTATTTACTTTCTATAGAATTCCCAGGACTATACTTTAAGGGTGGTAACAGAAATATCTAGGAAATATTTAGCACATTATATGAAGCTACTTTCTGATATAATTCAGAACCAAGGCAGGTTTGCAGAATAGTAGCTTCAATGAACACACCCAAAGCCCTTGTTAGGGATTATCCTGAGTTGGGTGTTAAATGTCCCAGATAATTTGATACTCACAGTCTCATGGCAGGTGGTTGGAGGTGAAACACAGTGAGGCTGGGAATGGAACCCAGGCATGCCTGTATCTAAGGCACATGCCCAGTCGGTGTTGACTGATAGATTTAGTTCTATGGTCTCCCCAGTGTGTGTTATAAATATATCTATCCTTGAAAATATACAAGATTCCTAATTGGGTTGTCAAATTTTATAGCAAAATCCTAGTGAATTCAGCTACACCCTTTTGTCTTATAGAGAACTTGATTTGATTAACTGGTAAGTGGGAAGATAGTAACATTTTAAAATAAATCAATAGAAATAGATTCAATCATCTTAATTTACTAAAATCTTGCCATCTGCTATTTTAAAGGATTGAAAACCAATGGTTAATGGCAACCATAAAAACCTTAAACCAGTCGGGGAAGAATTCTCCTTGGATTTCATCTACAAAGAAAGGAAAGCTGAACATTAAGTCCTGAGCATCACCCTAATATAGCTCTTGCATCACTAACATCCAGGGTACTTGCCTCTAAAGCATTCGAGAAGACAAATGTTCCCAATACTAGGCTTCAAATGGATTAAAGCAGTGTTGATCCTCATCTGTCAGAACAATTAGCATGAGTAAAATACTTGCCCTACTTAAAGCAGATGGAGGGAGTAGAGGAGGGAGAGGGTATGCTATAGTGCTGTTCATAAGATTAATGTTGCCATGTAGGGAGCAGAGAGCACTGGATTTATTTTCTAAACATCACATGGACTTAAGGGGATGTCAGTTATTGCTGAAAGCACAGACTGTGTTCTTAAAGAGTCTCTGTAGGGTATTGAATAAGGCAGGGAAGAAGCATGGGGTTGGGGAATGGTGTGTGTGATATATAGCATTTCTAACAGTAAAGTATGACTTATTGACCAGTTTTTACCTCTTCTTATTTCCAAGCCCTGTTGAATTCAAGGCTTAATAGTAACTCGACTTTTTAAAGGGTATGTAAATATCATAAAATATTTTATAAAATAAGTGGGATTGATGGGAATGGGGCTGTAATGACTTGACCACAACTCTGTGTGTTTCAGGAAGACTTTATATCCCTGTTACCTTCCAAAGCAGCTGGATTCATGCTGTCTGGGTGGAAGGGGAAAAAACAGCTTATTCATTAAGAAGATTTCTAGGAGGATTTTCTCCCTTTTTGACAGTGGAAGAGAAGTGGGAAAATTGTTGAAGTGGCACAGGAATGGTAGAGAAAAATAATATTTACATGAATGCTGAATCAAATTTTAATTAGGAAAGAGTCAGTCTGTTAGCAGAATTTTAGCTGTCACTGCGAGGCCAGACTTGGGGAGGGGATGGAGTATTATTGGGTGACCACTTATGGGCAGAGTGGGTTGAGATTCTCCTCTTCCTTTGGATACATTCCCCAAAATGTCCTTCATAAGTAAATGGTCTGCCCTAGTAGCCACCTGTCCCCTTGTTTGTTCTTCATCTTCTTGTCTTCTTGTCCCTCAGCTATTAGAAAAAGATTGGAACCCTCAGCTGGTGGCTGTGGATTTTCTGTTGAATTCTGATACTAAACCACCCTGCTTGATGATCTGCTATGCAATGAGAGGTGGCAAGATGGTCTGCTCATCCAGTGATGTATCCTGTTTCTCATTAGGGACAGTTGAAATCCTAAGAGTCTGACTTAGCTGTCTGAGAACCAAGGGTAATTTCCATCTTTGTTTTATTTGTGTCTTTCAGGAACATATTCCACTTGTACTTGTTTGTCTAAATTCCTGCATTGACCTTTCCATTTAATCAGCATCTCTCCCCTCCTCAGTCTTCTCCATCATCACTCACAACCTCCTTACTCATTCCTCTTTGCCCTCAAAGCTTGTGTTTAGATTTGCAAGTCCTTTTTTCCATAATTATACTTGCCATTATTTGGAATACTGCTCATATAGACAGTGTCCCCAAGCACACATTCATTTTAGGTTCTTTCAGGTAATGAAATAATCCTAAAAATATTCTGTACTAATTTTCCTAATGGAAAATTTTATGTGTTTTTATGTATCTGTTATATTATTATTATCATTCATAAAGATTAGAAACTACCTAAATGTGATTAAGAAAATTACATTTTCTTGATAGCATTTACTCATTAAAATTATGAATATGAAGACTGTGTACCCTGTTTGGAAAACCTATATAGAATAACACTAAATTGGCAATATATCTATGCTATTATTGTAGCCATTTAAAGGAAAATACAAATATATAGATAAAAAAATAGAAAGGACCATGTAGAAATCAAATACATATGATACAAAAATTGTGAGGTTGTGGTTGCAATTTCTTCATATAATGTTCACATTGTTTATAATCATAGAATTTATAATTAATTTTAATGTTCCTTTTATCGACTATGTGCAGTAGGGCATGCACAACCCTCTAAGTCTAGATCTTCCATCATTATGCATCTCAGGGGCTTCATGGTTTTCTAACCATTGCTCAAAGTCCTCATTGTGTAATTGAGCAAATCCCATGCTGAAATCCAATGCCTTTGGCTTTTCCATAATTCCCACTGCCCCATACAAAGGGAAAAATTAATGCTATTTTTTCAAATATGTGTCCTGAATATTTTCGTTATGCCAGACATAATGCTGGGTATTGTAAACCAGCCAGACACAATCCCACTCCTCAAGGAATTTGCAGACCCAGTATAAGAGACCCAAGAAGGAATCATTGAGGAGTGTAACAGATGCTTCAATAGGAATGAGGAAGGGCCAGTGGAAGAGATGTCCATCAGGGTACAAGAAGTCTGTCTGAAGCCAGAGAAGATTGCTCAGGGTTACTTAGCAAGCTGAGCAATTTGATTGCTGAGAAAGCTGAACTCTTCCTGAGACAAAGAGCAGTCATTGAAAGGTTGGCTGTTGTTTATTTATATTTAGTTTTTAACAAGAGAGGTGACAATTGCATTTAACAGTGTTGGCTCTGGCTTTGGAGAACAATTTGGAAAGAAGGCTAGAGGTAAGAAATCAGGTTAAATATTGGTGCAATGAGGTAAGCAGTGGTATCCTAAGCCAGAATGGTAATGGTAGGCATAGAGTGGAGAGTTTCTGGGAAGAATTAGGAGGTAAGATCAACAGAAATTGATAAAAATGAGGAGTGAGGAGTAAGGAGAAAGAATTTTTTTTCTTTTTTTTCTTTTATTTTAGGTACTTTTTACATCATTTTTCATTTTCTCACAATGTATGCATTTTCATCTTGGTTATATTCCCCATACAATTCCCACTCCCCTTATTTTGAACCTAATCCCTACTCCCCTCTCCTCCCCCCAACAACCCCCTCCCTAGTGTTTCCCTGGTTTACAGAAAGAAAAAGAAAAATACCGCATGGTCTCACTCATAGCAGGAATTTAGAAAACCTAAATAAGAGAGCAGGAAAAAGACTAATTATAATAAAGTAAAAATCAAAATCAACAAGCAACTATAAACCAAAGGAGGAAGAATTTTAAGAGGATGCCTACATCTATGGCATAGGTAAATGGGCATATAGAACTCGACTCTTGGCATTTATTTGTTCGCATAGCAGGCGTCAGAGTAGCACAGTGGAGGTATGGGGTGGGTTAGCTTGCCAGGGTAGAAGACAGGTTGAATGTGTTCCTGTGGATACAGAGGTCTGGTTGACAGCTCTGTGTAAAGATCTGGAGTACAAGGGAACATGACTACTGGAGTTGAGTTCTCTGTTTTACTTCTGTGTGTGAGGAACATGATAGGCTTTTGATAGTAAATGTCATTTGACCTTAAAATTCTGCTCGCAATGGTAGTCAGAATTGCAAGTGCTAGCCTCATAGTTATTAGAAGTAATTTTTCAGATTTACTAATTTTTTTTTTTTAAAGATTTACTAGCAGTTACACTCAGGGCATGGTTCATCTCTGTTTTACAGCTGGTAACTAGGACTTTAATTTTTCATTTTTCTTTATTTTTTTACATCATCGTTCTTTTTTTTAAGATTTGTTTATTTTTTATACAAGAACCAGGGTACAGGCCAGATGTGCCGGAGGGTGAGAGGATTCACCAGAGACAGAGCGGGGAGCAGAACAGGCAGACACCAAAATACACTGCTGAGGGGAGCAGCGGGCGAGACATGAGAGGTCTGCTGCGTCGTGTGGGAATCTCCCTGGCTGGACAGGAATTGAACCCATGCCACAGAGGTTGCAGACAGCATAACAGCACTGTGCTCAACCCACTGCGCCACCAGGGAGGCCCTGTTCGTTTTTTAAACAACATTTCCTTCCTCTCACTGGTAACTAAGTCATTTTTTTAAAAGATTTTTTTTATTTTAACATTTATCATTTTTTACATTTTTTAAACAATATTTGCTTCCCCCCACCCCCTCAGATTGAGTCCCCATAGAATTTCCTTCCCCATTGCCACAGTCCCCTGTGCTCCTCCCTCCCTCTCTCTCATCCCTCCCCCTCCTCCTCACCTGCAGTATGTCTCTGGTTTATAATAGTCTGTTTTTGCTTTGTTGTATTTTGTACTGTTATTATTTTTTTTTTACACTGTTGTCTTATTTGGTTCCCCTATATTCCTATTATAAGTGAAACCATCTGATATTTTTCTTTTTCCTTTTGGCTTATTTCACTGAGCATAATTCCTTCTAGCTCCATCCATGTTGCTGCGAATGGCATGAGCTTATCTTTTTTGATTGCTGAATAATATTCCATTGTGTATATATACAACATCTTCTTGATCCAGTCTTCTATTTCTGGGCATTTGGGTTGTTTCCAGGTTTTACCTAGTGTAGATAGTGCTGCAATAAACATAGGTGTACAGGTGCTCTTTTGAATCACTGTTTTTGTGTCCTTTGGGTAGATCCCTTAACTAAGACATTTAATGCAGGTTTTGGCAGCCTAACCTTATCCCAATTGTAACTTTATTGTTGTAATCCCACTTATTCTCATGTGGCATAATAATGTAGAAGAAAGTTCCTTTGGAACTTAGTGCCTATTTCAGGGAGAAATACAAAGGCAAAGCCAATTACCCATTAAAACAAATACTTTGTTGAGAGGTGAAGAATTATCTCTTTAATTTTCTAATGGATACATTCTTTTAAATGGCAAAATCAACTCTTGAATATCAGCAAATACATATTTTTAAAAATGTAGCCATACAGATAAAAGAAAGTATTTATTTTGTCCCTGCTGATTGGGAGTAGGAGGTAGGGAAGGGTGCAGCAAAATGGAAATATTTAGAATACAGATGGGGTTTCCATTTTTTTAAACATAGATCTATGCTGAACATATTAAATTTATTTCTAGACCATTTATGGGTCATGACCAGAGGTTAAAAATGTATATGAAATGTACTAGGGGTGGTTGACTGGGGACCATATATTCTATTCTTTCATAGAGTTAGTTATATTTTAGAATATATCATAAAGAATACCATGTTGTTGATATTTAATTTATCCTCTGGGGTAGTCCACAATAAATTTTCACTTTCATAGAAATCTCATACAGCCTCCCAAATATTTTCTTGAACAAGTTAGATAAAAGTTTCAAAAGTCAGATAAATTATGGCAGCTATAACATCATCTCATTTATCTGTCATTCCTTCCCTCCAGTTTGAGTGGCTAATCGAACATTAACTGCAGTAATTTGATTTGTATTCCCAATCAATTGTGCCACTCTGTGAATCGCTAAATTAATTTAGTCTTCCTGGAGTCTGCCCAAAATGTTAAAAACTATTTAGGTTCTTGCAGAACCATTTGGTCTATTAACTTTGTCATGAGATAAGCAGAATAAATGAGTCCCTGATATCAAAGGAAAACTAATTGTAATAGCTCTTTCCAGCTTTGAGTCATCAAAGCTTGACTGTCTCAAGTATGCTTTAGTGGGGTTCATTGTTTTGTTTATTTTACATTTAATAATTCTGAGATAATTTTTTTAAATAATAAATTTTATTTTTATATTCCCCCATACAATTGCAAACGCCCCATTCTGACCCCAATCCTTCCCCTCCCGCCCCCCACCCCCCAAAAAGTGTCTCTGGTTCATAGTTTTTTGTTGATTTTGATTTTCACTTTCTTATATTCATTTTCCTGGTCCCTTATTTAAGTTTTCTAGATTCCTGCTATGAGTGAGACCATCCGGTATTTTTCTTTTTCTTTTTGGCTTATTTTGCTGAGCATGATCCCTTCCAGCGCCATCCATGTTGCTGCAAATTGCATGTGTTTATCTTTTTTGAATGCTGAGTAATATTCCATGGTGTATATGTACCACATCTTCTTGATCCAGTCATCTATTTTTGGGCATTTGGGTTGTTTCCAAAGCTTAGCTATTGTAAACAGTGCTGCTATAAACATAGGGGTGCAGGTGTTCTTTGGAATTGATGTTTCTGTGTCCTTTGGGTAAATACCTAGGAGTGGAATTGCTGGATCATATGGAAGCTCTATGTTTAGTAGGTCCAGAAATCTCCACACAGCTCTCCATAGTGGTTGGACCAGTTTGCACTCCCACCAACAGTGCAGAAGAGTTCCTTTTTCTCCACATCCTCGCCAACATTTGTTGTTGCTAGTTTTTTTAATATGTGCCATTCTCACTGGTGTGAGATGGTATCTCATGGTAGTTTTGATTTGCATTTCCCTGATTACAAGTGATGTTGAACATTTTTTCATATGTCTGTTGGCCATTTGCATTTCCTCTTCAGAGAAGTTTCTTTTTAGCTCTTCTGCCCATTTTTTGACTGGATTATTTTCTTTGTTGTTGCTGAGTCTCATCAGCTCTTTGCAGATTTTTGTGATCAGTCCTTTATCATTAGTGTTGGGTGCAAAAATGTTCTCCCAGTTGGTGGGGTTTCTCTTTGTTTTTGTTATTGTCTCTTTTGCTGTGCAGAAGCTCTTTAATTTGATGTAGTCCCATCTGTTTATCTTTGTCTTCACTATCACTGCTTTGGGTGATGTGTCTGTAAAGATGTCTTTGATGTGCAAATCCCGTAGTGTTTCGCCTATATTTCCTTCTATGTATTTTATGGTTTCAGGTCTTATGTCTAGTTCTTTAATCCATTTTGAGTTGATTTTTGTATATGGTGTGAGGTAGTGGTCAAGCTTCATTCTTTTGCATGTAGCGACCCAGTTTTCCCAGCACCATTTATTGAACAAACTTTCTTTTCTCCAATGCATAGTCTTTGCTCCTTTGTCAAAGATTAGTTGACCATAATTCTGAGATAATTTTTTTAAAGATTTATTTATTTTTATACAAGAAATTGGGTACAGGCCAGATGCGCAGGAGGGTGAGAGGATTCACCAGAGACAGAGCAGGGAACAGAACAGGCAGACTGAAGAAATACACTGCTGAGGGTAGCAGCGGGTGAGACAGGAGAGGTCTGCTTCACCATGTGGGATTCTTGCCAGCCAGCCGGGATAAAACCCACGCTGCAGAGGCTGCATGGGGACAGCTTTACAGTGCAGTGCTCAACCGCCTGCGCCACCAGGGAGGCCCAATTCTGAGATAATTTTTCATCTGCATTATTAGTATCCATTTTTTAAAATTTGTTGACACATCTATTTATTTTCAAGAGTAACAATTTATTAGCCTTTCGTATGAAAACTCCAGAACTATGCATGCCCATTGTAACAAGTCAAAGGCATAGACGTTTATCCTGGAAAAGACCTACTCAGTCTCTTTCACCCCATATATTTCCATCTTCCTCCTTAACCCATGTTAACAACTAGGTGTTTAATCTGTAATACCCCTCTATGCTCATGTAAAATATACAAATACTTATATACATGAACATATTTTTTAATTTTTTATACATTCTCATTTATTTTTTCACAGTGTAGGATTTCTCCCCTCAGGTGAACATTTTTATATAAAATAAATCAGTCTCTCTCTCTCTGTATACACACACACACATACATCTGTGTGTGTGTGTGTGTGTGTGTGTGTGTATCCTGCCAAAAGTGGATGTGCCACAGTTTATTTATTCACTATCCTGTAGATGAGCATTTATCTTTTCAGTTGTTTAGTTTTTATTATGATTAAAGTGCTACAATGAGCATCTTTGTAAATGTATCCTAAAACTAGTAAATTTTTAGTTCAAAAGAGGTGCCCCCTAGGTGTCATAAATAATGTAGGTGACTCTTAGCAGTAATCTGGACACAATATACCACCATTCCTTCCAAGCAGATTGATTTTTTCCTAGTTGAGTGCCTTCAGCAATGCTCTGGGAAGAAGATGCATCAGGAACTGATACCAACCATTTCTTTCCCTCAGGTTGCTTCTCTCTCTCTACCCACCCCCAAGACATTGCTCTTTAAATGTTGTAATTTTCTGCTAGAATTTGGTCAGCTGACTGACATTTCCACTCCTCCATAGTAATGATGGAAAAAGGACATCTCTCCATCAAATGTTTCTGATAGTTTACCAGCATTAATTCCTAATCTTTTGATTTTAGTTCATCTTGACCTACCTCAGTGTTGCCCTCCATTTAGGAAGGTCATCATCTTTGAAGATGGTCATAATTAGGTGCAATGAGAGGCATTAGTATAGTGGTGAGCATAGCTGCCTTCTAGAATGAGTACAATGGCTCATGAACCCCCTGGTACAGATTTGACCGGTTTGTGCACAGCAAGGGCATCAGAAATATAGTGCTACTTTTAGCTATGTTAGTAGAGATATTAAATTCAAATGTTTTAGGTATCTGATTTTATTCATTCACTAACTGTATGTATGCTTATATTGTACTAGTTTTGAGGAACAGAACAGATACTGTGTTTGTCCTCAAGGAATTTTCAGCTAGGTTAAGGAGGACCACTACAAAGAACATTGCAAATGAAAATGTAATGTCCATGTCATTAGATGGGATATGACTACACTGCTGAGGGGAAAGTTGAAGTTCCATGTTCTGATTCAAAGTCCTATATGATTTTTTAAAGTCTTCATAGTAATTTCATATTTATCTGGAAGAATAAATAAGGTAATTATTTTTGAGGAACAAAGGGAGTGTTTTTATATCACCATAGCATTAAGCTTATAACACTGTAATTTAATATATAAAAAGGATTTAGATGTATCATAATAACTGCATATAAGAATAGTAGTAGGGTTTAATTATTCAATAGTATTAGGACAAATATTAAATAAAAAGAGCAAGATTTGTGAAATTCTAGGTAGAATAGTTTATTTTTTAATGACTGCATTTTAAAAAGTAGTAACTGTTTATCTGATCTAAGTGGAGACAAGCTTTCTAAACAGAAAAACAGAGGGGAAAATCTGTAAAGGACAAGATGTGAGGAGACTAAAAATATACAACGTGTAGATGAGCAAAAAATACTATATAAATTTAAATGAATAACCAACCATTGAAGAATATTTACAATACATAAGGTGAATGGTTAATATCCAAAATAAACATAAAACTCTAATGTCAAAATAGCAAAGAATTGAAATGGATAAAATATAAAACAACATGTCCAACAGATTTATGAAAATAATTTAAATTCAAATAATCAAGGAAATGAAGACTAAAAGTCTTCTTGAAACAGTACTGGCAACAAAAGAAACATTTATGATATATCTGGAGTTGTTGAGAGTAATGCAAAATAAATACAGCTGGCAGGAGCATACACCATGAGCTTTTGTAGGAGAGGCAATTTCACACTCAGATGTTATGGCCAAGTAATTCCATTTCCAGGAATTTTCCTAATGTTTTTTGTTGCAGTGTTATATAAGAAAGAAACTTGGTTTCATGCCCAATAATTGGCTGTTGGCTAAATTATGGTAAATCTAGCACATTGCTAATTATATTACAATGGACAGAAAATCGAAGTAAGGTCATCTTTCTTGTAGCCTGGTTTTTCTGGTGTTGTCAATATTTAGAAGGTACAGAGACAAAGCAGAATCTTACACTTGCCACCCCTTTCTGTTCAAACAAGGTTATTTATAAGGGGAAGGAGATGTATATAAAAAGTAAATTTCCCACTTATAAAGTTGTGGGAAATAGCTGTCCTCATACAGTGTGGAAGGAAAATAATGTATATTCTGTATCAAATGAAGTACTGAAGAAGCTAAATATCTTTAATAATCATCCAAACTTTACCTTGGCTGATTAGTAACTTTAAAGAGATGATTTTGAGGCCTGTGATACTTGCTTGAATTGTTTTATGGTCCTGAGCACAAAAGTCATGCCATCAGCTCTGAATCCTATCTTGCTTTTAGGTGAAACTTGGTCATTAATATTACGTTAGATGCCCATATTATTTGAGCCAAATTATGTTCACTGAATGTGAAATCTTCACTGATATGTCTTCTACTTCTTGAACAGAGAAAAGTATGTTCTCATACAGAATTCTTTCTCTAAATAGCAATTTTTCTCTTTGCCAAGGCTCTCACAGTGCCTTAGGTCAGTCAACCAACATTTGGACAACTTTTCATTTTATTTTTTCTTGGTCAAAATATTTAATTGATGGTAAATTTATCATGGGAGCAAGAAGGGGTATGTTCCTTTGGTGAAACTTCCTGCAACAGTGTCAATCACTAACATGTTCCAGGACTTTATGGCATGACAAGTAGATTTCTCTTTGTAAAGCATTCTGTGCCTTGAAATCTCATAATTTCTGGGAAATTCCTTTGCCAAGTCTGCTTTTATTTGGAGGCTTTCATTTACCACTGTGAAATGATACAGGACATAAAGCTGCCAATTAATTTTCTAAGTTAAGGAGTTTTTCACCTTCTGCTTGTCTATGCATATTTGCCATGTTCAGCTGATCACTAGATGCGAGCTTAATACATTTTGGAACAGAAATGCAGACTAACTGGTACCAGAATCTTGAAGCAGATCTGTTTTTTGTTCTTCCTTCTTCAGTCTTTAGAGTCAAGAAAATGACTGATGGGAAAGTGTCTTATACTGTGCAGTCTGTCTCAGGAATTTCCTTGTGGATTAGGCAGTTGCAATTAGATTTGTACTAGAGGCAGATATCTGAGTGAAATCTTAGGTCAGGATACAGAAATCCCAGGATGGGAGCCAAGCACCCATCCTTTACTTCAGAAGATTCCCATTAGCACAGAGATATTGGAAATGATATGGCAGTATCTGAACCCTGACTGTCAAATGTCAAGTCTTCTTCTTAACGAAAGTGCTCCTTCACTTCACTTCAGAGCACTGGAGGTACTTTTTCATACTGTAACCACTGCCCATTAGCAAAGAAACTGTGGGCCATTAACAAGACTGCTTGTCAAACTTTATGAACAGAGACAAATATAATAAAGTGTGTTTACTGTTGGTGGGATTGTCCAACCCCTATGGAAAAAAGTATGGAGATTTCTCAAAATTTTAAAAATAGGCCAGTCTGTGTTATGATCCAGCAATCCCACTCTTGGATATCTCTCCAAAAGATGAAAAAAACACTAATTTGAAGGGATATATATATATACACTCCTATATTCATTGCATCACTATTATAATAGCCAATTTATGGAAACAACCTAGTGCCCAAAGACTAATGAGTGAATTAAGAAGATGTGGACTAAGAAGATGTAGTGCTGACAATGGAATACTACTCAGCTATTTAAAAAGATGAAATCTTGCCATTAGTGACAACATGGAAAGGACTAGAGGGGATTATACTAAACAAAATAAGTTAGAAGAAAAACAAATATCACATGATTTTACTCATTGTAGGACACAGAGAAACAAAATAGAAGAAGGAAAAAACTAAGCCAAATCAATTCCTAAAAATCTGAAAGTAGAACTAAAGCTAACAGAGGGGGAGAGTGGAAGGAGGAGAATAAATGGAGAGGGGCTCAATGAACTGTGTTTAAGTATTATATGTTCTTTGGTAGTGCTAGTTAACATGGTGTAGAATATATCTCTGAAGAGGTATGAATCTATACTCCTAAATTATATATACTGTTGAAAACCATTGTTACCGCAATAAAAACAATAGTGTGTTAAGGACCCAAGTAAGGGGAGTTATGAATAAAAGTCAAATATCACCTTGCACAGTATCATAGATTATTACTAATAGTTTTATACTGTTTGTATCTCGCACTCCATATACATTTCCCCTTGCCCTCATATCCCTGAGTAGATAGCAGGGTCAGTAATAGATTCCACAGAACACACAAGAATGCAGGAATGACCAGGAATATAAAGGTTGAACCCTCAGGTACTTTAGTTACAGGTATCTTACCCCTGCCCCCCCCCCAAAAAAAAAAGGCAACTGAGCTTCCTGCCAGAGACGTGGAAAAAATGGTATATTGTCCAGTTCTACAAGACAGGGGTGATTCTGCCAAGGGATAGAAATAAAGTTTATTGAAGAAATGGAAAAAAAATGGGGGAAAAAATGGAACCAGGTATATCCCATTTCCTTGTTTAAAAAAAGTAATTGCTATAAAAATTAAAAGAGAAAAAAAATTTTATACTTTAAATACCACATTAATTACTTCTTTCCGTGAAGTACAGACTTAACAATGATCTTTTCTTTTCATCTTCCTAAGAATTTTACATTGGTGTGGAGATACTGAATTCTATCACAGTAACTATTACATGTATATGTATCATGTATACTTGCTGCACCCAGAAGAAATTACTTTATTCAACCAAAGTGAAATTGTGTAATGCATAAAGATAGAGCAGAATAGAAACTTCATTTTTGCTGATCTGCTGACATTATAAGCAGTGCACTTTTTCAAGTCATTCTCTGAATTGTCTCTTGCTGCCTAAATAGCTACTATTAAAGAAATGAGGCATTTTATTTTTCTCACTGGAGTACCCAGCTGCAGAGCTTTCTAGTCTTTTCCTAGGTCATCCCACAGCAGCTCAAAAGGTAATCTGTCATGGGCAAGAGGGTAAGGCTATGCATTCTAAGTACTGTCCCTTAGAATGTGTCTCCCCATGGCGGGAATGTGACCTAAACTGAATTTCTGAACTGAACATTAACCCCCTTGACTCTGCATCTGAGCAATATGACAGGGTCTGAATGAAAGAATTCTTTTTTGAGAACAAACTTGTGCTGTTTTTCAGTCCATAACTCAGCTCCACCCAATTATCTAAGCATGAATGCTCCTTGGTATGTTGGTGGGGAGGGGGTAGGGTGACTTTACAGGAGGTGATATAAGATGAAGGATTTGGCACACCTAGGGACAGGAGTGTTTCTTCAAGAAGTAGTCTGTAGAAGGGCCCATGGCTTGTTTTCTTTAACCCAAATATGAATTCCATTAATTATCTTCTTATTTTTCCTTTTCCTGGATTTCTTGGCTTCCTTCAGAGTGACTGTCTCTGCATATAGAGACATGTCCATTCTGCTTCCCATTTTGCTTCCCATTTTGCCCTTATTTCAGATTTAATTCTGTCTTCCCCCCTTCCTTTCTCTCCTCCAGTCTTACCCACAAAATAGCAAAGGTTATACAAATCACTGTCTAATCTTTGCCTCTCCCTCGGACACAGCAGACATCCAGGACAGAGGCACTTCTGTGACTTCTGTACTGGACACACTCAGGATCACCCTGGGCAGAGAGTGGGGGGCAGGGAACAGAGGGCTCCTGGTAAAGCTCTGCCTGTATAGGCAACACTATTTTCATGTGAATTGATCACTGCAGGAGAGCTGGTGCTGAAGCCTGCTACTGTTCTAGCCCAAATTCAGAGGGTCCTTGCTTTACAAACTTTAAGGGGTAAACTGCCATACATGGATTAGCCTTGTCAAATCTTTGATTCCTGCCCTGCTCTCTCCTCTCACCTCCTCTTTGTCTGCCTTCTCCCACCTCACTAGGAGGACTTAATAAAAAGCCATAGAGAGCAAATAGCATGGATGCCTCGGCCCACTATTCAAACTTGAAGATTCACAATACCATAAATCACAAGAGTTCTGTACCTATAGTATATTCTGGAATTTGAATTCACTGTAGGCAAAGACTGCTTTATATTGTCATCTTCATACTACAGATTTGTCATTCTGTACATTCTATTAATGTTTGTGGAATATTTAACTCATGGGGTGGGGCTCATCTTTTTTAAAAGCCCTTTACAATGTATGTAAATAACTGTATTTTTCACCATAAAATGTAGTGGGAGAAAGAAATATTCTTTCAGGTTGTAAAGAACAGATGATGTAAAAACCCTATTCTATGAAATTACTCTTAACACCTGAAATTTATTAGGAAAAAAAGAGTATGATTTCCAAAAAATTGAAAACTTCACATTTAAGTTATCAGGTTCTTAGTTGCCAGGTCACTCTGGTTGCCATGTTGCTACAAGTGAGAACAGTGTGTGAGCTCCAGTTGGCTTGCTCTGGTGTGCCCATGGCTTTATTGTATTAGGTACTGGAAAGGACTAAAGAAAATCCTGCTTTTCCTTATGGCTTTACAAGGATATGCTCCGGCTCAGGTGTTTCCCATGGGAATATTTGGTGATATATTTTTACTTTTTCTTTGTTAACAAATCCACATAATATCTGGAGTGAGGCGGGTTAAATTTAAAGTTTTAAAAATCTTGAGACAGTTGGCAGTTTTTCAATAACTGCTTTCTTTTAGGATGGTGACTGAAAGGGGAAGTTGATCTTGTAGGTCAGATTTCTCAGCCCTGTAAAAGATTGTTTTAAAAGTCTAAAAGGGTTGTTTCCATAGTTTAGCTATTATAAATAGTGCTTCTATAAACATCAGGGTGCAGGTGCCCTTTTGAATTAATAATTCTATATCCTCTGGGTAAATACCTAGGAGTGGAATTGCTGGATAAATAGATGACTGGATCAAGAAGGTGTGATACATGGAATATATACACAATGGAATATTACTCAGCAATCAAAAAGATAACCTCATGCAATTTGCAGCAACGTGGATGGAGCTAGAAGGGATCATGCCCAACGAAATAAGCCAGAAACAAAAAGAAAAATACCAGATGATCTCACTCATAGCAGGAATTTAGAAAACCTAAAGAAGGGACCAGGAAAAAGACTAATTATAATAAAGCAAAAATCAAAATCAACTAGCAACTCTAAACTAGAGACATACTACGGGGGGGTGGGGGGAGAGGAGGGAGTAGGATCAAAACAAGGGGGGTGGGAATTGTGTGAGGACTATAACCAAGATGAAAATGCATACATTGTGCAAAAATGAAAAATGATGTAAAAAAATATATAAAATAAAAAATAAAATAAAAATGAAAAATAAACACATTAATCTTAAAAAAATAAAAATCTAAAAGGAGTTTAGATCTGTCCCTTTACAAATTTTAGATTATGGTTCTCTTTGCCTTTTTCACTCTAGTCTCTTATTTTGGGAGAGGGAAAGCTATTCCTTTATGTATCAATCAATTTAAATAAATATCCAGTTCTATCAGTCATTTTCTGGGTAGTCCTCTCCCCTGTGGGAGTGTAGATCCCTCAGCTGTCAGGCCAAGGTGTGCGAGTCCTGTGCCTCTATAATGTTGCTGTGTTAAGAATCACTATTCCAAACAGCTTTCTTTAAGATACCTGTGTTCTGCATCAAATGATCTGTTTTCCTTTCCACATAAAAAGAAATACAGGGCCTCCTCTGGTGGCGCAGCGGTTGAGCGCTGGGCTGCGAGGCTGCGAGCAGCCTCTGCAGTGCTGGTTCGTTCCCCGGCCGCTGGCGAGGGTCCCACAAAAAAAAAAAAAGAAAGAAAGAAAGAAAAAAGAAATACATACACACAATAGAATATTACTCAGCAATCAAAAAAAGATAAATTCATGCAATTTGCAGCAACATGGATGGAGCTAGAAGGGATCATGCTCAACGAAATAAGCCAAAGAAAAAGAAAAATACCAGATGATCTCACTCATAGCAGGAATTTAGAAACCCTAAATAGGGGACCAGGAAAAAGACTAATTATAATAAAGTAAAAATCAAAATCAACAAGCAACTATAAACCAGAGACACACTATGGGGTGGTGAGGGGGGGTTAGGGTCAAAGTAAGGCGGGTGGGAATTGTATGGGGACTATAACCAAGATGAAAATGCATACATTATGCAAAAATGAAAAATGATATAAAAATATATCAAATAAATAAAAGAAATGCTCTCCAATAAATACTCTGCATATTGACTTACCTTTTTTGCATTGGTGCATCGTTGGGTGTAAGAATCAACCTGGAATGAATTTCAGGAGGCTGCCGACTAAGCAGGCAAGGCTGCCCTTACATTGTCCTAGAGAGGTGAGACCCATGCCTGACTTGAAAGATTTTCTGGGAGAGGAATTCCATACCCACTGCTGCAACTTCTCATATAAGCTTTGCTGCCATGAGAGACTTTAGTAGAAGACCTGGATCCTGGTGCTGAAATGTGAACTTATTTCTCTTTTTATTGTATTAGTTTTATTGAAGTAACAATGGTTTATAAGATGTTACAATACTATATCCATCACAAAGCCCCCAGAATCCTCTACCATATTCCATTGAGTTCCCTCCTTCCCTTGCTCTTCTCCCCCCATGCCTCTTCTTCTGGTAACTTCAGCTCTACAGTCAGATTTCTAGGGTTTCTTGTGGTTTAGTTTTTCTATTCTTTTGTGGTTTTTTTTTTGTTCTATATTACACATATTAATAAAACATCTGGTATTTTTCTTTCCCTTTCTGATTTATTTCTTGTAGCATAATCACCATCTAGTTCCATCCATGCTGTCACAAGTGGTAAGATTTCATCATTTTTAGCAGCTATTCCAGTGTGTGTGTATACCACATCTTCTGAATTCCTTCATTAATCTTTGGGAACCTAGGTTGTTTCCATAACTTGACTATTGTAAATAGTGCTACAGTGAACCAAGAACTATATATATCCCTTGGAATTGGTGTTTTTGCAGCTTTTGGAGAGACATCTAGAAGTGTGATTGTTGAATCATAAGGTAGATCTGTTTTAAGTTTTGAGAACTCTCCATTCTGTTTTCCATAGGGGCTATACTGGTCCACATTGCTGTCAATTGTGTACAGGTGTTCCCTTTTCTCCACACCCTCACCAACACTTGTTTCTGGTCTTTTTGAGATGGGCCATTCCTTTTTTTTTTTAAGATTTTATTTATTTATACAAGAACTGGGGTACAGTCATAGGTGCAGGAGGGTGAGAGAATTCACCAGACACAGAGCAGGGAGCAGAACAGGCAGATGGACCTAAGTCACTGCTGAGGGGAGCAGTGGGCCCGGCAGGAGAGGTCTGCTGTGCCATGTGGGATTCTCGCCAGCTGGCCGGGATCAAACCCATGCTGCAGAGGCTACAGACAGCTTCATAGAGCAGCGCTCAACCCGCTGTGCCACCGGGGAGGCACTGAGATGGGCCATTCTGACAGGAGTAAAGAGTGATTTGCATTTTCCTGATAAGTGATGATGAGCAATTTATCATGTGCCTATTGGCAGTTAGTATGTCTTCTTTGGAGAGTGTCTATTTAGTACTTCTGCTGATTTTTTAATTGAGTTATTTGGTTTTTGTTGTTGAGGTGTAGTAAATAGTTCTTTGTACATCTTGGATATCCAGCCCCTATTCAGATATATGATGTGCAAATATTTTCTCCTACACAGAAGAATGTCTTTTCATTTTTATAATAGTTTCTTTCACTATGCACAAAACTTTTTGGTTTCATTAGTCCCATGTGTTGATTTTTGCTTTTGCAAGTTAATTTTTGTATATGTTATGACATGATGTTTTATTTTCATTCTTTTGCATGAGACTGTCCCATTTTCCCACTACCATTTGTTGAAGAGATTATCATTTCTCCATTTTATACTCTTGGTTCCTTTGTCATAAATTAATTGTCTGGGTAAGTATAGATTTATTTCTAGGCTCTCAATTCTATTCCATTGGGCAATGTGCCCCTTTTTTATAGCAATACCATACTGTTTTGATTGCAATTGCTTTGTATTATAATTTGAAGTCTGGGATTGTTATACTTCCATTCTTCTTTTTTGTCAGGATTACTTCTGCTACTCAGGTTCTTTCGTGGTTTCACATGAATTTCAATAATATTTCCTCTATTTCTCTAAACAATGCCAGAAACTTTAATAGGAATTGCATTGAATCTGTACATTGTTTTGAGTAAGATTGCCATTTCAACAATGTTAATTCCTCTGATCCATGGACTTGAATGTCTTTCCATTTATTTGTGTTTTCTTCTTTTTCTTTTAATAATGTAGTTTTTATTGTGCAAGTCCTTCATCTCCTTGGGTAAGTTTATTTCTAAGTTTTTAATTCTTTTTGATGTGATAAATGGGATTATTTTCTTAATTTCTTTCTCCTCTAGTTAATTGCTTTTATATAGGAATGTAACAGATTTTTGTACATTGATTTTGTAGCCTGCCATTTTGCTGTACTGATTTATTGTTTCCAGTAGATTTTTAGTGTAGTCTTTAGGTAAACCTATGATTTCTGACTTTCTAAACTAGTGACTACCCACCATGTAAGAGCTCACCATATGCTTGTCAGCAAGTACTAACTTGCCTTAATTCTCTCACCTCAGAGCTATGTAATTCCACTTCAAAATTGTGATATTTTTCTGGGGCTGCATGATTCCTAGGATTGAGATTTATGAAAAAACTACCTCAGAGAGTCTTTGGATTCATCTCAGGATAGTGTTTATCTTTAAACTATAATATCACCAAATTATTTCTTAATTAGCATTTAACAATTTTGACCGACCTCATAAGGCAACACATTCAGGCTTCTGAGGAGACTGCATCAAAATATCAGGCCAAAGTCTATTCCATGTTTTTTCCACCCCTGTATTTAGTCCTGTGCCTCATGCTTGACAGCACTTCAGCAGTGAGATCTAGGTTTAATAATTTTGGGTAACCTTTGATTTTCACAATGTTGAAACTTCAGTATTTCTAACCACTGCCAGATTTAGACTTTCCTTTTTAACTTTTTTATCTTGTTGGTAAATGTTTCAATCCTACACAGCCTAGGAATATTTATTAATTTTTCTGCTCACTATATTTATGCTTTCTGAAAACAAAATAAGGAACTTCAGGTGATTTTAGTTTGCATTGTATTTCTATTATTTATAAGAAGGTACGAGGAAAGGAGTGCTTTGGAGGGGATTTGACATTGCACAAAACACAAAAATGTCATTTTAATACTTAGGCCAGACTTTGGACTTGGAGGTATAAAAGCAGCTTCTCTTATAAGGACAGGAGGAATCTAAATAATGGGAAGATTGTCCCAGAGAGAGACTCACCCCTGTCTTGAAAGATTTTCCAGGAGAGGAATTCCATACCCATGGCTGTACCTTCTCAGACAATCTTTGCTGTATGGAGCAGCTGATTCAATGCACATGTCAAAGGCAAAGTGTGGATTACTATGATTAATGTGATTAGGCCTCAATGTAATGATTCATTCTGATTGCTTAATCAGGGTTTGTGTGAATAAGGATATGGCTACTAACATATTCCTGCTTTCAAACCCCAATTATCAGGGTACTTCTTAGCAAGCCCCAAATATAGCATGATTGTCATAATTAGACTTTTGGTGGTGGACATAATATAACATATACAGCTGCACACCTGAAACTTTTAAAATGTTATAAACCAGTGTTAAAAACTTTTAGAGATGATAATGGCCATTGTGGCTAATATTCTGCCAGGCACCTTCGTGGTTAAGCAATTTACCTGCAGGATGTTCATTTAATCTCCATGATTCTGTATGGTTGGGTCTTATTCCCATTTTACAGGGTGAGTACAGTAAGCTTATAAAATTTTTAACAACTTACTCAAGGCTGCACTTGTAGTTGGGTCTGGAGATTTTTATTTTGTGTTCTAAACCACTAAACCATCATTTCCTCTCCTTCTGTTCCCTCTTCCATTTTCTTCCTTTCTGGGAACAAGATTATCATGGTTGGCTGAATTAGGTGATTCAGAAGGAGAAAAGAATCATACCATTTCTTTCTGTCTAAACACACTGTTCTCTGAAACAGTCAGTAGGGACCCTGAGGGGAGAAAACACCGACAGATTTAAAATGAGTATCTCCTATCCTTTCCTGTGCTCTGGATTTGCTGTACGGGTGAGTGGTAAGATGCCTCATGAGTGAGCAGCTCTGAGGTAAGGAGGAGAACCAGACCTGCTTGCTCCTTCACTGAAGTGGGAGCTTGATTCTGGCATCAAGCATTTTAAAGTGAATTACTTTACATGAAAATACTGCATATTAAAGCATCTCTGAAAAGTTGAGAATGCATTTAAAAATTATTGTATTGAATATCTCAGTGGTCAACTCTTGGGTGTCTCTTGTGTTTTAATGAAAAGTGAAAGCACTTTTCATTTCACTTAATACTTGAGTGTTGTATATATAGACAATCCATGCATGTATGTTTGTGTTCATGCATGTGTATAGATGTATGTATGTATCTGTATGTATATATCTGTATGTATACACATATACCCACTCAAATCTAAATATTCAGTTGTTGTCCCCAAGAAAAAAACATTGTCCTCAATCCAGTAAAAAAATAGGTCTTTACTTCAACTCTTGCTGTAAATATAAACTGACCTCCTCTGATCCATGGAGGTTCTTGACTGTTTCAATACTAAAAGTATTTGGTTTCTCTGGAATGGAGAATTCAATACCTGTTAAACTGGATCAGCATAATTTATGACAATGCAGGCCTTGTCCGGAACTCTTTTACTTAAGCTATGTAATTCTCTGTGGGAATTTCTCCCTCAGGGATCACATCAGTATTTCATGCATACTAAAGTACTCACATCCTCTGATTAGCAAAGGTAATCAGTTCATTTTCATCTCCATCGTGATGTGTCATTAGATTCAGCGCACCTTGAAACTTAAGTAAGTGCTACCAGCCCACCTTGAAACTTAAGTAAGTACTACCAGTTTATTATTGTTTTTATTTTGTCTGTGATGCTTTCTAAATGTTCTTGTATGCATCTGTAATTTTGGTTTCCCTTGAAAATAAAATAACACCACAAAAGTAAGAATTCACTTAATCTTGGAAAATACTAAATGTCTCACTTTTATTTGTATAGTAATTGTTTAGTAAGTTTTAAATTGCATGTGTATATATGTGTATATTTATAAGTTTACAGGTATAAAATAGATAAAAATATTCTCAGTTAAAATAAGCCCTCTTCCCATATACAGTTTAAAATTATATAATTAACACCTTTTTCTTGTACATTGCAATGTTCTTGTACATTGCAATATTTAGATTTGAATACTCTTTAAATTTCCCTTTTTGGAAAAAGCTGGAGATTAATTTTTTGCTTATCCTTCCTGAGTCTGATATCAAAATGTTGGATGTTTTGATGAATACTCGTTCCCCTCTTAGAGAAAGACCCTCTGTCCCAGAGCTTATCTTTTCATCAGTTCCTTGGCTGTCTGCAGGGATTCCAGAAAAGCTATGATGTTCATTGCAAAGCATGAAGCATGGTGGTTATGAACTGGGATCTGACATTAAACAATACTAGATTTTTGTTCTATATCTGTTACTTACTAGGTGGCAAATCATCTATTCTTACCTCTTACTTTGGAGTTAATAAAATTAGAGTTAAAACAGTACTCACTTCGGGTCTTCCCTGGTGGTGCAGGCAATTGAGCGCAGCGCTGCGAAGCTGTCTGCAGCCTCTGCAGTGCGGGCTCAATCCCCGCTGGCCTCGGAGCAACCCACATGGTGAGCAGACCTCTCCTGTCTCGCCCACTGCTCCCCTCAGCAGTGTATTTCGTCAGTCTGCCTATTCTATTCCCCGCTCTGTCTCTGGTGAATCCTCTTACCCTCCCATGCATCTGGCCTATACCCCCGTTCTTGTATAAATAAAATAAATCTTTAAAAAAAAAAACCCACAGTACTCACTTCCTAAGACTGTGTGAAGAATAATTAAGAAAATGTGTGTTACATGGGTAATATAGCAACTAGCACATAGCAAGTACCTACATTTTAGCCAATCTTATTTCCAGGAAAAAAATTATGATGTCACTTGTTTGTGTATGAGCATATGTTGCCAAATAGGGTAGGGTTCAGGGTTATTTACAAATCTAGGGTGGTCAAGTCTCAGCCCCTATTTATTTGAGTTTTCTGTAGGAGGGACACTGAGTGGTGGTGTGCCTGTCTTCACAGTTACCACTGGGGCCCATCGTGTGCTTTAACAACATCATGCACATTGGGCAACATATATGGGTCATTTCTTCTTGTGTGGATGGTATTGTGTGCTGCTGTGTTGAAGAGGTGTTAGAATGTTTCAACAACAAAATTTCAAATGAGTCTTCAAAAGTAACACAGAGACTTCAGATCTCTCAATAAAATTATCAGGTAAAATGAAATTAAGAAAAAAATAGCAGCTGATTTCTGAGTTGATCTAGGGCAATAGAAAGTGATTTGCCTAAAGTGAGCAATCTTGTAGATGATGTTTAATGAGTTTTAAGTTTCAAGACTGTGAGCAGGTGCCCTAGCTGGAGTTCTGGAAGCAAATAGGAATGTGCCAGTCCTGAAAGCTACTGAACAAGCTTGATTATGTCCATCTGGAAAGGAAAGCTACCCTTTGCCAGGGATTTTGTTCTTTATATATCTAATTTAGAGATCTGAGTATGAGGCCACTTCCTCTCTCCTTACAGATGTCTCCTGCTGTTTTCAAGGGTAGAACTGGGATTTTCATATTTATTCACCACACAAGAATTCTTGGATGGCCACATAGGAGAGAAAGAAGTCTTGGGACAAGGAATGAGGAAATCTGAATTTGATGAGCCTTTTGTTTCTCTGGTTTTGTTTTATGTCTTTATAACAAGGGAGTTAGACTAGATGTTCTCTACTTCCTCATAATATTAGTGGTATAATTATGTGTGATTCTGAGTGCTCTTACAAATTCTAGTGAAAGATATTACTAATATGTATGTAGCGGCCTTATACAGTGAGCTTCACTGCTTTTTGGGAGCAGTGGACAAATTAAGTCTGCAAATCCCCAAATGTAAAACTGCACAGATGAGTGTGCCAGGTATACACAAATAGGTTTATAACCAGAGGAATCTCAGGGACCATCTGTTATAGGCCCTCCTCAGATAAATGAAAAAAATACACAGGAAGTTAAAGAGAGACTCCCAAATTCACACTGAACTGAACCGGTCACCAGCCCCATTCTTTACCACTCCTAAGTGACTTGTCCTATCATCTCGCCCTGCACCCATTCTTGCAGGTCCTGACCCTGCTTCTCCTCACAACCCTACCCCTATCTGATCACCCATCCACCCACACAGACACAAATACATGCACACATGTATGTGTATCTGACAAGTAAGAGAGAACAGTGGTGTATTGAGTTGGAAGTGCCAGGAAAGCAAGTAGAGAAGATTAAAGCAAGGAATGTCTCTGTGTTAATATCTCTTCTACTATTTACTCATTTTCTGCCCTTGGCCTGATTTCTTACTCCTTCTCTATGCCTTAGTTTCCTCATTTGTCAGAAGGAAGTAATCTCACAGCACTGTGGTAAGCATTAAATGAGATACTGCTTGAAATGAACTTAACCCAAGTGCCTGACACCCATTAAATATCAAATGTCCACTATTAATATCATTTATTCTATTAGTACTATTGAATTGACTAGAATTCTCAGAATATTCCCAGAGGGTGGCATTGGGGTTGTGACTGTGCCTTTTTAGTGTAGATCCTGCCAAAAGTACATATCCGGTACTATTGAATTGCACTTATTTCTTTCTCCTTAATGAAGACAACAGTTCATTAGGTGAAAGAATTTGGCACTACCACTACCCATTATCATCACTCAAACATAAGCAAAAACTGTGTATAGCTTGTAACTAGAGGCCAAGTGGCTCAGTTAGAAGGACTGAATGGTCATTCCCATCATTACAGAAGGAAGAAAATAGGAATACCCTGGCATGAATCATACAAATTACTGGAGCACCAAGGAAAGGAGAAAGAAGTATCACAAGCACCGTGTACCTTAGATGAATTTAATGTCCAATATCATGGGGACAGCTGACTTACCTGTGGGTCCATTAGGGCCCATACCCATGAATACTATGGTGTGCGCTCCATCCTCTATATCAGCTGTGGCTTTGGAAACCATACAGGTCTCTGAAATTAGTGCTACTAGAGATCAGACCAAAAGATGAGGAAAATGTTAGCATTTAATAGCCTAGATTCAGATCCTGAATAACTCCTTACCAATGTTGTCCTTTGAAGAGTATTTATCCCCCCAGAAAACTTGAGATCACATCTTCTCTGTGGAACTCATAATTGGGGTATGATGGTAAATATGCAATGGAATGATTGCACAACAGGTGAGCGTTATGTAGGCTGGATAGGGTTGAAATGTCTGCTGTTTTATTGCCAATAGCAGTGAGGTGGAGAAGTATCTTCTAACTGTAGTGAGGCTCCCAGCACTCATCAGAGCCATTGTGCTTCTGGTCTCAAAGGCATCTTTAAGTGTGATAGTCTGTATTGTGGCTAATGTATAAGGACAACTTTCCTCAGCCCAGGAGAAACCACCAAGGGAGGATGTCACAATGAGCCTGCTCACTCAGTTCCAGACTACAAAATACTTAAGTTGTCAGCAGTTAAGCAAATTTGTCTTCATCAAACAACACAATGGTGAAATATTAGTCAAGTAATGTTTCATTCAAAAATAAAAACCAGAGGCATCCAAGATGGCTTCAGAGGAGCTTCCTTGCTTTATCTCCCAAAGGATCATCTAGATTAGCCAGTAGTATATTACATGTAGAGAGTTCTCTGGCATGTGGCAAAATTAGGACAGCTCTTAAACATCAGAGACGAAGAAGACATAGTAAAGGCTGTAGTTTAGCACAGGAATTTGCCATACAAACTGTGCTCACAGCTACTAGGCCAGTGACCCTGACAAGGGGAGAGCTAGTGTGAAGGCATACCACACCCTGGTGATGGGAAATACCAGGTCCCTAATGAAAGAAAAGGAACATGGACACTGTGCTGGCCTGCAGGCCACTTCCCTCACCTCTCAGAACTTGTGAGGCTCACTGAGAACTCACAAAGATGGGTGAGTCCCATCTTTTTGCAGAAAACTATGGAAACAGACTGGGCCAAATGAAGGATCAAATCAGTGACATTTAAGATAATAATGCACAAATTCAGGTGGAAGAAAAGAGAGGAAATATGAAGAAAAAATGAAAAAAACACATCAAGAACTACTCAACTCCTTTAGGAAAGGCAACATAAGTATAAAGGGTATCCCAGAAGGGGAATTGAGAAAGAGGACAAACAACTCATTTAAAAAAGAACTGTAGGGGCAGGAAGGGCTCTGAGCAGGTTTCTATCATCTATACAGATTGGGTAAAGAAGGAGTCCTGGAGCCCTCAGTGGCTTTCTCAGGCTTTTATTGAGCTTTACATGTAGTGTGGCAACCAGGTACAGGGCAGGCAGGGATGGCCTCCAAGCCCCCAGCAAGTCTTAACTCTGGGCTTCTCTCTCTCTCTTCAAGTTTGCTTTCCCCCTTCTCCCTCCTGCTTCTCTCCTGCTTCTCAGGTGACTATCTCAATACTACTCCCATGGCCCACAGAAGTAAATAAGTCAGTTTGCAACTATGTAACAATAGCAGGTGCCCCATCAGGCAGGCAATCCTAATGGTGGCAGAAAAGCCTGAGAACTCTTTACCCTACAGGAACTAAATATACAATTCTATAAAATTAAAAGAATACCTAGTTATCTAGCTATAATGACATCTACACCAAAACATATTATTATAAAACTGTGAAGAATTCAAGACAAAGAACATTGAAACTGTTTAGGGGAATAAAACAGGCACCCAATAAAGATACTCCTGTAAGATTTGTGAAGAAACCTGAGGCAAAAAGAAACCCTGGGCCTCTCGTGGTGGCGCAGCAGTTGAGCGCTGGGCTGTGAGGCTGCTCTGCAGCGCCAGTTTGTTCCCCGGCAGCAGGCGAGGGTTCCCCCCCCCCAAAAAAAAAACCCTACAGGTAAAAAGAGAATGACATGATACATTCAAAATACTTAAAAATAAAAATTCCTACCAAGGGAGTGCAAACTGGTCCAACCACTATGGAGAGCTGTGTGGAGATTTCTTGACCTACTAAACATACAGCTTCCATATGATCCAGCAATTTCACTCCTAGGGATTTACCCAAAGGACACAGAAACATCCATTCCAAAGAGCACCTGCACCCCTATGTTTATAGCAGCACTATTTACAATAGCTAAGCTTTGGAAACAGCCCAAATGCCCAAAAATAGATGACTGGATCAAGAAGATGTGGTACATATACACCATGGAATATTACTCGGCATTCAAAAAAGATAAACACATGCAATTTGCAGCAACATGGATGGCGCTGGAAGGGATCATGCTCAGCGAAATAAGCCAGAAAGAAAAAGAAAAGTACTGGATGGTCTCACTCATAGCAGGAATCTAGAAAACTTAAATAAGGGACCAGGAAAAAGAATAACTATAAGAAAGTGAAAATCAAAATCAACAAAAAACTATGAACCAGAGACACTCTATGGGGGGTAGAGGGCGGGAGGGGCGGGATTGGGGTCAAAATAAGGGGGTTGTAATTGTATGGGGAATATAAAAATAAAAGTTAAATTAAAAAAAAATTCCCACCAAGAACATTATATTCTACAAGACTGTCCTTCAGAAATGAGGGAAAAGTAAAGACCTTCCCAGACAAAAAAAGAGCTTAAGGAGTTTGCCAACACTAAGATCTCTCTTACAAGAAATGCTGACTGGAGCTATCCTATCTAGATCAAAAGAATAAAATCCATTAAAAAATGAACAAGAAAATAGAAAAAGAAAAGTAAAGATAAAATGACAGTAGCAAATCCTCATATATCTATAATCACCCTAAATGAAAATGGATCGAACTCACCAATAAAAAGGCACAGAATGGCTGCTTTAGTCAGAAAACAAAACCCAACTTTCTGCTAGCTCCAGAAAGAAATATAGGCTCAAAATAAATGATTGGGAGACAATCCTACAATGAAATGGTACTCAACAAAGGGAGGTACAGATAAAATATCAGATAAATAGGCATCCAGTTAAAAATGTAACAAGAAACTGAAATTGATATTGTAAAGGCAAAATGAAACAGCATCCATTGTGCCTGCCCATCTGGCTGAGTTCATGAAGTCAAAGTGAACTGCAAAGTCTCCTCCCAGGTTTCCTCCCAATTCTTCCTCAACCTTATCAAGGAACCCTTTCCTCCAGAAGTAGTAAGAAAGAAGTATAAAGGTGGCAGTGCAATGGGGATCTTTGTCCCTACCCCATGTTTCTTAAAGAGTATTTCATTTCTGTGTTTTTCATCCTTCTGGCCAGAGGTAAAGTGATGAATCTTCTCCCAAGACTTGGCATAATAATATAAAAGGCCATAGTGAAGGAAAGTCTCAGATTGGTAGTTCTGAGGCAGAGGAGGTCATATTATCTAAGGGATAAATTTGTATGCTTCTCTACTATACTAGAAGCAAAACAGCCTCAAAAAAATTATACGATGGGAGCATTGAGGCAGTTGTGCTGAGATTTCATCACACATAACCTTGTGTCTGAAACCCAAAGTGACTTTTCTAAGTAGCCATAACCCTGCAAAAGAGAGCAAATACCACCAGATTGCCTGACATTTTCTTTTTTAAATTTCAAGCATTCCTAACTCAAATCAACTATTGATCTGTTGCTTGGTAGTCCCAATGCAATTAAGTGAAGTCATATTCATTTCTGTTAAAAACAACAGTTTTGAAACCTTAGTCTTCTCTCTCCTATTCTCCTACTATATCTTTGTTAAGCCTAACAGCAAACAGGTAGTGTGAAGGGGCAGTTCACAGAAAAGAGAATTTTTCTAAACCTTAAATGTAAATCTTCAAAGTTGAGTTGTGTGCTGTAGACTGTATCCTACTTTAAAAATCAAATTTATTTACTCACTTCTTACTTTAAATCCCTCTTGGCAGATGCTACAAAAAACCTACAGAGACAGGTTTGTTGTGAGTCTAGTCATCACCCAAATGCAATACGGGATTCAACTAAGGTGATGAGTGGAACTCTACCTAGGAGAGATGGAGAAGACAGATGAGAAGTAGAGACTCAGGACAAAGAAATATGGGTGGTGCTCTAGGATCAGTGAATTGAATGGTGGTTTTTTTTTTAAAGATTTATTTATTTATGCAAGAACTGGGGTACAGGCCAGATATGCGGGAGGATGAGAGGATTCACCAGAGACAGAGGGGGAACAGAACAGGCAGACTGACTGAAATAAACTGCTGAGGGGAGCAGCAGGCAAGACAGGAGAGGTCTGCCACGCATTGTGGGTGTTTCCGCAGCCGGTGGGGATCGAACCGGCACTGCAGATTGAACTGTAGTTGAATGGTTTTAAAAATAATCTCATTTTTAAGGGGTGTGTGTGTGTGTGTGTGTGTGTGTGTCTCCTATACTGGTGGTGGAAGTCCAGTGTTCAGTCCTGAAAGCTGCACATATTGAGCTCCTGGAAGTTCATGGTACTCTGGTTTATCTGTTGAAGAACATTCTCTTAACCTCTGTCAGTTAACCTGACAGAGTTGGCCAGGAAAAGATAACTGAATGGATTCTTGGTTTGTCTGTTCATAGCAACATTTATCAGAGTTTTGGTTCTACTCCTGCTGGAGTGCCTGCTACCTCAAAGCTTCTGGTAATCAAATCTGTCTGGCAATCAGTCAGGAAGGAAGTAGAGGGAGGCATGTAATGTCTGGTTGTCTCATTTTCTATGACTTTCAGTGCTGTTGATATGCAGTGCTAAAGTTCTTTACTTCATTAGCACATACAAGCAAGAAAACAAATGGATCAACTTTAAGAGGAGACCATCTGAAAAAATGAATTGTCCCATTTTTTCTGAATATTCAGTTCCTTGGTCTGCTATATAAGCACCAAGTACAAGGGTGATTGAATTGCAAAAAAAAAAACTAAAATAAGGAATTGCCCTATTGAACTTTCATATTTCCCAAAGGTAAAAAGGCTAATTTGGTTCTGCATTTTTCTTGCTTCTTTGTTGAGAATCAGTAGCCCCACCTCAGCTCTTAACTCCATGCTTGCTGAGTCACCCAGAAAAAGCCCTTAGAGTGAAGAATGTTGCTCTCTGACCTGATGTAACCATCCAAAGTTTGTTCCCTGCCCATACCTAACAGTTTTCTCCCCACTGCACTGAGGTAACCATATCAGGTGACACCTGATTTATAACTGTCTTCTCAGATTGAGTACCCTACATATCCCATTTCATATTTTATATATATATAATATATAATACTATATATAATATATAATATATATAATACAGATAATATGTATACTCAAATTATATATATATATATATATATATATATATATTATATGAGCAGACTAATTACAGGGAATTGGAGGAAAGGAAATGAATTTTCTCCTGAAGGCTCTGATCTTGAGTGCCTTTCTTTCTGTCTCCTCAGCTCCATTTGGCAGCCCTGGCATCACTAAAGGGAGATATAGTAGAGCTTAATAAACGTCTGCAGCAAACAGAACGGGAACGGGACCTTCTGGAAAAGAAACTGGCCAAGGCACAGGTAAGGGATCTGGAATTTTTTATTGTTTTAAAATAAAACATAACTTTGGAAATTTCATAAAAATAAATTATAGCTTAATGAGCAAACTTTCATGTAACCATTGTCCAGGTCAAAAGTAGAATTTGCCAGTATCCCAGAAGTCCCTCCTATATCCTATTTCAACCCGATTTTCCCTCCAAGGAAGATGAGCACTACTGTAAAATTATTTTAGTATTTCTGGTATTTCTTTACAATTTATCACTGAAGCTTATATGTCCCTAGAGAGTTGTTTACTCTTGTCCATTTAAAAGCTGTGACTCCTTTGACTCTCTTAATCTACTGGTTTGTCCCCCATTCTTTGTCTGCTTTATATTTAATCCATTAAAACCTGACCATTTGACCTGTAGTGTTCTGACCTGGATGTTGCTTGTTGCAAACTCATGGTACAGTTCAACACATTCCCCTGTCTGCAGTACATCCTGCAAATTGGCAGCTGGATCCAGAAGTCAGTCAGTTCAAGCCAAGTACCTTTGGTGAGACCATGGAGCATATTTGCTTCTTTCAATGGGAAGCACATAATGTCTGTTTGTCTTATTGTCTGAGATGTTAGTTGTTTTTGATAACTTAGTACCCAAAAATTCATTAATCCATTAGGACTTTTAAAATCATTGTGTTTTAGTTCTAACATTTCTTTCTCAGTATTCATTGGAATGTTTTTTATACAGATCTCTCCCATCATCTATAATTTGTTTCAACAGTGGTTTAGTTCATAGAGAAAAGCAGGATGAACACTTAATTTTTTATTTACTGCTTTTCAAGATCATGAACTGATTCCCTGTGATCTTCTGAAATTGCCCAATCATTTTTTGAAATACTATTCTAAAATTAATTAAACATTTTTAGATTTCAATCAACTAATTAATTTCCTTGTTGAAACTCAAATTATACAGTTTTTAGCCAGTGAGAATATTCATGTTGGCTCTTGAGTCATCTGGCATAAACCTAGAAATTATTCCAGATTCATTTAGTACATTCCTGGATAACCATCCCCCTGCTTTTTCTCAGTAAGAAATGGTCATTCAAGACCACAGTCTGGGTGCAAATGGTTACTTATTGTTTACAGTTGCTCATTGTTTTAGAGCCTCTTTTTTTGTTGGAGACAAGAAATTATTTATTTTCTATACGTATATATGTATGTATGCATGAATATTAATATGAAATGCCTTACAATTTCTTGGGGGCCTCCCTGGTGGTGCAGGGGTTCAAGTCTCAGTGCTATCAAGCTATTGCCAGCCACTGTGGCATGAGTTAGATCCCTGGCCAGGGAGCAGCAGACCTCTCCTGTCTTGCCAGCTGTTCCCCACAGCAGTGTATTTCAGTCAATCTGCCTGTTCTGCTCCACTCTGTCTCTGGTGAATTCTCTCATCCCCCACACCTCTGGCCTACACCCCAGTTCTTGTATGCTTAAATAAATAAAAATAAATCTTTTAAAAAATACTTTACAAGTTCATACTAATTTCCCCAGTTCAGTTTCAGATTACAGGGCATTTTTATTTATCATCTTCCATATTTTATTTCTATTTCCTTTCTTTCATACTAAGAATCCTGCTTCTTAATGTTATAGAAGATGATCGAATTGGATAGTCCATAATTATGGATTTGTTTTGTCCCATATTATTTACAAAGTCTCTTAATACTATTACTATGACAAATATAGTTACTGAGAATTTTTTTTAAATGTCCACTGTACTCTCTTCATTCCTCTAAGTTATTGTAGTTTACTAAGTCCAAGAAATTACATTTTATAGTCTCCCTTTTAGTCCTCATTTAGTCTTCCACATGTAACTATATATTTAATATCATGGCCTTAATGTGAGTTTCCCTCTATTTAATTACATTTATGTATATATGTTGGTTTGTCGGCTGGCTGATTGATTTTGTATATGTGATGTGTGTGTATATGTTTATTAGTAGACTGATTGCCTAATCTTATTTTCTAGTAGATATCTCAGGGAGGATTCATGGGAATAATGTTCACCAAGTTTTTTCATGGTGTTTGTGCCTTTCATATTTGAAAGATATTTTTGCTGGATATAAAACCCTTGGGTCATCTTTTCTTTACTTGGATATATTGCTTTATTTTCTTTGGGGATAGCATGTTACTCTCAAAGTCTGATAACATGATTTTCTTTCCCTCACAAAACACTTATTATAGACTCCCATAGCATTTTTATCTTTTTTAATTTTAGTCATTCTACTTTAATATTCTATATTTGCTGTGTATTCTTTTATAAAACCATTTTTCTTAATTTCAGGTACTTTTTAAACATTACATTTAAACATTTCAGTGTTTTGTTTGTTTGTTTGTTTGGTTTTTTGTGGTACCCTCACTGGCGGCCGGGGAATAAACCGGTGCTGCAAAGGCTACGGGCAGCCTCTCAGCCCAGCGCTCAACTGCTGCACCACCAGGGGAGGCCCTAAACATTTCAGTGTTTAATATTAGTTTTGTACCCTTGCTTTGGTTTTTATATTCAAGGATGCTTATTGTATTTGTATATTAGATCTTCTTTGCCTATCTTCAATATCTATCTCCATTGCAAATCCTCACCCAACTCCTAACCCCCCCTCACTCTTGCTCTCTCTCTCTTTACTTTGTTTTCCCTGTTATTCATCTTTTATGTCTCTTAGAATACATGTTGTATTTATTCCCTCATATGACTTCTACTTTACTCTTTGTTTCTGAGATGCATTTCTTTTTTTTTTTTTTTCCTGATTCTTTTCTGTATTCTATCACCTCACTGCTGGGTCTTCCTAATTCTAAATTATGCTCTTTTGTGTCTTTTCCTTAAACTATTGTAGTTTGTTTTGAAATAGGCTATTGCTTTGAATTATTTCTGATCCATTTTTGTTATGCTTTCAAGGGTTATAGTGATGCTATTTTGCTATTTTTTCCTCGTTGTTACAATTTTGTTGGAATTTAACAGTTCATACTTTCCTGTTTTCTTTTTTTTAATTATTTCTTTTTTAAAAAAAGATTTATTTATTTATACAAAAACTGGCATACAGGCCAGAGGCACAGGAGGGTGAGAGAATTCACCAGAGACAGAGGGGGGAGCAGAACAGGCAGACGGACTGAAGACACTGCTGAGGGGAGCAGTGGGTGAGACAGGAGAGGTCTGCCGCACCATGTAGGAATCTCCCTGGCCAGCCAGGACTTGAACCCGAGATGCAGAGGCTGCATGCAGCTTCACAGCACATCGCTCAACCCGCTGCATCATCGGGGAGGCCCTCCTGTTTTCATTTTTTTTTTTTAAAGATTTATTTATTTATTTATACAAGCACAAGCACTGTGTACAGTCAGAAGCACTGGAGGGTGAGAGATTTTACCAGAGCCAGAGCAGGGAACAGAACAAGGAAGTACACTGCTGAGGGGAGCAGTGGGCGCGGCAGGAGATCTGCGCACCATGTGGGACCCTCACCCGGTGGCCGGGGATCGAACTGGCGCTGCAGAGGCTGCGGGCAGCTTTGCAACCCACCGCTCAACCACTGTGCCAACGGGTAGGCCCCTATTTTCATTTTTATGTGAACTTTTAGGAGGCAAGGTTAAGGTGACTTTTTTTAAGTTTGTAGAGTTTATTTGTTTCTTATTTTCATGTAGTCAAAAATGTGGCAGCCCACTTTCTGATAGTCCCTGGCTCTTTTCACTCTTGCTCCAACCTGGATATATCCTTTTGACTTTGTTACCCCATCCTGTTAACTTTTGATACTATTCCAAGCAGTTTCTCTTCCTAAAAGGGAGTCCTGGGGCTAGTCTTGAAAGTTCATAGGGACTAACTGCTTTAACTTCATCAGATCCTTACTCACTCACTCATTCAGAGCTCCAGCAAAACCCCTTCTATTTTAGCAGCTGTTTTCCAGTTGACCTACCTCACATTCACATGAATACTTACTGGTTATTTTTCAGATTTTCCAGTTCTCAGGTCCTTTGGTCCCTGTGCTTCTACCCACACAGGCACCATTCAGTCTTACGGATGGTGTTGGTTTGTGCTTACCTAGTTGTGCTTATTCTTAAAGGGGACACTGTGATCTAGGCATTTGGTTTTGCTATATAGATGTTCTATGTGTTTTTATGTAGGAATTTAAAGAGCTTGGCAAACCAAGATGCCACAGTCATTGATCTAAAGTAGTGGCCCATGGAAAGATTTGAAGTTCTTTTGTCATAATCAGAGATTATTTGAGTAGGTAGAAAAGACCTTTTATATTTGATCATTTGACAGACAACAGAGAAACTAAGTTGCTTACCCAAGATCAAATGAATAGTTTAACCCCAGAAATAAGACAAGGCCACAAGTGTATTTTATTCATACAGGATGTTATCCATGACCAAGAAATTTAAGTTTTTTCAATGAAAACAATAGTTAAAATATTTTCCTTCTGATAATATTTTCCTTCTGATAATAGAAAAAATTCTCTGGCAAATTAAAATTTTGAAAAATGCTTTTTAAAGTTTCATAAGTTTTTTTTAGAAAGTGGTTATTTTCATATTAAAGAAATAATAAAATGGTGTTAGGCAACTATTTTCTAACTTGCAGCTGTCCAACGAAAACCACTGTTAATAGTTCTTATCAGTGAATATTTTTATAAAAAGAAAAAAAAATTGGGCCTCCCTGGTGGCGCAGTGGTTGAGCGCTGGGTTGCGAAGCTGCCCACAGCCTCTGTGGTGCCGGTTCGATCCTCAGCTGCTCCCCTGCCACTGGAGGAGGGTCCCACAAGGCACGCAGACCTCTCCTGCCGCCTGCTGCTCCTCTCAGCAGTGTACTTTGGTCCTTCGGCCTGCTCTGCTCCCCGCTCTGGCTCTGGTGAATTCTCTCACCTCCTGCGCTTCTGACTGTACCCAGTGCTTATATAAATAAATAAATAAATCGTCAAAAAAAAGGAAAAAAAGACATCTCCAAAATTAAAAAAAAAAGAAAAAAGAAAAAAATTGTGAATGATTTCACCAGAAGTTGGTGTGTACTTTACAGGAAGTTATTCATTAAAATTTGAGACTGCATGGCATTAGAAAACAAAATCCAACCTTCTGCTGTCTCTAGGAAACACACCTAATTGCAAAAGATAAACATACATAGATAGTAATGAAACTAGACCACTACCTCTCACCATACACAAAAAACAACTCAATGGATAAATGATCTGTATATTAGATCTGAAACCATAAAATATATAGAATAAAATATAAGTAAAACACTACAAGACATACATCTCAGTAACATCTTTAAAGACTCATCACCCAAAGCAAAGAAAGTCAACGAAAAGATAAACACCTGGGATTATATCAAACTGAAAAGCTCTGTATAGCAAAAGAGACATTAACCAAAACAAAGAGACACCCCACTGATTGGGGAAAATCTTTACACTCTATACAACTGATAAGGAACTGATCACGACAATATAGAAAGAACTCACACAATTCAACAAAAGCAAAGTAAACAATCCAGTCAAGATATGGGCAGAAGAATTTAAAAGACATTTCTCCAAAGAGAATATGCAAATGGCCCACAGGCATATGAAAAAATGTTCAATATCCCTTATAATCAGGGAAATGCAAATCAAAACTACACTGAGATACCACCTTACACCAGTAAAAATGGCACATGTCAAAAAAACAAGCAACAACAAATGTTGGTGAAAAAAGAACTTTCCTGCATTGCTGGTGGGAGTGCAAACTAGTCCAACCAGTATAGAAAGCTGTCTGCACATTCCTCAGCCTACTAAAAATGGAGCTACCTTATGACCCAGCAATTCCACTCCTAGGGATCTACCCAAGGGACACAAAAACATTGATTCAAAAGAGCATCTGTACCCCAATGTTTATTGCAGCACTATTTACAATAGGTAAAATCTGGAAACCATCCAAATGCCAAAAAAATAGATGACCAGATCAAGGAGATGTGGTATATATATACACAATGGAATATTATTCAGCAATCAAAAAAGATAAACTCATGCCATTCACAGCAACGTGGATGGAGCTAGAAGGAATTATACTCAGTGAAATAAGCCAGAAGTGAAAAGAAAAATATCAGATGGTTTCACTTATAACAGGAATATAGGAGAACAAAATAAGACATCTGTGAAAAAAATAATAACAGTACAAAACACAACAAAGCAAAAACAGACAATTATAAACCAGAGACATACTGCAGGGGAGGAGGAAGGAGAGGGGTGAGAGGGAGGGAGGAGCACAGGAGACTGTGGTGATGGTGCATGGGTGCCTTGGGGAAGGAAATTCTATGGGGACTAAATCTGAGGGGGTGAAGGGAAGCAAATATTGTTTAAAAAATGTAAAAAAATGATAAATGTTAAAATTTAAAAAATTAAAAAATAAAATGGCATAACAAAAAAATAAAAATAAACAATGATGTAAAAAATATATACAAAAATTAAAAATAAATAAATACATATATAGATAGAAAGTAAAGGGCTGGAAAACATTCTACATGCAAATGGACCCCAAAAGTGGGCAGGGACAGCTATACTTATATCATATAAAATAGACTTCAACTAAAAAATATGACAAGAGACATAGGTGGACATTATATAATGATCAAGGGGGAAATATACTAGGAAGACATAACACTCTTCAATACATACTCACCAAATGAAGGAGCACCAAAATGCATTGGACAATTACTATCATCTCTGAAAACAGACATTGGAGAAAATACATATGTAATAGGAGATTACAACAACCCACTGTCACCAAGGGAATGGTCAATGAGACAAATAATGAACAAGATACTTGAGCCCTAAATAATGACCTAAACCACATGGGCCTAACAGACATCTATAGGACACTGAATCCAAAAATATCTGAACACAAATTTTCTCAAGCATACATGAATCATTATCTAGGATTGACCACATACTGGACTACAAGACAAACATCAAAAGATACATGAAGATCAGAGTGATAACACCTATCTTCTCTGATCATAAAAGCATCAAACAAGAAATCACCCACAAAAAAGAAAGCAAGGAACCCTTCCATTTCATGGAGATTGAACCCAACATTACTGGAAGACCATTGATTAATGAGGAAATCAAAGAAGAAATTAAAAAAAAATACACTGAGATGATGCCAGTGAGGACACAACTTTCCAGAATGTATGGGACACAGCAAAAGCAGTATAAGAGCAAAGTTTACAGCATACAGGCTCACATCAAGAAACAAGAAACCCAAAGAAACATGTTATCCTATCTCAAAGAACTAAAGAAAACAAAAAATCCCAAAACCCAATAAAAGAAAGGAAATAAGTTTTCAAGCAGGAATAAATAAAATAGAAATCAGAAAGATAATACAAAAGATCAATGAAACCAAAAGATGGTTCTTCAAAAAAATAAGAGAATTAGACAAAGCCAGGATCACAAAGAAAACTCAAATAAATGGGATCATAAATGAAAGAGGAGAAATTACAACAAACAAAGCAGAGTCCAGAAGATAATCAGAAATTGCTATGAACATTTATATGCAAACAAATTCAACAATCTAGAAGAGATGGAAAATTTTTAGAACTATGCAATCATCTAAAGCAGGATAAAGAAGAAACAGAAAACCAGGAACAGATGGTTTCACAAATGAGTTCTACCAAATGTTCAAAGATGAAGTAATACCTATCCCACAAGAATTCTTTCAAAAACTTGAGAAAGAAGAACTACTACCAAAAACATTTTATGAAGCCAAAATTACACTAATCCCAAAACCAAAGACAACACACACGCACGCACAAAACAGAACTACGGCTCAATCTCCTTAATGAATACTGATTCTAAAATCCTCAGTAAAATCTGAGCAAACTGAATCCAACAATACATCAAAAGGATCATACACAATGGCCATGCAGGATTTATTCCAGGGACACAAGGATCATATTAAAAGATGCTGAGAAAACATTTGACAAAGTTCAACAATCGTTTTTGATGAAAGCTTTTGATATTCTTGGGATAGAAGGAACATACCATAATAAAATAAAAGCCAGATATGACAAACACACAGCCAATATCATTCTCAATGGTAAAAAACTGAAAACCTTCCCTCTAACATCTTCAAAAACACAAAGATGTCCACTCTCACCACTGATTTCAAATATAATGCTGTAATTCCTCACTAGAGCAATAATGCAAGAGAAAGACATACAGGAATCAAAATAGGGAAAAAAGTAAAACTATCACTATTTCTACATGATCTGATAATATATAGAGAGAACCCTAATGAGTAAAACTTATTAAAACAATAAAGCAGTTCAATAAAGTAGCAGATTACAAAATCAGCAACTACAAATCAGTAACCTTCCTATATGCAAACAATCAGTCTAAAGAAGAAATTAAGAGAACCATTCCCACTTACAACTGTACCAAAAATAATTAAATACCTGGGAATAAACCTAGCAAAGGAAGAGAAAGACGTATACAAAGAAAATTATAAAACACTCTTAAAATAGAAGAAGAGACAAAGAAGAGACAAACAGGGGAAAGACATCCCCTGTTCATGGATTGGAAGAATTAATGGTATCTAAATGGCCATCCTGCCAAAAGAAATTTACAATTTCAGCTCAATTCCAATAAAAATATCAATGGCATTCTTCAAAGAAATATAACAAACATTGCCAAAATTCATATGGAGCCACAAAAGAACTCAAATAGCCAAAGATCTCCTGACTAAAAAGAAGGAGAATGGAGATATCACACTCCTAGACTTCTTTTTTTTTAAAAAAGATTTATTTATTTATTTTATGCAAGCACTGGGTACAGTCAAAAGTGCAGGAGGGTGAGAGGATTCACCAGAGACAGAGCGGGGAGAAGAACAGGCAGACTGATGAAATACACTGCTGAGGGGAGCAGCGGGCATGGCAGGAGAGGTCTGCATGCCATCTGGGACACTCGCCAGCAGCTGGGGATCCAACTGGTGCTGTGGACGCTGCAGACAACTTTGCAGCCCAGTGCTCAACTGCTGCGCCATCAAGGAGGCCCACTCCTAGACTTCTAATCATACCACTAAACCATAAAAATAAAACAGAATGGTACTGGAACAAAAACAGACACACAGATCAATGGAATCAAACTGAAAACCTGGAAATAAAGCCACATATATATGACAAAGTAGCAAAGAATATGCAATGGAACAAGGATAGTCTCTTCAAATAAATGGTGCTGGGAAAAATGGATTGCTGTGGTCTCTTTTCCACCAAGGGCCTCTGCACCTGTGTGTGCATGGCCTCTCTGTAAGCCTGTGTGTGTGTACAAGAATTGGATAAGGCACTCCTTCATTACTGCCTTGAGACAATGGCCCACATCACAAGGTGCCTGGGGATGCCTAGGTAACCCATTGAATGATTGTGTGGTCAGGGTCCAAGATGGTCTGGGAGTAGCTCGGAAATTATGCCAAGCACCTGCATTGGAAGTAGTCCCTGTATACATGGCCAACATGTCCCATCCTCCTCCCCATAAAATTGATTACCCTTTGATCTCTTTGAAGCCCTGGTCCCCATAAAGATGAATACCCTTCGTTTCCCCTGGACTCTTCTGCCATTGTCACAGAATCAATCATGCTTGTTCATTATTACTAAGTAAATAGCAAGTGGGCTGCTCACTGAGCAGCAGAGTCATGCCTTACACAACTGCTCCTTGACTCATCTCTTGACATGTCCCCAGGAGCGTGCTGGTGCATCCTTGACCACCAGAAATTGCTACATACAAAAGAATTAAAATAGACTACTACCTCACACCATACACAAAAATGAAATCAAAATGACTAAAAGTCTTGAATATGAGACCGAAACTATAAAATATATATAAAAAAAAAACAGACAAGTACTCCATGATGTACATCTCCAAAACAACTTTGAGGACTCTTCCTTTCAAGCAAAGAAAATGAAGGAAAAGATAAACCAATGAGACTACATCAACTAAAATGCTCCTATACAACAAAAGAAACAGCAACCAAACTGAAGAGACAGCCTACTGATTGGGAGAAAATATTCACACTCCATATAACTGATAAGGGACTTATTTCAAAGATCTACAAAGAACTCATATAACTCAACAAAAACAAAGCAAACAATCCAGTCAAAAAATGGACAGAAGAGCTGAAAAGACACTTCTCCCAAAAGGAAATGAAATTGGCCATTAGGTATATGAAAAAATGTTCAACATCACTTATAATCAGGGAAATACAAGTCAAAACTACAATGAGATACCCCCTTACACCAGTAAGAATGGTACATATTTAAAAAAAAAAAAAAACTAGCAACAACAAATGTTGGCAAGGATGTATTGAAAAAGGAACTCTCCTACACTGCTGGTGGGAATGCAAACTGCTCCAACCACTATGGAAAGCTGTCTGGAGGTTCCTCAGACTACTGAAAATTGAAGTACCATATGACCCAGCAATTCCACTCCTAGGAATCTACCCAAAGGATACAAAAACATTAATTCAAAAGGATACCTGCCCCCTATGTTTATTGCAGCACAAGACTTGGAAACAACCCAAATCCTGAAAATAGATGACTGGATCAAGAAGATGTGGTATATATACACAATGGAATACTATTCAACAATCAGGAAAGATAAACTAATATTCTCAGCAGCATGGATGGAGCTAGAAAGGATTATGTTCAGTGAAATAAGTCAGAAGGAAAAAGAAAGATATCAAATGGTTACACTTATAGGAGGAATATAGGGGAACCACATAGAGGATCAGGGGAAAAATAGTAACAATAAAAAAGACACAACAAAACAAAACAAAAATAGACAACTATAAATCAGATACATTCTGCAGGGGAGGGGGAGGGAGAGTGATCAAAACAGGGGTGGGAAGAGCACAACGGACTATGGTGATGGTGCACAGGTGAATTGGTAGTGGAAATTCTATGGGAACTACACTGAGAAAAGAAAGCAAACATTGTAAAAAAAAAAATGAACAATGATGTAAAATATATATAAATAAATAAATTGTTAAAAAAATTTAAACCCTTCAAAAAAAAAATAAAAACCACATACACACACATAATGAGAAACCACCTCATAGTTAGAATGGTCCATAGTAAAAAATCTGGCTGCAACAAATGCTGGCAAGGATTTGGAGTAAAGGGGGTCCTCTTATACTACTGGTGAGAATGCAAACTGGTCCAACGACTGTGGAAAACTGTGTGGAGGACCCTTAAATTACTAAAAATGGAGCTACCCTATCATCCAGCAATTCAACTCCCAGGAATTCACCCAAAGGACACAAAAACTAATTCAAAAGGCAAACTGCATTCCTGTGTTTACTGAGCATACTTTACAATAGCTAAAATGTGAAAACAACCTAAATGCCCCAGAACACATGAATGGATCAAGAAGATGTGGTATATATACACAATAGAATACTACTCAGAGCTTGAAAAAGATAAACTCATGCCATTTGCAGCAACATAGATGGAGCTGGAAGGGATTATTCTCAGTTAAATAAGTCAGAAGGAAAAAGAAAAATATCAGAGGATTACACTTATAGGAATACAAGGAAACCAAAGGGTCAGAGAAAACAAAACTAACAGGCAAATTATAGATCACAGATGTTCAATGAGGGAGGGGAAAGGAGGGGTCAAAACAAGGAAGGAAAGGAGCCTCCCCGGTGGTGCAGCAGTTGAGTGCTGGGTTGTGAAGCTGCCCGCAGCCTCTGCAGTGCCGGTTCGATCCCCAGTTGCTCCCCAGCCACTGGAGGAGGGTCCCACATGGCACGCAGACCTCTCCTGCCGCCCGCTGCTCCCCTCAGCAGTGTACTTCGGTCCTTCTGCCTGCTCTGCTCCCCGTTCTGGCTCTGGTGAATTCTCTCGCCCTCCCGCGCTTCTGACTGTACCCAGTGCTTGTATAAATAAATAAATAAATCTTTAAAAAAAAAAAAACAAGGAGGGAAGAGCACAAGGGACTATGGTGACAGTTCATGTGTGAGGGGGTGATGGTAGGTTTATGGAGACTACACCTGAGGGGAAAATTAAAATACTATACAAAAATGAACAACGATGTAAGAAAAATTTTTAAAAGGGAGAGAAAAAAATGTAAGCCTGCAAAGACAGAGTAGTTTATGCAGAAGATGGTAAGAGAATGATGGAAAACATTTCCTTTATTATGTTGAGATTGAGTACTCTTTGACTCACTTATAATCAAGACATTCCCATCTAATAGTTTATTTAGCTATATTGTTACTATTTATTTATTTTTAGTTTTTAAAAAATTATAAACCCTTGTTTATTTTTTCACAGTATAGAATTTTTCACCTCAGGTGAGGTCACATACTTTTCCCACCACCAAAATACCCATTGTTCTTCACTATAGTCCTTTGTGCTCTCTTCCCCCACTATTTGAACCCCTCCCCCTCTTTCACCCCTTCCTCCTCTCCTCTTGAATACCTCATATCTATGGTCTACTTAGAAGGGTTAGTCACAAAGTTTGTCTTTGTCTGATCCTTTGTTTGGTTTCTCTATATTCCACATATAAGTGAAAACATCTGGTACTTGTCTTTCTCCATCTGGCTCATAACTCTTATAATAATCCCTTCCACTTCCATCCATGTTGCTGCAAATGACATCAGTTTCTTTTTTGATCAGTGAGTAGTATTCTATTGTGTATATATACCACTTCTTGATCCACTCATCAGTTCAGGGGCATTTAGGTTGTTTCCATATCTTGGCTATTGTAAAGAGTGCTGCCATAAACATAGGTGAGCAGGTTTCCTTTTGAATTAGTGTCTTTGTGCTCTTTTGATAGATACCTAGGAGTTGAATTGCTGAATCACATGGTAAATCCATTTTTAGTCTTTTAAGGAATCTCCACACATCTTTCCATAGGGGCTGGACCAGTCTATATTCCCACCAACAGTGTAAGAAAATTCCCTTTTCTCCACACCCATACCAGCAGTTGTTGTTTCTGTTTTGTTTTTTTTTAATATGGCCCATTCTTACAGGCTTTAGGTAGTATATCATTGTGATTTTCATTTTAATTTCCCTAATTATTAATGATGATGTATATTTTTTTATATTTCTGCCACCCAACTGCATCTTTTCTTTGGAGACATGCTATTCTGCCCAAATTTTCTACTGGATTTTGTTTACTTTTTGTTGAATTATGTGAGTTCTTTGTAGATCTTTGATATAAATTCCTTATCATATGTATGGTGTACAAGTACTTTCTCCCATTCATTAGGATGTTTTCTTTGTTTTGTCATTGTATAGAAGCTTCTCATTTGATGTAGTCCCAGTTATTTATTTTCTGCTTTAATTTCCTTGCTGTTGGAAATGAGTCCACAAAAATGTTTCTGAAGTTTCTGTCCTGGAATGTTTTGCCTATGTTTTCTTCTATTTATTTTATGCTTTCAGTTCTTACATCCAAGTCTTTTATCCATTTTGAGCTGATTTTCATGTATGGTATGAGATAATGATCTAGTTTCATTCTTTCGCATATGGTAGTTCAGTTTTCCCAGCACCATTAATTGAAGAGGCTTTCCTTTTTCCAATATATATATATACTTTGCTTCTTTGTCATAGATTAAATTGCCCATATATGTGTGTGTTTTTTTCTGGACTCTCAGTTCTATTCCATTGATCTGTGCATCTGTTTTTGTTGAAATACTATGCTGTCTTGATTATTTTGATTTAGAGTATTGTTTGAAATCTACAGGTGTGCTGCCTCCATTTTTCCCTTTTTAATCAGGAGAAATTTTGTTATTCAGAGTTTGGGGGGTTCCATATGAATTTCAGTAAACTTTGTTCTATTTCTGCAAAGACTGCTGCTGGCATTTTTGCAGGGAATGCACTGAATTTTTAAATTGCTTTTGGTTAGTTAGCCATTTTGACAATGCAGATCCATGAGCAGGGAATGTCTTTCTTTGTGTCTTCTACTTTTTTAAACAATGTTTTATAGTTTTCCACTTATAGGCCCTTCACTCCCTTTATTAGGTTTAGTCCCAGGTATCTAATTTTTGTGTGTGAGATTGTAAATGTGATGGCTTTCTTAAGTTCTTCTAGTTCATTATTTGATTTTTGTGTGCTTTATTCTGATGCTGTATTCTGCTAAACTGTTTTTTTTTTTCAAAGAGTTTTTATTTGGGGTTCCCTATGATTGCTATTATATCATTTGCAAATAGTAATAGCTTTACTTCTTTTTCCCTCAATTTAGATTACTTGCTCTTGCCTAATTTCCCTTGCCTAATTTCCTAATTTCTAATAGTATGTTGAATAGTAGTAGCGAGAGAGGACATCCTTGCCTTGTACCAGATCTTAGTGGAAAGGCTTTCAGTCTTTTCACCATTCAGAATGATATTGCCTGCGGGTTTGTCAATTATGGATTTTATTATATTAAGATATGTTCCATGTATTTCCTATTTTCAGTGATATTCAAATAAATTGATGCTGAATCTTATCAAATGACTTCTCAACATCTATTGATATGATTGCATGGTTTTTTTTTTCATTGGTGTGGCAAATTACGTTATTTTTGGATGTTGAGCCAGCCTTGTGCTTCCAGTATACTTATTCATGATGTGTAATCTTTTTAATACAGTGTTAGATTCAATTTGCTAAGATTTTATTGAGGATTTTTGCATGTGTGTTCATTAAAGAGACTGGTTTCTGGTTTTCTTTCTTTGTGTTGTTGCTGGTTTTGGTATTTGTGTAATGTTGGCCTCATAAAATATATTTGTAAGAATTCCTTCTTTCTTGATTTTTGAAAGAGTCTGAGCAGGATAGGTATTAGTTCATCTTTGAAGATTTGGTCGCAGTCACTTGTGAAGCTATCTGGTCCTGGGCTTTTGTTTTGGGAAGAGTTTTGATTATTGTTTCGATTACCTTGCTTGTGATTGGTTTGTTCAGTTTTACTATTTCTTCCTTGTTCAGTGTTGGTTGATTCTATAGTTCTAAGAATCTGCCCATCCCATTTAGATTGTTTAATTTGTTTGCATATAAATATTCACAGTAAGCTCTTATTATTCTCTGAAAATCCACAGTGTTTATTATAACTTCTCTTTCATTTTTGATACTATTTATTTGAATTTTCCCCCTATTTTTTGTAGTGAGCCTAGCTAAAACTTCATCTATTTTGTTTATTAGTTCACTGAGCAAGTTTTTGGGTTCACTGATATTTTGGACTGTTTATTTTTTTTTTTCATTTATTTCTGCTCAATTTTCATTGTTTCCTTCCTTCTACTAGCTTTTGGATTTTTTAATTCTTTTTCTACTCCTTGAGATGAGAGACAAGATTGTTAAATTGGGCTCTTCCTAATTTGTTAATGTGGGTCTATATTGTGGTATACTTCCCTCTTAAAACTGTTGTGTCCTATACATTCTGAAAGGCTGTGTTCTCATTATCATTTGTTTTGACATATTTTTTATTTCTTCTTTTATTTCCTCATTAACCCAGTGGTTGTTCAGTAGTGTATTATTCATTCTCCACATATTAATGTATTTCCCTATTTTCTTTTTGTAGTTGATTTGTAGTTCTATATCTTTATGTTCAGAGGAGATACTTGTTATGATTTCAGTCTTCATGAATTCATTGGTGTTAGCCTTGACCCAATATGTGGTCAATCCTGGAGAATGACTCATGTGCACTGGAGAAAAATACACATTTGCACTTTTCATGAACTAAGCACATGCAGTCTAGTTCTTTGTTTAGGGTGATTATGTCCTTATTTATTTTCTGTCTTGTTGATCTGTCTGTTGGTGAAAGTGAGGTGCTGAAATCTCCAACCACGTATTTTCTCCACTGATTGTTTTCAGATTTGATAATAGGTTTCTGATGTATTTTGTTACCCCTTCATTTAGTAAGTATATATTGAGGAGGGTTATGTCCTTCTATTGTACTGTTCCCTTGATTGTTATATAGTGTCCATCCTTCTGTCTTTTTATCTTTTTTAAATGGAAGTCTTTTTTGTCTTACATAAGTAATGCTGTTCCTACCTTCTTTTCATTGTCTCTTGTTTGCAAGATTGTTCTCCATCCCTTTACTTTCAGTCTATGTTTATACTTCAAACTTAGGTATATTTCCTGGAGGCAGGAAAAGATTGTATTCTGTTTCCTAATCCAACTAGATACTCTGTGCTTTTATTTTATTGGTGAGTTCAGTCCATTGATGTTTAGAGCGATGTGTGTAAGTCTTTTCCTAACATTTTCTTCCTAGTTTTGTGGTGGTTCTAGTTAATTCTGTATTCAGTTCTTTGTGTTCATTTCTCTCTTTTGTTGAAATCCTCAAGCTCTTTGTGATATTTCTTAGGGGTGGGGCATGTGTAGATACATACTCCCTAATATTTTCTTTGTCTGAGAAGATCCTTCTTTCTTGTACGGGAAGGAGAAATTTGCAGGATAAAGTGTTCTTGCTTGGAAATTTTTGTCTTGGAGTATTTTGTACATTCCACTCCTTTCTTTTCTTGCCCATAGTGTCTCTTTGGAGATATCTTAAAACCTAATCTATGTTCTGTTATTGTTTATCTGTTTCTTCCACCTTATCAGCTTTATTATTTTTCTTTGTCTAAAACTCTTGGAAGTTTTACTACTCTGTGTCTTGCTGTAGTTTTTTTTTTTTTTTATTTAGGTAGCTTAGTGTTCTTTTTGCTTCTTGTATTTCTATGTTCAGTTACTTCAAGGTGGGGAAGTTTTCTTCCATTACTGCTTTAAATAGTTTATCAGTTGCCTTTCCTTTCTCTTCGCCTCTGGTATTCTTATGATTCTTATATTACCTTTCCTTGTGGTGTCAGATAATTCTCAAAGTGTTTACTCATTCTTTTACCTTTGTATCTCTCTTTCTTTTTCTATCTTGCTTCTTTCCTTTTTTTCATCTTCAAGATTACTGATTCATTCTTCCATTTGGTTTATTCTGCTTCCATGATGTTCTCCCCAATATTTTTCCTCCTCCATTGATCTTTTTACATCCTGCATTTCTGATATTTTCATGTTTAAAATTTCTGTTTCAATCTTCTTTTTGTTGATTATGTTTTTCATAGTATTTATTTCCTTTTCTGAGTTTTCTTTGTATTGTTCCAGTTGTTTAATTTTCTTAATTATGGCCATTTTGAATTCCATGTTTGATAGATAAATATGCTCTTCCATGTCTTTGTGGTTTAGTTCTGGGATTTTGTTTTCTCTCTGTGGTGTATTATCCCTCTGAGAGCTTTGTTGGCCATTTGTATTTTTCTTTCTCCCTGTTGTTTACTTTGAGGTTTGCTCTGCTGTTGTTGGGGGTTTTGTTTTTTGTGAGTCCTTCTCTCCTGCTATTGTATTACTTTATTGTTGGCCCACCTGCTGGAGCCTTATAGTATCTGTGGTGGTGCTACAACCTCCCCTGAAGCACTTCTGGACTTGTTTCTGGTGACTGGGAGGGCTGGGAAGGCACTCAGTCAAGGGCCTCAGTTGCTGGGAACTTACACTGCCCAGGAGTGGTGGTTCTGGGCCTGGCTCCAGTGGCAGGGTGGGCAGAGTGTTGCTGAAGATCCCTGATGAAGGGTGAGGTCCTGTGTAGTGTAAGATGGTCCATGCATCTGTTCCTTAGGCATTGATGGCTGAGGGCTGGGTGGCTGTACTGCCCAAAGGTGGCTTTGGGCTGGCGGTGAAGCATGAGGCTCTGTGTGGTCCAGTCTAGGGCATGTGTCTATTCCTGAGGCAGTGGTGGTTGAGAGCTGGGTTGGCTGCACTTCCCAATGGTGCCCGGAAACCTGATGTAATAGTTTTTAATGGCTAGTTTTACCCCTGATGACAATGGTCAAATCATAATTGCCATTATCTGGCTCTCTAACATTTGCCTCTTATGCTAGACATACTTAAAAATTAGTCTCTATTCCTCTCACTGGATATGGTTTCCCAGTTGAGCTACTTGGACTCAAGAAATAAAACATGGGGAAAAGGTTAGACTTGCCAGTCTTACAACTTTTAGAAAGATGAGATTTATACAAGACAAAATAAGAACAATGAAATTACTTTGTCATGCTTTCTGTGTTATATGTCTGGGTAAGTGATTTATGTTAGGGGTTTTTACCAGATAGTGGAAGAGCAAGTTCATATGTAAATTAATGTTCTGTGGCTATAGTAATTTTTACCAGCTCTCTAAGTATTGCTTTAAGCTAACATTTAAATTGCAGTTGTGTTTATCAGAAATAATCAAAATAGTTCCAACATCTGTTGAGTAAATATTAATTTTGACACTGGAACTGGTTAAATTAAAAGATGTTCATTATACATGGTCCTAAAGTCAACTTAAACGTGATGAGAAGAACCTGGTAAAGGAACCCAATAGCTACATGATGGGGAAGGCGGGGAACTTCTATATTGGTTTCCTGTTTCTGTGTAACAAATTGTCACAAACTTACTGTTTTTAAATATCACACGTTTATAATCTCAGTCTCTGTGCAACAGGAGGTGAGGCATGGCTTAGTTCAGTCTTCTGCACACTTGTAATCAAGGTGTTGGCCAGAGCTGAATATTCATCTGGAGGCTCAACTTGGGAAGAGTCCACACACAAGCTCACTCACTCCATTGCAGAATATTTTTCTTATTTATTGTAAGACTCATGGCAGCATCTTTAAACTCAGCAATGAAGAGAAAAATCCTTTAATAAGCCTGCCGACAAGAAAGAGTCTTATAATGCATTGTAGTTTGCGGCGTGACATCCATCATCTTTGCTATATCACATTAGTTAGAAGCAAATCACAGTTCCTGCCTAGACTCAATGAGATAGTATCCCTCAAAGACTGACTACAAGTAAACGTGGAAACAATAAGTGCACCTTAGAGTCTGTCCATAACAGCTTCCTATGAGATTTGGATAATAATACCAATTAGCTTATACCAAAAATGAAAATCACCACATTTCTTTAGCTCTATTTTGTGCCAAGAAGTATGCCAAGGGTTTCATATGCTTCATCTCACTTAGTCCTCATAATTACCTCTGTGGTAGACACTATTAACGTTTTCCCCTTTTGAGGAAAATGAGGTTTAAGAATTTGAATGTCTTGCTTGAGATTATGTAGCTAGAAAGTAGCAAAAGTCAGGATTTAAATCCAGGTTTCTTGTGAATCAATAGCAGAACTAACTCTGTATTCAGATTCTTTTTTTTAATATTTATTTATTTATGTATACAAGAGCTGGGATACAACAGAGGTGTGGGAGGGGGTTGAGAGGATTCACCAGAGACAGAGTGGGGAACAGAACAGGTGGATCAACGGAAGTACACTGCTGAGAGGAGCAAAAGGCGAGACAGGAGAAGTCTGCTGCGCCATGTGTGTTGCTCCCTGGCCAGCCTGGATCAAATTTGTGCTGCAGAGACTGCAAACATCTTCATAGGTTGCATCTTAACCCCTTGTGCCACCAGGGAGGCCCTGTATTCAGTTTCTTTCTTTTCTTTTTTTTATAAATTTTCTTTTTATATTCCCCATACAATTGCAACCCCCTTATTTTGACCCAAATCCCTCCCCTACCTGCACCCCACACCCCATAGAGTGTCTCTGGTTCATAGTTGTTGATTTTTTGTTGTTGATTTTGTTATTCTTTTTCCTGGTCCCTTATTTAAGTTTTCTAGATTCCTGCTATGAGTGAGATCATCTGGTATTTTTCTTTTTCTTTCTGGCTTATTTCGCTGAGCATGATCCCTTTCAGCGCCATCCATGTTGCTGCAAATTGCATGTGTTTATCTTTTTTGAATGTTGAGTAATATTCCATGGTGTATATGTACTACATCATCTTGATCCAGTCATCTATTTTTGGGCATTTGGGCTGTTTCCAAAGCTTAGCTATTGTAAACAGTGCTGCTATAAACATAGGGGTGCAGGTGCTCTTTGGAATTGATGTTTCTGTGTCCTTTGGGTAAATCCCTAGGAGTGGAATTGCTGGATCATATGGAAGCTGTATGTTTAGTAGGTCAAGAAATCTCCACAGAGCTCTCCATAGTGATTGGACCAGTATGCACTCTCACCAACAGTGTAGAAGAGTTCCTTTTTCTCCACAACCTTGCCAACATTTGTTGTTGCTAGTTTTATTAATATGTGCCATTCTCACTGGTGTAAGATTGTATCTCATGGTAGTTTTGATTTGCATTTCCCTGATTACAAGTGATGTTGAACATTTTTTCATATGCCTGTTGGCCATTTGCATTTCCTCTTCAGAGAAGTTTTTTTTTAGCTCTTCTGCCCATTTTTTGACTAGATTATTCTCTTTGTTGTTGTTGAGTCTCATCAGCTCTTTGCAGATTTTTGTGATCAGTCCTTTATCATTAGTGTTGTGTGCAAAAATGTTCTCCCAGTCAGTGGGGTTTCTCTTTGTTTTGGTTATTGTCTCTTTTGCTGTGCAGAAGCTCTTTAATTTGATGTAGTCCCAGCTGTTGATCTTTGCCTTCACTATCATGCTTTGGGTGATGTGTCTGTAAAGATGTATTTGAGGTACTTATCATGTAGTGTTTCGCCTATACTTCCTTCTATGTATTTTATGGTTTCAGGTCTTATGTCTACTTCTTTCATCCATTTTGAGTTGGTTTTTGTGTATGATGTGAGATAGTAGTCAAGCTTCATTCTTTTGCATGCAGTGACCCAGTTTTCCCACCACCATTTATTGAACAAACTTTCTTTGCTCCAATGCATATTCTTTGCTCCTTTGTCAAAGATTAGTTGACCATAAATCTGTGGGTTTATTTTTGGATTTTCTGTTCGATTCCATTGCTCTGTGTGTCTGTTCTTGTTCCAATACCATGAGTTTTGATGATTATGGCTTTCTAGTATAGTTTGAAGTCTGGGAGTGTGATGCCTCCATTTCCTTCTTTTTTTTTTCAGGAGAGCTTTGGCTATTCGGGGCTTTTGGTGGCTCCATATGAATTTCATCAATAATTGTTCTATTTCTTTGAAGAATGACATTGAAATTTTGTTTGGAATAGCATAGAATTTGTATATTGCTTTTGGTAGAATGGCCATTTTAATAATGTTTATTCTTCCAATCCATGAGCAGGGGATGTCTTTCCATTTCTTTGTGTCTTCTTCTATTTCTTTTAACAGTGTTTTATAGTTTTCTTTGTATAGGTCCTTTACCTCTTTTGTTAGATTTATTCCCAAATATTTGATTTTTTTTGTTTCGATAATAAAAGGGATGGATTTTTTGATTTCTTCTTCTTCAGATTTATTGTTTGTGTACAGGAAGGCTACGAATTTTTGCATGTTGATTTTGTATCCTGCCACTTACTGAACTGATTGATTAGTTGATTTAGTTCTTCTGTGGAGTTTTTGGGGTTCTGTATGTATATTATAATATCATCTGCAAATAGTGATAGTTTGACTTTTTCTTTTCCTATTTGGATTCCTTGTGTGTCTTTCTCTTGTCTTATTGCTCTGGCTAGGACTTCCAGTGTTATATTGAAAAGCAGTGGTGAGAGTGCACATCCTTGTCTTGTTCCAGATCTTAATGGAAATGCTTTCAGCTTTTCACCATTGATAATGATACTGGCTGTTGGCTTGTCATATTGGCCTTTATGATGTTGAGGTATGTTCCTTATATCCCAAGAATTTCAACGGCTTTTATCATGAATGGGTGTTGCACTTTGTCAAAAGCTTTCTCGGCATCTATTGATATTATCATATGGTTTTTATATTTCTTTTTGTTGACGTGTTGGATAACGTTGATTGATTTTCAGATGTTGAACCATCCTTGTGTCCCTGGAATGAATCCTACTTGGTTGTGGTGAATTATCTTATGGATACTTTGTTGAATTCTGATGGCTAAAATTTTATTGAGGATTTTTGCATCAGTGTTCATTAGGGAGATTGGCCTGTAGTTTTCCTTTTTTGTGTTGTCCTTGTTCGGTTTTGGTATTAGTGTAATGTTGGCTTCATAGAATGTGTTTGGTATTGTCCCTTCCTTCTCAATTTTTTGGAAGAGTTTGTGAAGGATAGGCACTAGTTCATCTCTGAATGTTTGGTAGAATTCATTTGTAAATCCATCAGGTCCTGTGCTTTTGTTTTGGGGAGGTTTTTGATTACCATTTCAATTTCGCTGCTTGTAATTGGTCTGTTTAGGTGCTCTATTTCTTCTTTATCTAGCTTTGGATGATTGTAGAGTTGTAGTAATTTGTTCATCTCCTCTAGATTGTTGAACTTGTTTCCATATAACTGTTCATAGTAGTTACTGATTATTCTTTTGATTTCTGCTGTTTCCGTTGTGATTTCTCCTCTGTCATTTATGATCCTGTTTATTTGTGCTTTCTCCCTTTTTTCCTTTGTGAGCCTGGCTAGGGGTTTGTCTATTTTATTGATTTTTTCGAAGAACCAGCTCTTGGTTTCATTGATCTTTTGGATTGTTTTTTTAGTTTCAATTTCATTTATTTCTGCTTTGGTTTTTATTATTTCTTTTCTTCTACTGGTTTTGGGGTTTTTCTGTTGTTTTTATTCTAGATCTTTGAGCTTCGAGATTACATTGTATCTTTGAGTACTTTCTTGTTTCTTGATGTAAGCTTCTATTGCTATATATTTTCCTCTTATTACTGCTTTTGCTGCATCCCATACATTTAGGATATTGGTATCCTCCTTGTCATTCAATTCAAAGAATTTTTTAATTTCCTCTTTGATCTCCTCATTAGTCCAGTGGTCTTCCAGGAGTGTGGTTTTTAATCTCCATGAGGTAGGAAAGTTCCTTGCCTTCTTTTTATGGTTTATTTCTAGTTTGATACCTTCATGGTCAGAAAAGATGGTTGGTATGATTTCAATCTTGGTGTATCTGTTGACATGTGTCTTGTGCCCCAGTATGTGATCGATCCTGGAGAATGATCCGTGTGCGCTTGAGAAAAATGTGTACTCCGTTTTTGGGGGTTTAGTGTTCTATAGATGTCTGTTAAGCCCAAATGCTCTAGGTCCTTATTTAGAGCTTTAGTTTCTTTGCTTATTTTTTTCTTGTTGATCTATCCATTGTTGATAGTGGTGGGTTGAAGTCTCCCACTACGTATGTGTTTTCTCTGATGTCTGTTTTCAGAGATGACAACAGTTGTCTGATATATTTTGGTGCTCCTTCGTTTGGGTAGTATATGTTAATGAGTGTTATTTCTTCTTGAAGTATTGTCCCCTTGATCATAATGTAGTGACCATTGGGGTCTCTTTTTATCTTTTTGAGTTTGAAATCTGTTTTATCTGATATAAGTATAGCTATTCCTGCTTTCTTTTTTGGTCCATTTGCTTTTAGGATTGTTTTCCATCCTTTAACTTTGAGTCTATTTTTATCTTTTGTAGCTAAATGTGTTTCCTGGAGACAGCAAAAGGTTGGGTTTTGTTTCTTAATCCATGCTGCCACTCTGTGTCTTTTTATTGAAGAGTTTAGTCCATTTACCTTTAGAGTTAATATTGATATGTTAGCATCTCTATTTGCCATTGTGTTTGTCTTTCCTTTGATTTTATTTATTTATTCTTTTAATAACTTTTTTTTTTGTTTTTGGTCTTCTTTCGTTGTTATTCATCCCTCTGAGGTTCTGGCTTTAGGATTCCTTGTAGTATTTTTTGGAGTGGGGGTTTAGTCGTAATGAAATTCCGGAGTTTCTGTTTGTCTGGGAAGGTCCTTATTCTTTCTTCATAGAGGAAGGAGAGCTTTGCGGGATAGAGTATTCTTGGTTGGCATCTGTTTTCTTGGAGTCTGTTGACTATGTCCCTCCACTCTCTCCTTGCCCGTAATGTTTCTTCAGAGAAGTCTGATGTCAGTCTGATTGGTTTTCCTTTGAATGTTATCTGTTTCTTCCCTCTTGTCAGCTTCATTATTTTTCCTTTGTCCTGGATTCTTGGGTGCTTTACTATTATGTGTCTTGCTGTATTTTTCCTTTCATCGTGGAAGTTTGATGTTCTTTTTGCCCTTTGTATATCAATTTTCAGCTCCTTCTTCACATTTGGGAAGTTCTCTTCAATTATCTCTTTGAATATTTTCTCTGTTCCTACATCTCTCTCCTCTCCTTCTGGTATTCCTATAACTCTTATATTTCCTTTCCTCATGGAGTCATATAGTTCGCGAACTCTTTCTTCGTTCTTTTTCCTTTGTACTTCTCTTTCCTTTTCTGTTTTGGTTCTTTTTATTTGTGTGTCTTCAAGAGTACTTATTCATTCTTCCATTTCATCTATTCTGCTTTCATTGCTTTTCCCAGAGTTTTTTAGTTCCTCCATTAATTCTTTGATCTCCTGCGTTTCTTTTGCTTCACTCTTTAGGGACTCAATTTCTTTCTTCTGATCATTGTTTTCCTTTATGAGTTCTGTCATTTTTTTAATCACGGCAATTTTAAATTTTCTTTCTGGAAGACTCATAGGTTCTTCCAAGTTACTGTCGTTGCAATCTGGGGGGTGGTTTTCTTTTTGTGGTGTGCTTTTTTCCTGAGGAGTTGTTAGGTTGCGTGTGGTTCTTCTACTCCCTACTGTCTGTTTTCTAATTTGTCGTATACATTGGGACACTGTGTTGCTGGGACTGGCCGGCATCTTGGGTGAGCGTCTCCGCTCCCCTCTGGTTCCTCCAGGAGCCATCTGTCAGTTTCAGGCAGTCTTTACTGAAGAAAGGTCCCTGTTCTAAAATGCCGATGTGGCGACACACTCCCCTGTGGGCTTGGTCTGCCCCAGCAGTGGGTTCCCGCTCCCCCTCTGGGTTTGGACTGCAGGCCAGAAGGGGCCTGGCATGGGCAAGCTTCCCCACTCACCTCTGGCTCCTGAGGGAGCCTTCTGCTGGCAGTCTTTACTGAAGAAATGTCCCTGTTCTAAAATGGCGAGGTGGGACGCACTCCCTGTGCGTCCGGTCTCAGGCACACTCTTCTGCGTGCCCGGTCTGCCACGGCCGCGGGTGCCCGCTCCCCCTGTGGGCTCAGAAGCTGGTCTACAGGGGTCTGGGGTGGGCTAACTTCCCAGCTGGCCACGGGCTCCTCCAGGAGCCTCCTGCCAGTTTCAAGCAGTCTTTTCTTAAGAAAGGTCCCTGTTCTATGGGGTGTTAGTGACTTTTTTTCTGGTCGCTAGGTGGCGCCAGAGATCTCTCCTATTGTTCTTGGGGAGCTGTTTTTTTCACCCCGTGGGACAGGGAACAGAGTGGAATTGGTAGGGAAAACCTCAACGGCTTTGGGGTGCTGTGTCTGCCTTGTGCCCCACCGACATGGAGGACCCACGCCCCGAATTCCGTGCTCCGGGTCTCAGTTCCAAAGCCCTCAGGTCCAGGATGCGGGCTGTAGCACAGTTCAGTGGCCGCAGGAATGGTGCCTTTTGCACCCCACTCCCGTGTCCGGGCGCCTGGTTTCTGATTACTCAGTGAGGGACTTTCTCCTCAGTGAGGGCCCCCGCGCATCTCCCTGCAAGCCTAGGTCGCAGGCGTGGGTACCTGGGCAGCCACGATCCGCGTTTGCTTTTCAAGCGTGCCGCTTTTCCACGCAAGCTTACCGGCTGGCCCGGGGCTGTGTGCAGGTCTCCAGAGTCTCTGTTGTTCTCTAATGGCGCCCGGAGCCGTTCACTCACCTCTGCGGCGAATCCTGCAGGGTTCTCCTCAGCTCCAGTTCACGGGGTGTGGTGACTGAAATTGTTCCTTTCCACTCACAGTCCCGCTTGATGCATAGTTTGTTCTTGTTGGTTGTATTAGTTTGTTTTTTTCCTCCTTTCTGTTGGTCAGAGAGTGCCGACTTTGTGGGTGGGGGAAGGTAGAAGTGTTCTGCGCTTTCCTCCCTTCTAGTCCTCTTTTATGACAACTTTCTTCTTCGGGTAGTTTGCTGGAGTTGTCTGTTTATCTTCCGTGTCCCAGTTCTCACTGGGACCTGCCGCTTTTCCTCCCTATTAACATTTTTTTAATGGGAGACCTTACTCACAGCGTCTCCTCACCGCCATGTTGCCGCTTGCTGAGTCGCATGTGGTTTTTCTTCTCTACTGCCTGTTTTCTAATTTGCCATATGCCTTGGGACACTGTGTTGCTGGTACTGGCCGGCATCTTTGGCAGACTTCCCAGCTCACCTCTGGCTGCTCTGGTAAGCTTCTCCAGGTTTCAAGCAGTCTTTACTGAAGAAAGGTCCCTGTTCTAAAATGCCAATGCAGGGACGCACTCCCTGCACGCCTGGTCTGCCCCAGAGATGGGTGCTCGCTCCCCTCTGCTCTCAGACTGCAGGCCAGAAGAGGCCTGGCATGGGCAAACTTCCCAGCTCACCCCTGTCTCCTCCAGGAGCCTTCTGCTGGTTTCAGGCAGTCTTTACTGAAGAAATATCCTTATTCTAAAATGGCAATGCAGGGACGCACTCCCTGCATGCCCGGTCTGCCCCGGAGATGGGTGCTCACTCCCCTCTAGTCTCGGACTGCAGGCCAGAAGGGGCCTGGCATGGGCGAACTTCCCAGCTCACCCCTGGATCCTCCAGGAGCCTTCTGCCAGTTTCAAGCAGTCTTTACTGAAGAAAGATTCCTGTTCTAAAATGGCAATGCAGGGACGCACTCCCTGAGCACCCGGTCTTGTATTCAGTTTCTTAAGCTGCCTTTAGCATCCAGAGAGGATCTAGATTGTGGTGGTACAAGGGTATAGATTAATTTGGTTTACATCGCTACCATCCTAAAGTGAACAGATAGGCAGGCAAATGCATACATTTGTACCTACATTCAACAGCTTTGTAGGAAACTGGCAAAGATCATATATAGTACTGATTTGATGTTTTCTGAATTTATGCTATTCATTTAGTACAATTGTTTTAAATTAACTTCCTCTATTTTTCCATACTAGAGAAGGAGTTATTTTTAAACATGCCGATAAGTATCTTTTAAATCAGTCAGTAATGATAGGGAGCACTTTCTATTTCTAAACTTTCTATCTTTGAAAACAAATCTCAAATTTTCTACCTCTGAGCTTTTAGAAAGAAAACATACAGAGTTTTCATTAAATATAATGGAGAGAGTAATTTCTTTCTCTTATTTTATCAGATACTAAAAATATACTTTCTCTGTTAGGCTCCTCAATACCCACTCCTTTAATTTTGTTTGTATTCAGTGACATTCCTTTTTGTGCTGGTACCTCTTTGTTCAGTTGGCTCTACCTTCTCCTCAGGGGAACCTGGGCAAGGATTTAAAATAAGATGAAAATGATCAGAATAGTGTAACTTTTAAACAATACAGTGTGACCTTAGAAAGTAATATCACTTATTAGCATATTTTAAAATGGAGTAGTACTCACTTCCTTCATAGGATGTGAAGAGGGTTAACAAATTATAGATGGCATTGCAATTTTTCAAGAATGGATTTCATAATGCTCTTAGGTTTGACAGCTGAGACTAATGTGATGATGAAGTACCAGAGGCCTCTGTGGAGTAAGATAAAACCCAGTGGAGAACATTAACAAAACCATAAAGCATCACCATATTGCATAGGATTTTTCCAGCAAGGGCTCAAGTTCTCATGCCAGTCTGTCTCAAGGCTGACTAATGGCTTCATTCCTGAATCAAATCAATGGCAATGAGCCTAAAGGGCTGTACTTTTGGTGGTTGTAATAATGATGTTGCCTGTTTTTATTAAACATTTTTAATAGCATTAAATAATGTTTAAACATTAAATATTTTTGAATATAGGCATTTTCACCAATTTATGTGGCTAAACACAAGTATTTATAGGGATTTTTATTTGCTTCATCATCATGGTAATACTGCTGAAACCTAAAGAAGAAGGTCTTAAGTATCAGATGAAATTCAGGAAAAAAAACAAAATTTTATCTTATCCAATATTAATCTTTTTCCTTTGCCTTTCAGGCTGAAAGTCTTTAATTGTAGGAGAAATTCAGACTCCTAATGATACTCACCTCCAGAAACTTATGCAAGGCAAGACACAGGCTTTCAGGCTTTTCTCCACTATAGGATCAGTCAGTAATTGAATATATCAATAGGTTGTAGGAGGGAGAACCATGGCTGCAATTACCTGTAATAACATAAACAAGCAGAACTATGTTGTTTGAGAGCATTTCTTTTTTTTCCAGCTAAAATTGCATGGGTGTTTCTGTACAGTAAGGAGAAAAAAATTTAAAAGTTTTACTAGAAGAAGCCTCCATTGTACCCCATGCTAACAAACTTGTTGCTAAATAGTTGACTTTGGAAGCTAAAGTTCACTTGGTAGGGGCTGGAGGGACTTTGACTCTCTTTTTGATACCCCTATATGTCTACTTTTCTGTTGTGGTGCTCCCAGAAAATTGAGGAGAGAATAGTTTCCTACTTGTCATTTGGTGTTGTAAGGCATACTATTCATGTTTTCTGGAGTTCACCAGAGACCAAGGTGAGACCACTGTGCCAGCACTTCAGATCTACAAGCAAATGCCAAGGAGGAGATAGGCCCACAGGTCAAAAAGATGTGAGGCAATAAAGGGGAGAAGATTGTAGCTACAACAGTTTTAACCCCTTGATGACATAAATAGGAACCTGAGAGTTTTGCAGAGAATTATGCTTGTTACTTGGCTTATAATAAATAAATTGTCACTTTCAGTCTGTTTTCTCATCTAGAAAATGGCTATATCATCAATATATGCAGTAATAACAAATATCCCCAAAATTTCAGTGACTAAAATGGCAAAGGTTTGTTTCTTGCTTCTTGCTGGGATATCAGTGGGAATGGCAGGGCACTCTGGTGTATTATCCTCACCCAGCCTCCCACATTGACTGGCTTTACCATCTGGAATATTCAGCCATGGACTAGGGAAATAACTGTGGCAAATCCTACAGGAGCTCTTAAAGACTTTCAGGTAAAAAAGGTGTCCATTCATATCTCCTTGGCCAGGAGAAGTCATGTGGCCATATCCCACTTTAAGGAAAGTATTATACTTTCCCACTTTGAGGGGAAAGTATAATCCCCTCATGCCCACACATGGAGGTGAACCAGAGTCTTGGTAAATGCCCCTCCTAGACCCATAGTATACTGATGCCTTGTGATCATTACCCCACATGGAGGTTCACCACCCCACTTACATAGGAAAAGACTAGAGAGAAATGAACACCACTGAAAAGGGATTGTTTTCATAGATATGAAAAAATGGAAGGTTATTTTAAATTTCTATAATGTACTTAAATTTGTAATTTGAAAACCAAAACATTTGTATAAATGTCAACTAGCAATAATAGAAATAATACCCCTTTTTCCTGATAAGTTGTAATTATTGTATTACCTTCTGGAATGAGGTTTTACTTGGATATATGTACTTAGGTTATTGTTACATGAAAGCACCACATCAAATTTGACCTAGCCCCTGTCCTTATGAAACAAAATACCTGAAGTCACACACCCACCTCAGTTAAAACACGCATCTATGACTAGTAAAAACTTGGAGTGGGGAGAGGCACTAACTTAGTAAGGATAATGGAATGTGACGATAGATTTGGACCTCACTTTACCAGGCCATCCTGCCTATGAGGTGGGCAGTGAGGATGGGGGTGCATTGCCAGGGCAGGAAGGCACTGATTACACACAGGACAGCTTTGTCTCAGGCACCACCCTCTCACCTTCTGCTTTTCCTGCACTAAAGTGCCACGTTCCTGGGGTTGGTGCTCATGGAGTTTAATGGGAGCTGTTTGGCAAGGATGTCTGTTGGGTTCTTTGGTTCTTGCAGGTGGTGACTTGTTCCTTCTTGCAATGTTGCACTGTGGGAGTTGTTCCACTTTTGTCAGCACTCCAGCTTGGAAAATCTCAGGTGGTTTTCACTAAATTCGGAGATCAGCACTTCTGCATATCTTTGACTCAGTGCAATGAATGTGCAAAGAATGAATGGATGAAGTGTTGTTTGAGATGCCTCAAGGGGATATTGATTTGTGCAGATGAACCTTTTCAGCCATTTATTCATCTAGAGCCTAAGAGTTTTGATAATTACTTTCTAGTATTCTCCTTTCACTTGGAAGAGTCCCTAGGATACCATTCTCTTACCTCTTCTTTTCCTTATTTCTTATTCTCCAGCAGAGAAGTCCACCTGGAAGCTCTGAGCACAGTTTCCTTCAAAGTGGGCAACAGTGATGCCCCCATCCCTGTGGTATCTTGCATAATATCTTAGACATTGTAGGGAATCAAAACATATCAATTAAATATTAAATTATTGAGGTTTTCCACCATTTTAAAAAACATACCTATGGAAAAATATAAGACTGTAACCAAATATCTCGGTTTTTTTCTTCAATATATTCTTGTTGCTATGAACTTAATGAGCCAATAAGTTCCAATACATCTTGCCTCTTTTTTCTCCCTTCAGCTATAAGTACTGTTGTGTCTCACTGAATCATCAGGCTTGTTCTTATCTCCTGTAACTATTTGTACTCTTCATTTAGAGGCAGGGGCAGAGGTACAGTAACAGAGATCATGTTCTTGTTACCCTGGCATGAACCACAGCTATCTCTACAACCTGGGAACCCCAGGAGATCTTACTTTTTTGGCAGCTTTCAACAGTCCACGGGGATGCTCAGATTTCTCTTAGTGCTCATCAATTAATCATGTGCCTTTTTCTTCTATAAATACTTGGACATCTACATTTTAGATAGATTTGCAATTTCTTGTCTACCTTGGTGGTAGTGGCCCATTGACATATAAAGACTGTGAAGGAGGAAGAATAAGTGAGGAACTGATTAAGGGACAGTGTGAGCTCATTGAGTTTGTAAGGTGAAGAATTTCACAGTAGTCTGTATCCCAGAGGACTGACTATACTGAAGAAAATCAAAGAGGAGGAACTAGAAACATGGCAATATGTGTAAGGGTCAGAGACCAGGCATTATCCTCTAGTTATTTTAAGATCTGGAGTTAGCAACCTTCATGAAAGTGTTAGGAACTCCTCTTTACATATGTACATACTATACACCCAATTAGAAGATGGGAATGAAGACCGATAGCAAAAGTTTATAGATATTCAACAGGGATGGAGAAGAGTGTAATTTACTGTTGTAATGTGCCAGAGAAATATGACACGCTTTTGTTTATTGACAGAAATTGTCTGAGACACTGTCATTTTGTGCAGTTCTGTTGTTCCTTTTAAAATGTGATGGGTCATGGAAAAAGCATAACTTCATAGAAACAACACTTGTGGCCCTTTAGGGTTTCGTTCCATTTGGGAAAGCTTCCATGTAAATGCAGCTTTTACTAAGCTTTCACCATTGCCTTTGGTTCCACTTATTTCCTGTGTATTTGATCTTGAGTGAAAATTATTTGATATTTTGGGTTGTCATTGAGAATTGTAGTTTTTCTCAAGTTTTGTCAAATTGTAGTTTTTTAGAAGTAACTAATGTAGGTCTATGATACAGTTTTCAATAGCCTTGTCACCTCTGATCTTGTTTCTGGCACCCTGAACAGCTCCCAGTATTACATTAATACTGATCAAGCTGGTGGCACAAGTCATGTTCACAGGTGTGGTCTCTACCATGACTTATACTGATGCACTTATCCAGCCTTGTCAAGTACTTTTATTTTAGCATTGAGTCGAGTTTAGTGTCATGTTCTGCTTCTCTTTGAAGGCTTTTTGTCTTTGTCCAGTAGCTTCTGAGTTGGAAGTCTACCAGTTTTAGGAAGGAAGGAGGGCTTTGAAAAGTGTGGGTGAGAAGTATTAACCCTGCCTCCTGCCAACAGCCTTGCAAGCACAAGACTGGCAAGTACATGTGCTCTTGGCATTAGGAAAGCCTTGCCGAAAATGAAATTAAAATTCCTCAGCTGGTCAGAAAATTAATCAGGACTGAATCTAAGTAGACAGAGACATAAGCTAGACTCCTTGTTCCAATACTGATGAGCATTTCATTATTATGTGGATAAAATGTAGAGTCATGGAAGAGGCCAAGTAGGGAAAGAAATGAAAGAGGTGAACAGTATCTTTAGGATTTAAATTCTGGCTACAAAAAAATTTTATAGCAGCTGTTACCTCTTAGTTGCCTTCATGACAGTATGATAAATTGTGAGTTACTCATTTCATAGCACTTCTAGAGCATCCACAGTGAAGCAGTGATATGACATGTGCTAGCACTAAGTTGTGACCATACCTAGTCCTTGCCTTCCAGGAGTTTATAACTGGGTAGGAAAGGACAGTAGAGAGTGCAAAGTCTGTAATAACCAGTCAGATAAGAAGTACTGCCATACCACTTAGGATTATTTGGTAGGAAAGTAACTGTAATGCATCCCAGCAAATTTAAAAAGGATTAAATTGATAAAAGGGGAAAGGAGCTTGAAAGGAATCTGGAGATATAGACTGCAAGAACTAAGGGACCATCTCTTCAGGATCCTCAAATGAGGTAACTCCATGGAAACTTAGGTCTATTCATTCAAAATTCAGATTCTCAAAAGAAAGAATCTGCTGGATCCAGCTGGGGCATGCACCACTTCTCAGCAGGGGAAAAGAGAAGACAGTGCAACAGCATAGAGACCTCTCTCCAGGGAGAATAAGCGCTAAAAAACAGACTCAGATTTTCCCAGAAGTAGCTGTTTCTGTGTTTCCTGGGATTGCCATCTGTGAGCAGGTGTGTGTTTATTTGTGGCACACTCAGTGTTAAGGTCATGCTGATCTGATGCCATAGACTGTAGAATCATTTCCTGTAGGTTCTTTGACTCACTGACACCTGTTTCCTTCTCTTGATCCCAGAGTGAGCAGTCTCACCTCATGAGAGAACATGAGGATGTCCAAGAACGAACAACACTTCGGTACGAGGAACGCATCACAGAGCTCCACAGCATCATTGCTGAGCTCAACAAGAAGATAGACCGCTTGCAAGGCACTACCATCAGGTAGTTGGATCCAATTTCTGGCTGTTCTCTGCCCCTCTGGGCTGTACCCTGGGATTAAGATGTTTTATTTGTAACTTAGACTTGTATAGCTAATAAACTACTTCCTCTTCTCTGTTAACCATGTACTTTCTCCTCCATTATCTGTTTTGATTTTCATCTTCTGGATAACCCTGCAAGATAGATAGGGAGGGAGTTATAATCCTCAGTTAAGTCAGAAGTTGAGTGAAAGACTTTATCAATAAGTTTAAAATGGAGGTCCTCTGTCTTGAGAGACCAGCACCTTTTTTATCCATCAGATTTGCTCTAGACAAGTAAACTATGTACAGCTCTTGGGATTTACAAATGTAGTTTATAATTAATAATAGAGGCTTCAAGCAATTCTAATAAAACTTTGAGCTTTCCTCACTGACTTAACCTCTTGCAAATCACTAAGGTAGGGGGCAAGATTTTATCCATTGTTTTACTGTGAAAAACCTGGTGCTTAAAAATATTAAGCGGCTACTTTGATTTTACGTTTATAAGAGAGTAGAAGTAGAACTAGAACCTCCAGTGTCTCTGTCCTCACTTAAGTTTTATTCCTTGCAAATGTCTATGGGGCACCCTGTCTTCCTTGTTTCTCAATCAGTTGACCCCTAAATTTCCTGAACACTCACTTTGTGTATCTGCCCTACTCTTTCAGAGGAGGCATTTGCTCTAAGTGACTCACTAAGCAAGGATGGGAACTTTTTCTCTCCCTGTCTATGTCCAAGGAACAGCCCCGAGGAAAGCGAAAAGCTGGTACTTACCTTTATGAAGAAAGAATGCTTTGTTTGTTGAATGTTTGTTCAACTCACAGTTAATACAGTTTTAGAGGCAGCTACTTTAAACCCTCCCTTTAGAAGTCCAAGTCATAAGAAACTTTGGATGCATTTCATAACAACTCCAGGAACTCCACTAATGATGGGGCTACTTGCTGACAGTACTGGTGGGCCTCTGCTTTCTGAGCAAAATCATGGAAACATTTGCACTGAGCAGAAGCCACACAATAAATTCCATATTCAAATTAGAACCTCAGTTTTTAAATTGCTTCTTGACATTTAGAGTGATTGTAGGTTAGAAATGTATGAACAGAGTAGAATTTTCAGCCCCTCAAAATGATTATAGTAGAGTTAAAGTACATCAGCAAGTTTGTAATTCCCATAAAGCACGTAAGAAGGTGAAAGCAAATGGGCTCAATTATTTTTTCATTTCCTTTGCTTCTCACTGTTTACACACAACGAAGCTACAATTTTTGTATATTGATCTTGTACCTGCCACATTGCTGTGTTTATCTATTATTTCTACTAATAGATAGAAATAGTTTTTTTGGTGGCATATTTAGGGTTTTATATAGATAATGTATCATCTACAAATAGTAATAGTTTCACTTTTCTGATGTGGATTCTGTTTAATTCCTGTTTTTGTCTGATACCTATGGACAAAACCTCTAATACTAGGTTAAAAAGGAGTGGTGACAGTGCATATCCTTGTCTTGTTCCTGATCTTAGGGGAAAACTTTTACTTTCACCATTGATTATTTTATTGAATTTAGATTTATAATATGTCACCTTTATTATATTGAGGAGGATTCCTACTATTCTCATCTTGTTTAGAGTTTTTACCATAAATAGTACTGAATGTTATGAAATGTTCTCTCTGTATATTGATATTACCATATGATTTTTATCTTTCTTTTTTGATATGGTATATTATATTAATTGATTTAAGTATATAAAGCCATCCTTGCTTCATTGGGATAAATCCCACTTTGAGCAGGGGATTAATTGTGATGTATAATGCTTTTGATACATTGTTGAACTTGATATGCTACTATTTTGTTGAAGATTTTGCATCAATGTTCATCAGGGGTATTGGTCTATAATTTTTTTTTCTAGTGCTATTATAACCGGATCTGGGCAGCCCCCAGAGGCCACAGGGCAAGAAGGTTTTGTTGGGGCTGATGCATACTGGCCTCAGCCCACCACCTGTGGATATTTCCCCTTACCTAGCCTCAGCAAGGTTGGCTCCAGCCATGGCTCTTTGGGACCAACTGGCCCACAAACCTGCACTGACCTAAGTGCAAGCCAGTTTGGGCTTTTCCTCCTTTTATATCTGACTTTCAGATTCTAAAATGGAATGGTCAGGTGGGAGCTAAATGGACCAATCAGGTGCAAGCTAAATAGACCAATCAGGCCCAAGCTCAATTAATTCATGAATTATTCAGATTGAAACATAGAAAATAAGCTGATAGGTGCTAAACAGCCGAATCTAACACTTAGGATTGAAAAGAGTCCAATCAGGCTTGTGGAGTAGGGCACCCTGAGGGGGATATAAAGCAGAGCAAGAGACAGCTTTATTCATTCTGCTTCTGGCCTTCAAAGAGGAAGCATTATTAATCAGACCACCTTTGAAGAAGGATTTGGCAGATGGCCTCTGAAGACAGAGAAGCATCAAGTAGCTCCATGGGATTCAGAGGACCTGCATGGACTTCCAGAGCTCCAGACCTCCATAGACCTGCACAGAGACTGGCTGCTGCACCTGCGTCCGACCCTACCTCTGACATCACCTGCAAGGAGCACTGTCAAGCTTGGCCCAGCTCAAAGAGCTGACCACAGCATCTGGTTCTCTGGCACCATCTCTTGGTGCTATTGAGTCCATCTCTGTCTGGTCTCGTGTCCAGCCCAGGCTCTAGACGGCTGTTGTGGACTACTGCTGTGTTGCCTCATCTTCTACGAGTGCCCTTTGTTTGGAATTTCTAGATACTATCTGGGCTGAGATAGCTGGCCACGTGTGACCTTAGAAACTCTTTCCCCCAATCTCCTGTTTGTTAAATAAATGCTGTTGTTGTTGGAGGACCCTGAGCCTGAATGGTCTTGTGTGTGGGGGAGAACCCACTGACAGTGACTTGTTTCTGCACTTTAAACACTGTCCTTTGACTCTGTTTTAGCCCCTTGGCACAGTTTGAACACTGTTTTAGATCTGTATAACATTGTCATAGTACTATTTTCAGTTTGGCAGGAGCCAACCTCACTGGGGTTTGGGAGGGGCTACATCCACAGCTGGTGGGTTGAGGCCTGTGTGCCTTGGCTCAAACAAAGCCTTCTTGCCCAGTGGCCTCTGGGCACCATGGGATCTGGTTACACTATCTTTATCTGGTTTCAGCATTAGGGTAATTAAGTACCTTGAAATGTTTTAGGAAGTGTTCCTGTGTCTTGAATTTTTAAAAATAACTTCAGCAAGACAGCCATTAATTCTCATTTAAAAGTTTGAGAAAATTCATTTTTAAAGCCATCTGGTTCTAGGCTTTTGTTTTTGAGAAGATATTCTTTATTGCTGTTTCGATTTATATGCTTGTGACTGTGGTTTATTCAATTCCTCTGTTTCTTCCTGATTAAGTCTAGTAAATTATATTGATCTATGAGTTTGTCCATTTCCTCATGATTGTTGAACTTAATGGCATATTGTTGTTTATAGTAGTCTCTTATAGCATTTGCATTTCTGTGCATATTCTGTGATAATTACTTCTTTTTCATTTCTGATTCATTTATTAATGTTTTCCTCCTTTCTTTGTTAGCCTAGCTAGAGATTCACCTATTATGTTAATCTCAAAGAACCAACTATTAATTTCATTGATCTCTTATAGTTTTTTCATCTCTGTTTCATTTATTTCCATTCTTATTTTCATTTCCTTCCTTCTGCCGAATTTTGATCTTTTTATTTCCTCTTTTACAAGTTGCTCTCAGTATAGTTTTATGTTTTTTATTTGGGATTTTTGTTTGTTTGGTTGATATGGTCATGTATTGTAATTACCTTACTTTTTAAGTCTGTTTTTGCAGCATCCCATATATTCTGGTAGCTTGTATCCTTGTCTTAATTAGTGCAATGTATTTTTAATTTCTGTTTCAATTTCCTCTTTTACTGACTGGCCAATAAGTAGCATCTTGTATAGTCTCCTGGTATTTTTTCCCATTTTTTTATTCTTGATTTCGAACCTTATGGCATTATGGTCATTGAGAATATAATATTGATTTTTGGTATAAGTTTTAGTTATAATTTTTTTGACAATTGACTTGTGTCTCAGCACATGGTCTCTTATTGAAAATTCCATGAGCATTTGAAAAAGATGTGTTAACAGTGATTTTAGGTATGGGTACCTGTAGCTACAGTAAGCCTAGTTGGTCTAGGTCCTCTTTTAAGGCTGTTGGTCCTTCATTTATTCTCTGTTTTATTGATCTGTCTACACTTGTAAGAATATTAAAACCCTCTGGCATTTGTCAATATCTCTCCTTTAGCTCTGTTAGTAATTATCTTATGTATCTCAGTGTTCCATCATGTGGTATATCTACATTTTTTCAGTATTAGTCCTTCTTTATCATAACAAAATGTCCATTTCTTATTACCATTTTTAATTGGAAGTCTAATTTATCTAATATAAATATAGCTATTCTGAATTTTTTAATTGCTGTTTGCTTATAGGATTATTTCTAGCCTTTCACTTTAAGTCCATGCTTGTCTTATTGGTAAGATGGTTTCTTGTAAACAGCAGAAGGCTGAACTTTACTTTGAAATCTATTCAGCCACTACAACTTTTTTTGTTAATTTTTTTTTATTTATACATACAAGAATGGGTACAGGCCAGAGGTGTGTGGTGGTGAGAGGATTCACCAAAGACAGAGTGGGAACAAAACAGGCAGATTGACTGAAATGCACTGCTGAGGGTGTAACAGGGTGGTCCCCAGGAAAGGGGGAGGTTCCAGGTTCCTTGCCCCACCCAAGGAAGGGTGGAGCTGAGCAGGAAGAGGAGAAGCTGCAGAAGAGACTGAGGAAGGAAGCAGGATGGAGCCAGGAGACCTGGAGGAGGCGCATGGAGCCTAGAGACATGTGAAGAAACTGCGCTTGTCTTTTGGTCGTGGACTGGGTGACACAGATGTGGGTGAGACCCATGGGGAGGTGACAATGGCAGCTTTTATCTTGATGTTGATTTTGCTCTTTTCCTTCTGGGCTTGTCTGATTGTTTCTGACAATCAGAAACAATTTTGCTGTGGGTCCCCACTGGAAGGTGCTTTAGACTCATGGCAGGCTTTGGGGCCTTGCTCTGGGCCAATCCCATTTGGATGGACTTTCACCCATGAGGGGACGGGTAACTTTGGGTTGTTGATTTAGAAACTAGACTCTTTGCCTTTCCTGTATTGTTTCCTAGTTGTATTAAAGTTCCTTCCCATTAAAGTCTCCTATGTTTTGTATTGATGCGGCGGATGGCAGAACCCATTAGAATAGGCAGGTTTGCGGGGTTTGGGCTGCCCCTCTCCCTGTCCTATAACAAGGGGAGCAGCTGGCAAGTCAGGAGAGGTCTGCTGCACCATGTAGGTCACCTACCTGGCCAGGGATCAAACTCATGCTGTAGTAGCTGCGGATTACTTCATAGCCGTCAGCCACTACAACTTTTGACTGGTGAATTCAGGCCATTTATATTATTGATTATTGAGACATAAGTATTAACTGCCATTTCATTATTTTTTACTTTGTCTTTTACTTTTGAAGTCTTCCTTCTGTATTTTGTTTAGGTTCCATTTCCATTGTCCTATTGTTACTTGTAGAAATGTTTAAAAGTACTGCTGAAGTAAATATACGACAGGCTATTTGTATGACCTATTTTATTATCTGGTCTCAAATTCATTCTCATGGGTCACATTGTAACTCTCCTAATTCTTCAGATTATATTTAATTATATAATTTAGGTATTTGTTTCTTCTGTATTTATTGTTATTTTTCTTTATAATGGCCCCATTACAACTTCCTTCAGCACAGCTCGATGTTGATCAATTCTTTTAATTTTAGCTTTTCAGTGAAGTTGCTTACCCTTCCTTCTGTCTTGAATGTTAATCCTGCTGCAAACAGGTTTCACTGCTTCATTTCCTGGTTTCTCATTAGCCCACTGCTGTCTGGATTCTGACACTAACAACTTGCCAAAATTTTTTGCTATGGATTAAACTGTGTCCCATCCTCCCCACCCCATCACCACCACCAAATTTATATGTTGAAGCCCTAGCCCTTAATTTGATACTATTTGGAGATGGGGCCTTTGGTATGTAATTAGTGGAGTTGTAGTAATGCAGGTGAGCCTGTTATAGGACAGGGAGAGGGGCAGCCCAAGCCCCGCAAACCTGCCTATTCTAAATGGGTTCTGCCATCTGCCGCATCAACACAAAACACATGAGACTTTACTGGGAAGGATCTTTAATAAAACTAGGAAACAGGGCCTCCCCGGTGGCGCAGCGGTTAAGCGCTGGGTTGCGAAGCTGCCCACAGCCTCTGCAGCGCTGGTTCGATCCCGGGCTGCTTCCTGGCCACCGGAGGAGGGTCCCACATGGTGCACAGACCTCTCCTGCCTCCCGCTGCTCCCCTCAGCAGTGTACTTCGGTTCTTTTGCCTGCTCTGCTCCCCGCTCTGGCTCTGGTGAATTCTCTCACCCTCCCACACTTCTGACTGTACCCTGTGCATGTATAAACAAACAAACAAATAAATAAAAAAAAATGCCTCTATAAAAAAAATCTATTTAAAAAAAAATAAAATAAATCTGCCTTAAAAAAAAAAACTAGGAAACAATACAGGTAAGGCAAAGAGTCTAGTTTCTAAATGAAGCACCCAAAGTTACCCATCCCCTCGTGGGTAAAAGTCCATCCAAATGGGATCGGCCAAGAGCAAGGCCCCAAAGCCTGCCAGAGTCTAAAGCACCTTCCAGTGGGGACCCACAGCAAAGGATCAGAAACAACCAGACAAGCCCAGAAGGAAAAGAGCAAAATCAACATCAAGATAAAAGCTGCCATGGTCACCTCTCCACGGGTCTCAGGGTGGTCCCCAGGAAAGGGGGAGGTTCCCTGCCCCACCCAAGGGAGGGTGGAGCTGAGCAGGGAGAGGAGAAGCTGAAGAAGAGACTAAGGAAGGAAGCAGGATGGAGCCAGGAGACCTGGAGGAGGCACATGGAGCCTAGAGACATGTGAAGAAACTGCGCTGTCTTTTGGTCGTGGACTGGGTGACACAGATGTGGGTGAGACCTGTGGGGAGGTGACAATGGCAGCTTTTATCTTGATGTTGATTTTGCTCTTTTCCTTCTGGGCTTGTCTGGTTGTTTGTGACCCTTTTCTGTGGGTCCCCACTGGAAGATGCTTTAGACTTGTAGCAGGCTTTGGGGCCTTGTTCTGGGCCGATCCCATATGGATGGACTTATACCCACGAGGGGACGGGTAACTTTGGGTGCTTCATTTAGAAACTAGACTCTTTGCCTTACCTGTATTGTTTCCTAGTTTTATTAAAGATCCTTCCCATTAGTCTCATGTGTTTTGTGTTGATGCTGCGGATGGCCGAACCCATTTAGAATAGGCAGGTTTGCGGGGTTTGGGCTGCCCCTCTCCCTGTCCTATAACAAGCCCAGCATGATAAGATTAGTGAATCTCCTCATAGAAAGAGACCAGAGCTTCTCACTCCACTTGTTTTCTCCCCTTGCCATATAAGAACAAGTATCTGCATGCCAGGGAAAGAACCAGTCTAGAAATTATGAGAGAATAAATGCCTGATATTTAAGCAAACTAGTCTATGGTATTTTGTTATAGCAGCCTTAACTAAGACACCGTTTTTGAAAATAATCAGTGATTTCTTTTTTTTAAGATTTATTAATTTATGCATACAAGTGCTGGGGTGTGAAAGGTTCGGTGTGGTAAAGAAAAGGAGAGCCAGGCTAAATTTCTCAAAGGGAGGGAAAGTTTATTGTGCCCCAGGCAGACCTCACAGACCCAAGGCGGGGGTCAGTGAAGCCGCACGTTGTTAGGGGGAAGCAGGGTTTTATAGGGCGAGGAGAGGTCAGGTGGGTAGTTGGGCTCCTATGGCTGGAAAAGTTTGTAGGGCAGGTATAGGTTCTTTGTCTGAGATGAGACTCATGGGGGGTGGGGGAGGCTCATTGTCTGAGTCCTCCAGGCAGGTATCAGCATTCCTGCCCCCCAGGTGGGCTTCCTGGTTGGCTTCTGCATTCAGGCCTCCTGCATGGACCTTTCATACCAGCCTTTTGTTGATAGGAAAAGGGGGAGGGTTCTTTCTTTGGCTACTTCCTGCTGAAAAGGGGCGAAGACCAAGGGGGTGGCTCAGGCCTGGTTATGAGGGTCTTCTGCAGGGATGCGAGAATATGGGTGGAGAAGGAGTTGGTTAAAGGTGGTAGGAGACATTTCCCGAATGCGAGCCTGTATGAATTTTAGGAGACAAGGAGCGAAAAGAAAAAAATAAGGTTATCATTAGTATTGGCCCCAAGAGTGGGAGGAGCCATGACACTATAGGATTTTGAAACCATGTCAGCGGAGAGTTGGAGTCCCCGGTTTTACTAGTAATAACATTCTTCCCTGAGGAACAGGCAGGTACCCCCTTTATTAGCTGTTAACAAGTCCAGAGCCCGCCGGTTTTGGAGAGTGACCTGTGCCAGGGAGGTGAGCTGTCTTTTTAATGATGCTAAAGACACACAGGTTTTTTGTAAGGAGGTATTTCTTTATAAAATTTCTGGGCAGAAATCAGGCTGTGTTCCAGGGCCCCACCTGCCATACTTGCAGCTGCTATCGATGATGCCAAGCTGATTACAACCATGATTGGAAGAAAGGCTGCCCGCATAGTCCGATGTGGTGAGAATAACTAACCTAACTCAGACTGTCTGTACAGAGTTAACTGTGGGACCACGAGAGAGTACGTGGGCCTGGAGTAGCAGAATTAATACACTGAGAGAGAGAGAGCCAATGCACCAGAAAAAGTTTCCCTTTGCTGTTGTTTGGAGTACAGAAGTAACCAAAAGGTTAGAAGTACAGGAATGAAAGCTGACAAGGGCATCAGTTTGATAGCAGGGGTAGCTGTGATTGGAGTCAGTGTTGCCACTGGATAGGAATGCCAGCCAGTGTACCCTGCGGCTTGGACTCCCTGTACCCAATGTTGGTCCCAAGGATCTGAAATAGCATAGCTAACTTGATTCATATTGAAGCCCGTATTATGACGGACCAGAGAGAACATTTGGCCTTTGTCTGGAAGGTGCACTGTGCATGACTGGTAAGGGCACCCCCCATATTCTCTATAGGTATTTTTGTAGTGATCTAAGGTTTGATGGTAAAGAAACAAAACAAGGTGTTTATAGGGTTAGTAATCGATGAAAGAGAGGGTGAGAGTGATAAGTGCTGTGCATCTGGCCTGTGGACACTCCGCAGTACCCACCTAGTGGGTGGTCTCAGTGGATCCTGAGACAAAGGTCTCCCTAACTTTGAATTTCCATACCCAGGACACTGAGCTAGGGGAGATTTTGACAAGAAATGCACATCCTAGTAGGACCCAGGTTATAACATACATACTGTTTGTCTTCAGGGGCACGTTTGACCCGTGATAGATGGTGCCAGGAGGGGTGTCCCAGAAGTGTTACCGCTGTAGGCATGGTGAGAATAACCGTGCGTGGGCCGGTCCACCGAGGCTGCAGTGGCTTTGGCTGAAGCGATTTGAGCAGGACTTGGTCTCCTGGATGTAGTGGTAGGGAAGGTTGGTTGAGGGGGTCGAGATCCGAGGCAGGACTGGGTAAGTACCGGTCTGTGTGTTCCTGGAGCAGTTGGCTGAGTAGGGAGAGGTCAATCCTGTCCCGGTAGGTGTCCACGCAGTTGGTGAGCTGCAAAAGAGGGTAGGCGAACTCCCCTTTGAGGTGACATGCAAGCATAGGTTTGACGACAGGAACATATTTGTCAGACTGTTATAGGACAGGGAGAGGGGCAGCCCAAACCCCGCAAACCTGTCTATTCTAAGTGGGTTCTGCCATCCGCCACATCAACACAAAACATAGGAGACTTTACTGGGAAGGAACTTTAATAAAACTAGGAAACAATACAGGTAAGGCAAAGAGTCTAGTTTCTAAGCGAAGCACCCAAAGTTACCCGTCCCCTCGTGGGTAAAACTCCATCCATATGGGATCGGCCCAGAGCAAGGCCCCAAAGCCTGCCACAAGTCTAAAGCATCTTCCAGTGGGGACCCACAGAAAAGAGTCAGAAACAACCAGACAAGCCTTGAAGGAAAAGAGCAAAATCAACATCAAGATAAAAGCTGCCATGGTCACCTCTCCACGGGTCTCACCCACATCTGTGTCACCCAGTCCACGACCAAAAGACAAGCACAGTTTCTTTACGTGTCTCTAGGCTCCATGCACCTCCTCCAGGTCTCCTGGCTCCATCCTGCTTCTTCCTTCCTCAGTCTCTTCTGCAGCTTCTCCTCTTCCTGCTCAGCTCCACCCTCCCTTGGGTGGGGCAGGGAACCTCCCCCTTTCCTGGGGACCACCCTGTTGCAATCCCCCCTTTTAATTTTTATTCCACCATATCTATGGTGGCACAGATCTCATGGTGTAATCTTAGGAGACAGTCTTTTTTCAGGGTTACAATGTGTGTAAGAGAAGCAACAATTAGTCAGCAGCATTGTCCATGAATGTCCAGTATGAGTTTCATTACTTAAAAATAGTCCATTATCCAAGCCAAAAGAAAAAAAATTTGGAGCATTGGCTAAAACAAGACAGCAAATATATCAAAATCACAGGGAAAAAATGTTAAAATGGTTCAACTTATGCAAAAACGAATTCTCTCAACCTTGATCCCAAACTTTAACAGCATAGCAAAAATTTGCAAATTAAATTTACTTTTAAACCATTTTTCCTATTTTTGCATAAAATCACAGGGCAGAAAATAACTAACAGCAATTTTTAGCTGGCTTTGTTGAAATACTCCACACAGGATCAGAGTGAACTGGTGGCATCCAGTCGATGTAGGCTTCAGGTATAAAGTTGGTCTCATCAGACTCCACCTGGGCTTTCCTCTTCTCGAGGGTACCAGGGCATTTTCGTTGGCCGGGTTGTCCAGTCCTGCCAATGGAGGCAAGCTTCCTCACCTTCTTTGGAGGTCTCTGGAACCCTACAAACAAGGCAAACAGGTTCTCCTCTTCTTGGTTCAGCTCTTTTTCAACTTTCTGGAAGAACTCCACACAAAGCCACACAATCAAACTCACGTCCAATTTTTTTGTTAAAACAGACAAAATCCCTATGTAAGTTATGCAAAAACAGACTCTGAAATAAGTAGCAAAAATTACTACCACTATTTGTATGCTGTGTTGGTATCAAGGGGAGAGAAAATGTGACAAGGTAGCTTTGCTGGGAAAAAAAATTGCAACCTTTCTGCAGATCCTGGTTACTCAAAACAAAACAAAACTTTGTGGATTCAGGACAAAATGCATAAAAAAATTACCAGTATTATGTCAAAGAAAACTTGTAAATGTCAGGTGTATTTCCAGGTCTATTCAGTCCTTTGTAGGAAAGTTTTTTACTCTCAACAGTTCCATCAATAGGAATCTGTTGAGACCTTTTCTCCCTATATTTCCAGAAACAATTTCTGTAGATGTGAAACAATTGAATTATACAATCTTACAAGGTGACAATCACCATTGACAATTTACATACATACCAGATACTGAGAGGTTTTTTTTTTATACACATTTTAGAAAACTACTGTTAACATTTTGTACATACCAAAGTTTTACCATTTTCCCAAGTGACAATGCTTCCCTTCCAGTTTTACTTCATTAGGTAAAAGCCAAATAGAACAAATTCATGTAATGCCTTTCCAGGAGGAGAAAGAGAAACTTTGTGGAGTGTCTCAGGAGCTGTACTGAGGTTCCACAAAATTTCCTTGTATCAGTCAAATGACAGGCTACCAAATTTGTACTTGAATTTAGATTTCTGGGAAGCTTTGCCATAAATATCAGAAAAATAACAGAAACAACAATATTCAATCTCTATGAAGGCACCGGCTTAGTTCAGTAGCACAATGTTGACAATCAAACCATAACCTTTTGTTTTTCTCATAACTGGAGACTTTTTTTTTTCAATGTCTATGGGCACCATGTATACCAATTTGTCAATCACTGGAGGTCAAGACAGTTAGACACAAGGACATACAGACATACAACATATAGACAAAGACAGTTTTTTTTTTTTTAGTTATGCCATGTAGAATATGTTATGTAACTGCAGTTTTTCTCCATAGGCTCAGAAAAAAAATGTCAAAGTCCAAAAAAAAAAATGTGGAGTGTTGCTGGCAGAAAAATTTCCAGTTGTCATCCTACAAACCTAAGACTTTGAAAATAGGAAGGAAAAGTTTTATTAATCATAAGAGTTACATGACCTTGTTTATCACCTTAGGGTTTTCAGTGTTGAAGACTTTTTATTAGAAGTCATTCCTGGGGTATTCTGTACAGCAACTGAAAGAATAAAAGTAACAGTTAACTTTTAAGCAAAAGGAGTCATTTCTTGTTAGCCACCAAGTAGGCACTCCTTGGGTTTCCTGGAATTGAACCTGAAAAAGCAAAATCAAATTATCAGTAATTAACTTTCAATTAAAAGGAATCATCTCCTTACTTCTGTTAGCCACTCTGGGACAGAAGCTGAAAGAGCAGATTAAACATCTAAGCACAGATTACACTTCCCCCACACTAGGGAGGGACAACAACAACACAGGTATGAAAACCTGGTACAGTTACATGATGCACCCTAAAGAGTGCTTTCCATAACAGACCTTCCTCAGTAGGAAGCAGAAACTTAGAATCTTGTCTTACACCAGCAATTGAACAAATCCAGTATTCAAAATGGCAAACATGCCCAAAACAAATTGTGTAGACAAAATTCACAGCAGCAAATCCTTTGAGACTCAGACAAAATCTTGTTAATTTTTCTGATCCAGACTTTGCAAAAATTCAAGTTATCTCCAAGAATCCATCAAGGCTACCAGCAATTACCAGTTACTGCTTAAGGCTACTCTTTCCTTAACACCCAGGCATACATTGCTAATTTAAACACCACTGCTCCACAACTGGCTTGCAAAACCAGTTGGACACAGGGCAGGAAGTAGTCAAACACAAAGCAACATATTAAAGAAGAACCATTATTGCCTTTAGAAATGCTAATGAGGCAGCAGAGATTACAAAAAGAAAGAAAAAAAAGTTCCAAAGTCCTAGCAACAAGAACCTCTGAATTTTACAAGAGCCTGCCAAGTGGCCTCAGACGCCATCTTTGATCTGGCCACATGGTCCAATGTACTGCCTAATCTTTTGAGTAAAACTGGCGCAGAACAATTTCCACAAATTAAAATCTCTTAGCAAGTCACTACAAACAAATTACACACAAACACACAGAATCTTCACAAAGCCCAAGCCAGTTTTTCAACAGCAAATCGACATGTGAAACAAACACACTGGAGAAACCAAAAATCACATTTGCGCTTATGGTAGCCAGTGCCATAGGGAAGCCCAATTTCCCCATGGGGCTGACTAACCACGGATGGCTCTGTCCTAAATCACGTTGAACGCCAAATCTGTTATAGGACAGGGAGAGGGGCAGCCCAAACCCCGCAAACCTGTCTATTCTAAGTGGGTTCTGCCATCCGCCGCATCAACACAAAACATAGGAGACTTTAATGGGAAGGAACTTTAATAAAACTAGGAAACAATACAGGTAAGGCAAAGAGTCTAGTTTCTAAGCGAAGCACCCAAAGTTACCCGTCCCCTCGTGGGTAAAACTCTATCCATATGGGATCGGCCCAGAGCAAGGCCCCAAAGCCTGCCACAAGTCTAAAGCATCTTCCAGTGGGGACCCACAGAAAAGAGTCAGAAACAATCAGACAAGCCTGGAAGGAAAAGAGCAAAATCAACATCAAGATTAAAGCTGCCATGGTCACCTCTCCACAGGTCTCACCCACATCTGTGTCACCCAGTCCACGACCAAAAGACAAGCACAGTTTCTTTGCGTGTCTCTAGGCTCCATGCGCCTCCTCCAGGTCTCCTGGCTCCATCCTGCTTCTTCCTTCCTCAGTCTCTTCTGCAGCTTCTCCTCTTCCTGCTCAGCTCCACCCTCCCTTGGGTGGGGCAGGGAACCTCCCCCTTTCCTGGGGACCACCCTGTTGCAAGACTTTTGCACTCAAGGAGGGGTGGAAGAAGAGAAGACTCAGGAATTGGCACTCATTAGGCTCCTAAGTCGGAGTGATGGAGGGGACTGATAGAGAATAGGGGAAGGGTCTGCAGCAGAGTCAGTTGTGAGAGCGAAAACCCTTGCATCCGCCTTGTTATTCCCTGTGGTAATGGTAAGAATTGTCAGTTGGTGTCCTTTCAGTGGATCATGGTGACTTCAGTTGGAAGCTGCAAGGCTATTAAAAGCTTAAGGATAAGTTAGCATTCATGATGGAGGACCCCTTGGTGGAAAGGAATCCCCTTTCCTGCCAAATCGTAGCATGACTGTGAGCAAAAAGGCAGGCATATTTTGAATTTATATAGATGTTGACTTTCTTATGTTTGCTGAGGGTAAGTTCCCTGGTTAAGTGCTATGAGTTTTGTCTTTTGGGAGGTGGTTCTTCCGGGCAGTTTTTTTTGTGTCGATTACCTGATCAATGGTAACAGTGGCCTAGGCAACCCTCCGCTGACCTCGCACACCTTTTCAAGAGCTGCCAGTCTACAAACACAGGAGGCATCTGACAAAGGAGAATCAGTTTGGAGGTTTGCATTTCTTCCAGGATTTTAGGACATGAATGAATGGCAGAAGGTGGCCAGAGACAGGCAGGAGAGTGGCTGGGTTGAGAGAATTAGACTGAGTGAGACTCACCAGGGGATTTTCAATGAAGAGCACATGGAAATCCTGTAAATGGGAAGGAGTGAGAGTGGAGAGCGAGCAGGGAGACAGGAGGGCCTGAAGGCAGTGCGAGGAATGTACTTGGGTGGGTCTTTCCGGAGTAAGTTTGAGGGATTTTCGGGTGAGTTGGGCTGCCACTGCCAGGGCTCTAGGGCAGGGTTGCCAGCCCCTGACAGTGGAATCCATCTGCTTGGAGAGATAAGCGACAGGACGCAGAGCTGGGCTCAGAGGCTGGGAAAGGACATCTGCCGCCATACCCCGACGTTCGGCTGTAAACAGGAGCAAAGGCTTTTCTGGATCAGGAAGGGTAAGGACAGGTGTCTTCAGAAGGATATGTGTGACCCTGCGGACTCTCCGTGGGATTGGAGAGGTCCTTCAGGGAGGCTTTTGCTGTATCATACAGTGGCTTGGCTAAGGAAGCAAAATTAGGGATACAGTGTCAGAAGAATCCAACCAAACCTAGGAAAGAAAGGATTTGTTTTGTCGATTCAGAGGAGGGAAGGTCCCGGATGACCTGTTTGTGGTCCACTGTCAGCTATTTGGAGGAAGGAGTTAGTCGAAGACCCAGATAGATGACTATGAGAACTGAAAGTTGAGCTTTGGATGGGGAGACAGTATTCTTTGGAGCACAGGAAGCTGAGGAGTTGTGCAGTGTGTTGCTGAGATTGTGGCAGAGAAGGACGGCAGAGGAGATCAGCAACATACTGGAGGAGAGTGCGGGGTGGAGTATGACATGACGAGAGATCACTAGCTCATGCCTGACCAAGCACATGAGGGCTGTCCCAGGAACCCTAAGGCAGGACTGTCCAGGCCAGTTGCTGGGAGGTGTGTGTTCGGATTTTCCCAAGTAAAAGTGAATAGTAAGTAACATTGAGGATCCAGAGGGATGGTAAAAAAGGCATTTTTGAGGTCAGAGAAGTGTGGGGTAGAAGATGGTATATAAGACAGAAGGGTGTAGGGGTTTGGCACTACAGGATGGATAGGCACCACCACTTCATTAATGAGGCAAAGGTTTTGAACTAGGGGATAAGAACCATCAGGCTTTTTTCCAGGGAGAATGGGAGTATTACAGGGCGAGTTGATAGGAATAAGGAGTCCCTTTCCCAGGAGTTGTTGGCTGATGGGTTTGAGACCCGGACGGTGAGTGAGGGAAATTGGAAACTGGGAGCGAGAGGGAAAAGAAGAGGGATCCTTAAGGCGAATGAGGACTGGGGTACGATGGGTGGCAACAATCAGGATAGAGATATTCCAGAACAGGGGGTTGACAGTGGAAGGAGACAGCGGGGAGTCCTGAGAAGGATTAGGAGATGTTTGGAGTCATGGGAGGATGAGAGCAGCGCTAGGGTGTTGGAACCATGAGAGAGTAGCCCTGAGTTTGGTCAGAAGATTGTGACCCAGGAGTGGTGTGGGGCAAGGAGGCATGACTAGGAAAGAGCGGACCAGTGGTCCTGGGCTGAGAAGGAAGGCCGTCAACTCCCGTAACCGAGGCCTGAGAAGGATAAACTTGACTGGATTAGGAGGGGAGGACAGAGAAGGTAGCCCCTGTGTCAACCAGAAAGGAGATGTACTTACCTGCTACCTTGACCGTTACCCTGGGCTCCTCGAAGGTTATCGGAGTTGATGAGTCCGGGCCTCTTCAGTCCTCAGCCGCCAAACCCAAGACCGCCGGTGGCAAGAGTTGCAGGGACTGGAAGGACTGGCCCACCACAGCCAGGTGTGGAGGGACAGTCACTTTTCCAGTGACCCTGGACGTTGCAGATGAGGCATGGTCCTGGCGGAGGGCGGGGGTTGGGGCATTGTCTGGACCAGTGGCCTTCTTGGCCACATTTGAAGCAGGCTTCGGCGGCGGTCGGTTGGTTGGGGCCCATGGGGCCCATTGTCGTCCTCTGTTGGGCAGCAGGCGCTGCGGTCATTGGAGGAACAGGGCCTGGTGGTCTCAAGGCAGCTACTGGGGCCTGAGCTTGAAGCTCAGCCTTCTGGCAACTGCGGAGTTTCCTCTCTGCCCTGTCATTCCTCCTGGTTGTTAAATACTGTAAAGGCCATGTTCAGCAGATCCCGGATAGGGGTTTGAGGACCATTTTCAGCCTTTGGAAGTCAGGAGGGTTTTTTGAGGAAGACTAGGTAATGTTTTTGAGCTTATGAAAGTTTATAGGTTTAGGCGCTGCCGGTTGGAGACCAGCTAGGGGACAGGTCAGAGGTCAGGGTGGAAGAGAAGATAACATGTAATTACATGTATGGTCATAGGCTTGGGTAAGATCATGAAATTTAGGTGTAGGTAGTGGGATAGTTTGTGAAAGAGCCAAGACGCTTTTCAAGTTGGGAGAGATCAGACAGAGAAAGGAACATGGATTCTAACTCCTCCTTCAGTCCCACCCACTTACCTGCGGGGAGGGAGAAGAGGATTAGCAGGGAGAGGGTGTGGCAGCTGGGAGGTGAAAAGAAAGGGGGGGAGGGGCTGGATTGGGGAGCTGGAGGAGGTGAAGACTGAGAATTTAGAGGATTAGAGAATGCAGAAGAGGCAGGGGTCAGTGAAGCCACACACATTGTTAGAGGGATGCAGGGTTTTATAGGGCGAGGAGAGGTCAGGTGTGTAGTTGGGCTCCTATGGCTGGAAAAGTTTGTAGGGCAGATATAGGTTCTTTGTCTGAGATGAGACTCTTAGGGGAGGGGGGAGGCTCATTGTCTGAGTCCTCCAGGCAGGTATCCTCATTCCTGCCCCCCAGGTGGGCTTCCTGGTTGGCTCCTGCATTCAGGCCTCCTGCATGGACCTTTCATACCAGCCTTTTGTTGAGGGTGCAGGTCAGAGATGCAGAGTGTGGGAGGATTCACCAGAGACAGAGTGGGGAGCAGAATAGGAAGATATGCTGAAATACACTGCAGAGGGGAGCAGCAGGCAAGTCAAGAGAGGTCTGCTGTGCCATGTGGGTCATCTCCCTGGCCAGGGATTGAACTCTTGCAGCAGTGGCTGTGGCTAGCTTCATAGTGCTGCTTCTTAACCCCTTGCACCTTGTGGTGACAAGGGAGGCCCTAATCAGTGATTTCTTAACTGAAAACTCAGTGACATTATCTTATTAGTGGTCCTGTTTTTGAAGCATTTGACCCTAAATATTCCTTCAATTTTGGTGTACTCTTCTCAAACATCTAGAACTCTATTGATCTTAGATCTACTCGTCTGTCTCTAAGGCCCACCCTCATCCTTAGCTCTTATCTTGGTTTCATCTCCCATTCTTTTCACCTTTAATAGCTACATCCTAAAGCACTGATCTCTCCTATTAGTGTCACCTCTGCATTGCCACTCAATTCTTCTATTTCCTTGTCTGAAAAATACCCCTCATTTGGCAACTGAGATAAGGTCCAAAATCATGGTCTAACCTAACATAATCTGGATTTTTTTTAAAGATTTATTTATTTATGCATATAAGAACTGGGGTACAGGCCAGAGGTGTATGGGGTGAGAGTATTCACCAGACAGAGTAGAGAACAGAACAGGCAGATTGACTGAAATACACTGCTGAGGGTGTTATAGGACAGGGAGAGGGGCAGCCCAAACCCCGCAAACCTGCCTATTCTAAATGGATTCTGCCATCCGCCGCATCAACACAAAACATAGGCGACTTTAATGGGAAGGAACTTTAATAAAACTAGGAAACAATACAGGTAAGGCAAAGAGTTTAGTTTCTAAGTGAAGCACCCAAAGTTACCCGTCCCCTTGTGGGTAAAAGTCCATCCAAATGGGATTGGCCCAGAGCAAGGCCCCAAAGCCTGCCACAAGTCTAAAGCATCTTCCAGTGGGGACCCACAGAAAAGGGTCAGAAACAATCAGACAAGCCCAGAAGGAAAAGAGCAAAATCAACATCAAGATAAAAGCTGCCATTGTCACCTCTCCACGGGTCTCACCCACATCTGTGTCACCCAGTCCACGACCAAAAGACAAGCGCAGTTTCTTCACATGTCTCTAGGCTCCATGCGCCTCCTCCAGGTCTCCTGGCTCCATCCTGCTTCTTTCCTCAGTCCCTTCTGCAGCTTCTTCTCTCCCTGCTCAGCTCCACCCTTCCTTGGGTGGGGCAGGGAAACTGGAACCTCCCCCTTTCCTGGGGACCACCCTGTTACAAGGGGAGCAGCTGGCGAGTCAGGAGATGCCTGGTGTACCATGTAGGTCACCTACCTGCAGGGATCAAACTCGTGCTACAGTGGCTGCAGATAGCTTCATAAGTTGTGTCATAACCCCTTGCACCACCAGGTAGGCCCTAGCATAATCTGATTTATAAGATACCTACTTGCATCATGAGCTTTGATCTTTCAGCCCACACTTCTACCTGCGTGCATCTGTCTGTCCACCTTTGTGTTGCTACATTGCAAAAACAATGTAACCAGAACGTCTTTATCGCCCAGAAAAACACGTTATTTTGATTAATTTCTTGACTAGGAAGTAAAATACAATGAAATAATAATAAAACCCAGAAAGATAAGATTTCTTTTTCTGTTTTCCTATCTAGTTTTAATTAAACCCTCTTTCACTATGTAGAAGTTCATGAATATGGATCCTATATCATCAGATCTTGTATTCATTGAGGATAAAGATGGATTATTATATATATATGAGAGCATTTCAAAATCTCATTTGTTCATTTAGTCACCAAAAGATTCATAGGTGAGTCTGATCTCCTCCCATACTATATGGAAAAAATTAGAAGAGGAAGAATTTTTTTTAAAAAAGATTCATTTTTTTATTTATACAATAGCTGGGGTACAGGCCAGAGGCATGGGAGGGTGAGAGAATTCACCAGAGACAGAGTGAGTGGGGAACAGAACAAGCAGATGGACCAAAAGCACTGCTGAGGGGAGCAGTGGGGGAGACAGAGGGGTCTGCCGCATCATATGGGAATCTCCCTGGCCAACCAGGAATTGAACCCATGCTGCAGAGGCTGCAGACAGCTCCACAGTGCTGCGCTCAACCCATTGTGCCATTAGGGAGGCCTGAGAAGAGGAAGAATTTAAGGACTATCCAAGACTTTACTCATCACTTATCTCCTGTTATAGATCCTCTAAGATCTTTATTCTTTAAAAGAATGATGGTGATTTCAGAACAAAGTTCTGCCTGTAATTGTAAGGAAAATAGAATGTAGTTGTAGAGTAAATGAAGATGCTCAGGCTTTTATGCCAATAGCCTCTGTGGCTAGCACCTGCAGCCTTGAATGTATAAGGCGTTTGGGAGTGTGGGTTTGGGTACACATGCCTGATGGTGGACAACTGGAGTATGGTGTGGGCATGCAAGCACCTCTCCTGTCATGCCCACTGCTCCCCTCAGCAGTATATTTCGTCAGTCTGCCTGTTCTATTCCCCGCTCTGTCTCTGGTGAATCCTCTCACCCGCCCACGAATCTGGCCTGACCCTGGTTCGTGTATAAATAAATAAATAAATAAATAAATCTTTTTTAAAAATCATATTTTCATAGACAGTTCACTTTTCTGATTAGATCTCTTTTTTCCTAGCCAATAACAATAAACAGTAAAAACCACAATAAAAATACCATGTTAGATTGTTTTCATTGGTATTAGACTTAGGAAACTGTGCTACTACTTAGTTGCACAAACTTGGGTAAGTAGCTTAGCCTTCTGAGGCGCCACTTGTCTTAAATGTAAAATGAAGACATTGGTCCTGGTTTAGATGGTCTCTCACATCCCTTCCACAGTGCAAATCTGTGACTTTCTTACCACTAATAGTCATTACACAGATGTGTGAGATCTAATAACTCCAAATTAGAAACAGCCCTGTTTACTTTGTTATTTGAGCTCGTAGCAAGCACTAATTATTCCAACTCTAAATAAAGGAAGGTGGAAGCACTATGAAATGATACTTTATATTCCAAAGGAAAAAAACCTGAGAACTTTGTAATTCCTAATTATGAAACTATCACAACAGCTAATCATTAACAACACTTATCAGTTTATCAAACTCCTGTTTTTATAACATAAAATAATCACTACTCAGACCTTTTCATGTTTTCTTTTTATCACTAGCATTAGCAGTTGGTGTTCATTTTGGAGGCATTTTTACTCCCCCAAAAGTAGCTATCACTTGCCAATTGAGGGAAGCAAACTATAAATTTACTTTGAGATGCTGATGTTTTGTCATTAACCATTCACTTTCACCAGCTCAGTGACACTACTGTGCAGAGTACCCTTGAAAACAGACCTCAAATTCTTGCCTTTGTAAAACTATCTTAGACTGAAAGAGTGGTTTAACTTCTTGCTCCATTGCTCCTGAATTACAGAGTAGAGAGAGAAACCCAGTGTGGGTCTTCTACATCTACTGTAAACCCAAATGGATTTTCTGCTTACACAGGGCTCTGAGACATTTAACTTCTGTCATCTCCCAGTCCCTGGTCCAACCTCTTTTCAGGAATGACGCATTGATACTCAGGCAGTGATAAGGGTATGTAGTTCCATGAATATTTTGTCAGTCAGGGGGAGAAACAATAGGGTCACACAACTTTGTAATATTCGGGCACAATTTAATTTTTTTTAAAGATTTATTTATGCATACAAGAGCTGGGGTACAGGCCAGAGATGCGGGCGGTGAGAGGATCCACCAGAGACAGAGTGGGGAACAGAACAGGCAGACTGACCAAAATACACTGCTGAGGGGAGCAGTGGGTGAGACTGGAGAGGTCTGCCTCATCAGGTGGGTTTCTCCTTGGCTGGCCGGGGATCGAATTCATGCTGCAGAGGCTGTGGATTGCTTCATAGTGTGATGCTTAACCCCTTGCACCACCAGGGAGGCCCACAATTTAACTTTTTTATACCTTATTCTTTGTGGCACAAAACCCTGCCTAGTCTTCCAAGGTTGTTTTCCACTGCTAATTACTATTTACTTTGTTTTCATGTGTTGTTTTTTTCTGTAATATACATTATCATCACCATAGGAGGAAACCTAAGCAGGGATTGGGTTCTCAGCCCATCTCCTCCCTGTGGAGTAAAGAATAGAAACTTTCTATACCTCCCACCTGCTTATTTTAACATTTCCATACAAGATCTTGCTCCTTCCCCAAATTCCTAGACATAACACATTTTATGTTTCTTTTTACCATCTAATACTGATTTTCAATACAATAAATTCTCCTTTTGATCAAAATTGCCCCTCAATAAGTGGCTTGTGTGTCCCTCCAGTCTCATGTTCCATCCTGCATCCCCTTTTGGCTTCAGCTATACTCAACTCTCCAAGTTCCACATGTTCACATTCAAGTTCAGAGAGGCCTCTGAGTCTTTGCATGAGACTTCCACCCTCATAATCTATCAAGAATCTGCTTACATTGAGACTGCATCCAGGAAGTCTTCCTGGTCACTATTTGCCTGCAGTCCCAGATATGTCCTCTTGTTTACCCATAACATCCTTTTTAAGTTAGAATTGTTTTAAATATATTTGACTCTTAGAGGTAGCAGCCATCTAGTCTTTGCTTTCCTATCCTTGTTTTGGTGCTTGAATATATTGAGCAGGCATCCTTAGTTTGCATTTCATGGCACTGAAAATCCTCTCCCTAACACAACATATCTACTGTGGTATAATTTTCTCTCAGACTTACCTCTGACATCAGTTGGAGATGTTTCTATGATCAGCAGTTTCCATCTCTCACCACTCTGACCACTCCTTTATAAACATCATCCTAATAACCCCCAGGAGTAATTCATTACAAAGCAGAATATTTGGCCAGGTACTATGTATTATGGATCCTCCCAAGGTAGAAGGGTTTGAGGTGGGTATTAAAGATTTTTTAAATGCCATTTATCCTAAAGATGAAACACAGAAGCATTTATATGGTTTTCTTGGCTGTACAACAGTCTCAGTCAAGCTGAAATTGACTACATCATTCATGATCATGCATGAAATCTTCAGTAGACTAAAATCAGAATTTTAAGTGCTAATTGAAAGGCAAGCTAATATATCAGGGCACGATTACCCTTTGGACCGCAAAAGCAACTCTTAAGAGTATTTTTTAATTGTTTTTTCCTAAACCTAATTATTGTTTGATTTGTAGATGTCTAATAGTTAACTTATTCATAGAACATTAACCTATATTTTCACCACTCCCATATCAATTCATATTTTCATGTCTGGGGCTTATATCTGTTTAAGGTCTACTCATAGTTCTGGGTGGACTTTATTTTTAAAATAGCTTGTAAACCAGAGACTGAGGTAAATCCCTGCCTTGGGAAGAATGGATTTCTCAAGAGAACCTAGAACTCTGGAAATCTCTTCACATTTCTCTAATTTATAGATGTGTCACCTCAGCTTAAATGGCGTTTGCTAGTATTCTTTGTCCTTTCCACCTCCACATTTCAGTGGGTGAGGAGATCTAATTTGTTCAGGAAATCTTTAAAAAGGAAAAGTTTCTAGTAGGCTAATAGATGAATCCAGAGCAATCTTTCAGCTTCACACACTGACCATGATATGACTATCTATATATTTGGGCTAAAAGGAAACTGGTCTATGTGTTATAAGGAGAGGGAAGAGTGTGCTCTTACTTTCTCTCTGAATATCTTTTTCTTGTCCTTAAAAGACATTTTCTGTAGGGGTTTTTCTACCAGTGGTGGCTGACTCTCCTTTTTTTCTCAGGGAGGAAGATGAGTACTCAGAGCTGCGATCAGAACTCAGTCAGAGTCAACATGAGGTTAATGAGGACTCTCGAAGCATGGACCAAGATCAGACCTCTGTCTCCATCCCTGAAAACCAGTCTACAATGGTCACTGCTGACATGGGTGAGCCTGTCTGCCATTACTACAAAGCCAAAGTTTGGTTTCTGCACTATAATAGGAATTTTAGAAATAATGAAGTAGCCCAAATTGAAATTTAGTTAATGAAGGAATTTGATGAATAAATAAAAACATATCCATTTTAGTACCCTATATACTATGTTGGTGAAATGGAACTGAATTGCTAAGTTAGCTTCCTGCAGACATTTGTGACTCAAACATACGTCACCTCTATTTCAAAATTCCAGAGATAGGGACCAGTAACAAGACTATTACAGTGTTTCAAGTTATAATAAAATTGGAACTATAATGATAGGAATGGAAAGGACAGGATGGGAGGTGATACATTGTAGAAGAAGAAACAATAGGTCTTACAAATGTTGGGTAAGGAAGAATCCAAAATACCTCTTCACATATTGATCCTTAGTGACTAAGAGAATAATTATATTCCTTAGTAAGGACATTTGCTTGAGAAATGAGTTGGGAAATATGTTAATTTTGAGGTTGTAGATAAATGTACATGTGGAAGAACATGGCATCATGTTTTATTTGTTTAAATATTTTTTTATTGAGGTAGCATTGGTTCTCATTGTTGTTTGTATTTTAGAAGTGTAGGATCTGCCCCTATCAGGTGCTGTTGCCATAGCCCATGTATGTTTTAAACTGCAGGTCATGACCCATGAATCTTAAAATTATATGAAAAATAAAATATTTCAATAATCAAACCAAAGAGGGAAAAGAATAGAACAACAGTATTGTGTGCATGCATGTGTGTGTTTGTATGTATGTGTGCAGTAAGTTATGAAATGATATGTTCCAACTGGGTTGCAATCCAAACCTTGCAAACTGCTGGTTTACTTGGAAATGCCTAAATGGATCTTTGGAGAGAATGGGGTAGAGGATAAAAGCTGAAGTTCTGATATAAGGAGATCTCTCTGCTCTCAAGGATGTGGAGTCAAAGGGAGGAGAAGCATGCTATCTGAGGAAACATTTACATGTAGAACAAAGATGGTAGAAGAACCAGGGGAAGGAAGAGTAAATATAGTACAATTTCCATAGAACTTAAAATTGGGGAGATAAATGTTAATTAAATATTGCACATTGTGCCCCCCTTTCTGGAACTGAGCAAAGGCAGAGGGAGGGCTCTGAAACAAAAGTTAAGACAGGCATGTAGGGGAAGAGACAAGCAGCATACAGACACTCAGTGATCTTCAGGGATAGCACCCATCAACCCATCCACAGCATCACTCTTCTCATGAAGTCTGGCATGACAGTACCAGACTTGGTCTGGACTCCCAAACCTGGCATCCCAGTAGAAGCACCCCAAAAAGATGCCCTTCCAGTACCAGTGGCCCAGTGGCCAAGCACGTAGAACAAATTTGAAAACAAACTACAGGGAGAAGGAAAAATACAAATAACCAAGCAAGCCCTCTGGGGAAGGACACACCACAAAAAGAAAATCAGCCCCCAGAACTCAACAACAATGACATGGAAGAACTTCTCCTCCTGCCAGATAGAGAATTTAGAATCGCCATGATTAAAAAACATAAAGAAGATTTAAAGGAAAAGAATGATTTGAGACATACGATTAATGAAGAGTGAAACTGAGGTTTTAAAGGAGAAAATGAAGAAAACACAGGATATTAAAAGATTAATGGAGATGCTAAAGAACTCTGAGAAAAAGTAATAAAAACAGAATTGATGAAATGGAAGAACAAATCAGTATTCTTGAAGATACAAATATAAAAAGAACCAAAAAAGTAAAGGAAAGAGGGCCTCCCTGGTGGCGCAGGGGATAAGACGCAACCCATGAAGAAATCAGCAGCCACTGCAGCACAAGTTCGATTCCTGGCCAGCCAGGGAGAAACCCACATGGTGCGACAGATCTCTCCTGTCTCGCCCGCTGCTCCCCTCAGCAGTGTTCTTCGGTCCATCTGCCTGTTCTATTCCCCACTCTGTCTTGGGTGAATCTTCTCACCACCCCATGCATCTCTGGCCTGTACCCCAATTCTTGTATAAAAATAAATAAATCTTTTAAAAAAAGTAAAGGAAAGAGAAGTACAAAAGAAAAACAATGAAGAAACACTTTGAGAACTATGAGGAAACACTGTGAGAAACACTTTGACACCACGAGGAAAAGAAATACAAGAGAAATATAAGAGTTATAGGAATCCCAGAAGGTGAGAAGAGGGGCAAAGTAACTGAGAAACTATTCAAGGAGATAAGTGAAGAGAACTTCCCAAGTATGAAGAATGAGATGAAAATAGATATACAGGAAGCTAGAAGAATACCAAATTACCATATTGAAAGGAAAACTACAGCAAGACACATAATAGTAAAGCTTCTAAGAATCCAAGACAAGGAAAAAATAATGAAGCTGACAAGGGGGAAAAACAGATAACCTATAAAGAAAAACCAATCAGGTTAACATCAGACTTCTCCTAATAAACACTACGGGCAAGAAGAGAATGGAGTGACATATTCACCGAACTCCAAGACAACAAATGCCAACCAAGAATGTCCTGCAAATCTCTCCTTCCTCTATGAAGGAAAAATAAGGATCCTTTCAGACAAACAGAATCTCCAGAAATTCATTACTGAATTCTGTTTGTCTGAGAAACCCCCACTCCAAAAAATAGTACAAGAAGCCCTAAGTTCAAAACCAACAAAGAAATGAATAGGAAGACAGGAAGGTAAGCCATAGAATCACAAAAAGACAAACAAAATGCCAAATACAGATGCCAATGTATCAATATTAACCCTAAATGTAAAAGGTCTAGGGCTCTCCTGGTGGCGCGGCTGTTGAGCGCTGGCCTGAGAAACTGTCTGCAGCCTCTGCAGCGCCGGTTCAATCTCCAGCTGACAGCAAGGGTCCCACATGGCACTACAGACCTCTCCTTCCACGCCCGCTGCTCCCCTCAGCAGTGTATTTCGTCAGTCTGCCTGATCTGTTCCCTGCTCTGGCTCTGGTGAATTTTCTCACCTTCCCATGCTTCTGACTGTACCCAGTGCTTGTATAAATAAATAATCTTTTTTAAAAAATGTAAATGGACTAAACTCATCAATAAAAAGACACAGAGTAACACACTGGGTTAATAAACAAAATCCAACCTTCTGCTATCTACAGAATATATATTTTACTACAAAAGATAAAAGTAGGCTGAAAGTAAAAGGCTGGAAAACAATGCTACAAGAAAATGGACCAAAAAAAAAAGGCAGTAACAGCTATTCTTATATCAGATGAAATAGACTTCAAACTAAAAAAGGTAAAAATAATCATAGATGGTCACTATGTTATGATTAACAGGACAATACATCAGGAAGATATAACACTCACCCACATATACTCACCAAATGAAGGAGCACCAAAATATATCAATTATTATCATCTGTGAAAACAGACACTAGAGAAAATACATATGTAGTAGGAGACTTCACTATCCCACTCTCCAATGGACAGATCAATGAGACAAAAAATAAATAATGACACTAGAGTCCTAAATAAAGACCTAGACCTCATGGATTCAACAGTTATCTATAGGACACAACACCCAAAAAAATCTGAGTACACATTTTTCTCAAAATGTGAGAACACATTTTGATCTATGCACACAGATCATTCTCCAGGATTGATCACATATCAGGCCACAAGACAAACATCAACTGATACATTAAGATCAAAATTATACCAACTATCTTCTCTGATCATAAAGGCATCAAACTAGAAATAAACCATAAAAAGAAGGTAAGAAATATTCCCCCTTGTGGAGATTGAAACCCACACTACTGGATGACCATTGGATTAAAAAGGAGATCAAAGAAGAAATTTAAAAATGCTTTGAGACCAACGACAATAAGGACACAACTTTCCAGAATATATAGAATGCAGCAAAAACTGTAATAAGAGGAAAGCAATACAGGCTCACATCAAGAAACAAGAAAGAACTCAAAGAAACAACTTAATTTCTCATCTCAAAGAACTAGGGGAAAAACCCAAAAACCAGAAGAAGAAAGGAAATAATAAAAATCAAAGCAAAAATAAACAAAATAGAAATTTTAAAAAATCCAAAGATAAAAAAAACCAAAAGTTTGAAAAAAATAAAATAGACAAACCTCTAGCCAGACTCATACGAAAGAAAAAGGTGGGGGGAGAAAATACAAATAAATAGGATAATAAACGAAAGAGGAGAAATTACAACAGACTCAGCAGAAATCAAAAGAATAATCAGAGATTGCTATGAACATTTATATGCAAACAAGTTCAACAATCTAGAAGAGATGGACAAATTCCTAAAACTCTGCAACCATCCAAAGCTAGATAAAGAAGAATTAGAATGCCTAAACAGACCAATTACAAACTTTGACATTGAAATAGTAATCAAAACCCTACCCAAAAACAAAACCCTAGGACCAGACAACTTCACAAATGAATTCTACCAAATGTTCAGAAATGAACTAGTGCCTATCCTACACAAACTCTTTCAAAAAATTGAGAAGGAAGGGATACTACCAGATATATTTTATGAAGCCAACATTACACTAATCCTGAAACCAAACAAAGACAACACACAAAAAGAAAACTACAGGCCAATCTCCCTAATGAACACTGATGCAAAAATCTTCAATAAAATCCTTGCCAACAGAATCAACAATGCATCAAAAGGATAATATGCCATGACCAAGTGGGATTTATTCCAGGGGCACAAGGATGGTTCAACATCTGAAAATCAATTAATGTAATCCAATACATCAACAAAAAGAAAAAAGAAAAATCATACGATCATATCAATACATGTGAGAACGCATTCAACAAAGTTCAACATCTGTTTATGATGAGGGCCCTCAAAATTCTCGGGATAGAAGGAACATACCTTAACATAATAAAGTCCATATATAACAAACCCACAGCCAATGTCATTCTCAAAGGTGAAAAGCTGACAGTCTTTTCCTTAAGATTTGGAGCAAGACAAGGATGTCCACTCTCACCACTGCTTTTCAATATAATACTGCATGTCCTAGCCAGAGCAGTAAGACAAGAGAAAGAAATACAAGGAATCCAAATAGGGAAAGAAGTAAAACTATCACTATTTGCAGATGATATTATATATCATATCAAAACTCGAATGGATCAAGAAGCTGTGGTATATATATATTTACACAATGGAATTCTCCTCAGCAATCAAAAAAGATAAACTCATGCCATTCACAGCAACATGGATGGAGCTAGAAGGGATCATGCTCAGTGAAATAAGCCAGAAGGAAAAAGAAAAACATCAGATGGTTTTACTTATAGGAGTAATACAGGGGCACCAAATAAGGGATCAGGGAAAAAATAATAACAATAAATAAAAAACCAAAATTAACAGGAACTATAAACCTGAGACATTCTGCAGTGGAGGAGGAGGGAGAGGAATCAAAACAGGGAAGGTATGAATATAAGGGACTATGGTGATGGTGCACAGGGGAACAGGTGGTGGGAATTTTACGGGGACTACACCTGAGAGTAGATAGCAAACACTGATGTAAAATATATAAAAATAAATACATTATTAAAAAGAAGAAGAAAGAAAAAGGTATTATGGCCAATGCAAAAAAAAAAAAACACTAAAGATTTAATAGTGGGAGAAGGTGATTGATGATCAGATTTTCATTTTGAATTAATCAGTGGGATAAGAAGAAAAAAATCAGTGGATCAAGAATGAATGGGGGAGATCAGCTAGGAAACCACTGAAAAAATTATTGCTAGAAATAGTGTGGTGGTAGTTGAGGTGTAGAAAAGTAGATGGTTGAAGAAAAGGTATTAAATTGGCATGACTTACTGCAGGACTAAAACAGAGGATAGAGAAGGAGAGGGTTATGGGGGTACGGGGCACTCGCATGCATATGTGTGCATGTGTGTGTGCACACATGTCCCAAAGGTGTCTGGTTTGCACCATGGATGGTCAGTGAGGCCAGTCATCAATGTGGAAGTATAGGATAATAGACCAGGGGGTTTTGTTTTGAGTTCTGTTCTGTTTTGTTCTGTTCAGAAATGGGTTGGGTGGTGATCATGTGTTTTGTTTGGGCATACACTTGAGGTGTTTTGAGATATTGGTGGAGATGCATTGGAAAGAAGTTGAAGCCCAGAAGAGAGGTCTAAGTAGAGGGAAAGCAGTTGGGCAACACCCCGATGTTTGCAGATAGTTGCTGAAGCAGAGGAAGTCTGCAGATGAGGGAGTGTGCAGAGCCAGAGATCAAGCATTCAGGGTAACCAGCTGCTGAAGAGATGGAGGGGCTTGTGGCAGGGCGTGACTGTATCTTTCCCAGAGACAGCTTCTGGAGCACAAGACCCCTATCTGCCAAATGCCTGTGTGCTCTCTGCCTTTATTTATTTATTCCACAAATTGTGGATGATCTTGCTAGATCCTGGGGGTTAGACAGAATCTGCAATCAGAATGCTGTACTTCCACACTCACACCCTAGTGACATCCACATTCTTCACCATGGCCCACTGGGCTTTCCAATTCCAAGCTTAGTCCAGCTGTGCCTGGATTGCCAGCTGTGAAGACACTGTCCTTCTTAATGTCCCTCAAACCTGACTGGCCTCTCTTGCCTCAAGGGTCTCTGCATAGTTGTTCCTTCTGTCTACAGGGTGCCTTCCTGCAGTTAACCTGTGGTGCTTTCTCTTGCATGCTATCAGCTGTCTGCTCCTGGGGGAAGAAGGGCCCCTGGGCCCCTACTGGAATTCCAGCATCACTTTCACTCACAGACTCTCCTTTCCCTGTTTCATTTTTCCTCATAGCACTACCTAGTGATATCACATTTGCATCTTTTTTGTTACATACTGTCTGTCTTTATCAGTCTGTCACACTAGAGTTCAAGCTCCCTGTGGGCATGACTTTGGCTATCCTAGTTACCAAGGTCATAGTACCCACAAAACAGGAGGCACCCAGATGTCTGTGCAACAGACTTTGCCACCTTGGAGCTCACTGTTCTATGGAGGCTGTGACAAGTAAACAAGCAATGCTCAGTGATGGGATCAGGACCAAAATAAAACACAGATGGGTCCCTAGTGACACCTCAGGGTAAAGCATCAGAAGACAAGTTCCAGGGGTTGCAAAGAAGCAGAAAGCTGTGGAATGAGTGGTAGCTATGCAGGCAAAAAGCCAGGGGCAGGAGGAGATTGGGGGGGCTCAGGACTCACACATGCCAGGTCCCTGGGGAAGCTGGGCACAGAGAACAGCAAAGACGAGCAGTCATTATAGGCACAGCAGAATGCAGTCCCTGCGTGTGTTCATTGCAACTGTGCATCTGCCTCTTCTTATTTCTTTGCTATTTTCCAATTGAATTGCTACAATAGGGAAAAAACTTCCATATTGAAATGCCATTTTAGAAAATCATTAAAACACAACCATTTCATTATGATGCTTTATTTGCAAAACTGCATTAGCAACCCAAAGATTCTCTTGAGCTACACTTGCAGTTTCAGCAGTGTATTTGCTGATCCCTATTTACAGATTGCAGAAGCCATGGATTGCACAATCCATTCCCTTCATCAGAAATATTTTTCTTTTATTTTCAAACTCCACCCAGACTTCCCTTTTCAATAAGCTACCCTTGAGCACTGTGCTCTGGTCTGGAGAAATAAACCAGCAATTTAGAAAGTGCTTTGACTTATCAAAGCAGTCATGTAAAGTAGAAAAGTCCCGGGATTATCATGTTGCATCTTAAGATAAATTGCATTACCTCATTCAAACCTGGTCATACCATTGTTTGGAAAGTAAATGTAACTAAATCAATAAAGATGAGGTGGGAATCATGGCTTGTGATTCTTATTTCCTCAAATTGGCAGAGTTCTCATTGAAAGAGAGGCTGGATATAATAGCTGACATGCTTTGCACACTTACTCTGATGCATTTACATGCATCCTTATTTAATCCTCAATCCTGAAGGAGGCCTGTGCATTTCTTCATCTATAAAATTGGGATAGCAGAGTTCAAAGAGGGTAAGTCACTTGCCTAAGGCAGCACAGCTAAGCAGTTGTTTTTGTTGATGCCTCCTATATTTCTGTGGATGGCTGTTTTTACACGCCTCTGGCAAAACAGTAAAATATGCCTGTGGTTAGTGTGTTGTGCTTCCTGTAATCCTTTGAGGTCTCTAGTGCTGCTGAGACAATTAAGGGAGCAGCTATGATAATACCTGACTTAATAGCAGAGTGTTTGTTGTTAATCCAGATTTTGCAGATCTCATCTTAGAAACAACATTCTCAAACCAATGATTCTGGGTGTCACAAAACAGCAAGGCCCAGGTGTGTGCTCGAATGCTTATGGTCTTGTACATGTTCGCGCATGCTTGGTGCACCTCAGCTCTTAATGGTATGCGCCCCCAACACTGTTACTGGAACAACAAAGCATGTTTGGAGCAATCATTTGCCAAACAAATAAAATCCCTGATCTATGGAACTTTATACAACCTGATGGATTCTGTTCCTCCATGTTGAGATCTCTTTTAAAAGGTGAGAACCTCTTATTTTCTCAAATTTACCAATGCTAAACTGTTTTGCCCCTCAGAATGTATGGAAGCATATGATACCTTGCTTGCTGGTTCTGATCATTTACATAGAGATTTCCTCCTTGTAAGTAATTTTTGGAGGATAACCAAGGAAGAATTTACACATGAAACCTGGCTCTTGGCACAGCCGTGACTGAAATAAGTTTAATGTTAAAGACAGATTTTCCTGGCTTAGTGGCCAGTGAGGCTTAATGGCTTCAGGAAAAATGTTCCAAAATATTGAGCCTTACTCCCAATTACAAGCAGGGGGCCAGAAAGGTGGGAGGCAACTGTGCTCCTCCAAAAGTGGTTTCTTCAGATTTGGAGAGTAGTGTTTACAAAAGCAGGGTGGACTAAAAGGAGAATACACAGTTTTGTTAGGAATGGGGCAGCTGGGTAGTTATTCTCCAGCAAAGAATTTTTAAGAGGACCAGATGATTCATAACCTGATGCTGAAACTTTAAGGAACCTCTCTAGAAGTTGGAAATGTTCGACAGGACTGAAAGTGGCACCCTTGACTAGTTGATGGAACTGGCTGAGCCTTTGCTGCCTATCCTTTCTTCCCCTTACTTTAACTGGGCATCTGAATTTCTCCCCAGACTTACATTGTGTTGGTCATGCCTGAGAACCAAGCCCAGGGAAGATTTTGAAGTTGTGAACATTGACTCTCTGTGGTATCCATTTGCTTTCTCTGGGGGATCTGAGTTGATCAGTCAAGACCTATCTGCAAATGTTAGCAAGATCAAGTGACTGAGGAGCCCACCTAAAAATCATTCCAGTATTTTCCTTAGAATAACCAAGTTTTACAACAGGAAAGATTGTTGTGCCACCTCAGTTTGTGTTGCTGTCCAGGTAACCATCCCAGGCTGGGCAGGTCTACTGTTGATTTGGGCATATGGGAAAGGAGTCTTGGGGCCTGTAAGAAATATGAAGTGGCTCAGGCTCTTTTTTGCCCCCGCCACTAGCTTCTTTGGCCGCCACCTGCAGCTTTGTTTTCCTCCCAGGTTTCATTACCCACACGTGATATTGTGTTGTTATAAAAAGGCACTTGGGAACATGATTACAGGGCATGCTCACCTATAAATATGATACCTGGGCAGAGTTCACGGGAGGGAGAGATCATGGGGGATCACAGAGATTGTGGAGATCTCAGAGATCACAGGGGCTGGGAGGCTGTGTTGCTCCCTGCCTGTCCCCATGTCTGCTGGTCAGCCTGTGCAGCACATCGCAGATGGAGAGAGGACACCACAGAGGCTTAGGTAGATCTGTCAGGTCTTTAATGCTGAAGCATTATGTACTGCCGTGTCCATAGATTGACCAGTAGCAATAAAATGCATAGAAGAAAACACTGGCAATCTCCTGCTTCTCCTCACGATCTTAGCCCAGGCATCCATAATCATAGGTGCGTGTGCCTTGTGCTCACTCTCTTAAGTGCTTTTTTGCATTGACACGACATCACATATGGGTCATGAAACCTGGGCAGAAAACAAAGCCACAGTTGGGGCTGCAGAAGCCAGTGGCAGGAAGGTGAAAGGAGCCTGAGTTACTCCACTTCCCTTACATTTTGCTTTGGAATATTTTCATTCTATGGAAATGTTTGTCATATCATTCTATTAAAAACAATTTTCAATCAGTCATTCTAGTCAATCTTATACCAAGTATAAGACGTAAATGAAAAGGCATCTACCACATTTGTTTAAAATGAGCTCCCCTAATTGTTAGATTTCATAAACTCCTTTTCAAATATAAGCAGTCTTCATTTTCTAAACACAACATATCTCCTCAAGTTGGATAGCTTTTTTAGGTGTTTGAAATTTGTGACATTTCTCCTTAAAACCAGCATTATAAAAGAATGGTAACATCTAAGACCAATATCTGGAACCTGATTTAATCTGCATTGGAAATAAAGTATGGGACCTCACTAGTATTATTACAAACTCCACCATCACTGTGAACATCATTCCGGCTAGAAAAGACTGTAGAACACACTTGCTCACCAGAGCACAGCCTCCACTTCTCTTGGCCATTTTAGATCTTCTCCCAGCCCTGCCACAGTAAGAGAGTGGGGCCTGGGATTGGTTCTGATGGCTACTGTGCACCAGCACAGTTTACTCTCAAGAACTAGAGCAATCTGTCTAAGATGAGCTATCCAGATACTGAGAAATCCAGATATTGGACCACCAGTCAGTGAGTTTCGGGAGAGTGGACAGAGGTGAGGCCTGAAAGCTGGGTGAGTCTGTTCAGGGGGCTGGAGTTCATTCTCTAAACACACCGCTAGCTTTTCCAGGATAACTCCTCAGAAGCTCAAACAGAGATGATTTTTAAGGCTTTCATACATATGACCAAATTATACCCTCTCCACCCCAAATATTTCCTCAGATCTTTTGCAACACTGAGCATTTTCTTATTTTTAAAAATGTATCATTTCAGGTGAATACCAAATTGGTGCCAAACAAGTAAGGAAAAGGATTAGATGTGAATTTGAACTTTTCTCACATTAAGTGTCATTGTCACCTGTGCCAGAACTTTGATACCACAGAGGATGGAAGGAAGTGGAGGGAAGGGGCTGGGAACTTAGGGAGGGGGTGCTGTGAAGCTTAGAGGGAGGTCCTAGAAGAGACACCAAAGGCAGCTGAGGCTTGTAGTCCTTGGAGGATGGCTATAGGTTATCTTTCTCGTGCTTTACCATATTTGAGATCAAGTGTGCTGTTGTAGAGAAACTGTCAAAGCAGCAAAAACAAGTCCCAGGCTGGCAAGTTTGGGCTGTGAGGAGGTGGGGCCGGGGGGCAGGGTGGGGGGGGGGCGCGAGAGGGATGGTGTGGCAGGAGGTTGCAGATAGTTCTTTTTGACTCTCACCCTGACTCAAGCCTGTGTTCTCAGGAAACAATTTGGTGTGGCAGTGTCACTTTCTGTTGTGGCTACTCTGAAAAATCCATCATCACTGTGGCCCCTAGTCTAGACTTCAGCATATCCATACTATGTCAGATCTTCTTTCCTTGAATGTGAATGTATTTATTTCCCAGTAACTTTCTGTTTTGAAAAACTTGAAACATACATGAAAAATAAATTGAATCCCTGTAAATTCTTTGCCCAGATTTACTATTTAACATGTTAACATGTTGCCGCTTTGGATTTTCTATCCCTCCCCTACATTTGCAAAAAAAACTTTTTTCTGAGGCAGTTGAAAGTAAGTTGCAGATACAGTAATTCTTCACTCTGACTTTATCAGCATAAATCTGTTAAGAATGGGGACCTTGTCTGTTATAACCACAGAACCTTTATCACACTCGAGAATTTTAACACCAGTACAACATTAACTAATATACAATCCACATTCAAATTTCCCCTACTGTCGAATTAATGTCTTTTGTTGCTTTCTTTAACCTGGGAACTACTTAAGGTGCCCACATTGTGTGTGTGTGTGTGTGTCAGCTGGTAGTTGATTCCTATGACCAGTGGTAAAGATTTTAGATCACATGGACTTAGTTATCTGCCCAGCTGAGTGACGCAAAGGGAAGCTAGCTGATGGAATGTCTGTGAATGGATCACTGCTATGCTGATATAAATCATTCTCCCCTCAGAAATCTAAAGTTTAATAGTTAAAATATTCCAAACTGCTCTTGCAGAAACGAAAGTGTTTGACCTGTTCCAGGGATTGGCAGGGAATGACTACAACACATATTCTAAGTCATTTTGACATTAAGTGGTTTGACTATGTTTTAGAACCCCAAATTTAGGAAAACCTAAAAACTTGTTGAAGGTGATCAGTAAGAACCTTGTGTAAATGCAAATAATAAAATACACATTCTTCAACTGTTTACCACCATCACAGAACCTATAGGACTTAATTGTTCTCCCTAAAGGAAATTAGATTTCTCTATCTTTAAATGCAAGGGACTTAAAGTGTGATGACTGAAGCACTCCAAATCTGCAGAATTAACATGACTCTTTGTTGTTGTTTGCTATTTCTATTGTCCTGTATTATTAGGAGTCTAATACATATTATGCAAATCAGCATTTCAGTGAGGTCACAAAATCTTAAATTTTGGCATATTATTTCCAGGATTATTATCATCTTTTCTGCTTATTTGATGTAGCAATAATTACATATATAGGTCCCAAAAACAGAAATTGCTTTTTGCCCCACTACCATCCCTACTGTCCCCTTGTGTCCCCTTGTCTCTTTCTCTCCTTTTTCTTAACCTCAGAGCCCTTAGAATGTTTATTAATGTACACTAGTTTTTGAAAGTGTTTTTACATTCTCAAATTGCCTGCTATGTCAATGTTCCATGTTTGTTTTTATCATTCTGACTTACTTTGCTGCTCTGCTCATAATTCTCTCAAATTCCCTCCATTTTATTGAAAATGAATTTATCCTTTCTTATGGCTATATAATATTCCATGGTATGTGTGTATGTATGTATATACACATACCACATCTTCTTCATCCAATCATCCATCCATGGACATTTAGGCTGCTCCCATGTTTCAGCTATTGTAAATATTGCTGCTGTGAACATTGTGGAACATGGGGGTGAAGGGTTGTCAATAGTTTCATATTCTGTAGATATATGCCACAATTGAGATTGTTAAGTCAAACAGTATTTTCACTGGTACTTTTTTAAAGTAAATCCAGGTTGTTTTCCATAGTGGTTGCACCAGTTCACATTCCCACCAACAGTGTAATATGATTCCTTTTTCCCCACATTCTCTCCAACACTTGTTGGGCATCTCTTTACGATGTGCCATTCTCATGGCTGTGAGATGGTATCTCATTGTAGTTTTATTCTGCATCTCTCTTATTAGAAGTGGTGATGAACACTTTTTTCATGTCTTGGCCTTCTGGATATCCTCTTTAGTGAATTATCTGTTCACGTCTACTGCCCATTTTTTTAATAAATTATTTATTTATATATATATATTTTACATCATTGTTCATTTTTGTACAATGTTTGCTTTCTTTTCTCCTGATCCCTTATTATTTTTCCCCTGATCCTTTATTTGGTTCCCCTATATTCCTCCTATAAGTGAAACCATTGATTATTTTTCTTTTTCCTTCTGACTTATTTCACTGAGCATAATCCCTTCTAGCACCATCTATGTTGCTGTGAACTACTTCCATTTATAAAATGGGCTATTTATTCATTTTACTGTTGAATTGTGTAAGTTCTTTATATCTTGGATATTAATCCCTTATCACTTTTATAGTGTGTGAATATTTTTTCCCATTCAGTAGGGTGTCTAATTGTCTTGTATTTCCTTTCTCTGTATAGAAGTATTTTAGCATGAAATAATACAAGTTGCTTATATTTTTAAATTCCCTTGTCTTAGAGGTTGAGTCACCAAAAATATCTGCATTGTTGATAACACCAAACATATCACCAATGTTTTCTTCTATGTATTTTATTGTTGCAGGTCTCAGATCTAAGTCTTTAATCTATTTGGAGTATATTTTTGTGTATGGAGTTTTAGTGAATAATCAGATGTCATTCTTTTATGTGTGTGTTTCCAATTGTCCCAGCATCCTTTATCCATTTTATGATCATGGATATTTTATCATAGAGTAGGTCCTGTATATACATGGATTTATTTCTTGGCTTTTGATTCTATTCTACCAGTCCATGTGTCTTTTTTGTGGAAGTGCCATATTGTTTTTAATACTTTTGCTTTGTAGTAAAGTTTGAAGTCAAGTAATATGATACCTCTATTTCTCCCCTTTTTTTCTTAGGGTTGTTTTTGCAATTCAAGACTCTGGTTCCATATAAATTTTATTAATTTTTATTCAGTTTCTTTGAAAACTTGCTGTAATTTTGATATGATTGCATTAAAATTGTGTATCATTCCAGGTAGTACAGTATTTTGATTATATTGATTCTCCCCATCTATGGGCATAGGATATGCTTCCCTTACCTTATATTACTACGTCCTTTAATAACATCTTGTAGTTTTCATTATATAGGTCTTTTGTTCCCAAAAAAAAGCAAAATGTTTATTGAAGTGATAAATATCATATAGCATAGTAAAATCAAACAGAATAGGATTCATATCCTGGCTTTGCCATCTATCATCTCTGCATTTTTAGACATATTTTTTTTAACATTTTTTTTTAAATAATAAATTTTATTTTTATATTCCCCCATACAACTCCACATGCCCCATTCTGACCCCAATCCCTCCCCTCCCGGCCCCCACCCCCCAAAAAGTGTCTCTGGTTCATAGTTTTTTGTTGATTTTGATTTTCACTTTCTTATAGTTATTCATTTTCCTGATCCCTTATTTAAGTTTTCTAGATTCCTGCTATGAGTGAGACCATCCGGTATTTTTCTTTTTCTTTTTGGCTTATTTCACTGAGCATGATCCCTTCCAGCGCCATCCATGTTGCTGCAAATTGCATGTGTTTATCTTTTTTGAATGCTGAGTAATATTCCATGGTGTATATGTACCACATCTTCTTGATCCAGTCATCTATTTTTGGGCATTTGGGCTGTTTCCAAAGCTTGGCTATTGTAAATAGTGCTGCTATAAACATAGGAGTGCAGGTGCTCTTTGGAATTGATGTTTCTGTGTCCTTTGGGTAAATACCTAGGAGTGGAATTGCTGGATCATATGGAAGCTCTATGTTTAGTAGGTCCAGAAATCTCCACACAGCTCTCCATAGTGGTTGGACCAGTCTGCACTCCCACCAACAGTGCAGAAGAGTTACTTTTTCTCCACAACCTTGCCAGCATTTGTTGTTGCTAGTTTTTTTAATATGTGCCATTCTCACTGGTGTGAGATGATATCTCATGGTAGTTTTGATTTGCATTTCCCTGATTGCAAGTGATGTTGAACATTTTTTCATATGCCTGTTGGCCATTCGCATTTCCTCTTCAGAGAAGTTTCTTTTTAGCTCTTCTGCCCATTTTTTGACTGGGTTATTTTCTTTGTTTTTGCTGAGTCTCATCAGCTCTTTGCAGATTTTTGTGATCAGTCCTTTATCATTACTGTTGTGTGCAAAAATGTTCTCCCAGTTGGTGGGGTTTCTCTTTGTTTTGGTTATTGTCTCTTTTGCTGTGCAGAAGCTCTTTAATTTGATGTAGTCCCAGCTGTTGATCTTTGCCTTCACTATCACTGCTTTGGGTGATGTGTCTGTAAAGATGTTTTTGATGTGCAAATCACGTAGTGTTTCGCCTATATTTCCTTCTATGTATTTTATGGTTTCAGGTCTTATGTCTAGTTCTTTAATCCATTTTGAGTTGATTTTTGTGTATGGTGTGAAGTAGTGGTCAAGCTTCATTCTTTTGCATGTAGCGACCCAGTTTTCCCAGCACCATTTATTGAACAAAATTTCTTTGCTCTAATGCATAGTCTTTGCTCCTTTGTCAAAGATTAGTTGACCATAAATCTGTGGGTTTATTTCTGGATTTTCTATTTGATTCCATTGGTCTGTGTGTCTGTTCTTGTTCCAATACCATGCAGTTTTGATGATTATGGCTTTGTAGTATAGTTTGAAATCTGGGAGTGTGATGCCTCCATTCCCTTCTTTTTTTTTTCAGGAGGGCTTTGGCTATTTGGGGTTTTTGGTGATTCCATATGAATTTCATCAATAATTGTTCTATTTCTTTGAAGAATAACATTGAAATTTTTATTGGAATAGCATTGAATCGGTATATTGCTTTTGGTAGGATGGCCATTTTAATAATGTTTATTCTTCCAATCCATGTGTCCTCATTCACAAGGCTCTGTTCACACTTCTGGCCTTCTCCCCATACCTGGAACGCACCAACTATCTGACTGCCTTAAGAAAGCCATAAGGCAGTCAGATAGTTGGTGTGTTCCAGGGATGGGGAGAAGGCCAGAAGTGTGAACAGAGCTTTGTGAATGAGGAGCAATGTGGACAGCTGAGGCAAGGACCAATTAGATCAGTAATTCTCACCCTGATTACAAATGAAAATTGTCTGAGGAACTTAAAAATTTTGAGTGTCCAAGCCCCACCCCCAGAGACTATAGTTTAATTGGTCTGGGGTGGGGCATGGACTCTGATATTTTATAAATCCCCAGGGAATTCCATGGAGCAGCCTGGGTTGAGAATGTCAGCATTCTTGATCATGCAGAGTCTTACAGGCTCTGGTAAGGAGTTTGGACTTTAACTGAATGACAGTGGGAAGCCATTAGATGGTTTGGACTAAGGGGAGTAACATGGTCTGATTTATGTCCTCAAGTCTCTCACTTGGGCTACAGTGTGGGAAATGGAATGTAAGAGGTTGTTTAGGTAGCTTTGTTGAGAAATGAAGATGGTTTGGATTTCAGTGGTGTCAGTGGAGATGGTATGCAGAGGTTACTTTGGGGATAAGTTTTAAAGGTTGTGGTTACAAGACAGACTGGGTTTAGATTGTGAGGCAGAAGGAGATCAAGATTACCTGAGAGTTGGCTGAATCACTGGGTGGATGGTGATACCATTTACAAAGATGGAAGAGAAAATTTGAGAGGAGGAGTGAATATTGTGTGCAATGGTTAGAGTGAATCTTTAGGCTGTTTTCTTACTGGATTTAGTGACATTCAATATAAACAGCCAAATCAGGTTAACTAAAATATTCTGATAAATCCTGTTGCTGTAGTGCTGAGTGTTCTTGAATTCTTCCAAAAGCAATTAACCATTTCAGTGCATGGTAAAAAGAATAGAGAAGCAGTGAAGAAGGGAAACTGCTGAAGATAGGGAACTTATTTCATGCAGAAATTATGTTGGATGTAGGAGAGATAGCTGTAGTTGACAACTATATTGCTGTAAGAACTGAATGGCATTCTTATACATAAAATCCAAAATAGCTGGCTGAGATATTTGTATTTAACTTTGAGGGGATTTTTCTCCACTAAAATTATCTTCTATGATATGTCTAGCTAGCATTAAGATTATTTTCCTTCCCAGACCAAACCCTTGATGTCCAGCAATTAAAAGTAGCCTATATTTTAAAATAAGAATCAAATTATTTTAATTGCTTATAAGACACTTACATGGAGAACAAAATGGAATTTGTTAGAATAGTTTATTTTTCCCCTGGCTTAGATTGAAATGGGTTAAATTGCAGATATTAAGAATATCAGGAAAAAAGTCCTGATTTTAAATTCATTGAGGGCAAAGGCTGTCTCCAATGTTTCTTTTTAATTCCAAGTTTCTGCTCACTTTGAAGATTTTGTTTTGTTTATATAGTAAAGTGATAAGACCTGTTTAACTTTCTGGAGTCAGTGTTTGCGTGAGCCTTTTCTGGGACACTCTTTTGTTCTTCCATAAGAAACTTGAGGAATGGGGGTCTCCCTGGTGGCGCAAGGGGTTAGGCACTGCACTGTGAAGCTATCCGCAGCCTCTGCAGCACGAGTTCAATTCCCAGCTGGCCAGGGAGGAACCCACATGGCACAGCAGACCTCTCCTGTCTCACCGCTGCTCCCCTCAGCAGTGTGTTTCAGTACATCTCCCTGTTCTGTTCCCCACTCTGTCTCTGGTGAATCCTCTCAGCCCCTGCATCTCTGACCTGTACCCCAGCTCTTGTATGCATAAATAAATAAATCTTTTAAAAAAGTGTTAAAAAAAAAAAAACTTGAGGCATGACTGCCTTCTAGTGAAAAAGGAGAAAGCAAGAATTCCAAGAGGCATGGCTTCAGCTAGAAAATAACTAGTGTGAAACTCATTAATAAAGACTTGACATTGGGTCTAAGCCTCAGAGACAGTATGGGCAGCCTGTGAGATTAGAGTACAAGGTGTTACAGTTGGGCTGTCAGCCTTCAGCCTTCATTAGCATTTCATTGACCCATAGGTGTTCATGCTGGTAAGAAAAATGGAGAACATCCCTTGCCTGCTTAACTCAGTTTTGTCCACATTCACTTCCAGATAACTGCAGTGACCTGAACTCAGAACTGCAGAGGGTGCTGACAGGGCTGGAGAATGTCGTCTGCTGCAGGAAGAAGAGCAGCTGCAGCCTCTCGGTGGCCGAGGTGGACAGACACATTGAGCAGCTCACCACCGCTAGTGAACACTGTGACTTGGCTATTAAGGTAGAGCCTCCTGTCCTCCATGCTCTGGCTCTTTGAGATCATAAAAAGGAAATAATCAGAGCCCTCTCTCTTTATCAAACATCTGCTAGGGATAAGTGTTCTAAGAGTTGGCCCACTAGGTAGAAGCAGGAGTCTTGTAAATTTTTTTGGCCTGAATTACATTAGAAAAAAATCATTATAGGGCCTCCCCAGTGGCACAGCAGTAGAACGCTGGGCTGCGAAGCTGCCTGCAGCCTCTGCAGCACCAGTTCGATCCATGCCCGTAAGCGATGGTCCCACATGGCACGCAGACCTCTCCTGCCGCCTGCTGCTCCCCTCAGCAGTGTGTTTCATCAGTCTGCCTATTCTGTTCCCTGCTCTGGCTCTGGTGAATTCTCTCACCCTCCCGTGTTTCTGACTGTACCCAGTGCTTATATAAATAAATAGATAGATAGATAAATAAATAAATAAATAAATCTTTTTAAAAAATCATTATATCAATCAAAATCACTGACTTTGCAGCAAAACTGACAATTTACTTGGAAACTATTAGACTACTAATACTGATCCTCATGATTTTGGTGTGGCTCATCATATTGCACTCTTCGGTTGTAAGATTAACTTGGGGGGGTTATGAAATCTTTAAGACCTCTAGAGTATTATTTCAGGAGTTACCAATTCATGGTGCCAACAAGGGGGAAGTTCATGTCTGAATGAGTTATCCATCTGGAGCACAAGGGAGCTTCACAACTTTCATGTGCATTCATTTTACTGCAGGAGGAGGCCCAAATCAGAGCAATTTGCTGCATCTGCACAAACTGGGGAACAATGGGAAAGTCAAGACCTGTTGATCCTGGGCCTCTAGTATTACTTGATTCACTACAGTTTAGTGACCTAGTTGTAGTGATCCAAACTGAAAAGTCTGGAAATAACCATTGTCAGGGAAAAAATGTGAGGTGTTATTTGAAAAATGTCTTAGCACTTTAGGCTCATTTCCATAAACCAGAATCCTAGATTCCACAAAAGAATGGTGATATTGCAAGGTAAAACATGATTCATGTTTATAACACAGCTGGGTTTCCATCTTCATTCATCTCAATTACAAATAAGAGGAGGTTTGGGGAAGCAAGTCCTGGTGTTTGCTTCTCTAGTGTCCCAAACACTATATTGGATTCGAATGTCAACTTGGCGAGGAGGCCCGGCCTCAGCATTAAGAGGAAAGGAGGGGGCTAAGCTCTTTTGCTAGCCAGTAAGGCACAGAACAGGCCCTCAAGGAAAGCCAATCTGATTTGAGAGGAAAGACAAAGCAGCAAGTGTGGAAAGTGACAGCAAGATTTGATTAACAGTCTTTATCAGAAAACCAGCTTGAGAGTCCTAGAGTGACGTGCCTCACATATCCCATTTTGGTATCTGTTTCTCATCACATCACTTCACTGCCTCCTACTACTTTATAGTAACTCTGCTTCCTCCTTTAGTATCAGTTGAATTATGCTTCCTTTTCTGAAGAACAATAACTGTGAATGAATAGTTTCTGAAAGCAAGCAGAAAAAGTTCTTCTTTTCTAACATTATGCATGTTCCTTCTCCATTGAGACTGTTTTAAGGAAATTCTCAAGAATTCTCCAAGTACTGTTAAAATTATGTTTATTTCATTTCATAGCTTTCTTATTAATTAATTGAATCCCTGTAGCTTTACAAACCTCCACAATGAGCTTCCTCATTACTGTGTAGAGGTTTATTTTTGTCTCTCACACTGAGGGATTGAACTTCACTCACACCCTCTGGATTGTGATATGAAACTAAAAGCTGGAAAAGGTGATGCAATCTGCTGTATCGCTGAGTTGGAACACAGGAGGCCTATAATTTAGGAAACTTCAAGTTCAATTTTGTATGCAGTTTGCATTATCAGGATCACTAGCTGGTGTGCAGCCTGGTAATGTGTTCACCAACTTGGAACGTGGACAGAGCAGATAAACATTTGTATGGACACGGCAGTTAGTGTCACAGACAAACTTACACATGAGGAAGACACTTTATCTTGCTTACTCTGGAGACCAGTGGGAAGCCCAGGCAGTTCGCAGAACCTCATCTGAAAATGGGTAAAGGATGATTTTGGATGTCACTCGTCGTGAGCACTGTTTGTAATGAGGTGGTGTGGAGCCCATTCTTCTATGAACTCTTACTCCTGGCCTCGTTTCTTTCCCTCCTCTTTCTCCAAAATGACTCTACTTGTCTTTGTGGCTGTCTCGCAGACTGTCGAGGAGATTGAGGGGGTCCTTGGTCGGGACCTTTATCCCAACCTGGCTGAAGAGCGTTCTCATTGGGAGAAGGAGCTGGCAGGGCTGAGGGAAGAGAATGAGAGCCTGACAGCCATGCTGTGCAACAAAGAAGAGGAACTGAACAGGACTAAGGCCACCATGAACGCCATCCGGGAAGAGCGGGACCGACTCCGAAGGAGGGTGAGTGTGGAGTGCACTGGGCTGAGAAGGACAGGCGGCAGAGCCAAAAGCGACCCGGGGAGGTATGGTATTTGTGGCTTGGGACTCACCATTCCTATCTGCAATGAAGTCATTCTTGTAAGGAAACTAATTTGAAAGTGCTGAGAAGTGGAGGTAAGATTCAAAAATCACTGGCCCCTGGAATCTCAAGTCTAAGTAGATGATAAAATTCTATCCAGGCAACAATTCTCAAACCTTTCTTCAGGGTGCGCACATTTTCCCCAAGCTCGATTAAAATTTCTTCTTTTAAGATAGACTAAAGGGCCTCCCCTGGTGGAACAGGCAGTTGAGCGCAGCACTGTGAAGCTGTCCACAGCCTCTGCAGCGTGGGTTCCATCCTGGCCGGCCAGCGAGAATCTCACATGGCACGGCAGACCTCTCCTGTCTTGCCTGCTGCTCCCTCAGCAGTGTATTTCAGTCAGTCTGCCTGTTCTGTTCCCCCTCTGTCTCTGGTGAATCCTCTCACCCTCCCGCACATCTGGCCTGTACCCTGGTTCTTGTACACATGAATAAATAAATCTAAAAAAAAAAAAAAAGATAGACTAAAAATAGTTTATAATTTGCAAAAGAATCTTTAAGTATATACTTGTTCTCTCTTAGCTATAGTGACTAGTGTGAAATGTCATCTATTCAAAGCAGACTTACTAAAATGAAAATAATCACATGTATGTATATGTGTATGCCTGTATATTATATCTATGTTCTCTGTGTTGTGTGTGCATTTGTGTGTGTGTGTAATTCCTGGCATTTAACCTAGTATGCCAATGACTGTATAGCCTGAACCAGTTGGGAACCTCTTTGTTCAGGAAATAGATACAATTTAAAGAATTGATGTTTGAAGATAGAAATGTTTGGCAGAATGGTTCAAGTACTCAGTTTTCCAAAGATGAAGTTTCCTCAAGGGAACCAACAGTGATTCTTTGTTTGGCTATGAATTTGATCTGTGCTGGACTGGGTGTGAATCAATGAATTATTCAATCAGAAAATATTCTCTCTGAACTTCACTTTGAATTAGGAGATCTACTTTATTCCCTTTCTCAATCTCAACAATATTAGAAGCTTGCCTTCTAGTTGTGCTTTGACTGGTGGTTTTGCACACAGATAAAGAAAAAATATACATTAGAACTCATCATCCTTCATCATTTTTCTTTCTTCTTCTAAATGAACACCTTGAGGGGCTTCCCTGGTGGCGCAGCAGGTTGAACACTGTGCTGTGAAGCTGTCCGCAGCCTCTGCAGCACAGGTTCAATTCCCAGCCAGCCAGGGAGATACCCACATGGCATGGCAGACCTCTCCTGCCTCACCCACTGCTCCCCTCAGCAATGTCTTTGGTCCATTTGCCTGTTCTGCTCCCTGCTCTGTCTCTGGTGAATTCTCTCACCCTCCTGCACTTCTGATCTGTACCCCAGTTCTTGTAATCTAAAAAGAAAAAAATTTTAAAAAAGGAACACCTTGAAAATAACTTTTTTCCAATAAGGTCAGAACATGTACTTCCTTCTGTTCCTTTTTTTTTTTTTTTAAGCTTTATTTATTTATTTATTTATTTATTTATTTATTTATTTATTTGTACAAGCACTGGGTACAGTCAGAAGCATGGGAAGGTATTTATTTATTTATACAAGCACTGGGTACAGTCAGAAGCATGGGAAGGTGAGAGAATTCACCAGAGCCAGAGTGGGGAGCAGAACAGGCAGAAAGACCAAGGTACACTGCTTAGGGGAGCAGTGGGCCCAGCAGGAGAGGTCTGCGCGCCATGTGGGACCCTCGCCCAGTGGCCGGGGATCGAACTGGCGCTGCAGAGGCTGTGGGCAGCTTCGCAGGCCAGTGCTCAACCGCTGTGCCACCGGGGAGGCCCACTTCCTTCTGTTCTTAACTTATGTGCAAGTTTTCATGATTGCCATTGAATATAATTATGGAAGAAATGACTATTTTTGAATGTTATCAACTCTTTTTGACTATATCAACTCCCTGGCTAATGTCATAATTAAAAGACCAATAGTCCTACCTCTCATATCGGAACATCGTTTTATCTGAATTCACAAGTATAGGCTTATTTTCAGTATCCAACTTTATCAGATGCCATTTTCCATACTTGCATAAGCAAGTGTAAATCTGTCAGCAAAAATTTTATCTGAGCAAGTTGATGAAATTTCCTTGCAGCTGAGGCACACACCACCTGTAATTTCCTGGGTCACACTCCCTCATCATTATGGCTAATGCCCTAATTCGGTGTGCTTGCTTTAGCATGTGCTTTCTCATGGTATGTGTTTTGTAAAGGAAATGTGTCTTTAGGTATAATTACATATTGTGGTTTAGAAAAAATTTCTGCCTTCAGCTTGAGTTACTGAAGCAAAAGAGAGCCCTTGTTTGTGAGTAGCAAAAGATAAGATACCACCCTCCTTCTTCAGGTGTTTTCTCCAACTCTAAAAGTCGGTATAGAGAATGGCAGAGGTGGTGGTTCTACCTGCCCTACCTGTAGTGCTCCAAGGGCCCTAGAGGCGCACTCCCTGGGCTCGTGGACCTACCCAGTCCCCTCACCTCTCTGTGCATCACTTTCCTCTGCCGTGAAGTGGGGTAATATTCATAACCAGTGCATGAAAATTAATGATACTGATAAAGCACTGAAACAACACATGGCACATAGTAAATCCTCAAAAAATATTAGTAGTTGTTGGGGTGAAAACCAGAGTTACCTGTAGAGTGGTCTAATGAGTTCACCACCCTATTGTCTTTTTCCTAGTAAAAGTCATTAGATATTTGGAGAAGTCTAATATGAACTTCTGATCACATTTATTACTTTTTAAGTTTTGTAGTCAGTGTGGTTTTATTTGTTTTTTCAGTTTTGCTTATTTATTTATTTATTTGTTTGTTTTATTTTTATATTCCCCATACAATTGCAACCCCCTGATTTTGACCCCGATCTCTCCTTTCCCTGCCCCCCACCAAAGTGTGTCTCTGGTTCATAGTTGTTTGTTGATTTTGATTTTTTTCTTTCTTATAGTTATTCTTTTTCCTGATCCCTTATTTAGGTTTTCTAGATTCCTGTTATGAGTGAGACCATCCGGTATTTTTCTTTTTCTTTCTGGCTTATTTCGCTGAGCATGAGTCAGTATGGTTTTATATAAAAGTATACAATTTACTTTCAATGACCTTCAAATCAAAATATGTTGAGGAACTTGAATCTCTTCATCAAATGGAAATGTCCTTCAGAATTTGTATACATACCATGAATTGGATTTATTTATCTTTATTTCAAGACAGTTGTAGGTCTCATAGAATTTGCCTAGATATCTTTGAATACCAATTTACCAGATGTTAAATGTTGCATTTTGTGTGGTGGGTTGTCTTCTGTTCTCTATGATGTGCAGCACTGCAGCAATTGAGTCATGGTATCAATTCCCATGCCTGCGACAGCCCCTGATACCTGACTCCTTGGCCTGTGCTGTCTTTCCAGCAGATATGAATCCATAGCTCATCGACACTGAAAAATAGTTGGGCACACATTATTTTCATACCCGTGTTCACTGTGCGGAATTCTAAATGACCAACAGTGTCAATGGTGCCTGTAATTAAACAAAGTGCTCTCAGTAGGTTTTCTGAGCCTTGTTCAAGATTTAATTGATTTAGATCTAAACTCCCAGTTTTTAATATCAGTTAACAAATTGGGCTACTGTACAGAGCAGTAAGGAGGGAATGAGAGGTAGACAATTTTTGTTATTGGTCCCATCTCATTATTAAATGAGATAATCATTTGTTTCTACATGCTCTGATATATAACCACACATCTCCTCCCACTTAAAGAAGTGGGCTTAATTTAGGCAAGGTAGAAGTAATTGACTCGAAAGGAAGCACTTTACACTTATTTATTTTTTATATCATAAATATGATTGGTCATCTCCTCTGTGCCAGGCAGAGGGACTGCAGTGATGAGCAGAACACTGCCCCCAGCTTGAAGTGGCTTGGGGAGACAGGAAAGTAAACAGGTGTTTAAAATGCTGTGTGTCAAGTGTGTCAAGTATATGTGTCAAGCATGGAGGGGAAAACACATGGGGAACACTGGGAACTCATAGGAGGGACATGTGATGGTAGGCCTAGCTTTTCCACACTATTTATAGTTTTTACCTAATTTTTTAGGACAAGTGTCTATAGCAAAAAAATAAGTGATTTCCCCAGATATTTTGGTGAAGCAAACTGAGTACACTTGACTCTTGAACAACGTGGGTCCTTAGGTCCACTTCTATTTGATTTTCTTGTTTCTATGAAGAAGTCATACTTTCTCAAGACAAACTCTTGGCTATAACAAAAGTAGCTGACTCCATTAGTTGGAAAGTTGGTAAGAAATTAGGAAGACAGCCAAAATGCTAACCTTTTCTCTGATGCAGGTTTTTTGATAATCTGGTCCTGGTTCTTTAGTGGGCTATACTACAAAAGAGAAAATAATATGCCTATACTATTATCTTCAGACAATGAAAATGCTGTCAGGTTTGTATTCCTTTTCTATTTTGTGGTTTCTTTTTCTTCTGACTCAGCCTATAAAAAATTGCCATAAGTAATTTAAAAAAACTTCTTTTCTGAAACACTATGAAAGTGAAATATACAGGAATAAATATATTATTTCTATAAAGAAACTCTGATGAGGGCTCCAACAGAAGTCTGCAGAAATGTCTCATAAGAAAGTGACTCTCCACAAAGTATCCACCAAACCTGGACATGGAGGAGGCAGCTTTCAAAGAACTACACAGAGACTAAGTGGTCAGCCTCATTAAGGAGAGCTTTTTCCAGCCCAATGATTCTAACCCTTCTTCAGGGTAAAAATCATCTCACCTCAGCCAGCTCCACTACACATTGAGATTATGAATTCACAACTTAATTAACTGAAATTATATCTGCCTAATTCACAATGCTGCCTGTCATAAACAGAACAAATTCATTTTTCATGGTTAATAGTGTTTCTAATCCCACCTAGGTATCTAACACCACCTTTCTTGTCACTAGTCTGTGAACTACATTCAGATGGCATCCTCGCTGACTCAGTCATGCTGTCTGTGTTCCTATGTTTGTACTGGGACACCACATTATCCTTGCCCTAGCCTCACTTTTTCAGTAAATTTCCCTCATTTCAGAACCCCACCTCTGTGCCCACTCCACTGGATGTTCATCTTTGACAGCTTTAGTACCAAATTCTTAACCACTTGCATCTTTCTCTCTGCTTTTGCATAATCTCTCCTGCACCTGGGCTCTCACCTTTGCATTTACTTTGTTTCTTTTAATTTGGTTTGTAGGAGCAAAGAGATAAATTACATTTCTCTGTTAAAGGCATATTCATTGATCTGTGAAAGGTCCCTCTTTCAATTTCTTTCTTTTATAACCTATTCCCTCTCCCCATTTCCCCACTTTATGTATAACCTTATATATTTTTGCATTATTTTTAATTTATGTAAATGCTGCTGTACTCTCTTTTTTTTAAAGAATGATTCCTTTATTGTAAAATGTGTATTTTATTTATTTTTGTATAGAAGAACTAGGGTGTAGGCCAGAGGTGCCGGGGGTGAGAGGATTCACCAGAGACAGAGTAGGGAGCATAAGAGGCAGATACTGAAATACACTGCTGAGGGGAGCAGCAGACAAGATGGGAGAGGTCTGATGTGCCATGTGGGTTAGCTCCCTGGCTGGGGATTTGCCACAGGAGGGCCATCTCAGTGGTAGCACTGAGACTTAACCCCTAGGCCACCAGGGAGGCCAATGCTGCTGTACTTTAGACCTCTCTTACTTACCTCAGTACACTCAGTCAGTTAAGGGCTGTCCACACTGCTGTGTGTACCTCTGGCTGATGTATTTCAGGCTTCCTTGTATTCTATAGTATCATTCACCACATCACAGTGCTCAACACTAGGTTTCCCACTACTGCAAAGAGCACTCTGGTGCTTATACTCTTGCAGATTTCTTCTGTCCTGGGTGGGACTTTCCAGGAACACATGTCCCAGGTGAGACTACAGTCTTGGATGAGCACATTCTCACCTTGAGCAAGTCTTGATTTCCAAAAGGTCTGTCTGGCCATCCCATCTCCGACAGCAGAGCAGACCTGCTCCTGTCCCTGCAGCCCTGCTTGTGCTTGCTGTGGTCACTTTCATCCCATTCTTTTTCTGGGTTTAATTTTCTTGTTTGTATCCTTAGGAAGTTCTTTCAGCAAAGGTCTATGGGTGATAAATTAGTAATCTTGTTTGAGAATGTCTTTATTTTACCTATACTTTAGGTGATAATTATGTAGCTTCCTGTTGCTGCTATGAAAAGAAAAAAACCGGGCCTCCCCGGTGGCACAGTGGTTGAGCGCTGGGTTGCGAAGCTGCCCGCAGCCTCTGCGGCGCCAGTTCGATCCCCGGCTGCTCCCCGGCCACCGGATGAGGGTCCCGCATGGCGCGCAGACCTCTCCTGCCGCCCGCTGCTCCCCTCAGCAGTGTACTTCGGTCCTTCTGCCTGTTCTGCTCCCTGCTCTGGCTCTGGTGAATTCTCTCACCCTCCCGCGCTTCTGACTGTACCCAGTGCATGTGTAAACGAACAAACAAACAAACAAATAAATAAATAAAAAATACATGCCTCTTAAAAAAAAAAAAAAGAAAAGAAAAAAACCATGGCTTCAAAGAGAACAGGCTTACTATATTTCAGTTCTATAGTTCAGAAGTCTGAGATGCATCTCTCACTAAAATCAAAATGTCATCAGGGAGTCTTCCTTCTGGGACTCTGTCTTTTTCAGCTCCTAGATGTTCTGGCATTTTGTGACTCATGCCTCTTCCTCTGTCTTCAAAGCCAGCAGCATAGTGTCTTCAAACCTCTAACGGACACTTCCCTCTTACATGGACCTTCATGACTGCTGGGTCTATGTGATAATCCAGGATAATTTTCCTATCTCAAGATTTTTTTTTTAATTTTTTTAAAGATTTATTTATTTATTTATACAAGCACTGGGTACAGTCAGAAGTGCAGAAGGGTGAGAGAATTCACCAGAGCCAGAGCGGGGAGCAGAACAGGCAGACTGATGAAATACACTGCTGAGGGGAGCAGCGGGCGTGCGTGGCAGGAGAGGTCTGCGTGCCATGTGGGACCCTCACTGGCCACCAGGGATCAAACCGGCACTGCAGAGGCTGCAGGCAGCTTAGCAGCCCAGCGCTCAACTGCTGTGCCACCAGGGAGGCCCTCCAAGCTCAAGATTTTTTTTTTTAAGATTTTATTTTAAATTTATTTATACAAGCACTGGATACAGTCAGAAGCGTGGGAGGGTGAGAGAATTCACCAGAGCCAGAGCAGGGAGCAGAACAGGCAGAGTGACGAAGTACACTGCTGAGGGGAGCAGCGGGCAGCAGGAGAGGTCTGCCACCATGTGGGACCCTCGCCGGTGGCCAGGGATGGAACCGGCACTGCAGAGGCTGTGGGCAGCTTAGCAGCCCAGCACTCAACCGCTGCGCCACCGGAGGAGGCCTGTTATCTCAAGATTTTTAATCTTTCTTGAAAATAAGGCAACATAGTCACAGGGTTTGAGGATTAGAATGTAGACATCTTTGGGAGCCACTATTGAACCTATATAGGTTGAGACTGACACTTTGTCAGGTACCCTTCAAAAGTTGACTATAGAGTGGTCAGTGAAACAGGCCAACATCCCTCCCTCAGAGCTTGAAGCATCTTATCTATTTCTCCCACTAGATGGTTTTTAGGATTATCTCTTTATCCTTTTTCCCCCTACATTTGTACTATAGTGTTTCTAGACACATAGTTATATTTTCCTTCCTCCTGTTCCAGTTAGCTTTAGCTGAATCACAAAACATCACAACTTAGAGAGCTACAGGCATTTATCCCACCTGGTTCTAGGGATAACTAGACTCTGCTGGGTAGTTCTCACTTGGACTCATCTGTGATTGGTTAGTCATCAAGAAGGTTTCTTTAGTCCTATGTCAGAACTCCTATGAACATTTGCCCTTGGTGGGCAGCCTCCAGCACGGAGGCTGACTTCTATGGATCAGCATCCTGAAAGAGTGTCAGCAAAACTAATACATTTTCTGAACTAGCCTTAGAAGTCAATTTGTATGACTTCCCTTGCATTCTGCCCATTGGATTCAATCTCTCAGTCCATGCATGTACAGAATGAGAACTGGACTCCACCTCTTCGTGGACTTCACCGCTTGAGGCAAAGAATGTTGAAGAATCTGCAGACATATCTAAAAACTGCCACATCTACTTAACACCTGATATGTAATAATGCAGTCTGATTTATGTCTGTATTCACATCTGGAAAACAAATCTGTTTTCTTTTCAGATGTTTATCAGACATTTCCTATGTTCTCTTCCTTTTGAACTCCTTTAACAATGTGTTAGAGCTTCAGTCAATCATTTATGTCTCTTAATGATGCCTGCATATTTTATATCTCTTTAGCACCCAGACTGCATTGCTAACCCCAGACTGCCAATTTCTCCATGCTGTGTTCCAATTTTTTAATTCTCTTTTCAATTTTATCCAGTAAAGGCTTTAACCTATACATGCATTCTATTTCATAGACTATATCTTTCTTTCATTGCCCATTTTTCTCATCCTCCTAATCTTATTTGATATCTGCTAGTTTTTTACTTTAAAAAAAAAGATTTATTTATTTATGCATACAAGAACTGGTGTAGGCCAGAGATGTAGGGGGCGGGTGGGCGAGAGGATGCACCAGAGGCAGAGTGGGGAACAGAACAGGCGGATCTACTGAAATACACTGCTGGGGGGAACAGCAGGGAGACAAGAGACAAATTCTATAAAATTCACAAGGAGAGGTAGCCTATGTACCCAAAAGACAGTTGGCAGGGTTTAGACTCAGCTTTGACAGGTGCTATATGACCGGTGCTGTGCCATGTGAGTTAGCTCCCTGGCCGGGAATCGAACTCATGCAGCAGTGGCTGTCATAGAGCTGCATCTTAACCCCTTTCGACACCAGGGAGGCCCCTAGTTTTTCTTTCATAATTTATTTTTTATGGAAATGCTTTTTCCATAAAATATATAAATTATTACTTTCTTTAAGGGCCCAAATATTTGTTGTGACTTAACTGAGTTTGCTTTATTTTCATTTATCTGGTGAATCCATTTCCCAATTTAGACTGCTAGCTCTCTTGGTACATCCACCTTTCTGTGTAGTTGCCCTTCCATGTCTACAGCTTCATGGAGGGCCTAAGTCTCCTATTCCATATGGATATTGTGGTTTGCAAATTAGTGTCTAAGGGAGTGAGTGGCAAAATGCAGACCAGTTTTCACTGTTAACATATAAGCCTGGGGCCCCACAATATGAAGATAATAACTTGGGAACCCATATACAAATGTGTCACAGGTCTGGAATTTGATTTCTTATGGCTGACCCCTGCACAGCTCTAAGGTTTCTTTCCAGCCTCCAGGGTAGCACTTTCAGTCCACCTTTCACACATAGGTGGGGCAGGAAGGCTCCAGGCTTTATTCCAATTATCAGCTCAAAAAGCAGACTTGCGGGCCTCCCCTGGTTGTGCAGCGGTTGAGCACTGGGCTGCAAGGCTCCCTGCAGCCTCTGCAGGGCCGGTTCATTCCCCAGTCGCTGGCGAGGGTCCCACAAAAAAAAAAAAAAAGCAGACTTGCATTTTTTCTTTATTATAGTTATTCTTTTTCCTGGTCTCTTATTTAAGTTTTCTAAACTCCTGCTAAAAATCAAAATCAACAAGCAACTATCAACCAAGACACACAATGGAGCAGGGTGGGGAGAAGAGGGATTGGGTCAAAATAAGGGGGGTGCAATTGTGTATGGAATATAACCAAGATGAAAATGCATACATTGTGCAAAAATTGAAAAATGATATAAGAAATATATAAAAAATTAAAAATCATAATAATAAATACAAACAAAAAGGCAGACTTGCAGGGGCCAGATCCCCAGCCGACCTGGAGTGAACCCTCCATGGCAGCTCAACCCCCACAGCACCCTACAGTATTGCTTTCTTCCTTGCCTCTCTAGCTCTAGTTCTCACTTCACTTCTGCAACATGGAGATTTTACTGTCTTTTTTTTTTTTAAATTTGGCAGTGAATTTCTTTCTCATTGTTCCTTTTTATGTAGCACTTCTATGCATTTTTAATAGGAGGAGCACCTGTTTACTTTAGCTGGCATGTGCTGCAAAATTTGAATTGTTCTGCATACAGACAGCTACTCTTCCCATTTGCAGTCCTTCTTCTCATTCTCATCCTTTGTAGCACCTGTCAAAGCTGAGTCTAAACCCTGCCAACTGTCTTTTGGGTATATAGGCCACCTCTCCTTGTGACTTTTATAGAATTTGGCTTTTTCCATTAAGTTTTTTTCATCAGTACTCTTCCTTCCTCTTTGCTGTTAAGAATGTGTCCAAATCTTCCTGCCAGTGCCCCAGCACATCCTTCTTATTGCCATAATTTTATCCTCTTTTATTCTTGCTATTATTATCATGAAATCTCCAGCATCTGAAGATACGCAATTGCACAATCTACTCTGTTGAACAAAAGAACTCAACTGAGTCTTCAGTGCTGCTACGCAAGCTTTTTTCTTCCATTTTTGCTCTGAGGTTAGCTTCCTTCCTCATTTCCAATGTCTGCTATTTCCGCCTTCCTTCCTCCCAGGGGACCTCAACTCTTTTCTCTTAGAGAAAGAGAAACCCTCTCCGCCCATCCCACAGCCAGGCCTCGGCTGGCAGCCTTGCCCATGCACAACATTCCCACACTGTGCTTCCAGTTCTATTCTTCTTCCTTGGATTCCATTCTAAATGCTTCCTGAATATCCTTCCTCACATACTGGACAGTTTCCTCAAATCCAGTACACCAATAGTTACTTGCCATCTTTATTTCTCTCTGAAAAAAATCAGTCTGTGTTAGGTTGCCCTTATTTTGTCGAGCAATACTATGAGTTGCTGAGTTATCCCAGCCACAAGTTTGGATGAATTTTAATTTCCCTTAATAGTTTTAGAACTGCAATGACCAATTAATAGAAGCTAGTCACAAACAGATATTTAAATGTGAATTTACATTTATTAAAAGAAACCACCATTCAATGGCTACCTTGGGCACCTAGCCAGTGCTCAGTACCATTTTGTGGCTGGGGGCTCCCTCAGGGCCTGCGGCAGCTGCGCAACAGACCCATGCATGCTTACAGGAAGTTCTCCTGGACAGAGCTGGCCTGGGTGTGTTTCACCACCGGTGCCCAATTCACTGATTGTGTTTGACACTCCTCATTTCTCATCAGCACTGTAGTGCAGCTCTTGACTCACCATCTTTGTCCTCCTCCATCCCATCCATCTTCTTCTCTAATCAGGTAATTTTTGTAAAACCCCTTCTCCCTTTGGGAGTCATTATCATTTAACTGAGAAAAGCCTGCATTCTGGCATTTTATTATCATTTCTTTACTTGAACCTTTCAGGACTTCCTGAAAGTTTCACCTTTTTGCTGATTTTACCTTTTTTGTTTGCTGATCACCATTCAGCCTTCAAGACTGAATCTCAGTGTTTCTGAAAGGGAGAGGAAATGTTTCTTCTTTCATACTTTGACACTCTGGTAGAACTGGTCTCCAATAATATCTTTTCATTATAATGTTACCTAGGGGAAAAAAAAATCACAGACCACATTTGAACCAAATGATGTTACAGAGGTCCTGATTTTGTTATACATTGTTTCAGTAAAAGTCAGCCATTTCAAGGAACCTATGAACAAATTAGCAAGGACTTATTACACCCTTTTTGGGAACACATTTGTAATATTTAACTTAGGCCCTAAAAGATAAGAATCTTCCCTTGATACTCTACCAGGTTTCCATTATATGTAACAAAGTTATTTCTCTTCTGGGAATCTAGATGGGTATGAACTATTTAGGAAAAAACAACAAAGTGACCATTTGAGTTACTTTGTGTGTTGTTGTTAAAGAACTCAGACCGAGAAAGGATATGACGGGGAAAATGACCTTCCCATAAGCATCAATTCCTAGGTTAGGACAGCTGTGATTCCTGGTTAACCTCTGACTCCAAGCCACATGTTTTGAAGAGAGAAATGTATTTTCTTTAATAAATTATCTTCAGCAAAAGATGGTATATTAATTACCTCAAACTTGGCAGCTTGAAACAATAGAAATGTATTCTCTCACAGTCCTAGAATCTACAAAATCAAAGCGTTTCCTTCAGAGGCTCCGAGGAGAATCCATTTTTGCCTCTTCAGCTCCTGTTAGATCCTGGAGTCCACTGATACGTGGCCAGGCTTTGTCTCAACCCTCACATGGCCTCCTCTTTGTCTGAAATCTCCCTCTCCTTTCTCCATTCCACTAGTCATTGGATTTAGGACCTGCTCTAAGTCCCAGATGATCTAATCTGGGATTCTTAAATTATAGCTACAAAAACTACATTTCAAAATAAAGTCATTTTCATAAATAACGGGGGTGAGGAATTTGGACATGTCTTATTTAGGGGGGTAGGGGAAGGAGGTCACAATTTAACCTACTGCAAAAGGACACAATTTTACCTACTGTAAGGACTCTAATAAAAGCTGTCTCCCCTCTCCCAAGCCTTACATAAACTGAATCAGCAAATTGTTTGTAGCCTTCATCTTTGTGCATATATTCATTTAAATTAAATTGAGACTCTTCCCCCACTTTCCCTCTCTCCCCCACATACATAATACACACAAATCAAGGCAGGAGAGAAGGCTGTGTAGCTCCATCAAGGGCCGGCCTCTCCATGACAGTTTCACACCATACCTTTCATTGATTTTTTTTCCACTGCCTAATAATTGTCTTTAAATAATAAACCATAAACCAAAATAAGAATGTTTATCAGCCTTTCGTTTTCAAAGCCATTCTATGGGTCCAAGGCTTTAAAAATGGAAATGGATGTTTAGATTTAAAAGTTATTTTAAGTGGACATACCTGTGCTTACTCACACTGTGGAAAATGACTACAAGTAATTGTCTCTGCCTGGTTAAAAAAGAGAGAGAGAGAGAGACTAGGTACTTCCTTTTTATTTTTCTCAGTGTCATCTAAACTTTCCACAATAAACATTTTTTAGGTGAAGAAACTTTTTTTAAAGATTTATTTATTTTTATACAAGAGCTGGGGTACAGGCCAGAGACGTGGGAGGGTGAGAGGATTCACCAGAGACAGAGTAGGGAATAGAACAGGCAGACTGACGAAATACACTGCTGAAGGGAGCAGCGGGTGAGACAGGAGAGGTCTGCCGTGCCATGTGGGACCCACGCCAGCCGGCCAGGAATGGAACCCACACTGCAGAGGCTGCGGACAGCTTCACAGCACTGTGCTCAACCTGCTGCACCACCGGGGAGGCCCTGAAGAAACATTTTTAAAACATGGACAGTTTTAATGACATTTTTATACATTGCACTGGTCCATTTGTATTTTTTTGAAAGGGGATAGAGTGGGCCAATTGGGCTATAAGAAAATATTACTGATTATTTTGTGACTGATTCAGGCATTCATTAGATTTTGCAGTGGTGCTAACATTATTAATTATTCAGGACCTCATCATACTTGCACAGCAGTAGAAATGGAAATATATGGGCTCCCCCAGGAGGTCTCCCAAGTGCCAGGAATTTGACATGGTGGGAAAATGGACCCTTGCCCTGTGTCATGTGGCTAGAGGAGACAGTCACCCTCAGCCATTCTCAGTCTGTTAGGGACCATTCCAGAATTACCGCTGTAATCTTTCACCAATATCATTTGACTTCAACAGGCATGTGTTTCATCTTTAAAGCATTTCAAGATCAATCTTGTGTCTGGTATATTGTGTGGTGTGGCACATATTCCCATCACCCACAGTTACTGGAAGTTACTGTGCCACATTCCGCACTTTATAGCTGTTTGACTAGTGAATGTAATTGGCTCCAAGGGAATTTTCCTAATTGGGCTTCTAATATTTTGATGAATTATTGAAACTTCAATTACTTTTGGTTCCCAATTTAGCAGGAGGAAAACATCCAAGATGTTTAATATGAAAACCTCCCATTTTATAAAAGGGTTTGGCATCAACTGGACTGCTCTGTGCCTCTTGTCTCAGGAACAAAAATGCTGCATAACTTTGGGATTCCCTTAGGTCAGTGCTGCTCTGAGTGTGGTCCTCTGACCCACAGCACCAGCATATCCTGGGAGCTTGTTAGATATGAAGATTCCTGGGCTTCATCTAGAACCAGTAAATCAGAAGCCATTGAGGTGGGGCCTCAGGATCTGTTTTTTTGTTTGTTTTGTTTTTTATTTTATATATATTTGAAATCATTCTTCATTTCTGCATAATGTATGCTTTTTCCTCTCAGGTGTGGTCCCTGTAAAATTCCCACCACCAATTCTCCTCTGTACCGTCACCAGTCTCTTGTGCTCTTCCCTCCCCTGTTTTGATCCATCTTCTCCTCCTCCCCTGCAGAATGTCTCTGATTTATAGTTCCCTGTTGATTTTGTTTTTTTTTTTTTAATTTTGTTTTTAGTTTATATAATTATTTTTTGCACTCTGTTTTAACAAGCTCTCAGTTATTTGACATTCTGATGGACCAAGTTTGGAAAACTCAGCCTTAGTTCTTCCTGTGCTTATTCTTTCCAGTGAGGCCCTAATGTGTTGTAGACAGCTTTCCCTTAAGATACACATTGTACTCAATGATAAAATGGTGATTAAGGTCATCAGGAAAAAAATAACAATTCCTAATAATCATGTTCATTTACTTGGAATGCTTCTCTCTTTGGAAGCCACTGATCAGTAACCATTGAGAAGTAGGATTTGGACATTTAAATTCTGTGCAAGTAAATATGTGTTTAAATGTAATTCAAGAGGGTCTCCCCGGTGGCACAGCGGTTGAGCGCTGGGTTGCGAAGCTGCCCGCAGCCTCTGCAGTGCCGGTTCCATCCCCAGCTGCTCCCTGGCCACCGGAGGAGGGTCCCACATGGTGCGAAGACCTCTGCTGCCGCCCACTGCTCCCCTCAGCAGTGTACTTCGGTCCTTCTGTCTGCTCTGCTCCCTGCTCTGGCTCTGGTGAATTCTCTCACCCCCCCCACCCCCCGCGCGTCTGACTGTACCCAGTGCATGTATAAATAAATAAATAAACAAAAAAACAAGAGTTCTCCTTTTAAAAAAATGCAATTCAAGGACCTGTGTTTCCTTTTTATACAGAAAGACTGTTTAGATATGCCTTTCCAACATTCCAGGAATAATTACATCTTCAAGTCTTGGGGCAAGACTGTTTTCATCCCAGCCTCAATTTCTTCCAAATGTAGAGACCTCTCTGCACTACACATATTCAATAATTTGAAGTTCTTCAAATGCAGCATATCATCTTGTGTGATCTGTTCTTACCCTGACTTACCCAGAACACCCTCAAAGCCAACCCTTTACCCATCTGTGTAACTCTCTTCACTTGTAAGACTGCTCAAGTTCCCCTCTCTCTCTTTTCCCTTCTTTAACAAATGGCTTCAGGTGGTCACATTCTTCCCTGGTCTTCTCCTTACAGCACCTCCATAGCTATTTAGCACTTGTCTGCACTTGTATTGACATTACCTACCTACATCTTCCTCTGATCCCCAAGTTCCATGAGAGTGGAGATTTCATTCTGGGTTCTCTGTCTGCAGACAGCAACAGTCACATGAGGCAGAATAAATAAACATTCCTTAGAGATAGTCATTTCAACAGTGCTAGAAGCTTCTAGTGCCTTAGATAACATGTTCACCTTATTATTTGTGGAGATTAGATGATGGCCAGTAGCAAGTCTAATTGAGGCTAGTGACTTGTGTAGACTCAATCAACTCAGTTTCTGAATGAAACTGATCCCTTCCTATAAATGAAAATTGGTCATCTACCCATCTGGCTAATTTGCTCTTTGGCCAGGAAAGTGACCAACTGTGACTAAAGGGATTATTCTTTCAGGTTCGAGAGCTTCAAACCCGACTACAGAGCATGCAGGCCACAGGACCCTCCAGCCCTGGACGCCTCACTTCTACCAACCGCCCTGTCAACCCTAGCACAGGAGAGCTGAGCACGAGCAGCAGCAGCAATGATATTCCCATTGCCAAGGTAACTTCCTGGGGATAGTGCTGGGGACCCCTCCTATTATCTGGGGGCACCAGCCTCCATGGAGCTTAACCTACTGTACAGACATGTGATTTGCTCAGCTGGCCACCAGGGGCTTTTTCAGTACTCTCTCAGAGAGGGATGCCTGACCAAGAGCATCTCTCGCTTGCAGTCTGGATGCCAGCTCTCATTCATTAGCCAGCTGGAACATGTCACAGCTGACAAGTCACTATGGAGTGAGCTGGTTTGTCAGATTCTATAATACTTCAGGTGGATGGAGTTTCTCTTCAGGCCTAAGGTTTATTCCAGGTGGGTTCTGAGTAATGAACCAATGATCTTCCCACTGAAGGACCCATAACCCCACCAGCAAAAAAATCAACTGTGATGGGCAGCCTGTGGGCTTGTAATAGGTATCCCCACTGGATCATATGTTGAGTCAACCTGAGAAACACTGTTTAAGTGATCCTCTTGCCTGGTCTCCACAAGAAGGTTCGTTCTCAACCATCAAGAAAGTTAGGTCAAGCCAATGTTTCTTTACCCAATTGCATGGGATATGGCAATGCCTCTAGCCATTTTTGGTGGTCACAACTGGAGAGCTACTGACAGCTTATGGCTAAAAGCCAGGGAGGCAGGTAACTATCCCATAACATACAGAACAAGCCCTTTTTCTCAATCCCAATGTATAATAAACCAGTCCAAAATGATAATAGCACTGTGATTGAAAACCCTTGGATTAAGCCAATGGTAGAAAAATTAGGTAAGTGAATTGTTTTTTAAAAACTAATTAACTGATGTAGTTGTCATGGTGAAACAGTAACCCTATATAAACACAGTCCCAACAGTTTGTCTGGAAATTGCTATGACATTTTTAGATTTTGTTTCATCTTTTTCAGATTGCTGAGAGGGTGAAACTATCAAAAACTAGGTCTGAATCCTCATCATCTGATCGACCAGTCCTGGGCTCAGAAATCAGCAGCATAGGAGTGAGTGTTCCTAAGAAGCGTGACCAGAAAACTCCCCATAGAACCATAACGATACCCATTTATAGATGATAGAAGAATGTCCTTGGTTCACTTCCAGTAAACCTGTTAATTATAATAATAAATCAGACCCTATTTCCTTTAGAAGATCAGATTGAAATGTATAGTGGTTTCCATGTGGTGAATTACTTCTTCAGCCATAAGGGAGATGTTTTTTCTCTACTTAAAACCATTCAAAAAGAAATGTTACTGATGATGTTACTGGTGATTTAGATGAAAGACTTGAAATATCTGCTTCATGTCACCTACTGCCTCACAAACATGTTTGAGTCATGAATGACTAAAAACACTTTACCTTTACACATTCCTCTTGAAAGGAAACATGCTCTCCAGTGAGGGTGAATGCTGCCTTTGAAGTTAGCCTGATGCTCTGAAACACTGGAACCTTCAAATATTCATTTGTAGCACCTGTGAACCCACTGAGACTGCAGACGTTAATGGGTGGTGAAAAGGGAGCTGTTTCAGTTCCCAGGTGGATATCTTTCATGATTGGGGATGAGACTAGGAGACCTAGCTTTTTGATCCTTGTGGGTAGGGAGAGCCTGAATAGCACTTTCAAGGCTTAATTTAGAACTTCACACTAAGGAAAAAGTGCATGTGTTCAGATTCCACACCAAAGCTGTTGTAAAAATACAAAGGTTGGTTGATCTCCTTTGTTGCAACAGAGACGAGAGCCTGGAGTGGCAGGGATTCAGGGAGGCAGAAGGGGAGTCCAGACTCTGTTCAATATCCAAAGTTTTAGGCACACACAGAGACATGATCAGCTGCACCTGCTGCCCAGCATCACGTGCATGAAGGAGGCAACTCTATTTGATCCTCTTTATGTGCTGCTTTTAGAGTAGTTAGCTTTTAACACTGTGTAACCTATACAGGTTACACAGACTGAGGAAGACCCAGGTAAACCACCTCCTGGTGCCTGATTCTTAAGAATATTAGCTTTAAATTATTCTACATGCAAAGCATTTGTGGGGACTGGTATCCCTAAAGTGACACTGTCCATAGGGGAATCATTGCTCACTTGTACAGGTATCCAGCAGCGTGGCAGAACATCTGGCCCACTCTCTTCAGGACTGCTCCAACATCCAAGAGATCTTTCAGACACTCTACTCACATGGATCGGCTATCTCGGAAAGCAAAATTAGAGAATTTGAGGTGGAAACAGAACGGTTGAATAGGTAAGGAGAAATACTATGTGTTTGAGTGTTGGTGGAGGAACTGCCCCTTCCTTCCCTTCCAAAGACTGATTCAGATTGATTTGTATAAAGTCATGTGTCACTTAACAATAGGGAAATATTCTGAAAGATGCATCCGTAATGATTTTGTCATTGTGTGTCTGTCATCAAGTGTAACTGCCCAAACTTAGATGGCATAGCCTGTTGCACACCCAGTGCCATGTGCTGTAGCCTGCCGGGACCACCATAATCTGGGGTGGTCCATTATTGACTGAAATGTCCATAAGTGACACAGAACTATATTGTGACATAGAACTGTATTGTGACATAGCAAAGCCCTCAGGCAGGTGAGTAGGAGTCTCCACCACCTTGCTTGTCAAAAGAGTGGCCAAGCTGTCAGAGCTGGCTTCACAGCTGTTTTGTGGTTGACATATGCATATGAATCATGTTTAGACAGACCTCATGCTTGTTTTGCTGCTCTGCTTTACCATATTAAATTCTTAATAATTTATGAACAAGGGTTCCTACCTCTTTATTTTTCCCTGGCCCTTGCAAATTATGCCTCAAGTCTGGGGAGCAGTCCACATAGGATGGCAAGTAGATCAAAAATGCCAGATAGTTACAGACTGTGCAGAGCCACAGGATGTTCTGGAATGTTGAATCTGTATCCCAGTGGTGCCTGGAGCTACCTGGAACCAGCAAAAGCATCCTAGGAATGAGTGGGCATTCTGGTCCAATCCTCCCTGTCCTCACTGAGGGATGCTTGGTTTTATCTATGCTCTATGCAAATGGCAAATGTGCACAACCCTCAATCCCTACATCCTGTTCTCCTTCGCCCTACTTAGAATGATTTTCCAAGGAGGTCTACTTAGAACTATTTTACCATAAATTACAGGTTTTAAAGTGTTCCTTCCAAATGTCATGATAGAGGTAGTTTAAGTTCACACTCCTTCCTCTTGGCATAGATGCTTATGAGGGAGTTACTGAAAAATCAAGGAAGCACCAAGGCTAAGCTATATTCACCACTCTGAATCATAATTGGTCCCCCAGTGGCAGATGGACTGTTGAATCACATCAGTTGTGTGTGGCTGCCTTCACCTATCCACCTTCAGAAAAAGCACAGTAAGAATTTGAAAGGCTTATGAGCTAACCTGGAGGAAATGTGGGTACCATTTCTCATCCACCATTGCTCAGTGCCATTCCCCTTGTGTCTGGCAAACCTGAATAAATTGAATTATTATGTTAGTCCTCCTTGATTTGAAGCTGTTTAATATAGCACTTGAGAACTATGAAACTATGGGGATCTAGGTCATTTTAAGTTTTCAAATTAAATAATTTCTTCATTAGACCCAAAATATTTCAGAGTGATAATCATGATGATTACCTTATAGCAAGAAAGAAGTAGCATTCTCAGTATCACAGGTTAGGAGTTCTTAACAAACTTAAATCAGATCTGCCCCTTGCAACTTAATGAAGTTAGATGCCTTCAAGGGCCGTCTGTTTAGGGAGGACCTCTTCTCCACAGATTCTGGAATTTAACAAGCCTGTTTTGTGGTTGAACTCAGAAGAGGTTCCTTTCTTTTCAATTACACAGGAAAAGCCAAAGAAGGGGGAAATAGTTGATGTTTGTAGCTCATATCTTTATGGTGTTTAACAGCTTGCAAAGAGTTCTCACAGACAACTACTCAGCCCTCAACTTGTTTGGGCAGAATAGTTCCATTTTTCAACTGGAAAAACAAAAGACTTCATTAAGTTGCAAGGCTTTGATGCTGAATAACTTGCCTTAAGTCCATAGCTATGAAACAGCTGAACTGCCTAGCCAGAATAGAATTCCAACCCCTGCCCTTTGACTTCACCTCCCAGGTCCTCTATAGAATCATAGTCCTGCTAAAATAAGTGAATTCTTAGAAATAGTAATACCAGTATGTTCACCTATCTCAAGTTGAAGGCCTATTATGCTCCCCGAAATGGCAGATAGCTTTGTGACTGTGTTTGGGGGTGAGTGGGGGCAGGGTGTGGGGGCTGGTGAAGAGTGATCATACCTATTCAAAAGTGTGTCTCCTCATTTGTCAAATCTGTATAAAGCTCCTACAATGTGCTGGGCTATTTGGCATGCAAAGGAACATGAAACAGACAAGGTCCCTGCTCTCTTGGAACTTATATTCTATTATGGGAGCATGGCAAAAAACAAGCAAATAAGCAAGGTTTAAGAAAGCCCCAAGTAAATAGAGAACTGTGATAGAATAATAGGAAGGGTTAATTTTTTTTTAATAAATTTTATTGTTATATTCCCCATACAATTGCAGCCCCCCCATTCTGACCCCAATCCCTCCCCTCCCACCCCCACCCCCCTAAAAGTGTCTCTGGTTCATAGTTTTTTGTTGATTTTGATTTTCACTTTCTTATAGTTATTCATTTTCCTGGTCCCTTATTTAAGTTTTCTAGATTCCTGCTATGAGTGAGACCATCCGGTATTTTTCTTTTTCTTTTTGGCTTATTTCGCTGAGCATGATCAGGAAGGGTTAATTTTAAATTGGTATCCCTGAAGATGAAACTTTAGGTTGAGATTTTTTTTTTTTAATTTTCTAGAGGCATGTCTTATTTATTTATTTATTATTTGTTTGTTTGTTTTGGTTTATACATGCACTGGGTACAGTCAGAAGCGCGGGAGGGTGAGAGAATTCACCAGAGCCAGAGCGGGGAGCAGAGCAGGCAGAAGGACCGAAGTACACTGCTGAGGGGAGCAGCGGGCGGCAGGAGAGGTCTGCGTGCCATGTGGGACCCTCCTGCAGTGGCCGGGGAGCAGCCGGGGATCGAACCGGCGCCGCAGAGGCCGCGGGCAGCTTCGCAACCCAGCGCTCAACCGCTGCGCCACCGGGGAGGCCCTTTAGGTTGAGATTTTAAGGAATAAAATGGCAGTCATTTGACAAACTGAGAAGAGTCTTATCACCATAAAGGCTGAAAAGAATTTGGCTGGAAATTCATATGGAATCACAAAAAACCCCGAATAGCCAAAGCTCTCCTGAAAAAAAAAGAAGGGAATGGAGGCATCACACTCCCAGACTTCAAACTCTACTACAAAGCCATAATCATCAAAACTGCATGGTATTGGAACAAGAACAGACATACAGACCAATGGAATCGAATAGAAAATCCAGAAATAAACCCACAGATTTATGGTCAACTAATCTTTGACAAAGGAGCAAAGACTATGCATTGGAGCAAAGAAAGTTTGTTCAATAAATGGTGGTGGGAAAACTTGGTCGCTACATGCAAAAAAATGAAGCTTGACCACTACCTCACACCATATACAAAAATCAACTCAAAATGGATTAAAGAACTAGACATAAGACCTGAAACCATAAAATACATAGAAGGAAATATAGGCGAAACACTACTTGATTTGCATATCAAAGACATCTTTACAGACACATCACCCAAAGCAGTGATAGTGAAGGCAAAGATCAACAGCTGGGACTACATCAAATTAAAGAGCTTCTGCACAGCAAAAGAGACAATAACAAAAACAAAGAGAAACCCCACCAACTGGGAGAACATTTTTGCACCCAACACTAATGATAAAGGACTGATCACAAAAATCTACAAAGAGCTGATGAGACTCAACAACAACAAAGAAAATAATCCAGTCAAAAAATGGACAGAGGAGCTAAAAAGAAACTTCTCTGAAGAGGAAATGCGAATGGCTAACAGGCATATGAAAAAATGCTCAACATCACTTGTAATCAGGGAAATGCAAATCAAAACTACCATGAATACCATCTTACACCAGTGAGAATGGCACATATTAAAAAAACTAGCAACAACAAATGTTGGCGAGGTTGTGGAGAAAAAGGAACTCTTCTGCACTGTTGGTGGGAGTGCAAACTGGTCCAACCACTATGGAGAGCTGTGTGGAGATTTCTGGACCTACTAAACATAGAGCTTCCACAGGATCCAGCAATTCCACTCCTAGGTATTTACCCAAAGAACACGGAAACATCAATTCCAAAGAATACCTGCACCCCTATGTTTATAGCAGCATTATTTACAATAGCTAAGCTTTGGAAACAGCCCAAATGCCCAAAAATAGATGACTGGATCAAGAAGATGTGGTACATATATACCATGGAATATTACTCAGCATTCAAAAAAGATAAACACATGCAATTTGCAGCAACATGGATGGCGCTGGAAGGGATCATGCTCAGCGAAATAAGCCAAAAAGAAAAAGAAAAATACCGGATGGTCTCACTCATAGCAGGAATCTAGAAAACTTAAATAAGGGACCAGGAAAATGAATAACTATAAGAAAGTGAAAATTAAAATCAACAAAAACTATGAACCAGAGACACTTTTTGGGGGGTGGAGGGCGGGAGGGGAGGGATTGGGGTCAGAATGGGGGGATTGCAATTGTATGGGGAATATAAAAATTTATTAATTAAAAAATTTTTTTTAAAAAAATGGTAGAAAATAAAAAATCCAAGTCACAAAGTCAAAAAAAAATAAGGGGAGTGGGAATTGTATGGGGAATATAACCAAAATGAAAATGCATACATTGTGCAAAAATGAAAAATGATGTAAGAATTATATTAAATAAAATGTATTAAAAATTAAAAAAAAAAGAATTTGGCATGAACTCAGAACTGTACAAAGGCCAATGGAACAGAAATAGAATTAGTGAAAGGAGGCATGACCTAGATATGGTGACAGAGTAGGCAGGGTTGCTGGGACATGGATTTTGAGACCATGAACTACATTCACTGTATTCTAAAAGTCACTGGAAGACATGAAAGTGTCTTAACTAGGGAAGAGTAGATCTGATTTTAATTGTGAATAATCACTCGGATGTGATGAATGGAGAGGTAAGGGGCACAAGTGGAAGCAAGGAGAATATTGCTGTGGAACCAGTGTGGCCAAAGTGGAGATGATGTGCAAGGGCTGGGCTCAGTGTTTGGTGGCAAAGCCAGTGAAGACTGAAACCAGGTAAGACCTGGCTATAAAAGAAAGGGATGGTCTCAAAGAAAATTCTTAGAGCTCCACCTATATCATAGGCAGATAGTTGTGGCATTTACTGAGACAGGACAGGACAAGGCTTGGGTAGAATTCAGAGTTCCACTTGGGAATGCTAGATTTGATGTGTCAATATGACATGCAAATGGAATTATCAGGAAGCAGTGGCTATGTGAAGCTGGCACTCAGACGAGAGGTCTGGGCTGTGATATTCAGGAGCTCTGGGAAAGTAATGCCTATTAAAGTCAGGGACCGGGTAGAATCACCACTATGAGAGTGTTCATAGAGGAAGGGAGACTGGGAATGAGCCAGTGGAGCATAACTGTCACAGACTTTATAGAAAATAAGGAACCTGCAAAGGAAACAGAAGAAATACCCTTTTATGGCAGGAGAAAAACCAGTAAAGACCTGTCATGACCTAAGTGAGGAAGGACAAGTTAAAGAGAGTAAGTAGGGCCTCCCTGGTGGCTCAAGGGGTTGGGACACAACCTATGGAGCAGTCCGCAGCCTCTGCAACAACCTCTGCAGCACAATTTCAATCCCCAGCCTGCCAGGGAGCAACCCACAAGGTGCAGCAGACCTCTCCTGTCTTGCCCGCTGCTCCCCTCAGCTGTATATTTCGTCAGTCTGCCTGTTCTGTTCCCCACTCTGTCTCTGGTGAATCCTCTCACCCTCCCACACATCAGGCCTGTACTCCAGTTCTTGTATGCATAAATAAATAAATCTTTAAAAAAGAGTAAGTTGCCTCAAAAACCCCTACGATGGGATCGGACACATGAAAGTCTATGAGCTGGGTAAATATTTCCTCTAATTAATAAGGACTGAAAGCATAATGGAGCAAGTTGCAAAGTAATGAGACACTAGGCAGCGTTTCAAGAAGTCTTAGAGTGAACAAGGACAGAAGAGTATGTTCTTATAACACCTAACATGAAATGGAACTGGGCACTGCAAAAGCCTCACCACAGTGCTAGCTCTACACGGATGTTCGTGTGGGTGAGCCTCTCCATGCTCCACCCTGAGATGGTGCTGCCTGGGCTCACCCTCTAGGCAATGACTGGTGAGTCCCTAACACTCTGGAGTAACTTGTATCGTGCGTGTGTGTGTGAGAGAGAGAGAAAGCCTATATATTTTTTGAGACTTCATGCCCTGCGGAAAACAAATCACCACATCTAGGGTATCAGTTCCATGGACAGAAGACTGAGAAGCTGAAAGTTTATTGTGTTTTTCCAACTTTGCCATAAACTCTCTGAATTTACAGTTCTGGTTCCTATAAAACTAAACTTCTCACCTGTTGTTTACAGTTGCAGGGCATACCGCCTGAAAGGACCTTTGCATACAACCTGTAGACTTCATTCACTTCCCATTCAGAGACTCCCAAGGGCTGTTTCTCATTTCTTAACTGATTCATCTTTTGATTCTGCTCTGTAGAGAGTAGTTAAGAGTATATGTTCTGGGTTCGAATCTCAGGGCAAGGTTCTTAATTTTTCCATGCCACATTTCTTCATCTGGGATAAATGAAAAATGGTAATAATATAATACTTATTTCAAAGGGCTGTTGGGAAAGTTATTAAGCAGGACACAGTGAAAGGTAGCTATTACTGTTCCGCTGCTTCTCACTTGTCCCTGTAGAGGGTGATTTACTGAAGTGTTTGCTCTCGTGATGGCACATGGCTTCTCCCTGTGTATCCCCAAAATCTACACAGTACCTGGCACATGGTATGTAGATGGCAAGATGGAAAATAACCATGGGGGCTTATTTTTTATTTCTAATTCTCACAGTAATCAGTGATTCTTTAACTTAGACTGTTTTCTTATTATTTTGTGTCAGTTACATTTGCTAAAACATCTGAAAAATATCCTGACATGCTTTTCTAGCCTGATCAAGATTAGATTATTCAAATATTGCAAAGTCATTATAATCCTGGTTGAAATTTTACAAGTGGTATTTCTTCTTTTGTAGCCGTATTGAACATCTCAAATCCCAAAATGACCTCCTGACCATCACCCTGGAAGAATGCAAAAGCAACGCTGAGAGGATGAGCATGCTGGTGGGAAAATACGAATCCAATGCCACCGCGTTGAGGCTGGCCCTCCAGTACAGGTAGAGAGGTGGGAGGAAGGGACGTGGAAGCCACGTTAGCTGACAGATGCATCGAGAGTAATCCTCTGCATAAAAGTAGAAAACATGTTTGTAGAAGACATAATTGGGAAAACAAATCAACAAATACCAGTATGATACTTAGAAAATCAATTAGTGTACCATAGCAATTAAGAAAATGAGGATAATGAGTATGGTTTTAGTATACAGGTATATTTCTGCTAACATAGTCATCTTAAATATTGTTCAAGTAATATCACTGAAAATGTCAACTTTTTTATTGCTCCTTGGCCTTTTGGCTAAGATCAAGTGTAAAATACCAACTTTTTGTGTTGCATATTCATTTAATTTTGTTCTTTCCATATATTCTATTTATTCACATATATTTTCCATTGTTATAAATCTAGCAATTTCTATTTCTTCAGTTTATTATAGGTTTATATTGTTTAACAGTTTCCCCTTATTTTGAATGACTGTCCCTGTGCATTATTTATATATTGTTAGTTGTTTCTCTAAAAGACATTTACATTTTTGCAGACTTTTGATATTGAAAATAATTTTATGGTGAGTGATTTATCCAGATAATACCTTCATTCCTTTGAATATTTACCTTGGGATAAAATCCCTGAAGCTAGAATTATAGGTCATAGGATATGAATATTTCCATGACTTGTCAGGCATGTTGCCAATCTCTCCCCATGAAACAAGCGGTCTAAATGAATGTGACTCATTCAGCGATGAGAAAATAGTATATGAATGTACCACTGTTTTTCAACCTCATCAGCTTTTGGCTTTTATTTTTAATTATTGCTTGTTCACTGCTACAAAACCAGAAAGCTCTATTGTGTTCATGGGCTTACTTGATTAGTGTCACCAATTGGGCATATTTGCTAAGGTCCCAGAGTAGTGACTCTATGTTACTCTTAGCATCCTCTGAAAAGTTCAATATTATTTTTAAAAAAACCCTGTCTCTTCAGCAAACAAAATCAAACCAAAATATACAAGACCAAAGCAAGAGAGTAATCATACTAATTTACAGATGCACATGAACAGAGAGATAATCCATCTATGATAATGTTCTGTGCCCACAGTCTCCCTTTCATCCTTAGAGATGAAGCAATTCCCTGGCATCTATACCCTGAAAGATGGGCTGCTCTGTGCAGGGAGAGCTGCCAGCACCCAGAGCTTGTGATTGCACCCCCTCCTTATCTCTTTGTAAAGGAAGATGAGAATAAGAACAATCAAAATCCAGCAAGTGGCTACTGTATTGAATGATAGGTCAAAATAGTCTCCTTTCTGGGATGTTATACTAGTCACCTGTTATTGTATGACTATACTTATTGTGCTATAGTTTCAAGTGTCCGGAACCAGGATGATTTAGTGAGGTAGTGCCACTTAGTTTCTGGTCAAGATGGCATCCAGGGCTGTGATATCTGAAACCTTACCTGGGGTTGGTGGGTCTACTTGGAAGAAGGCTCATGAGCCCATTATCAGATGGAGTCCAAAGTCCTTTGCTGGCTGTTGGTTGGAAGCCTTACTTCCTCATCATGTGGGCCTTCCCTAGGGCTGCTTAAAACCCTTTGAGCTATGACAGATGGACTTTTCTGGAAAGGACAATCCAGTAGAAAGTGGAGAGACCAAGAAGGAAGTCACAGTGATTTTACTGATAATAACCTAACCTGGAAGTGGCATCCCCTTACTTCTGCCATAGTCTCTTAGACACACAGACTAGCCCTGGAGCATATGAAAGGAGATGAAATGGAGTGTAGATACCATCTGTGAGGGGTGGGGGCAGTCTTAGAGGCTGGCCACCATGGGTGTGTGACCTTCCTTTTAGCTGATCATCAAAGGACAATAAATCTGCCTCTCTGCCATGCTGCCTCTCCTATATTTTTCTAGATCCCAGTTTAAATTTTCCTACAAATGGCAGGTGGCAAGATAGCCAAGCAAGTTCCTGAATTTGTCTATGAGTATTCATAGGTAGCTCCACTCTTATGGGGACAGGTCAGAGGTACCTCCCACCCCAGGAGTGCGTGGCATGAAGATACTCACACCATGCACCCCCCATCTCCATGGCCACCCCTTTTGCTTGTGTTTCAGTGAGCAGTGCATAGAAGCCTATGGGCTCCTCCTGGCATTGGCTGACAGTGAGCAGAGCCTCATCCTCGGGCAGTTCCGGGCAGCTGGTGTGGGCTCCTCATCGGGTGAGTGTGACCTGGCCCTGGCCTCTTCCTCTGTGCCCCACCCCTCTTACCTTCCTGCTCTTACTTTCATAGCTGCTGGCACTGTATACGTCCTGATATGAAATTCACTTGTCAAGTGTGTTTTGTGTTTTTTCCTCATGACTGAGTAAAGTTATGTTGGATGCAGAAAGAAGTGGAGTGGAAACAAAATTACAGACAAGTTAAAACAAACAAGGCCTCTCAGGAAACATGTCCTCCCTAGTGACAGTATGACAGATGGAGCCAGCGGCCCACATTCCTGATGAAAGGGACCAGCCTGTCTCTGCAATGCTGCTGGTTAAGGGTCCCCTTGCTGTCCACGTGGCCTTTATTTGTCTTGCTATTTTTATTGGCTATGCTTTTTCTCCAGGTTTGTTCCTTTAGTTTGATTTGAAGTATGGGTTTCCCTCTACCTCATCTCCAGGTATCTTAGCAATACAGAGGACATGGTTTCACACCTTGCCTGTTTCTCATAATGCTAACCCCCAAGCCAGGCCATGCAGTCTGCTGCTTCTCCTCAACTCCCCTTCACATCTTACCCCATCTTCTAACAGGGGATCATGTGTCCTCGTGGCCTGATTTGTACCCCTAGATCAGCACTGGCCCCCACTGCTGTCTCTCAATTTTGAGTAACTGGAAAGGATATTTGAGAAAAACAGAAGTATATCATCGTAGTTGGCAATGTTTCCGAAACTTCTCCCTGTGATCAGATTGTGGTTCTTGCAATAACATGAGAAGGAATGTAGTAGAAATGACACCTGAGAGAAGAGGAGACCAAGGGAGAAGGTTTTCATCTCTCTGGGTGAGGCCTGTACACTACCTTACCCATTACTTTCAAATTGCAGGACCTTTGGAGAAGCAATGGGTAGTAAGCAAACTGTAGTAACCAGGTCAGTTCAGAGCCAAAGATGGGTGGTATGGGCATGCCAGGAGCCCCCAGCCTTGTGACAAGGCATCTGTCATCAGGGGTGGACCTTCCAGGATACACCTTGCAAAGAAGGCTGCCATCAAGGCACCTCCCCTTAAGCCCTCCAGCCAACGCAGCTCTCTATCCACCCCATGCCTATTATTGTTGCCAACTCCTGCCTTGCCTGAAGTCTTCTTTGGCACTGAATACTAACACATTTTTATTCCTTTAGTTTTGATATGTGCAGAACTCTGAAGCAAGTCTGAAGGAAAGGCAGTATCCTACGTGTTAATTTCCCACTTCAAATCCAAGTTACCCAAAAAGACAAAAAGTCTCCATTTGTAGAGTGACTGCCTTCCACTCCTCTCTCGTGTGTTTTTTAATAGTATCACATCCCGGGCCAGAAGTAGAAACACTGCCAACATTTCCATTAGAAACCTCATTTTTCAGGGTCTTTTATCTGAACCATAAAATTTTATTCTTCATGAGAAATAGATCCTAAAATGATCTTGGCCTGCTGTCAATTTTTTTTAATATATGTATAAAGGAAAATGATCAATTAAAGGGAAAAATCAATCATTTTATTTTTGACTTGTATCAAAGGCATGTCTTAAATCATCCCATTCAAAAGCTAGGCTTTTCATAAGGTTTTATGAGGCTTCTATCTATTCAGCACAGTTGCTTTGTAGGTGCTTTTAGTTCTCAAACAAATCTGCTTTTAAAGTACTTAAAATCAATAATGAAATGCTTTGTATTAACCTAGTCCTGGGTAACATGGATATATTTATAAAATGAAATGGTCAGTAATATCATGCCTTCTTTAGAACAGAATACAAAGAGCAGTCAGTTGGTGAGCTCTCTGTAAAATTTCTTATTTGTGGAAGGAAGACAGGCAGGAAAGTTGTCAAAGAAATGCTAAAGGCGGTCCAGGGATCCTCAATCTGCAGGACACAGTCACCCAGGATTCTTCCCGTTCTCCCTGCTCTGCTGACAACCGTGGCTGAACTGTCACTCTCAGCCTTCACTAGTTGTGCAGCAAAGCAAATGCTAGTTTGTAACATTTATATTTACATTATCATTGGTGTTTTTTTTCTTTGTTTCTTCTTTACTTCACAGACTTTCCTTATGTTCATTCTAGAAAATCTAGCCACTGGTTTTCAGACTGTGCCCTGGAAAATGAGGAGTTTCTTGGACCCTAGGAAAAGAATTAGAGGGTGGGAAGACTGAGTGTTTACCCACCACCCCTGAAACTTCATCCACTTCCACATTAACCATTTTATATCTTGCTCTTTGGCATAAGATTTCATTTGAAAATATTTGGAAACCATGGCTCTCTGCTGGAGAGGTAGCAGGCTGGTGACTTATTAGAACAGCATGGTTTTTTTGGTTTTTTTGGTTTTTTTTTTTTGGTTTTTTTTTTTTTTTAATAGAGTGCTTAAATAAGGGACCAGGAAAATGAATATAAGAAAGTGAAAATCAAAATCAACAGAAAACTATGAACCAGAGACACTTTTTGGGGGGTGGGGGGCGGGAGGGGAAGGATTGGGGTCAGAATGGGGTGTTTGCAATTGTATGGGGGAATATAAAAATAAAATTTATTATTTAAAAAAAAGATTTATTTTTTATTTATTTATGCATATGAGAACTGGGGTACAGGTCAGAGGTGTGGGGGTGAGAGGATTCACTAGAGACAGAGTGGGAAACAGAACAGGCAGACTGACGAAATACACTGCTGAGGGAGCAGCGGGCAAGACAGGAGAGATCTCCTGCGCCATGTGTGTAGCATCCTGGCCGGTTATAGAACTCAGGCCAATCAGTCAGGTAGTGCTGGAAACAGATCTCAGATTACATGGACTTGTCTGTCACTTATTGATAAGGAAAACTGAGTCTAGGGCAGAGAAATGTCTTCCCAAGTCCAGCCTCTAAGTTATAGTCAGACCCAGAACCCCATCTCTGTGCCAGCCACACACAGCTTGCTCCTCCTCATCACCCCTCTTCCATCTGGAGTAACTGAGAACCAATTATTCACACTCACTTCCAGATTTGTCTTCCTAGACTGTACTGATTAAACTATTTGCTTCCTTGCCATGTAGGAGATCAGTCAGGGGATGAAAACGTCACTCAGATGCTCAAGCAAGCCCACGACTGCCGGAAGATGGCAGAGAATGCAGCTAAGGCCCTGCTCATGAAACTGGATGGCAGCTGTGGGGGGGCCTTCACGGTGGCCGGCTGCAGTGTGCAGCCCTGGGAGAGCCTGTCCTCCAACAGTCACACAAGGTAATTCTCAGCCCTCCTATCTTTCTCTTTGGTGCGCCTTCTCCTGTTTGTTTTGTTCTCTATTTCTTCACCATTTGATTTCCAGGAGCTTTTGGGTAGCTAAGGTGCATTTGCTGCAAATGGTCCATAGTATTAAGACCCAGACCACTGAATCTTATTCCCATACTCCCATTTCTCCCTTGGTCTAGTGCCTCTGTTCTTTGTAAGCTTTATAAGAGAAAAGGTAATCTACCCAGTTCACAGATGAGAAAAACCTGGCTCACATGTGTGTAAGTGACTTACTAAGTCAAGGTCACATGACTGATAGATAAAAGGAGAGTGGAGACTCGAGCCCAGGACACCAAACATATTATACTTTCCACTATACTGTGTTGGACCTCATGACGTTAGAAAACAGTGTCTGCTTTCAAATCAAGTGACAAGAACCACGTAATAGTAGGCTGACTCTCAAGAGCCAAAGGATTAATATTGATGTTTTCTTGGTGCCTGAAAGCAATTTAATATTCCCATCTCTCTTCCCCACTGGCAGGACCAGCCATCTGCCTAAGTGCATCCATTTACCTGTCCTGGATCTGCTGCCTTAGGAGAGGGGACTTTCCTAATAACGTACTTGGCCAGGGGCCCACAGGCACAGGGAACTTATTTCCACCAGATTCCAGCAACGATTGTCTTATTCAGGGAAGCAGAGATTATATAATTTATTTTTTTCTTAAAACTACATTCTTCTTTTTAAAGATGAAAGCAGATATTTTAAATGACTTCCAGATGCATATAATCTATAATTTCTGTTGTTCTTTGGAAATAGAAATGTAATGTTCATTTGTCAGCAATATTGTCCTGTTGAATTAGTAAAGATGCTGAATGGCTTGACAGGAAATGTATGCTCTCTCCATAGCTTATAAGGTTTATGCTCCAGATGCTGTGCTAACACTTTATCACCCCCAAAATTACTGTGTTATTTTAATCTAAATCAAGGATAAATTTGGTATCGATCAGGAATGGGAACATTGTTTCACCACCTGTTTATTGGGGGCCCGGTTTTGAATGTTTCTTAGAAATATTTTAACATAGAGATGAGCCTTAATTTGGACAATTTCCTTAGAGAAATTTAATTTCAGGTAACATATTTCTGCAGGTTCAGATAAATTCCGCACATAGTTTCTATTTTCAAGGATGACCTCATTGAAGAATGGTCCTTGAACTAATTTCAGCCTTAAATGGATTTTCCCATCAAAGCACAGAGGAATTTAGCTCAGATTTCATCCATTTCTTAACAATTCACCTCCATGCTCTGCCCAAATCAGAGCGGCTCCAAGTGGGAATAGAAGCCCCATACATTGAGCATCACGTGGCAACCACGTTCCATAGGTAGGTAGATAGATAGATAGATAGATAGATAGATAGATAGATAGATAGATAGATAGATAGATAATTATTTGTTTATATTTTACATCAGTGTCAGTGTTCATTTTTCTTCAATGTTTGCTTTCTCCTCTGAGGTGTAGTCCCCATAGACTTCTCACCACCAATTCACCCTTGCAGCATCACCACAGTCCCCTGTGCTCTTCCCTCCCCTATTTTGATCCCTCTCCCTCCCCCTCCTCTGAAGAATATCTCTGATTTGTAGTTGCCTGTTAATTTTGTTTCATTTTGTTTTTATTGTTACTATTTCTCCCCTGATCCCTTATTTGGTTCCCCTATATTCCTTCTATAAGTGAAACCATCTGATATTTTTCTTTATCTTTCTGGCTTATTTCACTGAGCATGATCCCTTCTAGCTCCATCCATCTGCTGTGAATAGCATGAGTTTTTCTTTTCTGGTTGCTGAATAGTATTCCATTGTGTATATGTACCACATCTTGATCCAGTCATCTATTTTTTGGGCATTTGGGTTGTTTCCATATCTTACCTATTATAAATTAGTGCTGTAATAAACATAGGGATGCAGGTATCCTTTTATTCCTAGGAGTGGAATTGCTGGGTCATATGGAAGCTCCATTTTTAGTAGTTTGAGGAATATCCACACAGCTTTCCATAGTGGTGGAAATCACATTCTTAGGACCTGACACAGCTTACTGCTATTTTGCTAACCTTGGGTTCGGGAAAATATCCCAAACTACGAGACCCTTTCATAAATTCATTTTGCCTGTAAATCTTGCTATTCCAGCTTAGACATTTCCCCATGTCAGGTTTATGGGAGAAATGGAGCTTTCTGTGATTCCATAAATCCCCTCTTCCTTCCCACTTAACCAACTAATGAGAATTTTAATCAGAATCTTGGTCACTGTTCCTCAAGTTCTCAAGAAAGGAATGCTGAGTGCCCGGCCTCCTCATGCCTTTCTGCAGCACATGGGCAGCTGCTAATGACAGTGGGATTCAAAGTTTTGGAAAGAACAGCAGAGGGTGGTTACCAGCAAAGACTAGAAATGGGAGCCAGCTTGTCAGTCGACTCTGTTGGCAGGAGCCCAGGGACGCTGCTGTTTCATCTTTGAAAAATATAGCCATGACCGCATCAGAAAGTGTAATTGTCTTAATGGACAGAGTAACTAGGTAATGTTGATTGCCTGGATAGCTTTATCAGCATATCACAACAGCAAGGCAAATGGACTGAATTGTTAAGGAGTGGGAATAGCCATTCTTAATCAAGTCCACCCTTTGTGTCAAGGATCACAATTTCAGTTCATTCCATGGAAGCACAATTATCCATCTAAATCTACAAAAAGGCTTGTGGACAAGAACAAACAAGGCATAACATGTTTATTCTCATGAGACCGGAATTTAGTCCCCTTGTCCTGACATCAGGTATGTGTTACAGTGAGTCTCTGGCACCTCCAGAGAACCAACCTGGCTGACAAGTCACAGTCGGCGTAAGTCCCAAATGGAATGGAAGGCAGTGGAGCTCAAGCCCAGCTCTCACCTTCTAAGCTAGTCTTAATTAAGGGAAAGTTTCTTTGAGGTAGAGAGATTGAGGACAGTGAAACCATGTCCATTAAATGGGTGAATGGGGTTGAATGGTTATCTAATTAGGACCACCACCACCAAAATCCAGGGAATAAGAGTTGGACTAGATCGGCCTGTAATTATCATTATCTTCCCTGGGCAAAAAAGGAGCACTTTCCTCACATATCAGGAGAGTCCATCCAAAATCTTTTGGATTAACACTTAAAAGTAAATTCTACTCAGTCTATCTCAGATATTTTTCAATATGACTGTGTGGCAGTCAGCCCTCTAACTCCAATGTCCTTTTCACATATCTTTTAGGTTTTGTGAGAACGAGGTAGAGATCTGAAATACCTTTTTTCTGTAAACTTCCTGATTTCAAAAAAATTATATGCTTGTTATAAAATAATCACTAATTTTGAGCATAGTATGCAAAGTAAAATTCTTCCATGCTAGGGACACTGCAGTGCCCACAGATTTAACTGCATTTATATTAGAGGGGAATCCTTATTTGCAAATCATGGACATATTCTCAAATCACTTAAACAAAAAAGGGTCTTCCTGGAAGACTATCAGGTCCTCACTCAGGAACTGTACCTCCAGGCCGATGGCCAGGACAGAGGCTACAATAAGGCAGAGATCAGGGGAGCCAGGTACCTGCTCCAGTGACTTTCATCTCTTCGTTGCTGCAGGTGGGCCCCCAGATGACAGGAAATTAGCCATCTACATTCACATACAAGGGTGACCAGGTCCACTGGTGTCAAGTGAGAAAATCCTGGGAGGAGTCTCCAGCCCAGTTGGGCCCAGGTGCTCACCCCAGTCTTCTCTGACTGTGGCAGTCCCTATAGGAACCACGAGCCTGGAGAAGAGAAGGAGTAGGGCTCAGAGAAGTTGTATGAAGGGCAGAGAGGAAGAGTGAAGGGCAGAGTGCTGATGGCAAAAGAAAGAACATTCCAGTAATATTAGGTGGCTCAAAACAGGGCATCTTTAAAAACATCATGTCTTCAGCAAACCTGGAGTGAAAGGAAATTTTTTCAACCTGAAAAGGTAATCTATGGGAGACACTTAGATACTGAATATGTCTCCACTCCCCTAAATTGCAAGACAATAATGAACTATTAAGTTATGCTATTTCTAGTTAACATTACACTAGAAATCCTAGCTAGTGAATTAATATAAGAAAACTAAAAGTAGTAATGATTTTTAAAAAGTGCTATCTCTAAAAGCTTGACAACATCTAATTTTTAACCTAATGAGTATCCAATTATGGGACCCTCCTGAAACTTGTTTTTTATTAGCAAGTTTTTAATTACCTTTCCATATGTGTTGTTTGTGTCAATAGTCACAAACTTTCCACTGGATGGCAATACCATTGTATAGTTAAACAGTTGCTTCTTTGTTGGACATTAATATCCATCTTTTTACTTATTAGAACATTGCTGGAGCTACCATCCTTGTGCTTAATTCTGTGACTCTTGTGTAATCCATGAGACCAGTTCTGAGGAACAGAATTTTCCAGTTCACAAATGATTGTTTCAAATGTCAAATAGCCCTTCATATACATGACCCAGTCATTCTCCCGCAGCCACAATGGAGGGCCTCTTCCCTACATCACTGCTACAACGGAGTAGTGCAATTTTTTTTAACAGGACCAATCTGTAGGCCAAAACATGACCTTAACATTGTCTGTTGTACCTCTTAATTATTAGTGGCATTTACAGTTTTCCAACCCAAGAAATCATTAAAAACACTATAACTGTCTGGCTTAGGTGGTGTCTGGCTTGGTGTGTTGAATCAGGAATAGTTCAATACTTGTTTTAGGGATGGCTGGTTTTCAGCACTATCATAATAGCACCTTTAGAATGACTGCATAAATACTATCTGTCCCCTAAATATGTCTGCTGCTTCTTTTAAATTCCATTGCTGCTTAAAGTTTAAAGCTTTCCTGCTCGCAGCCTCTGCAGCGCCAGTTCAATCCCCGACCACTGGCAAGGGTCCCACATGGTGCGCAGACCTCTCCTGCCGCCCACTGCTCCCCTCAGCAGTGTATTTCGTCAGTCTGCCTGTTCTGTTCCCTGCTCTGGCTCTGTTGAATTCTCTTACCCTCCCACACTTCTGACTGTACCCAGTGCTTGTATAAATAAATAAATAAATCTTTAAAAAAAAAAGTTTAAAGCTTTCTCCTGAAAAACAGGAAGTTTTCAAGAATTTCAGTTAGTTGGCAGCATACTTCCCATATTTTGTTAAATTATTTCACCTCATTTAACCTCTAGTTCTCCTTGTGCATTCCAGAGTACACAAGTAGGTTTCCATTGTGTTTGATATTTTTAGTCCTTGGTGACAAAGAATTGTGTAAAAAATTAAGAAAGAGGCCCTCCCCAGTGGCATAGCGGGTTGAGCGCAGTGCTGTGAAGCTGTCCACAGACTCTGCAGCACCAGTTCGATTCCTAGCCGGCCAGGGAGAAACACAAATGGCGCAGTAGACCTTTCCTGTCTCTCCTGTTGCTCCCCTCAGCGGTGTTTCCGGTCCATCTGCCCGTTTTGCTCACTGCTCTGTCTCTGGTGTATTCTCTTACCATCCCACGCCTCTGGCCTGTACCCCAGTTCTTGTATAAATAAATCTTTTTTAAAAAAAGGAAAATTTTTTAAAAAAAATTAAGAAAGGGGGAGGTACACCCCAGCACAATACTGAAAAACACAGGCAGATGACAAGGTGAACCTTGTGCTTGGCAGAATGGGGTCACCGTGACTGACCTAGAGTCATAGGGCCAACCCCTTCCTCCAAACGAACTTAAAATTCTCAGCAAGAGGTCAGCCCCAAGGCACCTTCCTTCTGAACAGGAGCTGTTCCTTGGTAGAAATGACATCCCATCTGGGAAATGCTGGGAAAAAAACTTTGGAAAAAAAGGCCATCTCTAGGTTGCAAGGCAAAGGAAATGAGATGTCCTCCTAGCTTTCCACCAAGGCAAGTCAATGAAGTGGAAGGAGATGAATTTTTCTGGCGGATTTTTTTTTTTTTTAAGATTTACTTCTGCATACAAGAACTGGGATCCAGGCCAGAGGTGGGGTGGGGGGGAAGGATGAGAGAGGATACACCAGAGACACAGTGGGGAGCAGAACAGGTGAATCTACTGAAATATACAGCTGAGGGGAGCAACAGGGAGACAAGAGAGGTCTGCTGCACCATGTGTGTTTGCTCCCTGGCTGCAGTGGCTGGCCATAGCTTGATAGCTCTGAGACTTTAACCCCTGCACCACCAGGGAGGCCCTTGCAGGGTTATCTTGAGGATGAGGTTGGGATACAGGGGAGAGGGACAGGAAAAAGGATGTTGAGATCTGTAGCTGTTTGCACAAACCTGCAGCCGGAGGCACAGCCCCAGCAGGCTTGCTTATAGTCCTGTCGTGCCCTTGGCAGAGCAGCCATGGCAGCCCTGGGCAGAGCAAAGCCTGCTGGAGAGAGCTCAGAGGCCTGCCACACAAAAGAGAACCCCACATGATCTGGCCTAGCACCTAAGAAAACCAGAGCAAAATGCAAAACTGTGTTTGGGGAGTGTGGGTTCTTCCTTCTCACCCTCCCCCACAATCCCTCACACAACCCCTCCCCCTACAGGAAGGAAATTGAGCCCACAGGAAAGTGATTTATTCCCCTTGACAACTGAGATTGCAGCATTCCGAGCTGAAGAGTTAATGGGTGGCTTAACCCTGGCCTGGCAGCCAGAGCAGGCTCTCCAGAGACCACAGTGTCTTTGTCTTCAAGAGGCTAGAAAAAGACCAGTGGCTACCCCTCCTTTACCATTGTTATAATCATATTCAGCAGTGGAGCACTGAGGGCATAGGGCAGAATTGTAATTAGCCTCACCTAGTCTGTTCCCTACTAGCATCCAGAAAAGGAGAGAGGGAAGCGGAGGGACTACAGGGTCAAGGGGCTTATGTTGAAATTAAACTTTCCTCTGACAAAAGCATTTTTTAAAAAGATTTATTTTTATTTATGCATATAAGAACTGGGGTGTAGCCTAGTTCTTGGGGGTTCACCAGAGACTGAGTGGGGAGCAGAACAGGTGTGATTTACTGAAATACACCGCTGAGGGGAGCAGCAGGCAAGACAGGAGAGGTCTGCTGTGCCATGTGGGTCAGCTCCCTGGCCGGTGATTGAACTCAGGCCACTGTCATGATAGCACTGAGACTTAGCCCCCAAGCCACCTAGGAGGCCCACAAAAGCATTTTAAACAAGGATAGGAACTGTGAGCTGAAATCTTTTGTTCCTTTTTTTCCTTTCTGAAAACTGTACCCATAACAGAGAGTGTAAAACCTCGTTGGCGGGCAGGCTAGAGTCCAACAGAGTTCCAGGACACCCCAAAATCTGTCAGGCTCTACCCATCCAGATTCATGTTCTCCTGGTAGGTTCAAGGTGATTTCTCAAGTCCACCCAAGCACAGGTGTTATCCACTAGACTGGAGGTCTTCTGTCTGATCTGCCAGGTAGTAACATACTGAGACAGAATCCTGAGTCTGGAGGTTACCGCGCAGTTGTCCCTCCATCCCAGAGCAAGTCTCTACTTTCCCCAGCCCAGTAATATTACTCGTGGTCCACTTTCCTGCAGCTCAGAAAGGACTGGTAATCTTCTCTGGACAAAGAACTAGGCTAGCAGAGGAGACATTTACTCAGAAGTCTGACATCAGAAAACTGCTGGTAATTACAGCAACCCACAGAGCAAGGGGGCATCTCCCTGGAATATTGGGAAGGTCCCACAACATCACAGACTACTAGGCTAGTGCCCACTTATTCTATAAAATAGTTCTCAAACTATCCTCTGGGATAGTTCTGGGATAGGGAACTATCTCAGACTCTATCAGATCTCCCTGGGGCCCCTGCTTCTGAAGTCCCAGATCTGTAGATCTTGTGAGTTTGGCTTGGGAAGTGCAAATCTCTACCAGGTCCCTGGGTGTTGCTGATTGGCCAGTCTTTTGACACCCACAGGGGTAGACCTGTCCTACTAAATAGAAACCAGACACAACACTATCACTTCAGCACCTGCAGGATACTTAGAGAACTCTAGCATTTAGTGGTTTTGAATTTTGAAATCTCTGAAAATGAAAGAAGGTGAAAAGAAACAAAGGTGCTTCAAATATAAATGTTAGATTTCTTAAAAAGTGGTTCAAAAAAATATAGTAACCGGTCATCTGGGTGGCAGGAACAAGGGAATTAATTATTCTGTTTTTCTATGTGCTTGAAATTTTTCAAAATGATTTTTAATGCAGCTAGAACTAGAATAAAGTGAGCCTCCAGGTCTAGCTGGATTTCTTACCTGAAGCCTCTTTCCAACTCATTGGAAGAGAAGTCTTATTTCCCAGCACCACCCTCCACCCCCTCAGAGGCAGCTGACCCTCAGCGCTGTGGAATGCTTTATGAACAAAGCCACCGCTTCCGTTTGCTTTAATTGTGTTTTGTTCCTCTGTCTATGGAACATTAGCCCTGACCCTCCACATCAATGCTGACAATCCCTGAAAGCGAGGGAGAGTAGGAAGCTGCCACAGAGCCATCGATAGGCTGGTCTCTGCTGAGGATGCCAATGGCAGGACCTGGTTCTTTCAGGACAAACCCTTCTTGTTGGGCAGCTCTCATCCCAGATTCCAGACAGCAGGCTCCCCAGTGCCCACTGGTGAGGGTGCCACTTGCCACATGTTGCTTTTGAGCTGTTTTGTTTCATTATAAACATTCACCTGGAGTTTTTCAACTGGAGAAAATACAGCTTGAGGTAACACAATCACAGCAATTAATAACTCATTTATCCTTCTTCCTGCCCCATTCCAGGATTGTTGCAGTAGCCCCCAGCCCTTGCCTCAGCAGAGCTACCAGGGGATCCTGTTAGAATGTGAGGCAGATAGGGTCTCCCCGGTGGCGCAGCGGTTGAGCGCTGGGTTGCGAAGCTGCCCGCGGCCTCTGCGGCGCCGGTTCGATCCCCAGCTGCTCCCCAGCCACTGGAGGAGGGGCCCACATGGCGTGCAGACCTCCCTGCCGCCCGCTGCTTCCCTCAGCAGTGTACTTCGGTCCTTCTGCCTGCTCTGCTTCCCGCTCTGGCCAGCAACAATGACTGGTGAATTCTGGTGAATTCTCTCACCCTCCCGTGCTTCTGACTGTACCCAGTGCATGTATAAACAAACAAACAAATACATAAATAAATAATACATGCCTCTTTAAAAAAAAAAAAAAAAAGAATGTAAGGCCGATAATTTGACTCTTCTATTGCAAACCTTCCAGAGGCTTTAAATCTAATTCTAGAGAAAAAGACACAGTCCTATAAACATGTAACCCATCCCACACACATCCCCCTCCTCTGATCAGTTCTCCTACTTCCTGTCCTGAATCTGACTCCAATTTTGAGTCATAGTTGCTGGCCATGTTCAATCACTCACCTCCCTTAAATCTACTCAAATGTGACTTTATCACAAGTCTATTTCCTACAACTTATTTCAGTTATTCCATGCCCACCTAGTGCTCCGTATACCTGATTTTTCTCCGTGGTAATTCTCACTAATATACGATATATTTTACTTGGTTTTCTCCTCTAAATAAGGTCAGGAATTGTTCTAGGGCCTAGAAAAGTGCCTGTAGTAGGCAGTCCAATGATTCTTAAATAAGTGGCAGCTGTGTTTATTAAGTGCTTACTATATACCAGTAACTGTGCTAAATTCTTCACATTTTTCACATTTAATCCTTATCACAACTTTGTAAAGCATACACTAGTGTTACCTTCGTTTTATAGATGAGGAAAATAGGCAAAAAGAGGTTCAGTCATGCCACCTCCAAATCTACAGAGTATATGAGATGTGTGGGTCATTCACAAAGATATCACCTTTGTTTTAGGGGTCTCCAGAGAAATAGATTCAATAGGGTGTGTGTGTGCATATAGACATACATGCATGTGTGTGTATGTATGTATACAGAAAGGATTAATGGATTTTAAGGAATTGATTCAAGTGCTTGGAGAAGGTAGGAAGTCCTAAATCTGCATGGCACACAGGCAGACTAGAGACCCAAGGAAGAGTAGTCGGTGCTGTCAAAATCCAAAGACTGGTTCCTTATTTGGGTTTTCTAAATTCCTGCAATGAGTGAGACAATCAGGTATTTCCAGCTCCATCCATGTTGCTACAAATTGCATGAGTTTATCTTTTTTTTTATTGCTGAGTAATATTCCATTGTGTTTATGTACCACATCTTGATCCAGGAAAAAGACTAATAAAGTATAAATCAAAATCAACGAGCAGCTGTGAACCAGAGACAAACTACAGCGGGGGAGGAGGAGGGAGTAGGATCAAAACAAGGGGATGGGAATTGTATTGTATGGGAATTATAACTGAGATGAAAATGCATACATTATACAAAAATGAAAAATGATGTAAAAAATATATAAAATGAAAAAAAAAAGAAAAAGAAATAAATATATCCTTAAAAAAAAATCCAAAGACTGGAGACAGAATTTCTTCTTTCTTGGGAGATCTCAATCTTTTCTCCTAAGGCTTTCAACTGACTGGATGAAGCCAACCCACATCACAAGCTCACAAGACTGATCTACTTTGCCCACAGGCTACCAATTTAAAATTAATCCCATTTAAAAAGTAACTTCATGGCAACATCTAGACAGGTGTTTGGCCAAGCAGCTGGCCACCATGGCCCAGTTGACTTAGGAATTTAACCATCACAAAACCTCTGAATAGTTGTATGTTGTTGGGTTGATCTCGCTTCATTTGTCTTCAGGGGAACATACTTCATGACCTGATAGGATGAGGGGAGTGGGGAAGGGCAGATACTCAGGAGTCTTCTGACTTGAAGTGCACTCCCAGCTCTGGATGCACTTTTTCTCAAGCTTCAGAATGCCCGTCCACATTCTCTCCTCTCCCCTCTCTCGGGAACCTTGTTTTCTTGATAATGTGTCATGAACAAGAAGGGAATTGCCCTTGGTCAAACCCAGTGATGGGGAGGAGAGTGCATTCAGGAAGCGGAGGTTCTAGGCCTGTTACCTATATTCTAACTGAGGTGAAGAGGGCAGCCTGTGGACATTGCTGTTTGCTCCTGGCACACTATAGCAACAGGAAGCTCAAGAAGATGGGACTAAGAATGAGAGGAGTAAGGCTCAAGATCAGTTGCACCAATATCCATTCTTAGGACTGGGCAAGACACTGAATGCCTTTGAACTTCATTTTCCAAATCTGTAATGATAGAGATGATAATGACAACCTTGCCTGTTTCACTTTTTTAAATTAAATTTTTTTACAGCACTGTTCATTTTTGTACTATGTTTGATTTCTCCCTTCAGGTATAGTCCCCATAAAATTTCTACCACCACATTACCCGTGAACCATCACCATAGTCTCTTGTGCTCTTCCCTCCCCTATTTTGACCCTTTCTCCCTCTTCCTCTTTAAAGTTGCCTGCTAGTTTTGTCTTTTTTTTTTCCTAATCCCTTATTCAGTTTCCCTGTATTCCTCCTATAAATGAAACTATCTGATATTTTTCTTTTTCCTTTTGTCTTATTTCACTGAGCATAATCCCTTCCAGCTCCATCCATGTTGCTGTAAAGGCATGAGTTTATCTTTTTTGATTGTGGAATAGTATTCCATTATGTATACATACACATTTTTTTTTAAGATTTATTTATTTATGCATACAAAAACTGGCATACAGGCCAGAGGTGTGGGGGGTGAGAGGATTCACCAGAAACAGAGGGGAACAGAACAGGCAGATTGACTGAAATACACTGCTGAGGGGAGCAGCAGGCGAGTCAGGAGAGATCTGCTGCTCCCTATTGAATTCATGCTGCAGTGGCTGCGGTAAGCTTCATAGGTTGTGTCTTAACCCCTTGTGCCACCAGGGAGGCCCCATACCACATCTTCTTGATCAATTCATCTGTTTTTGGACATTTAGATTGTTTCCATATCTTAGATATTATAAATAGTGCTGCAATAAACATAGTGCAGGTTTCCTTTCAAATTAATGTTTTTGTGTCCACCAGTCCTAGGAGTGGAATTGCTAAGTCATATGATAGATTCATTTTTAGTAATTTGAGGGTTTTCCACACAGTTTTCCATAGTGGTTGGACCAGTTTGCATTCCCACCAGCAGTATAAAAGATTTCCTTTTTTTCCACATCCTCCCCAGCAATTTTTTGTTGCAAACTGGCCTGTTTTGACAAGAGTTAAATGGGCCCCTGCTTGGGTTTTTTGCTGTCTTTCCAAAATCAGTTCCATGAGGATTGGTATAGGTGGGTCCAGTGGAGGCCCAGAAGAACTTCTGTAGGTCCACACTGGTCTCAAATGTGAGAGGACTCACTGGATGAAGTAGGCCCCTCCAATCCAGTGGGGACTGCCTATCCACTGCTGGAAAAGGCCAGAAATTTTCAAAGAAGCTACAGCCTCAGTTTCCCAATGATAGAGTCCTTTCACAGTGGTCTGAGTTCATTCACAGGCCACCACATTCCTTGTGTTCAGTCAAATGCAGCTCAAGTCTGTCAGCCCCTAGCCTGTCACCATTCAGCATGGGTGGCCAATGACCCGTTGGCCCACCTGAGTCCTTGTGGTGGACTGTACTCAATGTTGATTTGCAATCAACATGCTGTGTCTCAGGGGACCCTGTTTTCTGAGTTGTGATTTCAGTGTTATGCACCTGTGCATAACCACACCTGTGGTTTCCTGGCACAAAATCGCTTCCAGCATCTACAACCAGAGGTGCTGTTGGCCATCTGAAGCCTGTGTGTAGATATATGCACATGTCTACAGATCATGCCACAGGTATTTTGTTCTTCAACTTACTTTGTTCACTTGACATCTCCCTTCTTTAAGGTCATATCCGCATGTCCTCCTATTTTTATTGCAGAATGTTTTTCGTTTTATTTCCTTGTTGAAACGATGTTCACTGTTGTCAAAATACTGTCATGTCCACATAGTTTCCCTCCTTTTGAAATGTACTAAACCCTATATTCCATGAAACAGCTTTGTATGTATCTTATTGTGCCTGTAGAATTATTTCCTTAGAATTCTTTCTAGAGCCCCTGTAAATGTTAAACATTTCTGTTATTCTCCATACTCATTCCTTTCCTAGAAGGTGATACCAATTCATTGTGCCATGAAGATTGGTTTTGGGTTTTTTTTTACTACCACATATAGTTTATACAGTGTCTAGACTGTTGGAAAGACTGTGTGGATGAGTAAGGAAGGCTCTGTTAGTACTGATGTGGGAATTTGATTGTTTTCTTCCTCTTTTCAGCACCACCAGCTCTACAGCCAGTAGCTGTGACACTGAGTTCACCAAAGAAGATGAGCAGAGGCTGAAGGACTATATCCAGCAGCTGAAGAATGACAGGGCGGCTGTGAAGCTGACCATGCTGGAGCTGGAGAGCATCCACATAGACCCACTCAGCTACGATGTCAAGCCCCGCGGAGACAGCCAGCGGCTGGATCTGGAGAACGCGGTGCTGATGCAGGAGCTCATGGCCATGAAGGTACCTGTGGCGGGCTGTTTCGAACTCTGTTCCCATTCACATCAATTCATCAGAAAGAAATATGAAAATGTCCCTGGAAGAGCATCAGAGCCCACTTTCAGACAAGGACAATTTCAATAGGTCAAAGTCACAGGGTTTAGATGTGTTCTTGGAGGGGTCTGGGGTGGCCCTGCCTAACTTTGGGGCACCTCTGATGCATCTTTGTTATCTGGCTCTTGGTCCCAGGATAGCAGTGTTCATTTTGAATTCACCTTTTGTTTTCCACAGAAAACGCTAATTTGAATTCTCTAGCAAACTTTTAAAAGTTATTTTTGAGCAGTCACCTATGAAGGGCTTATTTCTATTGATCGTGTTTGGGCTCCCTGAAGTAGACAAGACCAGCGATGTCATTGCTGTGGGTGCACCCCACCTGATGGCTCAGCTGCAGGCCACCAAGAGTGCCATCAGGGTGGTTGACTGCATGGACTGGTGCCATAGAAAAGAAATTGGATGGAACCTGTTCAGGCCTAGCCAAATCAGTGCTGCCTCCTCTGCATCCTCTTTGACTGGTGATGCTCAGCTCCTGCATGCCAGATAGGTGGCTTCTGACAGGAAAGTATCCCCATTTGGGGGGGGGGGAGTAAGGAATTCTAATTATTAGGAAGGTTTTCCTTATAATGAGCAGAGATCTTCTTGCCTGCAATTTTACCTGTTCATCTCAATTCAGGTCCACGGAGTGACATAACACACAATTTGTCACATGTCAGTCCTTCTGGTGTGTAGAAACCACTATTGTGTCTCCTGCCCATACTGTCTTATCCCCAACCAATAGCTACCAACAGTTCAAGGTCCTGATCACATCCCTCTTCACACTGGCTTCTCTGTACCCCCAGGAGGAGATGGCTGAACTGAAGGCCCAGCTCTACCTACTGGAGAAGGAGAAGAAGGCCCTGGAGCTGAAGCTGAGCACGCGGGAGGCGCAGGAACAGGCCTACTTGGTTCACATTGAGCATCTGAAGTCAGAGGTGGAGGAGCAGAAGGAGCAGCGCATGCAGTCCCTCAGCTCTACTAGCAGCAGCAGCAGGGACAAGCCTGGCAAGGTAGAGGGCACAGCCCGAGCAGCTCACTGCCTGCCTTACCACCCCACATCTCCTGCCATGCTACCCCATTTTCCTTATGTGCATAGAAACCACCAGCCATTCTCAAGATCTGAAAGAAGGTGATATTTTAAGTGCAAAGAGACGAAATCCACATTTTTAAAAATTCTCCCTTTATATCACAGTGGAAACATTATCTCACATTACAGTCTGAATGGGGGAGGGACTTAGCTGTCCTAAGGTCTGATAATAATTTCACCTTATCTGTTGTGTGTCACACAGCAACCATCATAGATTGATCCCTCTGCACAAACCATACAGAATTCCGAGGAAGGAGTAGTTATTCCCATTTACATGAGAAAAATGAGATGTGTTAGCATCTAATAAGTGGCAGAATTGAGACAACCCAAATCTAGCTAACAAGCCCCCTCCTCTTGTCTGCATTGCCCCCCTGAGATATCTTCAATGTACAAAGCAAGCCGGGAAGGCCAGCTCTGAGTTATAGACGATATCACAGAGAGGGGCTGTCAGGGCTATCATCTTGCAAACTCACACCCATTAACCTACAATTATTTTCTAGAATTCAGTTCAAGTCACCATACCATATCTCGGCATTATTCTAAATACTGTATTGGAGGGCCTCCCGGTGGCGCAAGGGGTTGAGCACTGTACCATGGAGCAGTCTGCAGCCTCTGCAGCACAGGTTTGGTCCCAGGCCGGCCAGGGAGAAACCCACATGGCAAGGCAGGCCTCTCCTGTCTCACCTGCTGCTCCCCTCAGCAGTGTGTTTCAGTCAGTCTGCCTTTTCTGTCCCCCACTCTGTCTCTGGTGGATCCTCTCACCCCCCGCATCACTGGCCTGTACCACAGCTCTTGTATGCATAAATAAATCTCTAAAAGAAAAAAAAAAAAACTGTATTAGAGGGGGAAAGAAGCTCTAAGTCCTAAAGTGTCTTATCCCTCATCCCAGGGTGTGGAAATCTTGTGTATCCTATTTTCTGTTCCTTATAAATATCACCTCTGATGGCAATTTGTGTCAGGCCCAGAAATGTGGGAGCATGTGCTGTTTTGCTGGTATTATGAGTGGCTTCTCACAGCCCTGAGAAGGGGCACCTCAAGAAGAGCTGTGTAGCTGGAAAGGAAGCAACTTGCTAGGGCCATGTGGTAGTTCTTTCTAAATAGCTAAGAATTTTTTTTTAAAGATTTATTTTTTTTTATTTTTACAAGGAGAGCAGCAGGCGAGAAAGGAGAGGTCTGCTTCGCCATGTGGGATTCTCGCTGGCCGGCTGGGATTGAACCCGTGCTGCAGAGGCTGCAGACAGATTCACAGCGCAGCATCCAACTGCCTGCGCCACCAGGGAGGCCCTAGCTAAGAATTTTTTTAAATACTTATTTATTTATTGCATAGAAGAATTGGTATATAGGCCAGAGGTTGGGGGGGCCTGGGGTGAGAGGATTCACCAGAAACAAAGTGGGGAACAGAACAGATTGACTGAGATACACTGCTGAGGGGAGCAGCAGGCGAGTCAGGAAAGGTCTGCTGCACCATTTGGGTGGCTCCCTGGCCGGGGATCAAACTCAGGCCATTGAGGTGATAGTACTGAGACTTACTGCCCAGGCCACCAGGGAGGCGCCCTAAATAGCTAAGAAATTTTAAATGTCTTTCACAGGTACACTTTGCCCACCTCACACCTGCTAAGGAGCTAAGGGAGGGAGTAGAGTATCCACCAAGGCCAGATCCACCAGGACCCTGGTGCTTCTCAATCTTATGTTCATTTGTTAGATGTGGTTTGATCCTGGCAAGGTGCTGGGGGCAGTTCCAGGAGTTTGGGTTCCAGAGAAGACAGTGATGGACAAGCAGATAACAATAAGGCAGAACTACATCCTGAATGGTAGGATCAATTCTGAGTGTGGTAGGAGGCCACAAACCAAGCACAAAATCCAAATGTGGGGATTCACAGCAGGATTCCTGGACTGAGACCCTGTAGGGAGCTGGAGCAAGCAGGGACAGAGGGCCAGGGCAGAATGGGGAACCAGAGGAATTGACCCATTAGCTGGACAGGTTGGCCTGATGGACAGTGATGAGTCACTGAAGGGTTTGCTGCAGGAGACACTGTGACACATTCTGGGCTTTGGAGAGGCACCTGTGCATGTGTACTATGAGCCATCTATGTCCAGGAAGTGCTGTTTCATATAGTATCCGGGGTTGGAGGAGATGGGATTTTCCATTCCATGCAAATATCTTAAGATTTTTATATAGACTTTCAAGTTTGTCAGTGGTCACTTGGGGACAGAGTCTGAGAGACAGAGCTCCAGTGTTTGTGGGTGCAAACTCTTAGGGTGTGGTGGAAATGAACGTGCCAGCATCTTACCAGAAGACCCATGAACTGCTAGTTCTCAGAATTTATTTTTACTTGGGAAGCAACATGTTTTATGGAATGACTTCAAAATACAGAAATCTCTGGTGGGACAGGTAATTTGGTCAGATGATTTAAAAATATTTTTACACCAGTGTAAGAAGCTTTTTAAGTGTGCTTTGTGTTGTTCAGTTCAGGTGGTGAAATTAGAATACACTGATTTCCGTGTCTTTCAAATATTAGATCCATGTAGTATTTCAATGAAATCTCTATTTTGGGATGTTTATTTGATCTTATTTTTTGGTAGATGAGGCAAATGGTAAAAAGCCAGTCAGTCAATTTTTTAGCGTTCTTTGGGACACATGGACAGACATAACTACTCAAATTTGCTGTTACAGAATTAGAGTTTGAAAGCAGACTATAATACAAATGGGCATGGCTGTATTTCATTACTATCTATGGACAAAGGAATTTGAATTACATATGATTTCTATACATCAAAAAGATATTGTTCGGGCCTCCCCGGTGGCGCAGCGGTTGAGCACTGGGTTGCGAAGCTGCCCGCGGCCTCTGCGGCGCCGTTTTGATCCCCGGCTGCTCCCCGGCCACGGGAGGAGGGTCCCACGTGGCGTGCAGACCTCTCCTGCCGCCCGCTGCTCCCCTCAGCAGTGTACTTCGGTCCTTCTGCCTGCTCTGCTCCCCGCTCTGGCTCTGGTGAATTCTCTCACCCTCCCACGCTTCTGACTGTACCCAATGCATGTATAAACAAAACAAACAAACCAGCAAACAAATAAATAAAGCATGCCTCTATAAAAAAAAAAAAAAAAAAAAAAGATATTGTTCTAATTCTTAACCTGTGGACCCTAACAAAACAGATAGCAGCAAAAATTTGGATCTAGAACATTCATTCTTGCTCCACAGGATATAGCCATCCCTGCTTAAAAACTTCTCTGCAGCAAAAAATTTTATCCACATTGCATTAGATTTTGGTAGCTATTATCTCTATGCAATAGATATTACCAAACATGTTCAGTGAGAGGCAGGTGGGATAAAGAAGTCTCTGTCCTTAAATCTCATGAATTGTTAACATTACTTGGAAGTTGGCATACAGGGAAAGAGCTGCAGGTGGTGGGCATGAGACGAACCCCCCAGGTCAGAGGGGTTGAGGGAGACTGTGCCCTCCCTCATCTAGACCCCTAGCTCTGATTCATGCTGCCTGTACCTCTCAGACTGTCTTCACATGACTTTCCAATTACTTTCACTCTCATGTGACAGATCACACACCTTTTACTCTCTGGCCGGGGTGTGGTAGATTCTTGATATAGGACTGTTCAGAAAATTATCAGATGAGAGCTTGCCCTAGCCACTTTATTACTCAGTGCAGCTCTGTGCTCCGTCCAGGCACAGAGAAAGTGGAGTGCTCTGCTGGTGCATCACTGGTATCCGAAGAGTGTTCATTGGATTCAGGCTTTAAGAGTTCTGGCTCTTATGTTTCCTCATGTGTAAACAAGAGGATATTTAGCTAGTGTCAAGCTTCCAACCTCATGCGAAGACCTTGGTGGGTCTGCACTTGTCCATCTCCTTCCTGGGTTTTCTAGATGCCCACACCAAACCCACTATACCTCCTAAAGCTAGAGAAGATAGTGTTCTCCCAAGGAGAAGTGGGATAGGGGCAAGGACACGCGGTGTATTTTGTGAGTAATTAGAGTTTTTGCTGAGTGAAGAGGTCTCCCGTCTGAAGCAGCCGACCTGAGTCTGACTCCTGATCCCATGTGTCCTCACTGGTGACTTGGCACGTGTCCTGTACCTGTGCTTTAGTTCTCTCCTTGGTGAAACGCGGACAGTGAAGCAGCTGCCCCATAATGACACAATGATAAAATATGTGAATATATGTGGTGCTTAGACCCACACGCAGTTCCCTAGGCACTCAGAACTCTCTGCAGTGTCGCTGCCCACACCCAGCTGGGAGGCTGCAGGTTCAAGGCAGGCAGTGCTTGTTGATGGTCCTTGCTCCAGTCACCTGCGATGTATTGCCCAGTGTTCTCAGTCTTGGCCCCAGGCTAACAAGTGTGTGCTTGCTGTTCTCAGGACTGTGCTGACGCTGCCTCCCCAACTTTGTCCCTGGCTGAAATGAGGACAACATGCAACGACAGTGAGCTGGCTGCAGAGTTTGCTAATGCCATCCGTCGGTAAGCACCCTTCCTTCCACTCACGAGCATTTATTCTAGGAATGATGGCTTCATTCTGTGCTTTTGGCTGCTCATGTTCACTCTTCGTGGATCATTCCAGCCCTACCTGGGCAGAAGGAAGGGCTGACATTTGCTTCTTTTGCCTGGGCCTTGGGGCATAGACTGGAGAAGTTTGTTGGTGCCCAGGCTTCAAGGGGAATGGCAGGGGGTACAGAAGCAGTCATCTCTCCTGCAAATAGAAGTAGCTTTCCTTTTTTTTTTTTTTTATGATTTATTTATTTATTTATACAAGCACTGGGTACAGTCAGAAGCACGGAGGGTGAGAGAATTCACCAGAGCCAGAGCGGGGAGCAGAGCAGGCAGAAGGACCGAGGTACACTACTGAGGGGAGCAGCGGGCGGCAGGAGAGGTCTGCGTGCCATGTGGGACCCTCCTCCGGTGGCCGGAGAGCAGCCGGGGATTGAACCGGCACTGTAGCAGCTTCGCAACCCAGCGCTCAACCACTGCGCCACAGGAAGGTCCGAAGTAGCTTTCCTTTTTCGTTGTGGTATTGTGTTGCCAAGAACCTTCGGGACAGTGATCAATGGTAGTAATCAAAACTGGCATCTTTCCCTTGTTTCCAGCATCGGCGGGGTGCTTTCCCATTCAGAACACCTGTGTTCAGTTCTCCATGTTTCCTGTCAGTTCAGTGTTTCTTCACCTCCTTTCTTTCTCTCTTGCAAGGACACCAAGATGTGACTCATCCAGATGTGTCCCATAACTTCACTTTTCATATTTTACCATTCTTATGCACTCCATTCTGTCCCATAGAAAGGTAATGCAAATTACACATAATTTTAGACTTTCTATTAGCCAAATTAAAAAAGTAAAAAGAAAGTTAAATCCTCATCAATTATTTATCTGACTTATTTTACTTAATTCAGTGTATCCAAAATATCATTTAGCTTATAATCAACATTTTTAAAAGATATATTAATGAGATAGTTTATCTTCTTATACTACATTTTCAAGATCTGACATATATTTCTCATTTAAAGCACATTTCAAATCCAAACCAACAAAATTGTGCTCAAGAACCATAGATGGCTGGACTGCCTACTGGACAATTCTAGAGAGACTCTTTAGCTCACTAGTTTGTTCTTTAGCTATAGACAAACACTGTGGTGTTTGTCTTACATGTTGAGTTTATTTTGGTGATGAAATCTAGCATCTCTTTTTAATGATATGATATGATATCTTCTTACATCTCTCTGAGAATATTTACTATGTGTCTTCTAAAGTTTTATTTTCTCAGCTGTATTAACTGTTTCCTCACATAAAAAATCTTTTTAGAACTCCATGGTTCTTTCTTGGTTTTGGCTCACAAACTCACCTTCTAGGCTTCCTCCTGGCTGAACACAGTTGTCTGAGTTGCGAGTCTGTCCTGAGCATCTGGCTCCTGTTCTGATGTCCAGCACCTCTGGTTGGGCCATCTCTGAAGACCCTTTTTCTTTTCTTTTTTTTAATTTTTTTTTTAAAACATAAGAGTTTCTCTTTGTTTTTGTATTTGTTTTTTTTTTTTTTTAAGATTTATTTATTTATTTATACAAGAACCGGGGTACAGTCCAGATGCGCAGGAGGGTGAGAGGATTCACCAGAGACAGAGCGGGGAACAGAACAGGCAGACTGACGAATTACACTGCTGAGGAGAGCAGCAGGCGAGACAGGAGAGGTCTGCCGCACCATGTGGGACCCTCGCTGGCCAGCTGGGATCGAACCCATGCTGCAAAGGCTGTGGACAGCTTCACAGCACTGCCGTCAACCTGCTGTGCCACCAGGGGAGGCCGGCCTGTTTCTTTTTGTAGCAGCTCTCTGAGTATTTTGAACTGTGGTTTCCTTTTTCAGGAAGGATAAAAATCTGCCCCTTTACTTTGTATCTTTTTGCTAATGGTGTCTGGTATGCCAAGAGTTCTCCATGCTTGCTAACGTGTGGGGATTTTTAAAAATTACATATCCTGTCTTTTCTGGATATTTAGGGTAGAGTGAAAGGTTACATATACTCCCAGTCAGCTGTCTCCATCCAGTGGGGTTGCTTATATTATGTGGCCTCCAAGCTGAAGGCAGATTGCCTGTGGGGAGCTTTCCCACCCTCCTGACTCACTCACCCTCACTTTTATCTTTCCTTTCTTCTGTTTTTACACTGCCAGTGCCTATGGTTAAATTGGTGCATGTGGTTAAATTGTAATTGCTTTGCTTGCAGTGGGGAAAGAATGGCAACTAGGTAAGTACACTGAACAGACCTGAACCATGTGACTGTGCCTTCACCTCCAGTTGCAAACTCACTCCCTGCTTCTAATTTGGATATTGTATCTGTAAGCTAAGCCCATCCATTTTTGAAATTTCCCAAACCTCATAGTCCTTCTCAGGCAAAAATAGGATGCAGGTTCTGCTGACTAAACATAAAGAGATATTATTTGTTATTTTGGTCACAACAGATTTTTAATAACCAATCTTAAACTGGTTAGCATGGACTTCTAATCAAGACCTAGATATAAGGAGATAAGGAAGCTCCCACAAGACTACAGGAAAAAGAAAAATAATGGAATTATGCTGTAAATGCAGCTTAGAAACTAGAATAATCATTTCATAAGGGTATATAATACAGACACCTGAGGGCTGAGGTTTGGAGATCTCTTTATTTTAAAACATCAAATGGAGGGCCTCCCCCAATGTGCAGCGGGTTAAGAGCAGCGCTGTGAAGCTGTCCGCAGCCTCTGCAGCATGGGTTCGATTTCTGGCTGGCCAGGGAACAGCCTACATGGTGCAGCAGACCTCTCCTGTTGTGCCCATTGCTCTGCTCAGCAGTGTATTTTGGTCCATCTACCTGTTCTGTTCCCCGCTCTGTCTCTGATGAATCCTCTCACCCTCCCGCACCTCTGGTTTGTACTCCAGTGCTTGTATAAATAAATAAATCTTTCAAAAAAAAAAAACATCAAATGGAAACCAACAACTTCTTTGACAGTATTAAATCATTGCTGTGTTAATGGGTCAAGGCATTTGAGGGAATTTTACCAGCATTTTCTGAAATACTCCCCCCTTGAAAATGGAAAAATACTTTGCATACAACAAAGTCATGGGCCTGGGTATCCGGACTGAAAAGAGCAGGTATAGACATGGAACAGGGAGCAAGCAAGAGAGGAAAATCCGCTGCCTCCCGGAGGAGCTTGCTGGCACACATTTCACCTGCTGGCTCTAGATCAGGATGCCCCAGCCTCACCCCAACCCAACCTAGTGTCAGCCTCAGAGAACTCAGGCCTCCAAACTCACAGTGTGCCTTCCCTACCTTTGGCTGTTTAGAACAAAACCGGGACTCTATGCAGTTACACACTTATGATAGAACCCCATCTGGTCTGAATCCATTCCCATGAAAATGTATTGCAGTTAGTTGGCTCTGGTTTTGCCATAAACCCCATGTGCATGACCAGGTTTTCAGTCTTGCACAGGATGAGCATTTTTGTCAGGGCACCTTGTTTTTATAGATGCCTACACAGCCGGTGTGCTGCAAAACTCCCACCTCAGATGTCTTTCTTGCTCTTGGACCAGGTAAAATTTAAATGTGTAACTTTTCCACCAAAGACATAAACTATAAAAGTGCACTTAAGGAAGAGGATTTGCAGAAGTGATTCTTCTTTGTACTTAGATAGGGTTGTGTAGCCAACCCTCCCAAGCAGAAATTGGTTCTTCCTGCCTTTTGAAATTTGCCTCTTCAGAATGTCTATATATATAAAAAATATTCTTCTAATGGCCTAGGGTTACAACTTCGAAGTTTCTCCTACTTCTTATCAGCAGCTTATGTTGTTTTTTACCTCTTAAAGTCCCACCCATCCCTTTCCATCTGAAGTAGCTTCTCTGAGTTCTTCTCATTCCTCCGAACTCTTGGAGTAGCACCTTCTAGATCATTCTGCTGTCAATCTCACCTCATGTTCCACCACCAGAATCACTTAAAACACACTTCTGACTAGATTCTCTGCAGAAATATCTTCCATGGCTTGGCATTCAAGATTATATGTAGGTCTTTAAATCCTTAGCCCCTCCCTACTAAACTGTTTCCTCTATATACAATCTATATTCCAGACATTCTGAACAATTCCTCTTTCTGAGCATGCCCTCCACTTTATCCCCTTCTCTCTCAACCTGTGGCCATCCTGCTCCAGTAGACCACTCACCTTCTAAGTCACCTCAACTATGTACCTTCCTGCTCTCCTCAGAGTTCCCAGTGCCACTGACCACTCATTCCCTTCAGTGACCTGAAGACCACTTGTTGTTAGGAGTGCCTTTTAACAGTCCACAGCCAGCCTTCTCGGAGCTCAAATTCAGGCTGGGGCTCCAAAACTATCTGCCCAGCTCCAGAAGTATTCCAACTTATAGAAAACATCTGGCTAGAAGGGGAAGAAAGATACCACCAGCTGACCCAGATTTTAGCAATTATGGATTAATACTGCTATTGAGCCCTACAACTAGAATGAAGAAGGAACTGGGTAGAGTCCTTTCATATTTGGAGCCTCCACTGAGCAAACAAGCAGCAGAATATTCACTATTTTATTAGTAGGACCATTATTTTAAAAGGCACTTTTCATTAAACTTGTTGATCTTTGTATTTGATTGACTTGTCATAGCAATTAAGCAATGGAAGATGTGTTTAGAATTCCATAGATGCACATGGATCTGATGAGCATAATGGAGTACCAAGTATGCCTCTGAGTACACTGTCACATAAATAAGTTGCTAAACTCCAAGACCAGTACCTAGAAGCTCACAGGTAAAGACTGACTCTCATCCAAGGGGTTGGCAGGCACTGCTTGGGTAACTAGATTACTTTGGCGTTCCACTGTTTCCTTCATGTTACAAAAGCTCAAAGTGAAAGCTTTACCTGGAGCTCATGCAGACAAGTAAGGAGTGCCCCAGTGCAGGCAGAGGCAGGTCTGCCTGGGAACACTGAACGTGACTATTCTTGGCTAGAAACATGTTTTGGAAAGTCTGGACCAAAAAGATTGTACCATCCTGTTGCTGCTGAAAAATACAGCCTCAATCAAACCTAATATCTGGAGGACATCCTTATCTGGGGATACCTCACCCTTAGTCCCACAGCCTGTCTGTTCAGCAGAGACAGCTCACTTGTCTATCCTGTTGGGGCCCCAGCACACACCTGCTGGGTGGCAGATGCCTGGGTGAGTCCACTCTCAGGCATGTTGCTAGACTGTTCTAAGTGCAGGTGGAAGGCACTGAAGGGCAGTGATGTGATCTGATTTGTCATATTAAAAAATGACTGCTCTGTGAAAACCAGATTAGAGAGTGCAGAGTGAAGCAGAGAACCTAGTAGGAGACTCAGGTTGTCCAGGTAAGACATGATGGCCACACAGACCGTGTGTTGGCTGAAAGGGAAAGATGAGATTTGGTGAATCGGTTTGTGTTGAATGACTGTGGAAGACTAGGGACAGGGACCAGGTAAGAATAGCTGAAGGAAGCCATCAGCTGACAGGGCTGGAGAAAGGTTTGGGGAGGTCATATCCAAAGTCCTGCTTTGAACATGTTCAACTGAAGATGCCTGTTAAGTTCATAGTCAAATAGACAATTCCAGGATCTGAGGGAAGACCTGGAGGTAAAGATTTGGAAGTTTTTAACATGTAAGTCATCTTTAGGAAAATAAATGGGAAGAAAGACTCAATTTAGAAAGTGTAGGCTATAAAATGTATTCATATCCCACATTCTAAATAACTCCTAGTCCTTAGGGGAGTGTTATATCAATAATGAAGTCAGAGGAATGGATCATGAAATGGATGAAATCCAGGCACTCAGGAGTGAAGAGCTGTGCCCACAGGCAAGGTAAGGACAGAGGGACCTTTGGATGTGGCCATGCTGAGGTCATTAGTCTCAGTGAGCAGTTTCAGAGAGTACGGCTGGGGTTAAAAAATAAAGTGAAAAGTGAGGCCAAGAACCACATGTGCAGACAATACTCTCAAAGACAAATTCTGTAGGATGAGCAATCACTAAGGAATCCTAGCCCGTGACTATAACGTGGCAACTCCCTGCAGAGGAGTCTGATTGCAGCTCCTCTAGAAAGTTTCCTGACTGCAGAGTCAGTCACCACCTCATCAAAACTAGCTCTTAACCTGTGGACTCTCCCCTCCACCACCCAGCTCCTCATTTGGATTTTGTGATGACAGTGCTTCCCCTAATTGAGAACCTTCCTTCCAGACCGCTGGCAAGCTGACCGCATCACACAGAGAGCCTCGCCACATATCTGCAGCCTACCCTGCTTGCTGGCAGCCACCCTGGTTTTACCATCACTGACTGGCATACTCCTGCCATGAGACAATCTCTTAAATTCCCTGTGTAGATGCAACTGCTTAAAATAGTTTCAAAGAAAAAAAAAAAAAACACTCCCTATGTGATTCGAGTAAGATTCATAGGACATTTTTGTGGCCAGGAACAACCTTCATGTTTGGAGGAGTGAGAAGACCTGAAACAGACATCCTTGTATGTGCTGGTGACCTGGGTTTTCCTTGTAATGGTATAACCCAGCATGGCCTTGTTTTCACTTGATAAGTAGGCAAGTGTTTTGAGTGCCCATACAGCTCGGTGTAAGAAAGGGAGTATGTGGTTCTGGGTATTCCAGAAAAGAATATCAGCATTTCAAAATGCTTATTAGTAAGCAGGCAAATGGAATGTATGTTAATTTTTACTTTCTCATCTATGTGAGCCTTAGAAAGTGCTCATTTAGCCTTATCTGAACAAACCATACACATTCTTCCTTAACTGAAGCCCAAATTTTAATTAGAAACTAGAAGGAACAGAACATGACAGTGTAGGTTCCAAAGTAACATAGTGTAACCCCAGCATGCACAGGAAAGGTTCATTATCAACTCAAGCAGATGGATGAAGAGAGTCCCAGAGCACTCAGTAGATCTGTCAAGCTTTGATGCTCACTCAGGGAACCAGGTACACAGACACATCAGGCAGGGAGGCTGGCAAGCAAGAAGGCAGGCAAAGGCCAAGCAGAGGGGCTGGCTCCCAGCCCCCTTGAATCTTTACCATCTTTCTTTGGCATTCTCGTGTGATCTTGCTTCTGCTATAGTCACACTGCTCATCCTCCTGCTCCTGCTGCCACTGCTTTTATCCCCACCTCTAGGCTCAGGTGCATGCTCCCACATTAACATGACAAGCTCGCAGGTGATAGCCTGTAAGGGCAGGAATGGACACTGCAGGTTTTCTGATCCCATGCAGACCTAGTGAAGCAGGAGTCAGAGTCCTTAGTGGCTTTTTGCAGGTCTTTTTATTGGGATTTACCCGGTACACAGCAGGCAGGGGTGCTGGGGGGCCGGGAGGCTGGCAGGCCTCCCAGCCCCCAGCAAGTCTTCACTCCACTCTCCGGTGTTCTCTCTGCTCTTTCTTGGCTTCTCTTTGGCTTCTACTGGCATCCCCGTGACGCCGTCCATCTACCTATGCCCACACCCTACTCCAGGTGCCCGCCATCAGGCATGCATTCAGGACTGCCAGGATCCATCATCTATCCTGATGGCGGGAGGGCAGAAAAGCCTGACATTTTTCCTTACCCTACATAGCCACAGAGGCTAGTGGCATAAAAAGCCTGATTCATTTACCTTACACATGAATTAGTGGACTTAAGTTCCAAATCTTTTTCAAAATCCTTTGAGGTTCTGAGGAAGGCTGAAGACTTCAGGAAAATATGCCTTGGCCAGCAATTGTGCATGTAAATTCAAGACCACGGAAGTTAGCTACAGATGAAGAACACTCGGGTGAAGAACACTTTCATTTTATTGGCGCTTCCCAAATTTGCCTGATAAAAATCACTTGGTTCTCAATCCCAACCCTAAATCCAAACCTGAATCAAAATCCAAGGAAAACACATGGTACTATTACTCTAAACATGTGCCATCTGCACATAACACAAGAGAAACAAATACAAGCCATGTGTAATTTTCTAGCAGTCACATCGAATATTATTAAACACAGGCAAAATTAACTTTAGCCCCAAATATCCAAATTATAACATGAAAATGTAAAAAAAAAAAAAAAGTCACTGATTCTTACATTCTCTTTTCCATATTGTCTTCAAATTCATGTCTACTTTACAATGAACCAGTGTAGGGGGATCAGTTCCAGGCTGGGCAGATTCACTGTTGATTTGGCAAATGAAAGGAGTCTTGGAGCCTTATGCAAATCTTACAGGCCTTTAATGCTGCAGCAGGGGACCTGGTACACGAAGGTCAGACCAGCAGGCAGGGAGGCAGGCAGCAACAGAATCTCCCAGCCTCCCAGTCCCACCTTCCTGCACACAATCTCCACTCTGGCTTCTCACTCACTTCTCAGCCCAGGTATCCATATTTAAAATATGTGCACACACCCCATGCTCTCTGGCTTCTGGGCCCCAGTACTCAATCACAGGTGCCCAGTGCTCTTGTTCCCAAGTGTCTTTTGCAAAAACATGTTATCCCTTGTGGAGGTTGGGGATGAGGGGGCAAAAAAAGAGCCTGATTTAACCCATTTCCTTACAATAAGCCACATTTCACATGCAAAATGGCTAAGGATGGCCAGAGGCTGCCACCTTGGCAAGCCTAGAGTTGTTACTTCACAGTATTTAGTGTTTGTGTCAATCCAGGTGAGCAACAGACCTGCTTGGCTTTGTCCTGTGTGACATTTGCTGCAGGCATCTGCCTCACTCAAAAACAGGTAAAGTAACCCACGTTTTAGGTTTGAGGTTTGGCCTTATCTCTATAGTAATAGCCTAGTTTTATTGTGCAGTGTGTACAACAGTTCCATCCCACCTGCTTTCCTGAGACTCAGCTCCCAGATGTGGCTCCCCCCAAGTCCCAATTGCAGTTAGAAGTCTGTGAGAGCCTCTCCTGACTCCTGGGTTGTCCAGATATTTCCCTCTGGTTTCCCAGGGCCTGGGTGCTGGAGTGGGAAGCCCTTTCTTTTGAACTGGTCAGGGAGTTCTATATGCTTCTGCCAGTGGGCTGGTTGGGTTGCTGATGTAATTGGGAGGAATGATATTGCTTTTTATGTTGTTGTGAAGAGTTCATTGTGACCTTTTAAATTCTCTTCAACCTTTCTTCTCTTTGCACTATTAATCAGTTTTACAACAAAAGATAAAAGAATCCAAACAAAAAACCCTTCCCTGTTCTTTTTTGGCAGAGGGAAGAAAAAAAATCTTTCCTGCTCTTCTGATTTCCCCTCAGCTGACAAGTCTGCCTAGAAGGCTCAGGGTGGGAAGGGAACCACCTCCCAAAGACACCTAAACAACTTTCCGCCTCTACCCTTAATGTTAAGAAGCAGGTCTGGATTTTTGTGTTGTAATTCCTGTATTTATTAATCAATTTGGAAAGCCTGACTTGCATTTACAGTAACTAAGGGCAAGCATGTGAAAGATATGTGAAATATAAGTCAGGAAGGGGGCATCTGAAAATCCTCCCACACCTGTCCTACTGGAAGAACAGCTTAGGCTCCATCTCAAATACTTTACAAAAAAGTATACAAACATTTCAAGCAATACAAAAGTAACATGGAAAAATGAAAGCCTTCCATCATCCCTCTTCTGTAAGTTAATCTTTGAGTTTGGTGTTTAGCTTTCTCCTGTTGTTAGATTCGATCAGCTGAATACATTTAGATTTGTGGTTATTCTTGCAAAAATGACATTCGTAGAACTCATCCTTTCCACTTGACAAAGACCTCTAAAATGAGAACAATTCCACTCCTTCCACCACTACCCACCTTGTTTGTGTTTCTCTACAAGGTGGGATACTGCTGATTTTAACAAGTAGGGACTAGTCCAAGGAAGGCCACCAAAACCAGAAGTTTCTCTTCTAGACTCCTCAGGTGGTTTAGGAGATGCCTAAGATACTTGGAAGAAGCCGTTCAGGGTTTTGTGGTCAGACTCCACTCTTTACTGAGCATCTGATATGCCCACTACATAAAGGAATTTCTAGATTGATTCAGGCCAGAAACAGCTTCCTGGCTTGTGCCATATACTGGTCTCTGAAGTACCCTCATCATTACAGGAAGCAGGCTCAAACAGGCCTGTAAGATGCAGTGGTGTGGTGGTGTCTAGCAGTGCAAGTAGTCTCATGTCTACCTATTTCCTTTTCCTTGCCTTTTGACTTGGTAAGTTAAATCTCCCTCCCCTCTGCTACCACTTCTAATGCAACAGTCACTGCCACTATCGTCAAGTTGTTCATGGCATCTTTGTCTCTCCTTGATATAGTGAGAAGAAGTTGAAGATCAAAGTTCAAGAATTGGTCAGTGCCTTGGAAAGACTCACCAAGAGCAGTGAAATTCGACATCAGCAGTCAGCAGAGTTTGTTAATGACCTAAAGCGAGCCAACAGGTACAATCTCCATTTGAGGGTGGTACTTGTACTCATACACCAGTAAGGATGTTTTCATGTTTCCTGGGAACCAACTCTATAGAGTCCTCAACTGCCCCCTTTAGGGCCTGGTCATTCCTAGGACATGATTTCCAGATTGATCAACAGACACTTAAATACTTAGTGGGGAGGATGAGTTCTTCGGCCCAGAAATGCAGCATGCCATGTTACTTTCAATACTTTATATAGCGATGGTTCTGAGAAGTCATAATACAAACAGAATGAGTGTTTAAGCCAATGTTTTCCTAACAAAATTGGCCAGAGCACCTTTCACTTGAACATTTAATATCCAATGGAACGAACACCTTAGGAAGCACTATTTTAAAAGAACAGTCTCAAACTTTTCAGATTCAGGACCCCTTTACACTCAACAAAAATTGAAGACTTTATTATACTAAAACACAGACACATCTTTTTAGCTTTTATTTGTTTACAAAATAAATTTACTACATGTAATACAAATGACATTTTTATTAAAAATAACTTCTAAAAATAAAGAGTGGCACTGTTTATACAATTCTATAAATCATATCTGATTTAATAGACGGCTAGATTTTCACATCTGCTTCTACAGGCATATATTGTTTTGAAATATAGTTGTAAAACCCAGCTTCACAGATCAGTAGTTACAAGAAAAAGGATGACTTTAGGTTCTTACTCAAGAGTCTGAGTGACCTGTTTTTAGTGGTGCTCTCTGGATCTGGTTACCCAGAAGATAGGACAGGATGCTAAGATGAATCTTCATTCTCATTTTCCTCTATTCCAAAAAGCAACCTGGTGGCTGCCTATGAGAAAGCCAAGAAGAAGCATCAAAACAAATTGAAGAAGTTGGAGTCTCAGATGATGGCCATGGTGGAGAGACATGAAACCCAAGTGAGGATGCTCAAGCAAAGAATAGCTCTGCTGGAGGAGGAGAACTCAAGGCCACACACCAATGAGACTTCACTTTAACTGGCACTGGCACCAAAGTTCTGCCCATGGACACTAATCTACAACAGGTCACCAGGGAGAGGGTCGAGGGATAGAGGACCTGTGGGGAGATTAAGGAGGGAAGTTAGTGGTAGGTCAGCCCTGAGACAACAGAGTGCCATGACTCAAGCCCAGGGGCAAGTGGTCCTGGCGATGCTGCGTTGACTGCAGGTAGAGCTCCTGCTACAGAGCTGTGGCCGCTGCGCACCATGTTCAGCAGACCCTGCTTCTGCTTCCAGCTCTGGCTTTGTGCCTTTCCCTCCTTTTCTGTTTGGAGGTGGTACTTCAGTGGTGTCCCAGGCATTTGTTTATTAAGATTTTCCATTCTTCTCTTTTTGGTAGCCAATGACCTTATCTTTAGCACCCTTAATTTCTTTTTCATGGGAAAACTCTCACACACACAAGGGTGTTTGTCTCCAGCATGGAGAACTACTGGTTTGCTTATTGCAGCTGACTTTGAATTTCAAATACCTAGACTAAGATACAGGCTATCCATAAGAGGGGTGGAGAGTTTAAAGAAGAATGGTGCATGGGTTACTTTCTGTCCCAGATACCGTACCTACAGTAGAGCACCAGAGTTCTGCCCATGGAAGCTTAACCACAGCGGTGCCTGAACAGGTCTGTAGGAGGAATAAAAACTTTCACTGCTCTTAGCAACCCAGGTTTGCTGGTACTATCCCATTCCACTGGCCCTCATTAGACGCTAGGTCTTAGCACTGAGAGAATCCTGTTGGTGGTGTGTGTAGTGGAACTAAACTTCAAGAGCAGGCAAGTACTTAACCCAGAGCAATATACAAATGCTGTTCTGAACGAATCAAAGGCCAGTCACATGAGGACATATGTAGTTCTGGACCTGCCTCTTAAGAACAAGAGGCTACATGGTTAGGCACTGAGTGGATCTAAGGGTTTTTCAGACCAATCCTAATTTAGAGATTGTTACTGAACCACCAATTCAAGAAGTGATTCTGACATCATAAAGGGGAGGGAATGAGGGTATGGTTGAGGCCCCTTATACTCCCCAGACATGTTAGTTCATATATGGTGCCTAAACTGGTTAGATTTTAATCAGAATGTTGAGAACATTAGCTAGGACCACTGTACCTGAATTCTTTCAAGGTCTCCCATCTTAAATTCATTATTCCTTTTTACTGTAACCTTCCCTATTTTACCCCTTCACTTTCCTACAAGTCTTCTGTGGGTCCCCTACACTGATATATTTTAAAGGCTCACTTGACATTTATTCTGTAGTGCCTGCAGATCCTTCCACAGCCATCTATGAGAAATATGTTGTTTTAAGACCAGGGCACTGCATTAGAGTTCCCTTTCAAAAAGCATGACCCATTTCAGCCTTCTGTGTTGGGTAAGGACACACCCTACTACCTGGGAGGGCAAAGCAGTTCTGTTCCCAAATCCACCTCTCTTCTTTCTCAGGCCAGTAATGAGACAAGGCCATGCCAAGAAAAGGATAGAAGGATCAGCTTCAATCACTGTGAAAGTGCCCACTGGCTTTGTTTTGTCTGAATCTTATTTAGTTTAAGTTGGTACTTGTAATTTATGTTAATTAATTTTTCCTCTTTGGCTAGTTTCACATCGCAAGAAAAATGTTTTGGCTGAGATGTTCAAAAAAATGACTTGTGACACAATTGTGGTTTTCCCTATTTTCCAGCTTGCTTGGTTAGTGTTTTCCTGAGCAAACTGGGATATACAGGGGGGAAACCAGTCACAGCTCTTCATTTTCACCAACACTAAAAAATCTGATCTGCTGGCCAGTCAACCATTATTGCACCACATTGAACAGGAACCCAACACACCCTTTTAGGGTCATGTAGCTCTTAGACCCAGGTCTTGGCTCCTCTATGACAGGATTCAATATTACTGATTCTACCTGGCCTCATTCTGAGCATCAACTTAATCCTTTTAAGTATGTGGTGACTGGGTGAGAACGTTCCCTGGCAAAATTGTTACTTTTTTAAATGTGTAGAATAAAAAACATTAAATAGTTGATTTCCTTTCCTTGTATTTTTCAAATATTCCTTAAGTACATTAAGGTGAACCAATAGCCATTTGGTTATGCTAATTGTGGGACTAACTAAAACTGTACTGATTAAGTAACTGCAGTACCTGGATACTTTTCCTTTTAAATTACCTGAAATTTTCTTTAAATAGGACCTGGTTTATAGTAACATCTCCATTTGAGATAAACAATGATCTTGATTCTAACTTACATGAAAGTTAAAACACCCATCCAGACATCCATATTTTTCAGTTTTCTTCTAGTTTCCTCAGTGTAGTACCTTCCCTATTCAGAGTTAAGTCTCTGACTTATATGCAAGAAATAACTGATTTGACAGTACCCTTGGAGTTTATTTCCCATGGCTGAATTGAGGCACAAAATCACAGGCAAGACACTTCTGTCTACAGCTGCAGTGCCATCAATATAGGCTTTTGCCAAAATCCATGCACACCAGCTTCCAAGCAGTAAATTCCTTCTTTTGAGACTTATACCCAAGGTTATTTAAATGCCTTTACACCTTGTATGATCAGATTGCCAGTCAATGCAGGTTAAGTACTATTTTATATTCAGTTTCATCTGCTATGTCATATCAGGACTCTGACGTTAATACCCATGTTGTTAAACATAACTGCTTAATTCTCTTTTTGGTGCAAGAACTTTACCACCTTCCTCTGAGCCTCCAGCAATACTTTACAGGGACCTCAGAGAACTCTAAATTGGAGCCCTGAAGTTCCACTACTCAGAAAAAGCAGGCAAATCACAGCATATAGGCTGTTTCTTTAAAGCTGTCAGCACAAAGCTAGTAAGGATTTTACTACCCTAAATAAAACTTGAAACAATTTGAACTGCCACAGTGCCTGTTCCCTTCTACAGTTGTTTTCTATGGCCCACGAGTTATTCTGCAATCGCTTTCTAATTCTACCAATTGTCTTAAAGCTCTCAAGTTTGGTGTGTCCTGCTCTTAAGTGATGAAAAGACATCACACAACACACCCAAATGTTTATTCACAACTTCTGAAAATCATAACACTACAATAAAGCTTTAAACCATTTGCAAATGCCTGAGAGTATGTCTCATCCTGTCTACACATGAAACAAAAGTGAAAAGATCATACTAGTAATACTAAGTTTACAGCTGCACCTACATCTAGGTGCAGCAAACAGCTAAAAGTAGGATATAGAGGTTAAAACGGGAGTAAATTCTCTGGTGGTCTGCATTTAATTTAATTGGGGTACAGTCAAGATTGCTAAGTTCCCCCCACCCGCCCTTGGGGAAGAAAGTTGACAGATTAGTAGAACACTACAAAAAAAAACCTGGAGAACAATTTCTAAAACTCCATCCAAGAAAACAAATCACCCTTTCAATAAGGCCTGCAAACTCTCTAGAGCTCAGAAGGTGGGTACTCCTTTGTAGAACGGTTATCTATTATGAAACAAAAATTATTCTTTCACTGCAAACACAGTTCTTATTGAATTTTATCCAAAGCCTGTTCTAGTTCAATGAAACCTTGTGTTTATATAGGCCAGGCTGAAGTCAGTGAACAACCTTGGCCTTCTGATGGTTTGTTTCACACAACTGAATCTCCTAACTATATTTGTAATCATTAATGAAATGACATCTGCCTTAGACTGCCAATCACTTTTTAGAAGTGGAAACAGAATTATCAATTAATGTAATGCTGACTACTGTCACCAGCTTCACTGAGCACTCAGTAGCAGTTAAATATTAACAAATGGAAAAGGTTGTTGTTACAAGGTGAACAGCAACTATTCATGCATTCTTGTTTTGTTTAATTCCTGTGTAGAGAAAGACAGTTTCACAGACAACTATTACATTTTTTGGCTAAGTTATACTGGATAAATTTCTATTACATTCCAAGATTCTGCATGTGACCAAGACATTTCTGTCTCAATAACATCAACTGCTTGGATATGACAACTATATCCAAGTACTTGATTTTTCCATTGTCAGGATAATGATCACTGATCTGCTGAACATTTTAAACATTTGCTCTACAGAACAGAGTAAGCTACATACAAAATCCCCCTCATTTGCACTAATGACCTGCTTAGTTGTTCTTGCTCTACCATTTACTTTTGCACTTTTTTGCAAATCAAATCCATGTACAAGAAAAATGTTCTGTTTGTAGAACTCATAGTATTCACTTATAGTGCTCTTAGTCAGAACTGCCAAGTAAAGAACCCCTAATTTGCTTTTGTTGGAACCTAACATGTTCACTCTATTTCTAATCAGTTTTCAAAGATACTGGCAACACTTACTCACTTTGCATGAGATTTAGGTTTCCTATTATTTGAATATGTGCTACTTTTAAATATGTTGTGATTAGAATCTGCTTGAATGTACAGTTTAAATTAAAGCACACATAACTATGTGTTTGCATTTGTCAGTACTGTCCTACTGTTTATATTGAAAGTCTCACTTTAAAATTGCTACTTAAAACTGTACTATACCTTGTAATTTTTTTATTCTTCACTTGTATGCTTTAAATGGTTCCAGATGCCTTTAGTTTCTGTAAAATAGCCACTTTGTGTTGTTTGATATAAAAATGTTTAAAAAGAACTCCATTTATTTATACAGAGACATTTATAATATTTTACATGCTTATATTCTGAATAAACATTTCTAATTCCATAACACAGCTAATAATTGTGTTATCAGCTAAAAGTCCGTCTGACCTTCTGTTACAGATTCCGAAGGGTCTGGTTTCCACTAATCAATTCCCCCACAAATTTGAAAGAGCTAATATAACAAGTAAGAAACATTTACTGTGAACCACACAATAGGAAAAGGACTGCAACTGCCTTCAGCTACACTGTGGACTAGGAGTAGTGGGGGTTTAAGCTGGGCTACACTGGGGCAAGCACAGATGGGTTACGTGACTCCCATTTCCCATATCTCATTAGCACCTTAAGTCTCTGGCCAGGGGTGTGCATTTTAGCATACTAATGAATCCTTGGAGACGTCTAGGTCAGGTCTTCTGCATCTGCCTTTCCATGGCCATCAGGTCTCAGCTGGTTCTGGAGTAGTGGCCCAAAAGTCACTGCAGGGTTGAGGATGTTTCTCACTGGTAATTGGCTGGCCAGGTTTTGCAGGAAGGTGAGCCAAGCAAGGTCGAGGTGTAAGGCTTCCAGTAACAAACACTTTGGTCTCACAAGTAAATACCAAATCTGTGATGTTTCACATTTAATGAAGAGCCCTAGTCAAAGCAGAGTAACTGGCTAGATATAAGACTAGGTTAAAACAGCCAATAGCTTAGCGATTATAAATAGTGCTACTATAAACATAGGGTGGAGGTGCCCTTTTGAATTAATGTTTCTGTGTCCTCTGGATAAATACCTAGGAGTAGAATTGCTGGATCATATGGAATCTCCATCTTTAGCAGGTTGAGGAATCTCCACACAGCTTTCCACAGTAGTTAGACCAGTTTGCACTCCCACCAGCAGTAAAGTAAAAATCAAAATCAACAAGCAACTATAAACCAAAGGCACAATATGGGGGGGGGGGGGAGGGGCGGGCGCAAGGGGGTAGGATCAAAACAAGGGGGGGGGGGTGGGAATTATATGGAGACTATAACCAAGATGAAAATGCATACATTGTGCAAAAATGAAAAATGATGTAAAAAATGTATAAAATTAAAAAATATATATATAAAATAAAACAGCCAATAGTAAAAGAAACCTCATTTATATCCCATTTCTATATTGTGACTTATAAGAAAAATATGTATTTGGCCATTCAGATTAGCAAAATATGTGTCTCACACTATTGGCCTTCTGCCACAATTCCAGAATTTCCTATATGTTGAGATAAAAATATTTATTGTTGGGCCTCCCTGGTGGCGTAGCGGTTAAGTGATGAGCTATGAAGCTGCCTGCGGCCTCTGCAGTGCCGGTTTGATCCCCAGCCGGCCGGCGAGGGTCCCACATGGCGTGCAGACCTCTCCTGCCATGCCCGCTGCTCCCCTCAGCAGCGTATTTCGTCAGTCTGTCTGTTCTGCTCCCCGCTCTGGCTCTGGTGAATTCTCTCACCCTCCAGCGCTTCGGACTGTACCCAGTGCTTGTGTAAATAAATAAATAAATCTTTTTTTTAAAAAAATCATTGTTATATTTATAAAGCAGCATCAGTGAAAATACCTAAAGGGGCTGCTGCCAGGGAAACCAATATGAACAGACATGATGGGACTTTCAGTTCCATCCTGAGTATCTTGAAGGGGAATAGCGCCAGAAGTTGAATTCAACTGTCAATGGCCAATGAGTTAATCACACCTAGTTACTGAAGCCTCCATAAAAGTCCACAAAGGAGATGACTCCAAAGCCCACAATGGTGAACAATGGAGGAAAGTGGCACGTCTAGATAGCCCTTTTCCCATTTTTTGCCCTGTGCATCTTATTGAGATAGCTCCTTTGATCTACTAAGTAAACAGATTTCCTAAGTTCTAACTCCAGCAAGTAAATTCAACCTGGGGAAAGGGTGTCTTGAGAACCTCTAATCTACAGCAAGTCAGTCAGAAACACAGGTGTTACAATACAAGCACTGACACAAGAGTTGGTCCTTTGCCCTCTAGGGAAAGAATTCACCAGAGAGCATTTGATATAGCTGAACCAGCCAAGGCTTTCCTAGAAACTCATGCATGATGGAACCTGTCCTGCAAAAGAGAATTTAACCTGGTTCCTCCAAGGGAATTAGGAGGAGATATTTAAAGGGTAAGTCCATGAGGTGGGGCAGAGACCAGCATCGTAGCTTGTTCTGGGTTTGGCGTGTGCAAATAGGTTATAGTCCAACTGTGCATATGGGCTCTCCATCTGGAGGGAGACCTCCAGGAAATTTTGAGATAATTGTTGGAGGAACCGTATGTCCTGAATGAACTCCATCCACTGATGTCTTACAGATTCCACCCCCACCTCCATGCCAAAGAGATCTCAGGTGCCAAGGACTGTAACTCCCATCATGCCATGAATCTGCCTTGACTCGACTTCCTGAAGGGTGTGGGGGTATGCTGGGAACTAAGGGTGGAATGAAAAAGCCATGTTTGGTATACAATTGAACACATGTGGGCTTGCACTCTCTTGCCTTTCCTGCTTTCAGCTTGCACCTGGGGTTGCAGCTCAGACAAACCCATAGGATGACCTGTAGGATGTATTGAATAATTACTGTTACCCTCCTCTCATTTCCCTTGTAGTTAACTTTTTTAACCTTTTATAAACTTTTCTCTGCATGCCTACTCTTGAGTCTTCTCCTGAGTTCTTAAGAGAACTCACACACTAAGGTCAACCCATTTCCCTTTGGGGCTTCCCTATAGCATAATCATTAGTCAAGATCTAATGATTTTTGTCTGTCATGGGGCCTCATGGCCAGTATGGTGGGCCAAATCACTTGGTCAGGGCTTGCCAGTCCACAATTTAGTCCATCTGTTCAAAGAGGACTTGGGGCAACTCATCTTACCATTTGCTATATCTTTTACCTAGGCTGTCTCACTAAGTAACAGCCTAGGCTTTCAACTGGCATCTGAAATGGTTTTAAGATTAACCCTATAACCTGTGGAATCTGATGCTATCTTTGGGTAGAAAGTCTAAGAATTCAGCTGAATTAAGTTGGACACCTCCTGATGTTAGATAATTACTTGGTATGGTTAATACTCTAAAATTTTCTGGGAACCCTTCCCTGGTCTAGCAGGTAAGAGAGCAAAGCTACCTTCATTGGTTCCAACCTATCTGTAGGAGTCTGCTGACTGAAAATAAAGTCAGAATTCACAACCACTGTTGACCAAAGAAGTCAGGGGGAAAAAGATGTAACAATGGATACCCACTGTTTGTATCTCTGCAGGATATTCGTTCAAAAGGAATTTTTTCACAGATTAAATCCTGCGTTGCCTTCCTCTAGCAACAGCATATCTTTATGTTAGGATAACTTAGAACTGAAGCCCCTCCTATGAATAATTACATTCTTAATGTCAAGGACTCACTGTTCCTACATATATAACTAAATTCAAACTTCTGTTTATTAGAACAGCTCTCAGAATCAAATCTGTTGGTCCTGCATTCAAATTCTCACTTTGATTAACTGTCTAATTATCACCGAGATGCTTATTTTCAGTTAATACTGGTTATTTTTATTTAACACTGCTACAAGCACTGGAATTGAATCAAGGAACCCTACAGAGGCTGCCTTTTATATGTAGCATGAAGGGAAAGTTATGCACTGAAGAGTTTTTCCTTTTTAAAAAATCACCAAAATGGAGTAAAATCAGGAATTGGAAGTATAAGGAATTCATATATCCAGAAGGATGGCAGGCAATTTTGCAACATGTATGTTCAAAATAAAGCAACAACAACAACAAAAATTCCCAGCACAATGTTGTCACTTCCACTGTGGAAGCAATATTATGAATATAATGGCTTAGCTGTGAAGACAAGCCGCATACCAGACACCAAAAATCCCAACCACCAACCCCCAGGTGCAACCAAACCCCCATGGCCAGCCTGCTGTTCACATGGACAGGGAAAACCACAGAAATTATAGCACCATGATGTAAATTTTAGTCAGAAGGAGGAAGGCGGTCCATGCCCAACGGAAGCCCCATCTGTAGAAAGAGCAAATACAAAAGCAAACAAAGGGGAGAAAGAAAAATACAAATGGTCCCACAAATGCTTAGGGGAACAATACACCAAAGAAACAAAATTAACCTCCCGAATCCAAAAAAACACTGACATGAAAGAATTTTTCTTCTTGTCATATGAAGACTTCAAAGTTGCCATAATTAAGAAAGTCAAAGAACTTGAAACAGGAGCAAAACCCAGGAAAACAGATCAAAAATATATGAAAAGATACAGAAAAAGAATGTTATGAGAAAACAGAATCAATGCAGAGAGATTGAAATGGAAACTTCTTTTCTTTTTCCACAGAAGAACTGGGGTATAAGCCAGATGTGCAGGGGTGAGAGGATTCACCAGAGACAGAGCGGGGAGCAGAACAAGTGGATCTACTGAAATACACTGCTGAGGGGAGCAGCGGGAGAGACAGGAGAGGTCTTCTGTGCCATGTGGGTTAGCTCCCTGGCCAGGGATCGAACTCAGGCCACAGTGGTGATAGCACTGAAAGGGCACCAGGGAGGCCCAAGATTGAGATTTTTAATAAGAAAACAAACTGCAGGGTGCAAAAAAGGAGGTAAGAGATTCTGGGGGGAAACATGGAAAATAGAATAGACGATATGGAATAACAAATCAGTAATCTCGAAGATGCAGATACGAACAGAACCAAGATAGAAAAAGAGAGATATGAAAAAAGAGATGAAGAAACACTTTGAAAATGATGACACCATGATGAAAGGACATATAAAAGTCACAGGAACCCCAGAAGGAGAAGAGAAAAAGAAGGGAGCTAAAAAGCTATTCATGGAAATCACTGAAGAAAATGTTTCAAACTTGAAGAGAAGTGAAAATACACATACAAGAAGCTGTAAAAGAACACCAATTAGGCTAACATCAAACTTCTCTGAAACACTATGGGCACGAAGGGAATGGAGTGACATAGTCAAAAAATGCCAAGACGAAACAAACAAAAAAATCCAGCCAAGAATACATTATCCTGCAAATATCTTCTTCTTTTATGAGGGAAAAATAAGGACCTTCTCAGACAAAATTTAGAATTCGCTTTTAAACCCTTACTCCAAGAATTATTACAGAAGTTAGGATTCCTCCTAACCACGAAAGGAATGAATACAAAGAATTGAACAAGGAATTAAATAGAAAACACACAGAACTGAGAACATAATGGCAACAAAAGACTTCCAAATATCAATAATGACTCTAAATGTTAACAGACTAACTCACTAATAAAAGACAAAGACTACCATATGGTGGATTAGGAAAGAGAAACCAAAATCTGCTGTCACCAGGAAATACACCTGTTTCAAAGATAAACAAAGATGTAAAGGGCTGGAAACCATTCTATAAGCAAATGGCACCCAAATGAAGGAAAAGGCAGTCATACTTATATCAGATAAAATAGATTTGCAGCTAAAAAGGTAACAAGAGACATGGATCGACACTAATTATCAAGGGGGACAATACACCAGGAAGACATAACACTTGTCAATCTAAATTCACCAAAAGAAGGCACACCAAAATACATTAGACAACTATTATCATCTCAATAAACAGGTATCACATAAAACAAATCCATGATAGGAGACTTCAACATCTCTCTTAACCAATGAACAGATCAATGAGTGATCAATTGATCACTTGATCAATGAACAGATCAAGTGCCCATAGATCATACTCCAGGACCAATCACATTCTGGGTCATAAAACAAATATCAACAAGTACATTAAGACTGAAATCAGGGCCTCACGGGTGGCGCAAGGGTTTAAAGTCTCACAGCTATCAAGCTATCGCCAGCCACTACAGCACACGTGCAGCACACGCTTGCTCCCTGGCCAGGGAGCTAATCCAACATGGCACAGCAAACCTCTCCTGTCTCACCTGTTGCTCTCCTCAGCAGTGTATTTCAGTAGATCTGCCTGTTCTGCTCCCCACTGTCTCTGAGGAATCCTCACCTCCCACACCTCTGGCCTACACCCCAATAGCTGAGGCAAGCTATCGCCAGCCACTACAGCATGCATGCAGCATGCTTTCGCTCCCTGGCCAGGGAGCTAATCCAACATGGCACAGCAGACCTCTCCTGTCTCGCCTGTTGCTCCCCTCAGCAGTGTATTTCAGTCTGCCTGTTCTGTTCCCCACTCTGTCTCTGGTGAATCCTCTCACCCCCTGCATCTCTGGCCTGTACCCCAGCTCTTGTATGCAAAAATAAATCTTAAAAAATAAAAAAGTGAAAGCACATTAAGTATTGAAATAGGGGCAGTCAGGGTAGGAGGCTTGATGGTAGCCATGTAATGGCTACCCAACTGCTGAGGCTCTAAGATAAAAGAGTCACCAAAAAACTCCCAAAAGGTCAAAAACCAAACCAAAGGCTATACCAATACAATACCCACACCATAGGGGCCTATGAGCTAGAGCTAAACAAAGGACAGTGCCTAATAGGCCAGGTTACAATGTCTGTGGTTTCTCATGCACCCGTACAATTGTAAGAGACCCCAGGCTCCAGGAACAACAATCATGGGGTTCACAAACAGGGTAAACAAAAAACTTATTGTAGCCACTAGTGGCTGGCTATCTCACCCAGATAGTGTCAGGATAGTTGTCACTGGTCACCAGGTGTACTGGATAGCACTGGCCAGAAGTGATAGTCGCTACTGGTCCCCCAGAGGTGGTGTCAGAGACAGCCAGTGTTGACAGGTCTTTGCAGGTTGTTGGGTTATACCAACAACAAACAGCTCAGGGCCACTGGTGCTCTTTTCAGGCATTATCAGAGACAGGACTGGAGGCCCAGTCTCTGATAGAGGTCTTTGGTTTCTCTTCCCTCCTTGGAGGCTGGCTGCTGGATGCTTCTTTTCTTCTTTCTTCCGAGGCCAGGAACCAAGTCTTTCCTTCTTTCTTCTGGGACTGGCTGTCTTCTTTCTTTCTTTGGAGGCTAGAACTGTCTGTCCCTTGGCTCCCTCTGACCCTGGCTTATATCCTCTTTCAGGGTGCCCCACCCACAAGTCTGATTAGACCCTTTTTCAGTCCTGTGACTGATCAGACCATTTAGCACCAATAAGCTCACAGCTCACACCTGATTAGTCCATTCCATGATTCATAGCTGACAAAAAGGCAGTTACTGGGCTCAGAAAAGCAACTGCCACAAATGACAAAAGGGCAGTTTCTGGGCTCTAAGGAGCAACTGCCACAACTGACTTGTGGTGGAGCAGCAAGGTAAGACAACACTACTGCTGCCGCCAGCTCCTGCTGCTGAGGTGGCTGGGTTCCGAAAACAGCATCTTCTCTGACCATTTAGCCCCAAACAGTATCTAGTTCGATAATTATCAACTACAAAACGCAAGCAAGGAGATTCCCCATTACATGGAGACTGAACAACATACTATTGAAAGACCACTAGATTAATGAGGAAATGAAGAAATTAAAAAAGACCCTGAGATAAATGACAATCACAACACAATCTTCTAGACTATATGGAGTGCTGCAGAGGCAGCACAAAGAAGGAAGTATATAGCAATAAAGGACCAAGTCAAGAAGCAAGAAAGAAACCAAATAAACAACCTACTCCACCTCAAGTGAGAAAAATAACCAAAAAAAAGCCCTAATGCCAGTAGGAAAAATAAAATAAATAATTCAGAAATAAATGAAATGGATGGGGGGAAAAAACAGTCCAATAGAGCAATGAAACCTAGTATTTTGAAAAAAAAAAAAAAAAAACAAACCTCTAGGTAGGCTTACAAAAAAAAATGTGGGAGAAAATTCAAATAAATAGGATTATAAATACAAGAGAAATTATAACAGGCACAGCAGAAATTCAGTGGATAACTAGAGATTATGATGAACATTTATACGCAACAAGTTCAAGCATCTAAAGACAAATTCTTAAAATTATACAATCACCCAAGGGTGAATAAAGAAATGGAAAACTTGAACAAACCAATTATAAGGAAGATGAAACAGTAATCAAACTCTTCCAAAAAACAAAAGCTTAGGACCAGATGCTTTCACAAGCAAGCCATACCAAAAGTTCAAAGATGAACTAATATTTATCCTCCTAAAATTGTTTCCAAAAACTGAGGAAAAAGGGGTAATACCAAAAACACATTATGAGGCCAACATCACACAAGTATCAAAACCCCCAAAAGACAACACAATAATAGAAAACTGTAGGCCAATCACCCTAATGAACACTGATGTTAAAATTTTCAGTAAAATCTTAGTAAACAAATTCCAACGACGCATAAAAAGGGATCTTAGCCAAAAGGCTGAAAAGAGGCTACATCAAAAAGACTACACAACATAATCAAGTGGGATCTATTCTAGGGACACATGGATTCTTTAACATCTAAAAATCAGTCAAATCACACTGATAAAAAGAAAAATAAAAGCCGTATGATTACACCAATAGATGTTGAGAAAGCATCTGATAAAGTTCAACATCCATTTATGATGAAGGCCCTCATAAAATTTGGGAGAAAAGCCAAACTCACAGCTAACTTCATTCTCAATGTTGAAAAACTGAAAGGCTTTCTATTAAGATCTAGAACAAGACAATGATGTCCTCTCACCATTGCTTTTCAATATAATACTGGCAGTCCTAGCCAGAGCAGTCAGGGAAGAAAATCAAAGAATGGAATCCAAATTGCAAAGGAAGTAAAGCTATCATTGTTTGCAGATGACATAAGAACCCTCAAGACTCCATGCAAAAACTAATTAAAACAATACACCAGTTCAGTATGAGGATACAAAAATATCAGTAGCCTTCCTATATGCAAACAGTCTGAAAAGGAAAAATTAAGAAAATCACCTCATTTACAACTATTCCAAAAGAAATTAAATACCTGGGAATAAACCTAACAAAGGAGATTAAAGACCCATACAAGGAAAATTACAAAACACTGTTAAAAGAAATAAAAGACAACATAAATAAATGGAAAGACATTCCCTGCTCATGAATCAGAGAAATAAAATTATCAAAATGGCCATCCTACCCAAAGCAATTTACAGATTCTATGCAATTCCAATAAAAATCTCAATGGCATTCTTCAAAGAAATGGAACAAATATTGCTGAAATTCACATGGAATTTCAATATTACCTTGTATAGCCAAGCTCTCCTGACTAAAAAGGGAAAGAATGGAGGAATTAAATGCCTACAAAACCATAATAAAAATAGTATGGTACTGGAATAAAAACACACACAGAACAACGGAATCAAATTGAAAGCCCAGAAATAAAGTCACACATGTATAGTCAATTAATTAATCTATGACAAAGGAGCAAAGAATGTACACTGAAATGAGACAGGGCAAGCTAGGGTTATTAGGCAGTTTTAGGGACAGTGCAGGAGGGGACCTCTGAAGAATTTAGGGAGGCTTCAGAGATAAGGACAACCAAAGAAATATAACCAATTCCATTAGGAAAACAAACACCCCAGGACCACGAATAATATTAATACTGTTAATGCTAGTCCTGGTTTCCTTCAGGTGGTAAAGGGAGGCGGAGATTGGAGAAATGGAGAGTGGTTTAATTTATGGACACATTAGAAGGGCAGCTGTTTAACTTCAATGCAGGGATGCCCATCCACAAGACTGGGCCATAAATTTAAAGATGCAACTAATGGGGAAAGAGAAAGCTGTTAGATAAGGAATGTGAAGATCCCCACTCAGTTGCAAATTAAGTGAGACAGCCGAGAACTAACCAATCAGAGAGACTGGTGGAACTTTAGAATAATGAGGGAAAAAGGTATATATTCCCTGAGACACGACTCCACTTTGGCTTCCTTGCCCCTCCCAGGCCTGGTTCCCTGGCCTGGGAGTCCCACTTTATTTCTGCTCTTTTCCTCCTCAATAAACTTTTTCTTTCTATAAATGAACCTGCCTCTTCTCGCTTGCTTGCCTGAGCGTCTGCGAAGTTCCTGCTGCGGCTTCGTGAGACACCAACCCTGGGGGGTCTAGTGCCTGGGACTCAGCGCTGCCCTGCAGCCTGGAATCCGTTCCTGGCTGGGAGACTAGGCCTGACAATTCCGGTATCAGAAACAAGGAAAATGTTTTCAATAAATGGTGCTGGGAAAACCGGACTGCAGATGCATGGGATGAAACTACGATCTCACACCATACACAAAAATCAATTCAGAATGGATAAAAGACTGAAACCATAAAATACATACAAGAAAACATCGGCAAAACACTCCATGACATAAATGTCAGAAACATCTTTGAGGATGGTTCATCTCCAGAAGCAAGGAAAGGAAAGGAGATTAACAGCTGGGACTTCATCAAACCAAAAAGCTAAAGTACATACAGCAAAACAGCACCCAAAATGAAGAGAGACACCCTACTGAATGGGAGAAATATTTGCAAACCATACCACTGATAAGGGACTGATACCAAAATGTACAAATAACTCATACAACTCAACAACAACAAAAAAATCCAATCAAAAAATGGGCAAAGCTAAATAGACTTCTCCAAAGAAGAAATGCAAACAGCAAACAGCAAACAGGCATATTAAAAATATTCAAAATCTCTTGTTACCAGGGAATATATGATACAAATGTAAATGAAAACCACAATGCAAAAATACACACCCGTGAGAATGGCACATATTTAAAAACAAAAACAAGTGTTGACAAGGATGTGGTGAAAAAGAAACCTTCTTACACTCCTAGAGGTAACATAAACTGGTCCAGCCATTATGGAAATACTTGTGGAGGTTCCTCGAATTGTTAGGGGGAAAAGGATGTCCTAAAGCTAATTCCATATAGGCTTTGTGGACTCCACCCCCACCCTAGGTCAAAGTCAAAGACACTGGGAACTCCAAATCCCATCACCACCAAAGGGAAGGTGGCTGGGACCTGAGGGTGGGGTTAAGCAGCCAGGTGGATATAAAAGGCAGACACGTGGGCTTTGGAGGATCCCCCATTTTTGGCTCTCCGCCAGCTCGCAGCATCCGGCCAGCTCTGAGAGTGACTTTGGGTTTCCAGGTCGTCGGATCGGGTAGGACACATTAAAGACTTTATTTCTCTATTTTCTCCCTGAGTTGTACATTTTCCTTATTTCCTTTTCTCTTGTAAATAAACCTTTTATTAACCTTTTGTGTGTGTCTGTAGTAGAGTATTCATAAGTCCCTTTAAAGCGCAAGGGTGAGGACCCACAGCCAGGAACCCGTTTAATATCGGGGCTGCTCTATAACAAAATCACTAAAAATGATCTACTATATGACCCAGCAATTCCACTCCTAGGAATCTACCCAAAGGACACAAAAACTCTAATCCAAAAGGAAACCTGCAGGGCCTCCCTGGTGGCGCAGCCTATGAGGCTGGCCACGGCCACTGCAGCATAAGTTCGATCCCCAGCCAGGGAGCCACCCACATGGCGCAGACATCTCCTGACTTGCCCGCTGCTCCCCTCATCAGTGTATTTAAGTCAATCTGCCTGTTCTGTTCCCCACTCTGTCTCCGGTGAATCCTCTCATCCCCCAAACCTCTGGCTTGTGCCCCAGCTCTTGTATGAGTAAGTGAATCTTAAAAAAAAAAAAAAGGAAACCTGCACCCCTATATTTATTCCAGCACTATTCACAATAGCCAAGATATAGAAACAAGCTAAATGTCCCAAAACAGATGACTGATTCAAGAAGATATATATAAATGGAACATATATAATGGAACAATATATAAATGGAACACCAACACAACTCAGATCAAAAAAGATGAACATGCCATTATTGGCAACATGGATGGAGCTGGAAGGGATAATGCTAAGTGAAATAAGTCAGAAGGAAAAACAAAAGTATCAGATGATTTCACTTATATCTGGAATATAGAAAAAGTGAACAAAGGGTAAGGAAAAAGACAAAACTTAGAAGCTGACAACAGATCTCAGGCAGATAGCAAGTGAGAAGGGAGAGGTGTCAAAACAGGACAGGGAAGAGCCCAAGGGACTATGGGTGCTATGATGGTGGGAGAATTACAGGGACTACACCTGAGGGGTGAAATCAAATTCTGTCCAAAAATTAACAATGTAAGAAAAAAAGTACTTAAAAAATTAAAAATTTAATAAACTGGTCTTTCTTCATTCTTAAAAATTATAAACATAAACAAAGATGTGAAAAAGAAGCCATGTTTGCTTCTGAGTCTTGGTACTTGGCAAGAGGAACTCTGGGGACATGTAAGGAAAACACTTGAAAGAGATGTGGGTAAGGAAACATTCAACACAGAGCCCTCCTTTATGAGCAGTGACATAAGAATCCTACGGAACTGGCTTAATGCTGATAACAGAGTTCAGGATCAACATCCCAAGGTGGTTTATGTCATCAGTAGTTTTGTGATGGACTACTCTTAGACTGCTTAATGTCCCCAGAGCCAAGGATGAAGAAATTCACCCCACTCCAATATGTTGTAACTTCTTTTCTTTTCTACATAATCTTCCTTCACTTGTCACTTAGGGACACAGCCTTTTCTGCCTATCGACTCTCTTGTCCTCACAACCTGGTGCCACCCATTAATAAAATGCTTCCTTTGCCAAACAAAATTTTAAATAAAAATTACTATCACAGAACTGAGATTCTAGATGAGCATGTATTTGTTTCTCCCCTGAGATTCAAGGACAGTAAAGCATTAATTACATCAGGAAAAACTAATTATAGTACAAATTGAAGAGTTATTGAGCCTTATTATACTAACTCATAATTAACTCATACTAGAGCCTTGCACTAAAGTAACCAAATGTAAATTGCTTGAGATTACTTTTGTTTTTGCAGACACTCTTTTAATATTTCTTTCAATCATATAAAGATATCTTTATCTCTTATCTGTCACTTTTCTTTAAAGAGATGCAACCAAAATATGAGCAAATTTGAAACCTATAACCAGTAATAGCAACAGAAACCAGGTAAAGGTAGTAATTAAAACTGCCCAAGCAGCAATATTTATTGATATTGCACTACAGTCTAAATTTAATAGGATGTTTTACAGAAAGCCAGTATTGAACAATCAGTTGTAGAAATGTTTTAAAATACAAAGAAAACCTTCCATCATTCAAATTGTATTTCATAAAATAAAAGGTTTTTTATTTCCAAACTGGTGTTATTTACATCAAAAAACTTTCAAAAAGCCTAACTGTTAAGACACAGGACTTTGATCATTTTCTCAGTTAAGTGTACAGCTGGCATTTCTAATCTTTGGAAATGCAGTAGTCCTGTAAACATTTTAGCTCCCAATTCACAAACATGAGTCACCTAAAGTCCTTTGTTTATGACAGTCACACAACACAATGTAGGTGAAATTCAGTCCTTATCCTTTCAATAATACTGATGGAGGGAGACAAAGCTATTGTTCAGCCAGAATGTAAAATATCTAGAAACACAATAAATCTGCTCTGAAGATATTCTTATAATTTCAATGCAATCTCAACAGGTACATGGAGGTGAGGAGGATATCTTTTCTGCTCTTCCTAAATGATTGATGATTAACCAAGACAAGCACAAATGCTCCAGTACCACCACAGACAGAATTACTCCACTGAGTAACTTATCTCTCGAAACATTAAAATATTTAGAATAATGAAATACTGCTATAATTAAGGCAAAATTTAAATGTTGAAATCATTTCACATAAAACAAAAATGATTACTGATTAAAATTTAGTCTATTTGGTTATCACATTTACTCTAAAGTATTTTTTCAACTGAATGTCATATTTAATAGTAAAATCATTTCACCATTTTTTCCATCATAATTCAACATAAATCTCAAGATAATTTGCTTAACATAACTCAGTATAAATACCTTCCTACTTTTTCAGACTAAAAGCTACTCCAGATCTCCACAGTATTTAAAAAAAAAATACTTCAAATCTTCTTTTGGAAATAGGCAGGGTATAGAAAGGAATCAATTATTATGCCTTTTCCTATCAAACTAAAGTGTATGCACTTATTTTGGTTAGATGAAAGATTATCTTACATAAGAAGACTTAAGTTAGCTAATACATAAACTATAATTCCATTGATTAATCAATTATTTTATTAATCATAGAATTATTTTAAATCTTCATTAAAGTCAACAAATAAAATTTAAAATCTGAATTGCATGTGGATCTAGGATGATTAATACTTACCAAAGATAAACTTTTCAAGATATTAAGCTAATAAACTTTTGTAAGAATGTGTGTGTGTGTGTGCACGCGCGCAAAAGTTCATGGCTTTATTTCCCTTCCCAATTTGTTACTGAAGAAAAGTTTGTAATATTTATAAAATGGAAGCCAGACTAGCTGTTTTCTGTTCTATTTGAAGTGAAAAATGAGCAGAAAAGTTCTTTGGAAATTTGCATTTGAAATTAAATGGTATTTTTCCAAGATCCAAAAACAAATCTAAGTTGAACAGAAGATAGCAATGCCCTAGGATAATACTGAAATGAACAAAGACTCCCTTGCAGATGTGTCTTTTGTGTCATTTCTCTCAGTGCCTATCATTCAATACTACATGAAGAGTGCAAGTCTGTGGCTAGTAAATTTTTTTCCAAAATTGTTTAACCAACCAAACTGCTGAGGAATAGCTATTACCTTTCTAAATTCCACAGTTGAGAACTTTAGCCTTAATATGCTGTCATCCATTCTCTATTCATAAATATCACAAAAGCGTAAGCCAAGCTTTCATTTTACAAAGACCTAATTCCTTAAAGCTTGAGAAATGACTAACAATACAGATTTATGGCCAAAATGTTTCACACCATAGTTTATAGCAATTGACAGCTGAAGCCTCACATTCAGTGGGTTAAAAGGAGATTAAATTTAAATGTATTTTCTATCTTAGAAAGTCCATAATGTAAGCATGATAACTAAGAACTCTTAAAAACTGAGGACCATCAGAACGCTGTTCATTTTTCATTCTAGAACTCAAAAGAATTTCCTTTGTTCCCAAACCAATTTGACAGCTACATTCACAAACTCAAAACAGCAAGTGTTCACGGTTATCGGTTATCGTATCTAATTGTTGCAGATAGGGTCAAAGTGAGATCATCTGTGGATGGCAAGATGTGATCACTGCCTGCTAATTCCCACAGTGGTAGATTGAATTGTATAGGGACTATAGCCAAGATGAAAATGCATACATTCTGCAAAAATGAAAAATGATGTTAAAAATATATTAAAAAATAAATGAAGTAGGGTATCTAAAAAAAAAAAAAAAAAAAGGAAAGAAAAAAGAAATATAGTATAAAGGGGAAAAAAAAAAAAAACAACCAAATTGCAGGGGCAAGCATTCAATGTCTTCCTGGCCAGCCACGCCAAGAAAAAAGATTAAGAAATATCAGGTCTTCAAGCAGCACTCAACAGAGCCCTATAGCTAAAAAAGATCCAACCATCTGCAAGAACCCTTCCACTAAAAAAGCATCAAATATGTAGCAGGGCCTAATCCTTCCACTGGACTAAAGGGTTAAATCCACTAAGAGGAGGGTCCATGTAGGACAAGTTAGGCAACTGATTCTCATTTACTCCCTTTTCCCAGAGAACACTTGACCAACAATGTGAAGCTAATACAAGCATCCTGTCAAGGTTAATTTCCCTTAGACTGTGTTTCCAATCTAAACCAGAGCTAGACCATCCTCTGCTACCATAGAAGACTCTAGATAAATGGAATCTCTTAACTGGTGATTTCATTAATTTGGAGACTCAGAATAAAGATTTAATTAGAACATTTCAAAAGACTTCCATACTTTTGTCAGTTATTTCTTTATACTTCTTTGTACTTCATGCTGAAGACTGAGTTTATAAGCTGGTAGAAATCAACCATTCAAATCCACTTCCATGCATGAGTTAACTTTACCCTTCCCTAACTATAGATTTCTCTTTCAATAATAAACACTATTTGTTTCAAGGAAAGGAATAAATCATGCTCAGAACAAATGTATAGCTACCACATTAAGTGGTTACGACACATAGACACCTGACTATGGCTGTGTGTGCTGTTACCTGCCTATAGAAAAGGAGATGCACTTCAGTGTAACTGGAGTTCTATCAGCACAGAAAGGACCTGACTCCCAAACACTCAGAAGCCTTTAAAAATTGAGAAAATATACTTTAGATTTAATGGACTGCTAGGCAACTAGAAAAAAATGGATTTTTATCCAGAGATTCAAAATGATAGTAAAAGTTACACACACCTATCTTCTAAAAATCTTTTTTACATTCTCTTTGCTCAAAACTGATAACTGTATCTTTTCCCTTCAGGATACTTCTGTTCTAAAATAGTAATCTAGTCTATTTTTTGGAAAATGCAATCCAGAACTCTACTTTGAAAGCATTGGGCAGAGACTTTCCTACTTATTTGCAATCTGCCATCTTTATAACACAGTACCACAAATTTTAAGAAGAATGCAATTCTAGGATGAAAAAGATGTTGAGAAAGCCCACCATAATCTCATTTCTAGAATTTTGGCAACTATACAAATGCACGCCAAGGTCTTAGGACATAACACAAAATGAAGACCTCTAATTATGCTTACCAACAAGATATGAGGAATAAGCGTTTAAAAAAGAAACCACTGTTTATTCTTGATAATTTCTAAGTATCATTAATCTAAAGTTACAACACATGTGACCCCTTCCTCCAGACTTAAAAAAAATCAAAATCAAAATGACTGGGTAACTCTTATTTCTCTCAGTCAGAAAAAGTGAATCTGACCTTGTAACTGAATAATATGCTAAGGCAATATAGCCTCAGAGAACACAAACACACACAACACATAAAAACCAAAACAAAATCTCTGATGAGGCAGAGGGAGGTCTGACGTAAAAGTAAACATTAAAAAAAAACAGGAGATATTAATATGGTGAGTAAAATAAATTCACAAAACATCTGATTTTTATATCTAACTTTGCTCCTTTATTGTCCTATTTGCTTCCTTATTGTTTGGGGGGTTGGACACCCCTGCCCCCCAAAAAAAGTAAATGAGGGGAATAGGTAATGAACTGTTTTTAATGCATATATGTACTGAGACCGTTTCTAAAGACCACCACAATATGCTGAGCCCCATGGAAAGGATGTTATCCACTCAGATTTGAGTTTTTATTTTAGATTACTCACAAATTACTAAAGCTTTAAAAAAGTACCAACCCAATCCTATAGCATAAAATTTATTTTGCTATATATCTACGTATCAATACTTACTGATATTTACTAGAAAAATAAGGATATTCAAAGCTCAAAGCAGCAAGCAGTGGCCATAATTCCTTGGGCAGGAGACTTGCCTTTACATATTAACACAAAAATCCAACTAATATTCAAACATCTTTAATCAAATATTACCCAAGCTAAAAGAGTTCTACTAGGTTCTCAAACTTCTCCATATGTTCATTTGTCAGGAGAGCATCTGTTTGAAACCCTAAAGCCATTCATTTCTATTTCTTAACAAAGTCTTGTGAAAGCATGTAAACCAAACCCATTGTGGATCATAATGGTTAAGTACACAAACAATTCATTTAACATTTTACAAATCATTAAAGTCATACATAAAAGCACCTACAAAATTAAAAAAGATTCACAGTGCACTAGAACCTTGGAATATGTAAAGTTGAAACATAAGAACATTTTAAAAAGTGAATTTAAAGAACCATTTCTCAAAGACAAAAAACATAAGCTAATATACTTCTAGCTCCTTAAAATGCATGCAGCACACAGAAGGAAATTATTGCATATTCAGCACACCCACTTATCACTTGATTTCTTCAAACCATGCTAAAATTTCTCAAAGGAGAAATCCAGTTCTGTGCTAAACCTGGCCCTTCTCAAAATCACCTGAACTCTGAGAAACTAATACATAGCTTCAAAGGAATAAGTACAGCAGACGTAAAACAGGTACATCCAACTTACACATTTTCTGCATAGTTAAGTTACATCACAAACTTACAACACATCTCTTAATTTTTTTAATCTCAAATTGTCAAGAGAGCCAAAAGCCTCAAGTTACCAAAATACCCTCCCAACAGTACCCTTATTTTGTTCCACAGTGCATTAAATGAAGCAGCACAACAGCAATAATATTTAACCAGTTCGACTACTATATCAAAAAAGAGAAAACTTGTTGGTTCTTGAGAAAGCTCAAATTAGGACATATTTTTGGTAACTAACTCTAATGTCTTTTGCTTTAGTACTAAAAGCTGAAAAATCCAACACTAGGCACCAGAACGACTGAGTACTCACTTAGAAAAGAAAACACACACACAGAAATCACTATGTGTTAAATGCTTACAGATGACAGTAAACAAGTGAAAATGATTTACCTGTCAGGCAAACTAAATTTTCACTTTTAACAAAACTGGAATGCTGGAACTAACTATAAGGAGACCCAAGCAAGGTAGGCGTATTTCTGGAAAGAACAGTAAGAGCTTCCCAACACAGTAATATAATGCATTTTGTAAAGTCACAGAAGATTCACAATTTTGTCACATTAAAAGATGCAGGACTGGGAATAACCTAATTCAAAAAGTACTGCTTTTGTTGTGAATTCTCCTGCTTAGCACCAAGAGGGTGACACTTATTAATAAATAGAATTTCTCCTTGAAAATCAAGCCATTTAAAAGCTAAAGCAAAGTAAAAATACCAAGTGAATTCCTTACACTAGCACTTATTTTGAAAGTCCCATTGGGTTAAATAGAACTCCTATTAAATAAGCCTATGTATACAGAATAAAGATTTCCCCAATAAAATTTACAATCAGAGATATATATTTTGTGGATACCACATGTAAAAAAAGATTTTTAAAACTCACATGACAGATGCACATACATGCATATGCTCACACACTCCTCAAATGTCCCACCTCACAAATACCTTCAATGAGGTCAGAAGCAGCCCAAACATTAAGATCTCCTTATTAAAGCCCTGATGATTGTCCTCAATTAGAGCTGAAATCCTTCTTAAGATGGGCACTGCCATCCATATCTGGATGTAAGAATCCTGAATGAAAAAAAACATTCCTTACTATAAGTTATGTATGTTGCTTCCGTGTTCTTCTGGTCCTCTGCAGTGTACCTGGTTAACTGCACATCTTTCCCTTCCTGCACCATCACCCAGAAGCTTCAGCATGCAAATAAAAGCTCATCAGTCTCTGGTACTACTGCAAATTGGAACCTTATGAGTATCAGTTTCCAGAGATCAACATTGAGATGCAATGTAATATCTTATAAAGTCAGTTTTACACACACACACACACACAACTGTAATACAGAATACATTTTCACAAGAACAAAATTACTGTATTATACAATACTAACAGGTCAGCGGCAGTAAGGTTACAAAGGCATGACTATAGCTGTTGCTGAGGACGGGACCTCTTGCTCTCTGTTCCCCTCTTTTCAGCTGTGTCTCAGGTTTTCTCACTGTAAAGCACAATTTCAAATTATATCATCCAATCCCCACCAGGCTTCGCCACTCTCCAGGCTGAGGACTTTGTCCTCCAATGAAGTGCTATGAGTTCATCTTGAACATGAACATTACATAGGCAGGTACTGGCACTAAAGAAAACCTCTCAACAAAACCTTTCAAAAAAAGCAGAGGATTACAGAACCTAACTGGTTAGAAGCAGAGAAATACACAATATGCCACTATAGCAGCTGATCTGCAATCTTCACTTCTGTGACATTTCAGCAATGTGGTCATTTGAAAAGTATGTATTTTAAGTTCCTTCTAAAATTTCAATGTAAGATAACTATTATTACAATTACTGTAATGGGTAGACAGAATATTCTCATTAATGTGGCTACTTGATGACGGTAACACTATTTTTTCTGACCAAAATACAAATGAAAAGCCACAATCACACAGAAAACAAAAAATGCCCTCCAAACAGCCAACTTAAATTCAAAAGCTAAACACTGAGAAGGTATGTCTATATAAGGTTATAACTGCATTTACAGTGCAAACTCAAGTTTCTTGCTACTTCAGAAGCATCACTGCCTCCCTGCATTGCTTTAAAAACACCTGAGAAAGGTGAGGCTCAAAGAGACACCCACTCAAATGCAACATGTCTCCGGACGCAGGACTTCCACAATAAATCTGCTGCTCTCAAAGGTCCAATATTTTCATTATAGCATTATGGTCAAACTTGAAACTCAAAAAGGCTCTGGATGAAAAAGGGAACTTGCAATGTCCATTACATGCCACAGACTGTCCCTCTGCATGTTCTAGCAACTGGTCTTCACTGGAGCAAGGTAAGTCATATACAGCATCTGTTTAAAATAAAATTAAAAAAAATCACCATGCTTCACTTTGGTTATAAAATTCTTCATGGTACTAACATTCTAAATCTAAATCTATGTAGAATGATCAAGGTACTTTACATTCGCCATTCTGGTACTCAACTGAATTTCTACACCATTGCTTATTTCCATACAAACATTTAAAATCTTAACCTCAGTCTTTATTTTAATATCCTTAACATTTCCTTGCTTTCAAAATGAATATACCTTTGTCTAATCCCTTATTTGTATTTTGTGCCCAAGTAATGGGAGCCTTTTACATAAATCAAAATGTAGGTATTATAAAAATTACAATGAGAAGATTTGTTAAGATTTCAATTCTAGAAAAATAGTTTACCAAACCTTCAAGTATCAAATTAGGTATATGAACCTAAAGAAAAACTCAAATTTTCAAAATCACAGTACAACAGAACTCCAACTTATATGAGGTTTGTTTTTTAAAGTAAAGCAAGGACCTGACCAGGAAAGTAGGTTTGGAACAGACACCCAGAGACTGAGGCAGAATAAAGTCTGAAATGAAGTTCCTCAGGACAAGAATCTTTTTATATTTCTTTCTCCAGATAAATTAATTTTTATATCCATATAACACCCAACTAAGCTGGCTATACTAAGTTATAGTATACCCACCTTTAATGATTCTAAACATTGGCTTCTTTTCAATAAAGATTTTGTGAAATGATGGATTTCTGAATTTGTGGTGATTAGATTTAGTGATCAGCCTACCATTCCCTCATCACCCACATGGCCAAAAAAATCAATCAAGACTTTGGCCCTCATAACTTAGCTATACGAAACTATTCCTTAACTCAGCTATTCAATAACCTTTCCCCCCAAAAAAAGGGCTAAAGCATGCCCGCAGCCTCTGCAGCGCCAGTTCGATCCCTGGCCACCAGCGAGGGTCCCACACACACACAAAAAAAAAATAGCTTGTATCTTGCTTAAGCCATAGAGTACTGTAAGAAAAGAATTATTATGATTGGGATGCTTTTCTCATTTCTTAGATTTTTCCATATGATAGTCTTAAATTGAGATGGTGATACATATATATCAACTGTAAGGGAATTCACATAATTTGAAATAGCACCTAAGAAAAAATACAGTCTATTGCACTCCTAAAAAACATCTATTAAATCATTACTAAAGCGCTTTCTACTTTCATTAGTATTACTATCCAAATCAAATTACATACTACTCTTCATATCTGAGGATGGAGAAGTTTCAAGTACGATTTTAATAAACACTATTAAAATAATAGTGTTTTCCCTGACTTAGTGTTTATTAAAACACTAAAATCTAACTGTAGTCTAATGATTTAGTGATATAACGAGGGGTGGCCCTTTCTCTTACTACCAGGCCACAGAAAGATTGAAGATGTTATTGCTGAATAATGACTTCCCTGGTTCACTGAATAAGAAAGTACTAAGATGGTAGGAAATATTTTAAAAATGGAAAAAGAAATTCAGATTCTCTCCCTCATCTATTTCAAAAAGACTTACCAGTAATCTTCAATATCTGGTGTAGGTGTACTAGAGTTAGAAAGTCAGGATAAAGGATAAAAGTTAATAGACTTTTCTTGATAATCCCCACCATTTCTAGTTATTTCACATATCATAAATGTGGGTGTACTATCAAATTTCTCAGGAAGAAAACTAAAACCAGTATAATTTTATCCATCCCTATTCTATCATTAGTACTTTCTAGTTTTTCTTTTTAAGTCTGAAACACTTTTTAGTTCTTTATTACGTATACAATATAAAAACACTAAGTCAGGGAAACATTTCCCTACATACACAGGAAAATGAGGTCTCCTTGCTTTTACTATACTCTCCCACTAAACCTTAAGTAATTATTTATTTACAACATTCCAGCACAACCACCAAGGCTTGATATTCACAAAATAGCACATTAAAGGAAAGGTAATTTCACCCAGATCATTTACGGAAATTCATTTTAGCCAGTTTCATAGGGCTTCACCACATATATGAACTAACTCTACAGAACATAATTTATTATAAATTTATTAATTTATTATATTGTTCATCACACTGTATTCCACAAAAATCAAGTTTAAATAAAACCAAATCTCACAAGGCAGAGATTTTAAAAAGAAAATGACTTGCCTGTTTCAAAATTATCCTGAAGCTTCCGTGGATGGAGTTTTTTTTCACATTTCTAAGAAAAATACAAACACACAATACACCATTTCTAGTTATTTCACATATCATAAATGTGGGTGTACTATCAAATTTCTCAGGAAGAAAACTAAAACCAGTATAATTTTATCCATCCCTATTCTATCATTAGTACTTTCTAGTTTTTCTTTTTAAGTCTAAAACACTTTTTAGTTCTTTATTACGTATACAATATAAAAAACCAGAGTTTCTCAACCCAGAGATAATTACAATTAACATTCCAGTTTGTTTTTCCCATCTATTTTTCTGGTATGTCTGAGGGTATTTTCATATAACTGTGTAACATTTCAGGGCAATTATTCAAAACATGCAACTATTCTATAATCTACTATTCTTTATTGAGCTATGACTGACATGCGACATTACATTAGTTACAAGTATACAACATAATTTCCCATTTTTATATACTGTGAAATAATCACAATAAGTCTAATAAATATGTTACCATACAGTTAAAAAAAGTTTTCTTGTGATGAGAGCTTTTAAGATTTATACTTTAACAACTTTCAATTACACTTACTAACTCTACTCACCATGAGGTACATTACATTTCCATGACTCATTTTTAACGGGAAGTTTGTACCTTTTGACCCCCTTCATACCTTTTGTCTATTTCCTGCAACCACTCCTGGCAACCACCACAAGCTGTTTTGCTTGCTTGTTTTATTTAATAGATTCCACATAGTTAGTCAAGAGTACCTGCATTTCTGATTTATTTCACTTAGTATAAAATCTCACATCTATCCATGCAGTCACAAACTGCAGGATTTCCTTTTTTGTGGCTGAATATTTGTGTGTGTGTGCACACGCACGCGTGTATGTTTCATCTTTATTCATCCATGAATGCATTCTTAGGTTGTTTCCATGTCTTGGTTATTGCAAATAATTCAAGAAACATGGAGATACAAGAATCTTTTCAAGGCAGTGTTTTTAATTCCCTCAGAAAAGTACTAGAAGCAGGATTTCTTAATCATATGGTAGTTTTAATTTAAGAACTCTCCATACATTTCTCTTCACAGAAGTTGCATCAATTTGCAGTCCCACCAGCAATGCACAGAGGTTTCCCATTTTCCATGTTTTTGCAACACTTGTTATCTCGTGTTTTTGATAATAGTCACTGTAACAGAGTTGGGGTGATAGCTCATTGATTTTTAATACTCTGCCTTTTAAATATATTATAAATCTATTTCTGCTTTGTATATAAAGATCTATAGTACCATTTTTAATAACTACATGGTAATCTATTGCAAAGATTTACAATATTGCATTTAATATTATCTTCTTCGATATTTAGATTGTTACCGTTTTCATTATTAAAAAGATTACTGGTGTGACTATTTTTTTTTAAATTTATTTATTTATAAAAGCAGTGGGTACAGTTAGAAGCGTGGGAGGGTGAGAGAATTCACCAGAGACAGAGTGGAGAGCAGAACCAGAGACGGAGTGGAGAGCAGAACAGTGGGCGGCAGGAGAGATCTGTGCGCCATGTGGGACCCTCTTCCGGCAGCCCCAGCGCTGCAGAGGCTGCGGGCAGCTTCGCAACCCAACGTTCAACCACCGCTGCACCACCGGGGAGGCCCTGGTGAGACTATTCTTTAAACTTCTCTTCAGGGAAACAAGGCAAAAACTATTTCTATTAAAATAGCCAAACTCAGGACTCCCTGGTGGCGCAAGGGGTTAAGATTCAACCTATGAAGCTATCTGCAGCCACTGAAACACAAGTTTGATCCGCCAAGGAGCTACCCACATGGTGTGGCAGACCTCTCCTGACTTGCCCGCTGCTCCCCACAGCAGTGTATTTCAGTCGATCTGCCCGTTCTGCTCCCCACTCTGTCTCTGGTGAATCCCCTCATCCTGCACACCTCTGGCCTGTACGCCAGTTCTTGTATGCATAAATAAATCTTAAAAAAAAAAAAAAAAAGATAAGCAAACGCCTTTCCAGAAAGCTGCACCAGTTAGTAATTTTTATGTGTTGCCAATATTCAACAACACACATGTTGCTATCACATTCATCTTTGCCAGTCTGACACAAAAATTCGTATGTTATTTTAATTTATTCTTTTTTTAAAAAAAGATTTATTTATTTTATTTATACAAGTACTGGGTACAGTCAGAAGCATGGGAGGGTGAGAGAATTCACCAGAGTCAGAGCGGAGAGCAGAGCAGGCAGACTAACGAAGTACACTGTAGAGGGGAGCAGCAGGCGGCAGGAGAGGTCTGTGCACCATTGTGGGACCCTCGTCCTGCAGCCGGGGATCGAACCAGCGCTGCAGAGGCTGCAGGCTGCTTTGCAACCCAGCCCTCAACCACTCGCTGTGCCACCGGGGAGGCCCTTAATTTACATTCTTTCGTTAACACACGTGTTTACTTCTCTTACACACAGTTTCTTGTACTTGAGTCATTTTATGAAGCACCCGTAAAAAACCCACAAAGATTTGTATTGGTATTGGGTTAAATTTATATATTGAGAAGAAATGATTTTTGTCATTTTGTTACGGACAGATGTTGAGTTAGATTAAAAGCCATTTGATCATCTAGTGAGACTGTCTTCTTTGTTGTTAATCACTATTTCTGCCAGAGTAGAAGTACAGTAATAGTGAGGAGCGTAAAGAGTAAACTGATCTTTAACATGTGTTTGCTAGTAGAATTAATGCACCCCCAAATGAAGTAAATAGCATCAGGGAATTCAGGTAAAATGTTTCTGCTAAAAACTTGAAATTACTATTATCACCCACTGTTAAAGAAAAAAAAATTGGTGAAGCTACCATAAGAAAATTCTACACACAAGTATCAATGCTTAACAGAAAAGACAAGCAACAGAGATCATTAGTTATAAATTAACTTCTGGAACACAAAGAGAACGGAAATAAATGCCTTGAAATGCTTATAATTATTTGTCTCTAGATTTATTCTAATGACTAATGGCATTGGCTGTATTTAATTTTCTAAATTCTAACACCTTAACAGGGAAAAACCACATTGCAATATTTTTACAAACTTTTAACTTCATTAAAATAATACCGACTCTAGGAAAATATAGACAGTACAGCGGCCAAGCTACTGCTGTAGAAAACAGGGCTGACTACACATTGTTTTCATACTATTAAAATAAAACAACTCCACAAAAAAAGCTAAGATAAAAATATGCAATTGAACCAATGTTACAAACCTGTAATTAACAGTACCCAAGATTTTTAGTGTGAATAGCATATAATTTTGCTCCATAAAAATATTAACATATCAATTAAAGTAAGAACAAAGCAAATTAACATCAACGTGGTCTAACAAAGTTCTTGCCTCACTTTTACAAAATGGAAACTACCAGGGGCCTCCCTGGTGGTGCACAGGTTAGAGTCTCAGCACTATCAAGCTATCACCAGCCACTGCAGCATGAGTTTGATCCTGAGTCAGGGAGCTGGCCTACATGGCCCAGCAAACCCCTCCTGTCTCGCCCGCTGCTCCCCTCAGCAGTGTATATCAGTAGATCCTCCTGTTCTGAATCCCACTCAGTCCTTTGGTGAATCCTCTCTCACACACACCACCCCACCACCACCTCTGGCCCACACCCCAGTTCATGTGTGCATAATTAAATAAACATAAATCTTTAAAAAAAAAAAAAAGAAAGAAAAGAAAAGAAACTACCTTCTTAGTATAGGGGCTCTAAAACTCTTACCATCAAGGGATTCTGCTGCTTGGCTTGCTGGCTATAGATCCCGTTTGTTCGTTTCTTTTGATTAGGCGAATCTTGATACTGCTTTCTGCCATTTCCCCTCACACTTTGATTCTATTTTTCCATTAAGAAAAAATAAAATGTAAATCTACAGTGTAAATATGGTTGAATCAGTTTTCAATCAGTGTCTTATAGATAATAGTGCTTCCAAAGCAAGATTCCTTTAGAAATACATAAAAATATGTTCATTAATTCACACTATATCTACCTATATAAAAGTTTAAGGAGTTGTTAAAATAGCTTGAAAACATAAGCTAACAAGTAAAGGATGATAGGGAAACACGGCTTTCAGAAACTCGACTTGCCATACATTCTTAATTCAATTTCAATTCTACTCTTTCTGGTACCTATTTTTTATTGTGATACATAGCTGTTTACCATTTTAACTACTTTTTTTTAATCCCAAGAACACATTTATTAACACATTTATTAACCATCAGAAGTGTGAGGGCTCAGGAAAATTGCATCTGCTGTTACAAAGGTCATTCAGACAGTGACAGACACATAGGGTGCCAAGAGGAAAGCTACTTCAAGCAGTGCTGGGCAGGCAGTATGTGTCTCCTTACAGGGACATTTATTCATGCCATGAAGGAAATGGCCTTACAAGTGAATAGTGACATTCCATGTTCCCATCTAAGACAGCATGGTAAAATTTATATACAGGCTGACGTTTCATCTGCTTTATTTTAGGAGCACGGTTGGAAGCTCTCAAAACTTTCCTTCTTTTATTAGTGCTCCTCATTTTATAAACGATGAAATCCATCATCCCAACACAACCATTCTTACCCAAATCTCATGGTAAACTTGGGCAGAGCTGGGGCCCAAACATTTTTTAATGCAGCTATGAAGCATCTTGGGAACTGAACCAATGACTCCACTTTAACCACTTTTTAACTGTACAATTCAGGGGGAATACGCATGGTCACAATGTTATGCAACCATGACCCAACTCCAGAACTTTGTCATCCCAAACAGAAACTTTGTACCCATTAATAGGAAGTCCCTCTTTCCCCATCACTCAGCTCCTGTTAACCTTAAGTTTTTTTTCTGTCTTTATGAATTTCTCTATTTTAGGTACCTCATGATAAGTGGAATCATACAACATATGTCCTTTTACTTAGCATAAAGATTTTAACGTTCATAAATGTTGTCGCATGTGTCAAAATTTCACTACTATTTAAGAGCGAGTAATATTCCATTCTCATACCACATTTTGTTTATCCATTAATCTGCTGATAGCATGTAGGTTGTTATTTCTACCTTTTGGCTAATGTGGATAATGCTGCTATGAAAGTTACCCTATAAGTTATTTGTCCTGTCTTCAATTTTTCTGGGTTGCTAGGTAATAAGGTAATTCTACATTCAACTTTTGAGGAACAACCAAACTATTTTCCACAACAGCTATATCATTTTACATTGCCACCAGCATCACACAAGGGTTCCAATTTTTCCACATCCTTGTCAAAACCTTTCAGTATCCTTTTATTTTTTTAATTACAGCCATCAAAGGGTATAAAATGGTATCTCGTGCTTTTTGAATGTATTTCTCTAATAGCCAATGGTGTTGAGCATCTTTATGTCTTACTGGCCATTTTGTATGCCTTCTTTGGAGAAATGTCAAGTAATTTAACCAATAAATTGCTTTTTCCTTTTTCCCCATCACTATGTTTATATCCCCCTTGACCTTTTATTCCTTCCCCTTGCCTCTAAACCTCAGAAATCTCACTTCATTTATTAATTACCACTAGTTTTTATAAGTATTTTACATTCGCAAACCATCCACTACATAAATGTCCAATATTTGTCCTTCTGATTTGCTTTATTCCACATAATTCCCTCAAACTCCTTTGATTTTGTTGCAAATGGCATATTTCATGTTATGCTATGGCTGGAAAGTACTTCACTGTTCAGATATACTACTGTATTCTTGATATAATCTTCTATCAGTGGGCATTTGTTTTTATATCCTAAGCTATTATAAATAATATTACAACAAAAACTATAAAGCATGTGATTTTTCAAGTTGATGGTTTTTATATTCTTTGCATAGTTGTCCTAGAGTGAAACTGTTGGGTCATACAGTGTTTCTACTTTTAGTTTTTTAAGGTAATTCCAAATCATGTTTTTCTAACTCTTGCACCAGTTTACCATCAACTGTGTTAACAAGGTTCCACTGTATCTACACCCACTCCAGTACTCATTGTTATAAGTCTTTTTAATATGAGCCATTCTCATGTGTGTGAGATGTCATCTCATTGTGGATATAACCTGCATCTCTCATATTGGAGGGAAGGATGAACATTTTTCCAAGTATCTAATGGACTTCTGGATATTCTCTTTGGTGAACTGTCTCTCCAGATCTGCTACCAATTTATTATTTTTTTTTTCCTACTGTTGAATTATATGAGCTTGTACTATATCTTGCTGATTATGTAATATGTACGTATTTTCTCCCATTCAGTAAAATATCTTTTTAATATACTTATATTTTCTTTCACTTTGTGAAAACTTTTTAATCTGAGGTAGTCCCAATTGCTTTTTGCTTTTATTTCCCTTGCCTTTAAAGGTCAGGTCCCCAAAGACATCGCTGTTATCTGCCATAAAACACATCACCAATGCTTTTTTCTATGTATCTCATTACAGTAGGTCTGAATATCGACATTTTTGATCCATTTAAATTTATTTTTCTGTAGGTGGTTAGACAGTGAGCCAACTTTGTTTACACCTGACCTTTCCACTTTCCCAACACCATTCACTAAAGAGATCCTCCTTTCCCCATTATGCGGTCATGCTTATTGTATTGTAAATAAATATGTATGTGGATTTATTTCTGGGCTATTTCTTTTTGTGCCAACACCATATTTTTTTTAGTACTATCACTTCATAATATAGCTTACAATCAGGTGCTGTGATACCCCCTTTCCTTTTTTCTCAGGACCATTTATTAAGTGGATTTTTTTGTTGTAGAAATGGTTTAAATATTCTAAGTACTAACCCATAATCAGATATGTGATTTGCAAGTATTTTCTCCCATTTTGTGGGTTGTCTTTTCACTCTTTTGATTCGTGTCCTCTGACACACAAAAGTTATAATTTTGATTAGCAAATTTTTTTAATAAAGAAAAAGAAGAGTGGTAACCAAAGAGATGATTAAAGTAATAAATACATGTAAAGTAATAAAAACCAAGGATTAGCAAGGATGTGAAACAACTTGGACTCATATTTGCGAGATATAAATTACTTGAGAAAATACTCAAGCATTTTGTATATACTCAAGAACATAGGCACAGCTGACCCAACATGTCTGTTGTTAATTATATATACTCCAAAGAACTATGTATGGACATCAAAAGGCATGTTCAGAAATATTCATAGCAGTATTGTTTGTAAGAATCCATTAAGTGTGGAACATAAATAGTGGTATAAACACACACTAGAATACCACACAGTAATGCAACCTTTCACTGGTAGTATATATCCCAAAATTACTCATTACACCGGATTACACCATGCAATAAAAGTTATAGTCTCAATCCTGCTCAAATTATAAGTCATGAATACAGGAGGTCAAGAATTCAGAGCACTATATGCTAATCTGCAATTCCTCAATTTAGATGCAGTTCAAAGTCAAATGATCTGAAATTCTGAAAAATTTTAAATGTGTATCACTCACCTTTGCTTTTAAAAGGTCGGACATTTCAGAATGATTATTATATGTCTTTTGCTGCAATGGCTGCCTGTGCTTTACCCACTGGTCACCAGGAGAACCTTCAGGAAATAATTGTTGACTGTGGTGGAATTTGGTTCGACTACACCGAAATTTAAAAAATAAAAATCAGATCAGAATATTTTCACTTACATTTCTTCTAACACCTTACTTATCTTATAGACTAGAAATTTTATTTTCTTATTTATTTTCTCTCTAAGTTCTACCAGGGAAGGGAATCTAGTTTGCTTTGTCTACTGCTATATCCCTAGAAGTTTCTTTGTTCACAACTTCTTGAATGAATCCGTAATGTTATTTTTAATCCAAAACTTTTCTAAATTATCCTCACTATCTTTTCCATATAAGTGATTACACTTTTAAAAATTTGAAAAAAGAATTCTTTCTAAAATTAATGAAAAGAAATGTAAGCAGGTTTTCCTTCTTAATAAATTGAAAACTTCATTTCTTAATAGGATATTCTGAATTTAGTACTGTTTCTACACAGGTAGTTATGAAATCCATTCTTGCTGGAGGAACTGAAAAATTTAAGCTATATTCTAAAGGAAAAGATAAAGGGGCCAAAGAAAACAGATGAGCAAATTATATAAACATCAAGTCTCAAATTCTTATTGCAAATAATTTGTACAAGATAACATGAAAATGCAGTTTACAATGAAGCACTATTTTCCATTCTATAGTACCGTTTACATGTATAATACAGTCCAGAGTGAGCTCAAGAACTGTATTATATGTAAGATGATTTATGAGTATCTCAGTTCTTCCCCACTGGCATTTTCAAATTATAATATAACTGCAGTCTCTACACCCTTTTTCTAGGTAAAATTCAGGTATTTCCACCAATATATCATCACATGTAATGTAATAAAAATATAGAGTACACTCCCCAAGAAACCCGAAATTTAGTATTGTTTTATTATCTCCTAATGCCACTTTCCAGAACTACAAACCCTAGGACTAAGCATCTTGAGAACCATACCACACACTGTGGTGGATAAATCCTATCAAACATTCATACAATGCTTCCCCCAACACTGTCACTATTTCCTGACTTTTTAGTTAACGTCTATTCACTTACAATCCTCACTATATTCCTATCTACTTTTTCTATACCTGTTAGTATATAATTTTTTGGTCATAATCACAGATTGTGAAACATAGTAACTACTCTGAGGGCATTTCGCCTAAGCTCTTTATCCTCATAAAACCCCACTAAAATAGAATACTTTCTATGTATTTTAAAAATATTGATTGGTTTACTTCTATTGTTTAATTTTCAAAGCGCCAAGAATAAGTTAACAGTACATATAGTGAAGATATTAAAAATAACTTTCTGAAGCTAACAGAGGTTAAGTTCTATCTAGTAAACTGATTACAAACATATGTTTATTTAACAAAATTATTTACTAAGCCTACTAATTGTGATTTGAATACAATTAATTGCCAAATAAGAGTTCATGTAAGTCACTCTTTAGAATACACAATCTATGCCAAGGGGGGTGGGGGGAAAAGCAAGCCCAAGTTTTCATGCACAGCTCTCTTTCTGAACAAATTACACATCAGCATCACATTTCCCCTTCACAAAAAAATAATTTTCAATATTCCCACTATTCAGCTATCTTCAGAAACTAAATTATCTCTAATAGGATATGAGAATAGAGAAGTAACTGTATAATGGCACACGATTTCTTTTCCAGATGTTCTATCTACTCCAGCCAAAAAGTAGGCATCCTCTTTTATATACTATTACACAATATGCCTGAAGCACTTTTCCAACCCCACTTAATCTTTGCAGCTCATCAAAAACCCTTTAAAATCTGTATTATCTACAAGACCATTAACAAAACAGTACCATCAACTTTAGAAGCAAAATTCCACTTCATTAAAAACTAACAAAAAGTTAGACTCCTATGAATACAGGGTTTCTTTACCTTAATTTTTCCACAATTGGTTTAGCAGGTGTGCTACCAGCTGAGGAAAATCCATTATCACTGTCTGAGGAATCGCCAAATCTTCGGGAAAGCCAATCCCTTAAAGGTCTACAGAAGAGTAAAAAATCATAAAACTGGGCAACATTAAAAAGGTGACTATTAGAAGCATGAAGGTTAGTTCTATATTTCAAGATATATCAACATACCTGATAAAAGGAATGGCCATAAAAAATTTGTTAGGTGCCAAACCAAGTTTGGATTTTGGGGTCATATCATTTCTATGACAAGGCAACTTCTCAATAGAGAACCATTCAATGTTCTAAAAGAAGGAAACAATCCAGTTAGCTATTATCGATAAATTTCTAAAAGCAGTTTTATACATTATTCAACTGAGATACTTATCCAGCACAACCTAAACATAATTCCAATTTGTTACATACCCGAATTTCTCTTCTAGTTTTTGGGTTAAACTTTGTGTCTTTTGGAATTCCTGGAATGATGTATAAACGAGCAAGCTGGTCATTGATTCGAAGTTCAATGTAATCATCCTTACAAATATAATCTTTGATATCAAAACCAGTTTCTTCAAAGACCTGGAAGTAACAAATTTTGATGGTGGTTTTCAGTGATTGCTGTTAGACCTTCGGTTATTAAAAATGGTCTAGTTCAATGGTGAAAATTCAAAAATAACCAGGCAATTCAAGGCATGAAAACACTATGTAGGAAGTCCAAATACTCCAGGGCCTAGTTCTAGAGCTCTTCCTCTACTGAAACCTTATCACTACCGTCAAAACTCTTTATATATCTGAGCCTAATTTTCTTCACCTAACTGAAAATGTATTATAATGATAATTATAGTATATATTTACTTGGTCTTCATTCCCCTTCCTGACAGAGTTCTTGAAATTTCCTATGTGATTAAAGCCTCAAAGATATCTTTTGCTATGTTAATAAAGTGATTCTGGGGGACTCCCAAATGGTTGGAAATTCCAAGTTCCTTTATACATGCCTCTGGGGCAGGGAGATGGGCTGGAGATAAAGCTCTACAACTAAAGACTAATGATTCAATAAGCCACATGCTTGCTGGGGCCTCCATAAAAACCCAAAAGGATGGGGTTCAGGAAGTTTCCAATCTGGAAGCATCATACCTTTCCCCTATGTGTGTAAAAATCTCTTCCATCTGGCTGCTCCTGAGGTATTCCTTTTATAATATTATGTCCTTAAATAATAATCTAGTAAGTAAAATGCTTCTAGACTCCTGTCAGTTGCTCCAGCAAATTAATAAAACTTAAGCAGGGAGTGGTTGGAACCTCCAATCTATAGCCAGTCTGTCAGAAGCACAAGTGATAGATAAGATAGAGACAACCTAGAGGACTTGCAATTGGTATCTGAAGTGGACTCTGGAATGGAATCTGATGCTAAATCTGGATGGTGTCAGAATTGAGTTGAACTGTGAAACGCCCAGCTAGTATTTGAAAACTGCTTGTTGGTATGGGGAAACCCTCCTTTACACATAACGTATCTGAGTTAGAATTACTTCAGAGGCTCCTAATCTGTGGGAAGTATATCTAGAAACCACGTGTAGGTAGATTTTACCCACAAGATCCATAAATATATATACAAGCTAGAGACTAATAAAGGTATTACACAAAAAAAAGCTATTCTGCAAAAGTGAAAAATGAATTGTGGTTAACAATTAAGTGTCCAGATTCCAGTTACAGCCCCAGATGGGCAGGGGAGGAGGAGAGTGATTATAGGTGCAGAAGAACTGAAAACTGAAATGGATTAATGGTTCTAAAGCTGCCTTCAGCAGTGGCTCAAGGACTGGAGGAAGGAGGAAATGAAAGCATATAAATCACAGAATGTTACCTTCACCCTTCACCCCTGCCCAACCAAAGAAACCATGCTTAATCTGATTAACATTGTGTTTTACCTAACAACTGGTCTCTTCTAGCCTTTAAATTTTCCCAGTAACATTTGTATTAATCTTTGACAAAGTCCTCCCCTACTTCACCCCCCAAATGAAAAAAAAATGTGGATTCTCAGTGATGAGAAACCACTGTAGATTTTTTTTTAAAAAGATTTATTTATTTATGCATACAAGAACTGGAGCACAGGCCAGAGGTGCGGGCGGTGAAAGGATTCACCAGAGACAGAGTGGGAAACAGAACAGGTAGATTGACTGAAATTCACTGCTGAGGGGAGCCTCAGACGAGACAGGAGAGGTCTGCTGTACCATGTGGGTAAGCTCCCTGGCCTGCCAAGGATCAAACTGGCACTGTAGAGGCTGCGGATAGCTTCACAGTGCTGTGCTTAACTCCTTGTGCCCCCACTGGAGGGCCCCACTGTAGATATTTTATAATGGACTTCTTCCCTTCCTCTAGCTTCAGCATTACCTAGCCAATTAGTGGGACAAAAGACACTAAAACACTGCACAGCCCTGAATCTCTCGCAACATACAGGTAAGATGAAGCTACTTCTACCCATTGCTTTATTGTCATTCTCTGTGAGCTCTAATACATTTTTCTACCATCCTCATAATAATGGGGCATCTCAGGCATGTATACAGTGTGTGAGCCCCACACCTAACTCATTTTTGTCACCATTTCCTTATACTAGTAACTATTCTAAGCCATTTGTTTCCATTTAAAAATGAGGTAAATATACACATGTGAAAATTGCTATATGGCATATAGAAAAGGGGAGGCATCACTTGTTCTGAAAATTTCAGGCTGGGTACAGAAAGACATATGTGATAATAAAAAGAAAGTATCCTTATTCTATGTTTCTTCATATATGGTGTTATAGGTACACATATAAACAGTCTACTGTAGAGATTGTCACTGACATTCAAATGTATAAAATCCAGGATATTTCTGAAGGCTCCGTGGTGAAAGTTACATGTCTGCCCACTCCCCCAAAACTTAACATTTACATATATAAGACAATGCAATGAAAGATAGGTAGGTAGACCAATCATGTAGGTTCTTATAACTGAGGTATACACTATCTGAAAATGAATCCAAGTTCAGAAGCCCTGGCCTTCCTTTTCTTTGAAACTAGGTCCACTCTATCTTAAGACAGAGTTTGAAACCATTTTTGACTAACACTTGAAAGCTGAAGCATTCAGATGGGGAGGGAGTGAGGGGGTGAAAGCAAAGAGGAAGCACAAAGGACTATATGTGGAAGACCATATGTGATTTGGTGTTGGATGCACTACAATGGGGATACCTGGAGTGGGGAAGAGAAGGGGGTCCTGTATTTCCAAAATACCATTAATAATGTAAGCCAGGGCCTCCTTTGGTGGCGCAAGGGGTTAAGCACCACACTATGAAGCAATCTGCAGCCTCTGCAGCACGAGTTCGATCCCCAGCCATCCAGGGAGCAACCCACATGTCACAGCAGACCACTCCTGTCTTGCCCGCTGCTCCCCTCAGCAGTGTGCTTCAGTCAATCTGCCTGTTCTATACCCAACTCTGTTTCTGGTGAAACCTCTCAACATCCCCCCCGCCCCCACATCTCTGGCCTGTACCCCAGAGCTCTTGTATGCATAAATTTAAAAAAAAAAGTAAGCCAATGTTACTTTAATAAAAAACTTAAAAATAAATGTTTTTTATTATAAATCAATCTTTATTGATTAGCTATTAGATATATAACAATTAAGATTGGCTTACCTAAAAGTTTACCCACCAATGATAAACAAATTGTTTCTCTTCACCAAAAAGACTCCATTAAGACATAAACCAGAAGGTATTCACATTAGAATTAAATTTAGAATATATTAAAAAATCCTATGTATCAAATAAGCCAAGCAACCTGACAGTAAAAAAAAAAAAAAAAAAAGTGTAACATTTAAGTTGGTACTTAATAAAAGAGGATATTCAGATTGCTAATATGAATGTGACAATGTACTCAATATCAAAACATTTCAGGAAAAAGCATATTACATTTCCATCAGGATAGCTAAATTTCTTAAAATTGATAATTCTATATGTAGACCAGGACAACTAGAAAGAACGCCCATATATAGGTGGTGGGAATGTAAACTGGTACAACCAGTTTACAGTGCAGTAGGTATGTACCTTCTGTGTCACTCAACAAATCCACTCAGAGAAAACGGGCTTATTTACCTCAAAGGGCATTTACAAGAATAGTGACAGCAGTTTTATTCATAATACCCAAATAGTGGACATAATGCAACACAGAGAGAGAACGGATAAAGAACTCTGATATAAATGTACACTGGAATACTATTACTAATACACTATAATATAAATGAATCTCATGGACATTACAAATAAGCCAAAGACACAAAATACTAACAGTGCCTACTGCAAAATCCCATTCATAGAAGTTTCAAGAAAAGGTAAAAACATTGTTTACAGAAGTCAAAATAATGGTTCCCTCTAGAAAGTGGGGGTGAAAATGGGTATTTATTGCAAAAGGCTAGGGAAAAAATCTTAGGTGCTGGAAATGTTCTGTATCTTGATCTAGGTGGTAGTTTCAGAAGTATACACATATGTAAAACTGAATAAATGCTAAGAGGAATGTACCTTATGTCTCTTCTTCAACCAAAAAAGCTGAAAATGTGTATGATTCTTAGTTCTATTTTTGTATTCGCTCTAGCATCTTTCTTTGAATAGTACCTTAAAACAAAAAATAAGATAAACACCTAATCATGTAAATCCATATATTAGAAACACTATGCTAAAAAGTAAATTGTTTATGATCTATGTTCCATGTGAGCAGAGCTTGTACTTGTGTTACAAATAAGATCTAAGTGAATTCATTCATGCTTAATAAGGAAGAATTGTCTCAGATTAAAGGAGACTGAAAAGATACAATAATTAAATGTAAATACAATTCAGGAGGCTGGACAGGATCCTGGATGGGGGAGGGGCAGAAACTGCTGTTAAAAGGACCAAAATGTGGTAATTAGTAAATCTGAATATAAACTGTCCATTAGATAACACCATCCCTCAATGTTAACTTCCCTATTTTTGACAACTACACCGTGATATATAAGAGAATTTTCCTGTTCCTAAAAGTTACATGTAGGAGTGGTTCAGAGTAAAGGGACATTGTGTCCCTAATTTATTCCAAAATTATTCAGCTTTAATAGTAAGCTCCACCCCCCACCTCACCCCCATGGCACTGCTTTTGTTATACTGCAGTACCACCAAGTGGCAGACAGAAACATTGCAACTCTGGGGCTGCTAGTTTACACTTTCATCACTGAAAATGGCAATTACTGGGCCTTCCTGGTGGCCAAGAGATTAAGTCTCAGCACTACCACCTTCAAGACCTGAGTTGTATCCTCAGACAGGGAGCTAACCTACATGGCACAGCAGATCTCTCGTTTCACCTGCTGCTCCGCTCAAGTGTATCCACCTATTCTGCTCCCCACTCTATCCCTGGTGAATCCCCTCATTCCCCACAACTCTGGCTTACACTCCAGTTCTTCTATGCAAAGGGAAATAAATAAAATCTTTAAAAATGGCAACTACTATGAACTGAATTGTCTCTCTCCAAAAGCCATACACTGAATGTGTAGCCCCCAATACAACTATATTTTAAGACAGGGCCTGTGAGACAAAAGTTAAATGAGATCACAGGGGGCAAGGGGTGTTCTAATCAAAATAGGACTGGTACCCCTATAAGAGGAAGAGGAAAAGCACATAGGGAGAAAAGAGGGTAGCCTTCTGCAAGTCAGGGTAAGTCCTCTCCAGGGATTGATCTTGGCCTCTCAGCCTTGAGAACTGTGAGAAATTTCTGTTAAGTCATCAATCTGTGGACTTTTGTTATGGCATTCTGAGTGAACCAATATAGCAACTCTCCATCCTAACCCCCAAATTGTTGTCTTTAAGACAAAGGTAAGTGAGTTAGTCATTTAAAACTGAGAAATAAGTCAAAATATTTGTCTTCAAAAACCCTACTCCAAAAATTTATAGCCACTGAAGTCTTTATTGACAAGGTCCTTGAACAGTTAGAAGAGGATGCTATTTGAAACAGATGTTAGAAGTCAGAATTAATTCTTATAAAGATAAAATGTTTTCCCTAAAATTAGAGGAATATCGTTCCTTAAAATTAAGGGATTATAGTTCCCTCGGAGCAAGACAAAAACTCAAAACAGAAATAATAATTTCCTGCTGATCCAAATCAGAACAGCAACTGTCATTAGAAAATAAATAAAATCACAGATTACTTCTGCTTTCATCTGTGTATGTGTCTGCACATGTGTGTTTAGAAATACCCATTTATAAATACTATTCACATGCCTATATTGTAGTAGTCATAAACTACTATGTGCACTCCAGCGCCTGACTCCCAGGTTTGCTTGTTGTTTACTATGTAACCTTGGACAGAGTGTTATATGGCACAAAGGCAACTTGGACACCAGGGCTAACAAGAAGGTTTAATGCACCATTTGCTTCCCAAGGCGGAGCCCCATCTATAGAAAGTCAGGGGTTTATATACACTGTCAGTTTCTGCAAGGTTTCAGGTGGGTTTTCACTGGCAGCTGTACATGGTCAGATATGACGTGGCTACATACAAAGAGGTAAGATGCATAGCTGCATACCAAGCAGTGAGTAAAGGGTCAGTAGTCATGGGAACCCCCCACCCAGGTCCATTCTGCCTCAAGGAGGTATATAATCTAATATGAAGGAAGACTCATATCAGGAAATACATTGCATACCAGGAACTGAACAAAAGGTTGTTACTAAGATCCTCAGGCTGCTTATCTCAGGTCACCATGCTTCAATAGTATAAACTGCTTTGTTTCAGTTCCTCATCTATTAATGGTGATAACCTCCAAAATGATTATATCCCACCGTACAAGACTGTCTTCAGATCCTTTGATTCACGTTCTATTCTCTCACTCCCCATGTCCTAAGAAATCCATCCCATTTACTTTCTTACAAATTATGGTAAACTACTGAAATTAGTACCACACAACACACACACCTTTTATTTTAGTATCCCCGAACAGATAACAAGTAAGTGAAAATTATACATGCTTGGCTCACAGGTTGGAGTTTTCCAAATTCCCTTTTTCCTTTGGCCCCTTTCTGCATTATTCTGACTCTTTACAATGAGGAGTATTAAACTCATCAAAGGTGGGTTCCAGTGGTAGATGCAAGCAAATCCCCTGGGTCTGGTTTACTTCTTTAGTTCACAAGTTAGGTATTTGATTTCCTTCAATTTCCCCCAAGAAGACCCAACTGCAGAGACAGTCAGTCTTACCCAATGTAGCCTAAATTTCTACTATTCCAGATAACACAATGTCTTTCCCGGACCTGGACAACTATCTCACTGTTACAGGACTAGTCTAACTAGTAGGTTAATACCTCTAATTTAAGATGCAATGGTTCCTATTTTGTTCTTTCTTAGGCGCAAGAAGGTTACAAAGTTTGAGGACATAAAAGGGAAGACCTTAAAATGCTCTGTTTCATCCCTGACATCTACTGAAAGGAAAAGATCTCAGAGGAAATGGCAATTCCTCACCTGTTCCCTAAAAAGCTTTCAATTTTAAGTAGTGTGCATAAAACTTCCTTCACATGTAAATAATGGTTTTGTCTATAAGCTATTGCAAATACTTGTTAGATAAGCTGCTCCATGCTGAAATTAAAAACCAGCATTTTAAATCTTTTTAAATCCTCAACCAAAGAAAATAACCACTAGTGGTTTGTAAGAATTTTAATTATTAGCCCTCACTAATAGATTACACCCAAACTTAAGCCAACCAGTAAACAATGCTGCCTAAGAACAGTAAGGCACCAACTCAAATTAAATATGCCACAAAGTCCAAATAATCATCTCAAAAATATCTCTGAAGTCACTACCACCTTAGATTTGAAAGATATTACTTGCAATTATAAAATAATCAAACATAATACTTTTAGTTATTGAGCCCACGAGTGACAATTTATATATCTTACAGAGATTAAGTGACCAGTGTGACACATAATAGTGAATGACACATAGCAGAAACACATGGGAACAAAAATCAACATTTTAGCTAGTTCACTTTCCACTTATTCCTCTAGCTCATCTTCCCAATGTCAAGGAAAAAGATAATGAATTGATAAGAGAATACAATCTGTAATCTATTAGAAGATGCTATATAATTAATGTTAAGTGAAAAAGAGAAATGCTATTAAAATTCAGACACTACTGTGGGCTAGAACTGACAGATTTTAAAATAAACAGAATTTTGAAAAATGATTTTTAGAAAGTATCCATTCGAACCCTCAGTTTGAAATAGGGTGTGTGGAACAGTGGAGGCAGGAACAAATCAGACCAGTCGCCAACCCTCAGCAGGTCCCTGGACTGATAAGATATAATGGACACCAGAGAGACTGTATTTTTTCTGTAATCACTGTCTATGCCCCCTTTGTTCTGATTTGCACATCTTTCCACCCATGCATTGCGTCCATGAGCTTATTTAAAGCTTATGGTCAAGTTTACAAGCATCCATGATATCACCATGTAACCTCTGGAATTATGCACGCTCAGACATGTACACGCCACAGAGAACAGAGATGGCCTCAAAGAAGGACCTAAGATCTTTGAAGACTGAGTAAAATTGGTGTGGACTCCCCTCAGAGTCAACCTAGAGTCCTGTCCTTGGACTGCCTCCTTTATACTCTCTTAAGCTTAAGTGCAGCCTGCTGCTCTCTGGTACTTTCTCTTAGGGGGTCTGGTACTTTCTCTTATTGGGTCAGGGGCCTGAAACAATTTTATAAATAGGAAACTCATATCCTATTTACAGAGCTAGTTAATGATGACCTTCAGAGAAAAAAGATAATTTGAGCTGGGTCTAGAAAGGTACTTAGATAGGATTTGAACAGGCAGTACAAAGAAGGTACTTTTCAGGTAGAGAAATAACATAAGTTTAGAGGCTGAAACAAATCAAATTCAGGGGACAAATAATAAATCCTTTCAACTGAAAATAAAGATAAATTGAGGATGCGGAGGGAGTTTCAATCCTTAAAGAACTAAACTAAAGAGGGCCTCCCCTGGTGGCACAGGTGGTTGAGCGCGCCGCGCTGTAAAGCTGTCCACAGCCTCCACAGTACCGGTTCAATCCCAGCCAGACGGGTGAGGATCCCACATGGCGCAGCAGACCTCTCCTGTCTCACCCTCTGCTCCCCTCAGCAGTGTATTTCGTCAGTCTGCCTGTTCTGTTCCCCACTCTGTCTCTGGTGAATCCTCTCACCCTCTGGCGCATCTGGCCTGTACCACGGTTCTTGTATAAAATAAATAAATAAATAAATCTTTTTTTAAAAAAAAAAAATTAAAATCAAAGAGTATTTGCAGTGGGAGGCTAGACTGGGTCATGACTAATAAAACTAAATGTCTTTGAAATGTTCAAATTGTGCAAATGTTTGGAAGCCAGTATTATAAACAAAAAACAAAGGTTTAATACACAAAATGTTTTACCAATTGCAAATCCAATTCTAAAAGGAAAGGTAGGCAATATGAGAAAAGGAGTTAGAGGTGCTAGAATAGAAAATGGGACAATGAAAGAAAATGGAAATAAGAGGCAAATAAAATACAGTCAACAATTATAAAAGAGATTATTTTATGCTTCTGTATAGAGAATTAGACTATCCAAAAAACAGGTCTACATAGCTAAAACAACAACAAAAACACTTAGAGCAAAAATTAATCAAATATTATTGTTTCAAATTACAATAACTCACCTCTCTAGCAGCACAATCATGTGGCGCTTCTTCTTTATTTACTTTTCCTTTTGGAAATCCCCAGCCTGACTTTGCTAGGTAACCCTGAACCAGTAATACCTACAAAATAAGCAGGGGTAAAAATGTGAAAATAAACCTCACCCTTCTTTCCCATGCTCCTTTCTATGGAGCTATTCTTATTCTTAGTCTTAGTCTTATTCAGGTAATTGTTATCACTGATAATTTATTATAAAATACCTGGTTAAAGTATCTTCCATGAATCTGAATATACCACTAAGAAGAAAGGCCTCTGCCTATTTAAAAATATTTCTTCAGCAATTAGTTTATTCTTTTTTTTAGAATAAGTCATACCAACAAGTACAAAATATTAAGACCCAAATGCAGAATCAAAACATTAATTTTTCAATAAATATACAAAAGTTAGACTTCTAGCAATAAAAATCTAAGTACATTTTAAAACCTCAATTCAGGGGGGCCTCCCGGGTGGCGCAGCGGTTGAGCGCTGGGTTGCGAAGCTGCCTGCAGCCTCTGCAGCACCAGTTTGATCCCCAGCCACCGGGTGAGGGTCCCATATGGCGCACAGACCTCCCCTGCCGCCCACTGCTCCCCTCAGCAGTGTACTTCGGTCCTTCTGCCTGCTCTGCTCCCCGCTCTGGCTCTGGTGAATTCTCTCACCCTCTGGCGCTTCTGACTGTACCCAGTGCTTGTATAAATAAATTAAAAAAAAAAAATTCTTTAAAAATAAAACCTCAATTCAGAACATTACAGAAATAACATTTTATTGATAATCACATGCATTTTATTAGAAGGGTAAAAATTAACGGGCGTCACCATTTCACTAGAAATCTTTTATTTTATTACACTCACATTTTCAAGTGTCTCATCAAGAATAATTGCACCGTATGTTGGTACTCCCATTTTATATTCCTTCCATTCATCCAAAACTTTTTCCACATCTTCACCTTGAGGCAGCAAAAATGGGCAATGACTAAAGAGTATACATAATGTTAAGGAAACTATTGTCTCCCTTAATTAGCATGAGCACTTACATACAGAAAAAGACCTCTTTAAATAACTGTGTTTTATATGAAATTTCTCAAATCTTTATCTCAAGTTTATTTTTCTTGTTTTTGTTTACTCACATTTGTTTTCTCTTGTAACAAATCAAGCTAACTTTGAATATTCATCTCATGGATACTAAAATTAACACATATATTCCAGAACCATGTAATCACACCAGGGCTCAAAAAACTGACAGCAAGAAACAGAATTATAGTACACATACACTGGTAAAAGGTAGAAACTAGTTAACATGCTCAACTCTGGAAAGTAGAACTAGGGGTAAATTCTAGCACTCTATACTGCTGAATTTCTTTACCATGAACATGTATTTCTTTTACAATCAAAACACTCTTTTTAAGAGGAAGATTTATTAAGGACTATAGAGCAAGGTAAATCCGGGTATCAAGGTATAAGTATAGCCTATTTAAAACTGGGCTAAAAGTTGCCTCCCTCCCCCCAAATTGGGCAGAGTAAGATAATTTAGATTAAAAAACAGCAAATTAAAAAAACAAAAGTTAAAGTACATGCTCAGGCTTCCAGTATTCCATGGTATCAAGTGTCTCATCATTCCAATGCTGTGAATTACAAAAAGTATGGGAAAATTGTGATAGTGTTTCTCAAACCCAGGACATATTCTATCAGATTCTCAGGTCCTCCATGAAAACTTTCATACTCTGCTTTCATTTTAATGTTAATCTAAAAACATGTAATATGAGCATCTTTTCGATCCCTTGTATGTTCACATATACTGCATACAAAGACCAGACTTATAATAGGACTACTTTAATTGCTGTATACCATTAAGAACAGAGGAAACCTAACATGCAAGTGATGCACTGGGGCCAAATGATATACAACATTGAAAAAGCAGGTTTCATAACAGATGGAGTAAAGAACTGTGTCAGAAAAACAAGTACTAGACACACATCAAAACATCCTCGAGGGCCTCTGCAGTGCCGGTTCGCTCCCGGCTGCCAGAGAGGGTGTCCCCCCCACACACACACACAAAAATCCTTGTAAAGGATCAGCATTACGATCACATTGTGATGTGTGGTTTGGTTTATACAAAGACATCCCATTAAATTCATTATATGAAACTAAGTTTTATGAGAACTACAGCTTTGTATTTCAAACTTTGTTTTCATTTTATAGTTATAGTAAGAACCAAGAGGTCATGAAGAGTCCAGAAGTTAACATCACTGCAATTAAAAAAAGGCACTAGGTTAATCTCAGGGAGGGGAGGGGAAAGAAAAAAATCAAGTTTGGCTATAACACAAACTATAGGTTTCTACACAGATTCTAAAAGTTATTCTCAATAAAAGCCTAACTTTAGATGTTCAGTAAAATCCCTTACACCTTTTAAGGTTACAGAGATTTTTTTCAAATCTAAGTATAAATTTTAAATAAATGGCTATTTTTCCATTAAAAATTTAACCAGAGAAAAATAAAAACCCAGAAACAGGAATAAATGTCAGTAGTTTAGAAAGTAGAATACTTATTCAGTTATCTTCTTTCTCTTCCTTCTACCTACAATGCTCCTTATAATATCAACTACATCGCTAACTCTACTGTTATCTTGTATTTTATTTCTAAATCAGTAAAAAACTTCTTTTAAAAGAATAAAGAGATTAATCAACTGACAGCTTTACAAGTATTTAACACTTTTCCTTTATCCATTTTTTTACCCCAAAACCACCACAAAAGTGAGTCAAATAAACTAAATACAGTTCAAGATACACTTGTAATTAACATTGAAAAAAACGTGTACTTACCAAAGTTCATACAATGAGAACCAAAACCAAATGACATCAATTTACCCACTGAAAACTCTTTAATCCTTCTTCAAACTTAATAATCATCGAAGTAATTCATGGGACTGAAAGTTCTAGAAATATTATTATTCGATGAAAATATATTTAATTATAAAAACCCTATAATGTAAGGATTGTTAACTATCATTTCTAACTTTCACTGAAATTCTTCCTTGACTACTCTCTGATCTTAACCCCCAAATTATTCTGTGTGCTGAATCTGGGTTACTGGGCCTTAATCAACAGTACTAAGAAAAAAGAATGTCAGATGGATTAGAGATAGAATATGACAATGTTAAGCACATGTCCACTTGAAGTTTGTATTTACACATTCTTTTGAATAAGTAATTTTTATATAACCCTTTTATTAACACTTTGCAGAAACATGAAAAATCCGCTGTGGGTATAAACAAATCATTTAGGGCATAATCTCCACCTCAAATCCTACCATTATCTTAGATAACATCAATTTCCCCACGGACAACAAAGCTCTTCTGAAGTTCTTTGTTTTTTTTAAATTATAAATTTTATTTTTATATTCCCCATACAATTGCAACCCCCTTATTTTGACCCCAATCCCTCCCCTCCCCGCCCCCCAACCCCATAGAATGTCTCTGGTTCATAGTTGTTTGTTGATTTTGATTTTTACTTTCTTATAGTTATTCTTTTTCCTGGTCCCTTATTTAAGTTTTCTAGATTCCTGCTATGAGTGAGACCATCCGGTATTTTTCTTTTTCTTTCTGGCTTATTTCGCTGAGCATGATCCCTTCAGCGCCTTCACTTACGCATATTTCTTATCTTTCACATCCACTTTCTACTTCTGGGACCAATTCCCAGAGCAATGTTCTGGGCCTTGCCATCACCATCATTGGAACTATTCTGACAATTTGATTAAGATAAAATATCTTGACCATAACTTTCTATGGCATTCTTTCAGTTACTCACAGCATTATTACATCATTATTTGACATTTACCTTTATTCTCCTTTCTCCATATTAGCAATAGGGTCCATTACTATAATCAAGCTCTTAGCAATCCTATCTGTCGTTCTCTGTACAGCTCCCTAGCAAAGCTTCATCTCAGGAGCAAATTCAGGATATCCATCCTCTATCAAAATTCCTGAGCATTTACTGAAGAAAACTCATAAGATCATGTACAACTTACAAAAGTGAAAACAGGCATAAAAAGTGCCACAATCTCCCCAACATTGCATGTCTAGTGAAATGGCAAAGATGGGAAGCTATTCCAAGGAATCTGGCATCAGGTGCTATTAACTCATGCTATTAACTTTTTTATACTACACAGGCAAAATCTCCATTTAAATATCCTAAAGGTACCACAAACCATCTTGTGCGTAACTTCATTCCCCCCACAAAGTTTCTCCTAAAACTTTTTCTACCGATGGAATAGCACACCCACCCAACTCAAATGCTCAAACCAGAAATCTGTGTCCAAGCACTCATACCTTGTCCCACACCCACCCCAAACATCCAATTTAACACTAATTTTAACTTCCAAAAACATTCAAATTTAACCTCTTCATTCACTTCTATCCTAGGTTTCCATTTATTTTTCTCATAAATTATGAAAATGCGATTTACTAGATTCCCAATCTCACCTTCCAGAGTTGTCTTTCTAAACACCCCTAGACAGAAGAGCAAAGGCAGAAAATGTTAAAAATAGGCAAATACATAAGAAAGGTATGATGGCATACGTAATATTATTTCAACTTTCTTTAATGTGGAAGTTTTCCCCCAGTGAAAAAATCTAACGTTTTCTTTTCGATCTCCTACACTGGTCTATCACTCTTAAGTATAAAGTACCCCCCCCCAAAAAAAAGGCATACAAGACCCTTATAGCACTGACTGTCTCTCCAAAGTTATCTCATCTTCCACCCCACTCATTCAAAACCCAACATATTTAACTTCTCACTCTTTCATATAGCAGTTTCTCACAGATTCCCTCCAAAGAAAACTTTTATCTAGCTTCAAACCTGAGTTGAGTATCCCACTCTTCTATCCCCACTAAACCCTATACTACCCTATCAAAATTTACCAAACTGCATTGCCATCATTTCCTTTCCTGTCTCTCTTCATCTTCTTAAAGATAGAAACTGCATTTTCCTTGTTCACTGCAGAATGCCTGGCACAGAGTAAGTGCTCCATTACTTAATACCACATTAGCATAAGTTTTTTTCTTCATGTAACTTAATTTAAAAAAGCATAACTAAAATAGGTTCTCAATTTTTTAATAGCAAAGAAAGATCAGAACTCATGCTATATACAAAATTTTATCCCAAACCTCAAAGTACATGTGATATTGTTTTGGTGGACCAAACTCACAGAATTAAGAGGATTTAGCTGTTTTCATCATATTTCTCTAATTACATTATAACTGCTTAAAAGCAGTCTTTCTCCACAGAACCTATACTCCAAGGCCTTAACAAAAGAACGTTAAATGTCACCTCTATCCTCCTTGATTTCTCATTTATTTCTTCACATGGAATGTGAAGATGATGAATGATCAAATAGCTTGATCATTTCTTCCAACGAAAAGTGTCTCCTCAGTTCTTTCTTTACAGCCTCTCTATTATGGTTCAGGACCCTCAATGGTCCCTATCTCAAGTTATGTTACTGTCCATCCTATGGTTCAACCTATCCTGCCAAATAAATCTTCTTGAGTGCCACTTTCAAATGAGCTCAATAATCTTCTCTACCCCTGCTCAAAAACTTTTTATGACTATCGGTCATCTAGAACAGTGTTCTATCCATTTGTGCTGAGTCCTTACCTATTCCTACTCCAACTCTAGTACAGGACACTGAACTTTTGAATACAATTACAATTCAACATATGACTTATAGTTAAAAGTTACCTACAGAATGAAAATCAAAGATTTTAGACACAAATCCATCCTTTATACCCTCTATTCATATCTCCTATTACAGACATAATAGGAAGAACCACCCCCGGATCAAACTAATTTACTTTCTGAGATAACCATTATGTTTTCCAGCTCTCCAATTTTGCTCAATCCCTTTTCATTACCTGGTAAATATTATTCCCCACTTCTGTCTACTGAGAAAGCCCTTTATTCCCTTAAAAATATAATTGCACCTAAAATATTTCCAGTTTCCCCAAATTCTAAAAGCACTTCATATCAGGCATTTTCTGCTTTATGACACAGTTTCTTTACTAATCTTAAATATTAATATGACAAATTATGACAAGTTTCTATTATATTTGAAGTCTTCTTTATATTTTCCAGAAATCAAAAACACTAGTTTGAACACACTAAGTATTCAATAAATAGCTAAGAATTTCTATCCCATCTAATTAAAAACAATGTGGTTAAATGAAAACAATAGAAAACGAAAAATCAATTCTACAAACAGGCTGGACAGCTATAAATGCTAAGAAAATCCAATTTAATTCTAGTCATCAGTGTACACCTCAAAGGATCCTCTATGTAAAAGAACACTTTTAAATTCTGTCTACTATTTGACAATTTTAGAAATCAAGAACGTTTTATCTAATAGGTTATAAATCTCAAAGACAAGATATAATCTGTGTTAAAATATTAGTAAGAATGAACAACAGTAGTTACATTTATAAAAAGGATATCAGCTTTAGCAAAGTCTCTTATCCCACACTGAGGTAATCCTGGTGTGTTCTGCATGTAGAAATCCAAGTAAAACCAATGGGCAAGTTCAATCTGAAAACACACTCGAATAGCATTGTCTCTTTCCTCACTGGGAATATGCAAAATAAACCGGCTGTCAAAAACAAAAAAGCATGTAAGACATTACATTTACAAACCATACAATTCATTTTCATCTACTTTAACACAGAAAAGGGATCAAAAATGGTGCTGATAAAGAAAGCAAAACTGGGTGAAACTATTATAGAGAAGATGAATCTTAAGAAAAAAATAATGGTGTCCTGTGTATCTCACTCATGAAGAATTTTTGAAAGATATCATTCGCCCTCTGGCCACAAGTACTTATAGCTCACTAACAATAAATTAAGTGAGCAGGAAAACAACTTTTCCCAGGACTTCTGGCACCATTTTCTAATAATAATATGTCAATATATTCAGATAATCCAAGAGAAAAGACACCTGTTTATCTTCACACTTATTACAAAGCAATATTAAAGAAATCTATACTCTGTTGCTCATTAATAGACGTCCCAAAGAGTCTAATCTGGAGACTCTGCAGTCAGTTCAAACTAACTTTCAAATACACTCAACAATTAAAAATCCTAAAGGGAAGGTATTTTTTTACATATGGAGTATAAATGTAACTAAGTTATATATATACCTATGTATATGTGTGAATAAGATAATGACCTGCATTTTTGTGCAAGAACAATTTGTGAGTTTAAGTGAATGTGATTTATAGCAGTAATTATTTCTTCCCATTGTTTCTTCCACAGAATTGCATATTTGGCAATTCCATCTTCAAGGGAGCTTGAGAGACAAATTGCACTACAAAAGTCCACTGCTTTTTGGAGTCTTTTAAAAAATTTTTATGCCCATGACTCCCTTCCAGTCCTTCATGATTGGGTACCTGCTTATTTCTCAGCTATCACTTCTCTCTTCTGTACTAAGATTCCTCCAATGTTGTATTCTATGAATCCAACGATCTGTTCTATGTCTTCTTTATCTTTGGTTCCCTTGGTTTACAATGTAATGTCAATGACTTTCCAGGTATCTGTCGTGCACCTACTTACGCTGTACTATGGCTGTTGGTTGAATTGTGGCCCCCAAAAGAAATGTTCAAGTTTTAACTCCTACTACCCTCATTCGGAGAAGATTTCATACTCTGGGGCTATCAACTTAAAATGGTATCTTTAGGATAAGCCTTACCCAGGTATCACTGGTTTCCCTCCTAACAGGGAAATGGGACACAACACTCCTCGAGGGAAGACGGTAAGACTTGAAAGAATGCCATGTGAAGAGCGGAAAATTGGAGTAATAAATCTATAACTATAAAACACCTGGGGCTACCAGAAATAAGAAGAGGTAAAAAAAGGATTCTTCCCTACAGGTTTCAGAATCAGTATGGTTGTGCTGACACACTGATTTCAGACTTGTAGCCTCCAAAATGGTGAGAATAAATTTCTGTTGATTTCAGTCATCCATTTTGTGAAACATTATCAAAGCCCTAGGTAACTATTACATACCATATGCTACAACCAGGTAGAAATACAGAATTATAAAATATGAAATAGTATATTTCTAAATATTCCTTCTCTTACTCAGGTAAATCAGACTCCTCTGAAGACTCACTCTGAATACTCTCTCACTTCTCTACTAAAGCAATTACCTAAATTTTACTATTGTTTTCCAAACTCTTTCAAACTAATTACTGATAATTTACATGATTTTCACATACTTTTATTCCCATAGCCTACCAACTGGCTGACACATACTGATAACGACATACAGGTAATTATAATTTATCTCTTAAATGATGACACAGGTTCCTATTCCTGGTAAGAGGTCACAAGCACACACCACTCTCTTCCTTCCATTAAGATGCAGTTTGGAAACCTGGACTGAATGCAAGGGGCAGTTAACTTGAGGATTGTGAAAATAACAGCAGGAAGACTGGGAAAGATGTTCAGTATTTAAAATATATCTACAAATTTTCCAACCTCCAGTATTACCCCCAGGCTGGATTGAGGGTGTAACGAGCAGAAATAAAGAACTCGAGTTTAAACACTCTAGTTCTGCCGTAAGGATCAAGAAAGGTGTCTAAAGGAGTAACCTAAAGCATAGAATTAAAGGAGGAAATTTTCCCTTTTCATTTTCTCTTTCTCTGGTGACCCAGCCCTAAGCAATACCATACTGGTTGCAGAGGTAAGAGTAAGAGCAGCAGTGAAATGGACACAGAGCATATTAACTATGAGGGATGGGAATCCTCATCTCAATCACAAGACCTGCATGGTCTCAGGAGAATGGGACCAAATTCTATTGTTTTTTCCTTCTATCCTCCAACTGGGTGGTCCCACAAATAAGCAGAACTACAAGAAGTGTGTGGCAGTGGCATTCTAGCAAATAGACCAAAGAGGGAAGAATCAAGGAATCAAGTAGTATCAGGGGGATAGCATAGGAAAGCAGTTGAGGAAGATGGACCTGAAACAGCTACAGGGGGGTTGCGGGTGGGTAGATAGGAGGGTGTGGAGGTGGCTATCGCAGGTCAAAGGGCAGTACCCAGTAAAGGACAGTTCACTGTCTGTGGGTTCTTCACCTGCTAACACAATTGTGAGACCACTGAGGTTCAGGGAACAACAACAATGGGGCTTATTTAACAAACAAGGGAAACAGTTTCTAAGGCCACAAATGGCTAGCTATCTCACCCCAGGTAGTGTGCAGTGTCCAAAAATCCCAAACAAAAGGCCGCTCATCCAAGATGGTGATGTCCTGTCAACAAGAGCCTGGAGCTCATGGCACACCAGCAAGCAGCAGGCCAGGATCCAACTCACAGCAGCTGGAGGTGGGCACTAAGATGATGCCACAGCCCACAGCAACAGTCTGAAGGCTGTGCTGGACAGCACCAGATACTGTACCAGACAGCAAAGGAGGCAGCAGCATTAGGAGGTGGGGTCAGATAATTAACAGCTCTCAAAAGTGACCCAGACACAGAGGCAAATGGCTGGTAGTGCTGGTCACCCAATTACCAGAAGCCGTGTTATTAACATTAGTGTTACAGCTCTTTGTGAGTTGTTGGCCCACATCAACAACAAACAGTACTTGACACAACAGGTCTGGGGCCTTTGGTGCTCTTTCCAGGCGATGTAACAGGCAGGCCAGAGGCAGGTGCTGCCAACCCAGACTTTGCAAAGCTCTTCGGTTTCTCTATGAAGCTTTCAGCTTCTCTTCTTTCTTCAGAGGTAGGCTTCCCAGGCTGCGTCTTTCTCCTTTCTCCAGAGATCAGGAAAAGAGATTCCTTCTCAAGCACAGATTGACTGTGCAAGAGAGTCAGTACCTCTTCTGAGATCAGAACCAGGATTCTGAGTGTACAAGAGTCCCAAGCTGGCTCCTGCCCTTCCTTATATCCTCTTTCAGGGTTCTCCCCAACCCCCACCACAAGTCTGATTGAATCGTTTTCAATCCTGTGGCTGATTGGACCATTCACCAATCAGTTCACAGCTCACACCTGATCTGCCCATTCCACAATCCAGACACTAAATCCACAGGCCTGGTGGAGCTCCACGCTCTTCCCTGCAGCCCTGAACTAGGGGCTGCATGCCCTGGTGTAGGTAAGTGAAAATTATCAGGATTTTCCGCCCTCCCGCCATTAGCATTAATGATGCATCCCTGCAGTCCTACATAAATGCCTGATGGCGGGCACCTGGAGTAGGGCGTAGGCATGCACAGGTGGGCTTATAAAGGCAGTGTCTTGCGGACGCCAGCAGAAAATGAGAAAAAAACGAGAGAGAACCAGCAGAGCAGCAAAGAAAACAAGAGACTACAAGAGAACGCCAGAGGGCCCAGAGGAGTGAAGATTTGCCAGGGGCTGGGAGGCCTGCCAGCCTCCTGGCCCTCCTGCCTGCTGTGTACCTGGTTGCTGCATTACAGATGGTGTAAAAAGCACTCAATAAAAGCCTAAAAAGCCACTGAGGGCTCCAGGACTCTCCTATACCTATCTGCTTAGGTCACAGAGAACCTACTCTGTTGTGCCTTCCTGCCCCTACACCTGGGAACCACTGCCACCCACTATCACTGCAGGCCTCTGCCTGCAGCCCAGGCAGAGCCCAGTGGGGCCACTGGTGGTGGACGGTAAAATCCCCATTACCTGCTGCTGCTTGCACAGCCTGCAAGCAGTGGTCTGGAGCCAAGAGTCAGAGCCCTGAGGGGACAAGGGAGGCATTGGTTTTAGACCAATTGAATTGTTTATGAACACAGGTGTCCAGCCCCAAGCTACAGAATTTTGGATTAGGCTACAAAACAGTATACCACAGACTTTGTGAACAGAACTACACAAAGACCATAAACAAGCCTCAGAACAGTTACTGGGTTATATACACAACACTAACAGCACTGAAAATACTAGCAGCATTTCAGTATTTGAAAAAGTAGTTGAAATACCAATTGTAGTGCCAGCAAGGCACAGAACAGGTTTTCTAATGATTTGGACAGACAGGTAAAGGAGTCCTGGAGTCCTTGGTGGCTTTTTCAGGCTTTTAATGATCATTCTACACCAACTATTGTGGGGCAAGCTCACAGGCTGGCAAGGCAGGAAGGCCGGTGGGCAGAGGCCTCCCAGGCCCCACCCATCTGTACTCCTTGGGCTTTCTCTGGCATTGTCTTGTGGTCTTACATCTCTGCACTCATTCTCATGTAGCCATTCTCCACCACACATCGTCCTGTGTGACACTGCCCTTAAAGCCTCAGCCTCCAGGCTCAGGTGCGCCCACTTACGCATGTCCATACCATACTCCAAGTGCCCACCATCAGGTACATGTACCTTGGGCCTATGCTCCCAAGCACCTCCTGCATTCAAGATCACAGGTGATAGCCACAGCGATTATGGCATAAAAGCCTGACCAATCTTCATTTACCCTACACTAATGCAACCAGAAAATGAGAAAAGAACAACCCAATCAAAAACATGAGGGAGTCCAGAAAGATAGAAGCAAAGTGAAGATGCTGGGCTCACTACCTCCATGAACTCACAACCAGACTACAGTAGAACAAAGTAAAAGAACCCTGAAGAAAAAAACAGTGATCACCAACACACACTAGAAGAAATATTCCAGTGGAAAGGGCTAAGAAAACATTGAAGTGAATGGGCTTATGGTGACACTGGGGGCAGTACAGAACAGTCTACAATTGCTTACTCAGGAGCAAATGCCACCCACTATCAGGGACTCTTGAGACCCAGCACTGCCTTGAATAAGGGGGTGTGTAAAGCTGGTGCCCAGGCCAAAGGGTACACTATTGGAAAGCTATAGGAACAGGGGTGCAAAGCAAGGATTACTGGCTTGAGCCTCAGGCTCAAAATATAGACCAGGTGGAGCCTAATCAGCAGTGATAAACAGGTCAAATAACCTGTAGTGGCTTATAAAAGAGGCTGATACAGGCAGCAAGGGGCACTAAAACTGGCCAAGGACACTGCCCAAACAGTTTATCAGTCACTGTCTGAGTTCTTCACCCACGTAGACAACTGTAAGACTGCTCAGCTTCAGAGAACAATAATGGATTTACTTAAAAAGCCAGGGGGAAACAAAGAGTTACTGAGGCCAGAAATGGCCGTTTAGCTCACCCAAAGCTGTGTCCAGAGTTTTTAAGTTCTAAACAAGCAGCATCAAAGATGGCATCTTTCCCATCACTGACGCAGAGCTCCTCTCCCTAATAATACGTCACATGCCCAAGATGGTGTCTTCCTGCCACTGAGGCCTGGAGCATGCAGCAGCAGACTATAGTCCAGGTTCCAACTCATAAAGACAACAAAAGACAAAACAAGAGATGCTCACAGAGCTGCCGAGATGCCCCAGCACAGCACCAGACAAGCTACACTCAAAATAGCATATTCAGCTGCTGAACTACCCACCAAATAGCCACACTCATGCAGCTCAGCAAGGCACCAGCTCCAGGTCTTCCCCTTCCCTGCCAGGCTGTAACAGCAGCAAAAACCTGGAACAGTTTCAGTTGCTTGGCTACTTGTAAAGCCTCTGAACATTTCCTCTCTGAGGTTGGCTGCTGGAGGCCTCTCCACATCCTTCAGAGGCCCCCAACAGCCTCTGGAAGATTGGCATGGTGGGGGCTAAACTCACTGACCCTGAAATCGCTGATATTCAAAAATGCTAAATCTCAAAAGCTGAATCCCAAACACCAAATGCTCCAAAGCTGAATCCTGAACACCAAATCCCAAACACGGCATCCCAGGGGCTGCTTCTGCAGTCCCCTCTATTACTTATCAGAATCTCCACCCCAAAATGTGATACTTTTTAGCTTTTTCCCTGGGGCTATCTATCCTCACCAACAAACCCCTCCTGGGGGAACCACTTACAACAATCTTTGGCTTCAGCCACGGCTTACAAGGCTACTTACTCAAAGCTGTACAAGGCTACTTACTCAAAGCTGAGGTAGGGATATTCAAAACACCTGCCACCTACATCCTAGGGTCAAAACCAAAACAAGAACACCTAATAAACTAGAACTTAACCACCTGTTAATAACACTCCAAGATAGGGCTCTGTGCTGGAAAAGCGAACATTCCCAATCTGTGGCCTTGTATCAAATACAACCCATGCCCAGCAGTACACCTAGTGCTCAAAAAAAAAAACCTGCAGGTGGAAACAGACACAAGGCTATAAGAAACACTAAGACCCAGGAATCAGCCTAGAAATTACTGTGGATCCTCAACATACAACTCTGGTTCCACAGCACAGTAGAAAATGAATCCCTGACACTCACTGGAGATGCTGCTCTGGTGCTCTACCACCCTTTGAGAGTGTCAGATATTCTCTGATTACTTCAACTGATACACAGGCAACAGTCTGAAAACCTAATCCTATTATAACAATAGCTTAAAAATAAGGAGACAGAAGAACAAAAAAAAAAAAAAAAAAAAAGAGGGAAAAAACCCTTAGAGGCCCAAAACAAAATAATGTTGTAAGGGTTAGAATAGACACGGTGCAAGTTTTCTGATCCCATGCAGACCAGGTAAAGGAGGAGTCAGAGTCCTCAGCGGTTTTTTGCAGGTCTTTTATTGGGGTTTACCAGATATATGGCAGGCAGGGGTGCTGGGGGGCCAGGAGGCTGGCAGGCCTCCCAGCCCCCAGCAAGTCTTCACTCTATCTGGGCTCTCCGGCGTTCTCTGCTGCTTCTCAGCTTCTCTTTCGGCTTCTGCTTTGGCTTCTGCTGAATCCCATCTACCTATGCCCATACCCTATTCCAAGTGCCCGCCATCAGGCATGCATTCAGGATAAGGATCCATCATCTATCCTGATGGCGGGAGGGCAGAAAAGCCTGACATTTTCTTTACCCTACAAATGTAAAGCAACTTTACCGCAACAAACATAAATGGAGAAGGAAAGAAGTACCCAAGAGGAGTCCCAGTTCACAACAACTGCAGATCATGACTGAAAATGAATTCAAGGTAACAGTAATAACAACACTTAAAGAACTCAAAAAACAAAGGATATGAAACAGCAACTGAATAAAGCATAAGGCAACTATAATTGGAAATAACAACTAAAATAGTGAAACCAAATGAAAAAACGAAATTGAGTTTCTCAAGAGCAAACAGAAGAGACAAAGAGCTCAAAAGCATAATGTCAGATAACACATAAATAGAACAAGAGAAAAAAAGAACAGTGAAATACAAATAATGTAAAAACACCTTAACATAAATTAGAAAGACATATCAATATTATGCAGGCCCCAGAAAGAAGAGAAAAACAAATATAAAGAGTTCCAAACAAAACAATTCTAAATTAAATGAAGCTGTTGAAAGTCAACAATAGACACAAAATACTTCACTTCAGAAGGAAAAAAACAATAATTTATAAGGGCACACCAATCAGACTTTTCTGTAGAAACATTGTAAGAACAAAGAGACTGGAAGGAAATATTTATACTACTTAAAGCAAAAGACTGCCAAGCCAGAATCATTACCCTGCACTATTAACACTCAAGACAGAAGAGTAAGACATTACAATGAAAAGCATAAACTTAAAGGCTTTAAAAACACCAAGCAGCACATGAAAGAAATCTTGAAGGGATTACGTAAGAGCGGAACAGCCAATACAGAGGCAAGGGACACCTAAATCATTTCATATGTAGGAAGAAGACAATAACAGCATGGTCTACCAGAAAGTCCAATGGGTAACATAAACAGCCCAATATATTTATGCTAACTTCAGAAGAACCTGAGAACAAAAATAGAACAAAAATAGAAGAACCTGAGAACAAAAAACACATAAGGCAAATGAAAACATAATCTAAACTAACATAAAGCCCTCAAATAAAAAAGTCAAGACAAACCAAGAAGAAAAAAGTAAATAAACAAATGCAACGAGCACTTATGACTCAATAATCGTCATAAATGTAAATGGCCCAAATTCACCTGTCAAAAGATGTAGAGTGGCTAAATAGACTTCAATCCAACCTTCTACTCTTTACAAGAAACCCATCTTACGAAACAACCATAGACTAAGAAACATTAATAAAAGCAAATGGCAACCAAAACGCATAAAGAACAGTTATACTTTTATCTGATACAATAGGTTCCCAGTTAAAAATAGTAATGAGAGAGAAGGTTCCCGGAGGAGCCAGAGGTGAGCTGGGAAGTTCGCTCATGCCAGGCCCCTTCTGGCCTGCAGTCTGAGCCCAGAGGGGAGCGGCACCCACCGCCCAGGCACACCAGGCGCGCAGGGGAGCGCGTTCCCCGCATTGCCATTTTAGAACAGGGAGCTTTCTTCAGTAGAGACTGCTTGAAACCAGCAGAAGGCTACCGGAGGAGCCAAAGGTGAGCTGGGAGGCTCACCCACGCCAGGCCCCTTCAGGCCTGCAGTCCGAGCCCAGAGGGGAGCAGCACCCACCGCCGGGGCAGACTGGGTGTGCAAGGAAGCATGTCCCCGCATCGGCATTTTAGAACAGGGACCTTTCTTCAGTAAAGACTGCTTGAAACCTGCAGAAGCCTCCCAGAGGAGCCAGAGGTGAGCTGGGAAGTTCGCCCAAGATGCAGGCCAGTACCAGCAACACAGTGTCCGAAGGAATACGGCAAATTAGAAAACAGGCAGTAGGGAGTAGAAAAACCACATGCAACCCAGCAACTCCTCAGGAAAAAAAGCACACCACACAATGAAAACCACCCACTAGATTGCAATGACAGTAACTTGGAAGAACTTCTGAGTCTTCCAGAAAGAGAATTTAAAATTGCCATGATGAAAAAACGGAAAGAAGTCATAAAGGAAAACAATGATAAGGGAAAAATAATTAACGATCAGAAGAATGAAATTGAGTCCCTAAAGAGGAAAGTAAAAGAAAAGCAGGAGATCAAAGAATCAATGGAGGCACTAAAGAACTCTGGGGAAAGCAATGAAAGCAGAATAGATGAAATGGAAGAACGAATAAGTACTCTTGAAGACAAAGAAATAAAAAAGAACTAAAACAGAAAAGGAAAGAGAAGTACGAAGGGAAAACACCGAAGAAAGACTTCGGGAACTATCTGACTCCATGAGGAAAGGAAATATAAGAGTTACAGGAATCCCAGAAGGAGAGGAGAGAGATGTAGGAAAAGAGAAAATATTCAAGGAAATAATTGAAGAGAACTTCCCAAATGTGAAGGAACTGAAAACTGATATACAAGAAGCAAGAACAACACCAAACTTCCACGACAAAAGGAAAAATACAGCAAGACACACTAATAGTAAAGCTCCCAAGATTCCAAGACAAGGAAAAAATAATGAAGCTGACAAGAAGAAAGAAGCAGATAACATTCAAAGGAAAACCATTCAGACTGACATCAGAATTCTCCAAAGAAACACTACGGGCAAGGAGAGAGTGGAGGGACATAGTCAACAGACTCTAAGAAAACAGATGCCAACCAAGAATTCTCTATTCCGCAAAGCTATCCTTCCTCTATGAAGAAAGAATAAGGACCTTCCCAGACAAACAGAAACTCTGGGATTTCATTACGACTAAACCCCCACTCCAAAAAATACTACAAGGAGTCCTAGAGCCAGAACCTCAGAGGAACGAATAACAACAAAAGAAGACCCCCCCAAAAAAAAGTTATTAAAAGAATAAATAAAATCAAAGGAAAGACAAACACAATGGCAAATACAGATGCTAACATATCAATATTAACTCTAAATGTAAATGGACTAAATTCTTCAATAAAAAGACACAGAGTCGCAGGCTGGATTAAGAAACAAAACCCAACCTTTTGCTGTATCTAGGAAACAGATTTAGCTACAAAAAATAAAAACAGACTCAAAGTTAAAGGATGGAAAACAATCCTACAAGCAATGGACCAAAAAAGAAAGCAGGAACAGCTATACTTATATCAGATAAAACAGATTTCAAACTCAAAAAGCTAAAAAGAGACCCCAATGGTCACTACATTATGATCAAGGGGAAAATACTTCAAGAAGAAATAACACTCATTAACATATATTCATCAAACGAAGGAGCACCAAAATATATCAGACAAGTATTGTCATCTTTGAAATTAGACATCAGAGAAAACACATACATAGTGGGAGACTTCAACACACCACTATCAACAATGGACAGAACAATGAGACAGAAAATAAGTAAAGACACTAAAGCTCTAAATAAGGATCTAGAGAGCATGGGCTTAACAGACATCTAGAGAACACTAAACCCAAAAAAATCTGAGTATACATTTTTCTCAAGCGCACGGATCATTCTCCAGCATTGATCACATACTGGGACACAAGACAAACATCAACAGATACACCAAGATTGAAATCATACCAACCATCTTTTCTGACCATGAAGGCATCAAACGAAGAAATAAACCATAGAAAGAAGGCAAAGTACTCTCCTACCTCATGGAGATTGAAACCCACACTACTGGAAGACCACTGGACTACTGAGATCAAAGAAGAAATTAAAAAATTCTTTGAATTGAATGACAAGGAGGACACCAATTTCCTAAATGTATGGGATGCAGCAAAAGCAGTAATAAGAGGAAAATATATAGCAATACAGGCTCACATCAAGAAACAAGAATTCAAAAAAACAACCTAATCTTGAAGCTCAAAGATCTAGAAAAAGAACAAAAAAAAAAAACCCTAAAACAAGTAGAAGAAAAGAAATAATAAAAACCAAAGCAGAAATAAATGAAATTGAAATTAAAAAAACAATCCAAAACATAAATGAAACCAAGAGATGGTTCTTGAAAAAATAAATAAAATAGACAAACCCTAGCCAGGCTCACAAAGGAAAAAAGGGAGAAAACACAAATAAACAGGATCATAAAGGAAAGAGGAGATATCACAATGGACACAGCAGAAATCAAAAATCAGAAACTACTATGAACAGTTATATGGAAACAAGTTCAACAATCTAGAGATGGACAAAGTCCTACAACTCTACAATCACCCAAAGCTAGATAAAGAAGAAATAGAACACCAAAACAGACCAATTACAAGCAGCGAAATTGAAATGGTAATCAAAAACCTCCCCCAAAACAAAAGTCCAGGACCTGATGGATTTACAAATGAATTCTACCAAACATTCAGAGACGAGTTAGTGCCCATCCTTCACAAACTTCCAAAAAATTGTGAAGGAAGGAATAATACCAAACACGTTCTATGAAGCCAACATTACACTAATACTAAAACCAAACAAGGACAACACAGAAAAAGAAAACTACTGGCCAATCTCCCTAATAAACACTGATACAAAAATCCTCAATAAAATTTTAGCTATCAGAATCCAACAATGTATCCATAAGATAATTCACCACAATCAAGTAGGATTCATTCCAGGGACACAAGGATGGTTCAACATCCGAAAATCAATCAACGTTATCCAACACATCAACAAAAAGAAATATAAAAACCATATGCTAATATCAACAGATGCCGAGAAAGCTTTCGACAAAGGGCAACACCCATTCATGATAAAAGCCCTTGAAATTCTTGGGATACAGGAACATACCTCAACATCATAAAGGCCATATATTACAAGCCAACAGCCAGTATCATTCTTAATGGTGAAAAGCTGAAAGCATTTCCATTAAGATCTGGAACAAGACAAGGATGTCCACTCTCACCACTGCTTTTCAATATAATACTGGAAGTCCTAGCCAGAGCAATAAGACAAGAGAAAGACATACAAGGAACCCAAATAGGAAAAGAAGAAGTCAAACTATCACTATTTGCAGATGATATGATAATATACATAGAGAACCCCATAAGCTCCACAGAAAAACTACTTCAACTAATCAATCAGTTCAGTAAAGTGGCAGGATACAAAATCAACACGCAAAATTCAGTAGCCTTCCTATACACAAACTATAAATCTGAAGAAGAGGAAATCAAAAAAACCCATGCCTTTGATTATCAAAACAAAACAAAAAAAAATCAAATACTTGGGAATAAATCTAACAAAAGAAGTAAAGGACCTATACAAAGAAAACTATAAAACACTGTTAAAAGAAATAGAAGAAGACACAAAGAAATGGAAAGACATCCCCTGCTCATGGATTGGAAGAATAAACATTATTAAAATGGCCATCCTACCAAAAGCAATTTACAGATTCATTGCTATTCCAATAAAAATCTCAATGTCATTCTTCAAAGAAATAGAACAATTATTGATGAAATTCATATGGAATCACCAAAAACCCCGAATAGCCAAAGATCTCCTGAAAAAAAAAAAAAAAAGAAGGGAATGGAGGCATCACATTCCCAGACTTCAAACTATACTACAAAGCCATAATCATCAAAAGTGCATGGGTTTGGAACAAGAACAAACACACCAACCAATGAAACCGAATAGAAAATCCAGAAATAAACCCACAGATTTATGGTAAACTAATCTTTGACAAAGGAGCAAAGAATATGCATTGGAGCAAAGAAAGTTTGTTCAATAAATGGTGCTGGGAAAACTGGGTCGCTACATGCAAAAGAATGAAGCTTGACTACTACCTCACACCATGCACAAAAACCAACTGAAAATGGATTAAAGAACTAGACATAAGACCTGAAACCATAAAATACATAGAAGGAAATAAAGGTGAAACACTATGGGATATGCACATCAAAGACATCTTTACAGACACATCCCCCAAAGCAGTGATAGTGAAGGCAAAGATCAACAGCTGGGACTACATCAAATTAAAGAGCTTCTGCACAGCAAAAGAGACAATAACCTAAACAAAGAGAAACCCCACTGACTGAGAGAACATTTTTGCACACAACACTAATGATAAAGGACTGATCACATCAATCTGCAAAGAACTGATGAGACTCAACAACAAAGAAAATAATCCAGTCAAAAAATGGGCAGAAGAGCTAAAAAGAAACTTCTCCAAAGAGGAAATGCAAATGGCCAACAGGCATATGAAAAAATGTTCAACATCGCTTGTAATCAGGGAAATGCAAATCAAAACTACATTGAGATACCATCTTACACCAGTGAGAATGGCACATATTAAAAAAACTAGCAACAACAAATGTTGGCGAGGTTGTAGAGAAAAAGGAACTCTCCTGCACTTCTGGTGGGAGTGCAAACTGGTCCAACCACTATGGAGAGCTGTGTGGAGATTTCTTGACCTACTAAACATAGAGCTTCCATATGATCCAGCAATTCCACTTCTAGGGATTTACCCAAAGGACACAGAAACATCAATTCCAAAGAGCACCTGCACCCCTATGTTTATAGCAGCACTGTTTACAATAGCTAAGCTTTGGAAACAACCCAAATGCCCAAAAACAGATGACCGGATCAAGAAGATGTATGTAGTACATATACACCATGGAATGTTACTCAGCATTCAAAAAAGATAAACACATGCAGCAACATGGATGGCACTGGAAGGGATCTGCTCAGCAAAATAAGCCAGAAAGAAAAAGAAAAGTACCGGATGGTCTCGCTCATAGCAGGAATCTAGAAAACTTAAATAAGGGACCAGGAAAAAGAGTAACTATAAAAAAGAAAATATCTAAATCAACAAACAACTATGAACCAGAGACACTCTATGGGGGTTGGGGCAGGGGGAAAGGAGGGATTGGGGTCAAAATAAGGGGGTTGAAATTCTATGGGGAATATAAAACTAAAATTTAAATTAAAAAAAAAACAGAATGGTATTTGAATAAAAATAAATACAGACCAATAGAAATGAGCCCAGAAAAAAAAAAAAGAAATGAGAACCCAGATTAACTATAGACAGTTAATCTACAACAAAGGAGGCAAGAGTATACGATGGAGAATGCAAATTCTCTTCAACAAATAGTAATGGGAAACTGAACAAAAAAGAAAAAGAAAAAGAGAAACACTAGATTCCTATCATATCATACACAAAAATTAACTGGAAACGGTTTATTAAAAATTAACTGAAAATGGGCCTCCCCTGGTGGCACACGGGGTTGAGCGCAGCGCCGTGAAGCTGTCTGCAGCCTCTGCAGCGCCGGTTGTATCCCGGCCGCTGGTGAGGGTCCCACATGGTGTGGCAGACCTCTCCTGTCTCGCCCGCTGCTCCCCTCAGCAGTGTATTTCAGTCGGCCTGCCTGTTTTGTTCCCCACTCTGTCTCTGGTAAATCCTCTCACCCTCCCGTGCATCTGGCCTGTACCCGGATTCTTGTATAAATAAATAAATAAATCTTGTATGTATAAATAAAGTAAAATTTAAAAAAATAACTGAAAATGGTTTATTAAAATGTTGTCTGAAACATAAAATACACAGAAGTAAAACAGGCAAAACACTGACAGTGGCTTCAGGGATGGCAACTGGAAAGGACAACAAAAGCAAAAATAAACACATGGGACTACATAAACCTAAATAGCTTTCATACAGTAAAACTAACGATTATTAAAACAAAAAGTCATCCTACCAAATGGAAAAAAATATTTGCACATCGTTATCTGAAAAAGGATATCTAAGAGCTCAAAGAACTCAATCTCAACAAAAAGAAAACAAAGAACCCCCCTCCAAAAAAAAAATGCGTACAAGAGCTAAATGAACATTTCTCCAAGGAATATATACAGATAGCGAACAGGCAATGAACAGGAAAATGTTCATCATCAAGGAAATGCAAATCAAAACCACAATGGGATACCACCTCACCCATGTATAAGTGGCCCATACCCAAAAACAAACAAAAATCAAATGTAGGTGAGGATGTAGGAAAAAAGGAACCCTCACACACTGTTGATGGGAATGCAGAATGGCCCAGTCCCCATGGAAAATAGATATTAAAAACAGATAACATATGACCAAACAATTCCACCCCTTGGTATCTACCCTAAGAATGCAAAAACTCTAAAGGGATATATACACTCTTGTGTTTACTGCATCATTTTTTACAATAGCCAATTTACAGGTACAACCTAAAATGCACAGTGACAGAGGGGTGGCTTAAGAAGATATGGCAGATACACTTGATAAAATACTACTCATCTATAAAAAAAGATACATTGCAGGAAAAAGTAAGGTCTGCTTGATGTAATTAAAAAGTCTACTCTATTACATCCTTGGAGTTTCTTCCACAAGCATGGCAGTAGGGAGATTAACACTCAAGTCTGTTTCTTAACTTTAGCCAATAGGTTTGGATCTTGGCACCCAAAAGCAGAACTCCCATAGATTTACTTTCAAGGGCCCCCCAATGTAAAACCAAGTGTCCTATATACTCGTATAAAGAACTCTAATCAATAAATTAGACCCTCTACCACCTGACCTTGAATATGAAAAAGCTACCAAGAATCAGCCAACATATTCTATAATCTATGACAAAGAAAGTTACAAACTGGCTCTGAAGATAAGGTAGGTTTTTTTTTTTTAATATTTATTTATATATGGGGTGTAGGCCAAAGGTATAGGTGAGAGGATTCACCAGAGACAGCGTGGGGAGCAGAACAGGTGGATCTACTAAAATACGCTGCTGAGGGGAGCAGCGGGCAAGACATGAGAGGTTCTACTGTGCCAAGTGTAGCTCCCTGGCCTGGGATCGAACTCCAATAGCTTCATAGTGCTGAGACTTAACCCTTTGTGCCACCATGGAGGCCCAGAAAAGGAAGTTTTGAGGAATCTTTTAAAACCTTGGTACTAGCATGGGCCATGGACCACTAGGAAAGAATAATATGAGAAATAAGACATTTTTAAGATTCAGAAAATTTACTTTCTAACGAGTCCCTCAAAGAAAATTATTTATTAATGTGCACCACCAAAATAAGAATGAAAACCGAGAAAACATAAAACATGAGCTTCAATAGTGAATAGATACAACCTGGGAAAAGTGTGGGAGGGGAATTCCAATATACTAGTTGTTTGGCAAGTCTAGAAAGCAACCAGTCCAAGGCAAACTAAATCCTCAATCTTATATTCAAAGTTGATAAAGCAAGAAAATGGGGGTACAAGTATATTAATATACTTAATACACTGAAGTATCCACAAGAATCAACACAAAACAGACAAAAGTCTGGAAAGAAAAGAACTGGAATAGAATGGGGCAGTGAAAAACTTTCTTTTCATTCATAAATTCATCTGTAATGTTTTATTTTTTTAAACCTTATATGAGTACATATTTTTAAAAGTTAAAAGTTGACTTCTTTAAGAAACTGTGTAAGAAAAAGAAAAATCGGATACATGAAAACTACCTGCTTTCATTCTGTGTATGTTCATCTGCTTTAACTTACTCATATATGGCAAACAACTGAATTAGGCAAGATTGTCGAGAACACTTACTTTGTCAAAACGTTAAAATAGGGGCCTGTGCCAGCCAGCGGTGGCCGCACAGGTGTCTGGCGGGGACGTGGGGCTGGTGGCTGTGGCCTCTGGTCTGGGATGAGCCGCACTCTAGGTGGAGGCAGGAGAGCTGAGCCTGAGCCATGGCCAGTACAATGGTAGCAGTTGGACGGACAATTGCTGCTGCAGGATTTGCAGGCCGCTATGTTTTGCAAGCCATGAAGCATATGGAGCCTCAAGTAAAACAAGTTTTTCAAAGCCTACCAAAACCTGCTTTCAGTGGTGGCTATTACAGAGGTGGATTTGAACCAAAAATGACAAAACGGGAAGCAGCATTAATATTAGGTGTAAGCCCTACTGCCAATAGAGATTCTCATGGACAAAAATAAGAGATTCTCATGGACAAATTATGCTTTTAAATCACCCAGACAAGGGAGGATCTCCTTATATAGCAGCCAAAATCAATGAAGCTAAAGATTTACTAGAAGGTCAAGCCAAAAAATGAAGTAAATGTTACGATGAATTTTAAGTTCTTAGCTGTTGATGTATAAACACCAACTTTTTAATAAAATGCTTCAAAGCTATAAATCTTAAAAATGATTTAGCATAAATTAAAAAAAGAAACACATTAAAATAACACAAAACAAAAAGCCTGCTAAGCAGTAGAACTAGAGGGAAAATGAAGGGAGTAAAAATAAGAGCCCAGACCAAAATCATAAATCAGAGGTACTTAAGAGAGCAAGGAAATGAAGAAAAATGAGTCTTTTTCAACTTGAACTTTATTTTTGTAGAAAATGTAACTTCCAAGTGTAAAGATTTCTGTAAAAAAACCCCACAATCAAAAGTCTGAATTATTAACATTAGAAATATTTAATCAACAAAGATATATTAACTTGAAAGTTACATTACTTTTAAAACCTGAAATTTTAAGATTTGGTTTCAGAGTTAGTTATCAAATAGACCTAATTTTTAGATACATCATCCTTATTTATATTGGCATAACACAGTAATTGAAAAAACTTTGAAAAGAAAAAAAGTCACTCTATTCCAAAAGATTTAAAATGAAAAAAAAAAAACCCAACAAATATACTCTCACTGGAAAACCAAGTAAGAACTTTTATTTAACAATTTAACACTAATCGATGTCTAACATATTTAAAAAACACAGCATAATTATTTGTGAATAAACAGTTTCCACACTTAAATTCAATCATTGTCTTACTGGCCCATATAGCTCATTTAAATGGCGTAATCTTCAGTAATGTACAAAATACAACCAATACGAGTAGAAAGATTAGTTTAGCTACCCAAATACAGGTAAGATTACCATCTTTTTTTTTATTTTTATGAAGCAGATCTTTTGGTAAAACAACGTGTATCCGTATTAATCCTCCCAGGATGAATGCTCACTTTTCCAAATACTCATCTCTAACATTTTTAACTGCAATAACCCCATCCTTTAAAAATATCTTGGAAAAATGAAGAAAATAAAAACCACAAAACCACTGTGTACATTCATAGATACACATGTATCAAATCGTTTGTTCTTTTCTTACAAAATTTAGATTCTTAGAAAATAAGTGCTTATTTAAGTAGTTCAGTTAAACCTATGATATTCCCCCAATCATATCATAGCCAAAGCACAATGACATTCTTATTAGTTGCAAAATTACTCTACTTACTTATCTATATGTACTTCTCTCTTGAAAGGTTTAAACTTTTAGACTAGACCTCTTACCATCCACCTGGTCTAGGAGAAAAAGAACAGACACTAAAGGAAAAGGCCTAGGTTTCAAATCTTGTTTTTTTCTGAATCAGCATAATGACCTCTCAGAAGCTGTTTGATCAGATTAAAATGGAAATAACCGCATCCAACAAACAGGATTGTTTCAAGGATCAATAAAATGATGTACGTTAAAGAAGCTACCAAGCGTCTGGCACACAGCAAATGTTGGTTTACTGTGTTAGTTCTTTCCTTCCTATTTAAAAAAACTGTATGACAAGTACTAGAAGCCACATAGATACAATGAATTTATTCACTAGTAACCTACATTATTTCACAACCCACATACACATGCGACAGCTCAGGGTATTAACTAGCCAAAAAATAAAGCAAACAAAAAACTGAATTCGGGCAAAGAAATTTTTTAGTCCACTTACACGTGTTTTATTATGTGTAATGTTAGCTGACAACAGGGAAGAACACAGAAAACTTCTCTGTAAAAGTATACCAAGAGTTAAATCCTGTAGTTAAGAATTTCCTTTAAGAATGAGGAAAAGAAAAGCGCTCTAGACTTTTTTCCCCCTTGCAAATATAAGTTTGGGGTGGACCAGAGTACCACTCTTTATTGCAATTGACAGAGCAGGCCACAGACGTGCAAAAATACACAGGGTACGAATAAGTTTGAAAACTGCTTCTAGCGTAGATAGGGGACCCGAGATTGCGAATTAAAACCCTGGGTCTTTCACAGAATTGCAGGGGGCAGAAAAAACAATGGAAGGGGGAGGGGCGGTCGAAAAAGGGCTGAAGACGCAGAATGTGGAGAAGCCGGGTCACTGGCGGGAAAGCGAAGCAGTTGGAAAACTAAGAAAATGAGTTCGTTCCCGCGCTCCGCCGAAGGCCAGCGGAGCTGCGGCTGGAAGCGAAGGTGCTGTCGCCGGAGAAAGGGGCCGACCGGGGACGAGCGACTGGGCCGGAAGGCGAGTACAGGGAGGTAGGCCGGGAGGCCTCGGGGTCGACGAACGCGGAGAAAAGCGGGAGGGACCCGCCGCGGGCCGGCGCCGCGTACCTGCAGAGATCGTCCAGGACGCCGCCGGGAATCTCCACCCGTTTGGTCTCCATGATGAGCCCCCACAGCAGGAGCAGCGCATCCCGGCTCCGCACGGCCGGGGACCGAGGCTAAGGCGAGGAGACTACGGGAGCCGGAGATGGGGCGGCCGCGGCTCCACAGAAGACGGAGAGGAAGGGGCGGAACCGCTCACTTCCGTCCCGCTGCCTCAGCCCGGGCCCCCGAGGCCGGGTCAAAGCGCGGGCAGGGCCCCTGGAGCCACGCCCCTGCTCCGCTTGAAAGGCCCAATTGGAAGCTAGAGAAGCGGGGCCTGCCGCGTAGCCAATCAGACGTTTGCTTATTGGCCCGTCGTCGCCAACCCGCCTGCAAGCGCCTCAGTGGCTGCTCGGAAAGCCAACTTCCCCGGGGCTCCGTCTGACCCCGAGGGTGGGTGGAGTTGAGGACACGGAAGCCCGCGGAGCTGTTCCTGGGCCGTGTCTTCCCCGGCCATCCTGAGGCTTCTAACGTGGTCGCACCGTCCTTTCTGCGACCCAGTGAGACAGGGCAAGCTAGGGTTATTAGGCAGTTTTAGGGACAGTGCAGGAGGGGACCTCTGAAGAATTTAGGGAGGCTTCAGAGATAAGGACAAGCAAGGAAATGAAACCAATTTCACTGGGAAAAACAAACATCCTAGCACCATTGTTAACACTAGGGGAAAAACAAACATCCTAGCACCACAGATAATCTTGTTAAGGATGGTCCTGGTTGATAAGATAAAGTGTAAAGATACTCACCGGGAGGGCTAGACCATAAAGGTAAAGCAATAAACATAACAAATGGGGAAAAAAAATACTGTTAAAATAAGGAATGTGAAATTCCTTAGTACCCCCTGAGAGCTAGCCAATCAGGAAGAGAGACTGAACTTTTAACATAATGAGAGAGAAAAAGTATATATTGCCAATGTAATATCCCATACCGGCTCATCTTGGCCCCTCCCAGGTACTTTATACCTGGGAGTCTTTCTTCTTTGTCTCTTTTCTTCCTAAATAAACTTTTCTTTCAAAGACAAGATTTGTCTCTCTCTGCTTACTTACTCCAAAAGTCTGTGAATTCCTTTCTACGGTTTCGCGAGACAAAAACTCGTGGTAAAGCGGCAGCAGTTGTTACACACGCCGGCATCACCAGCAAACCTTTCACCTAGAAGTCAGGACCGCAGGGCCTGTGCAGCACCAGTGTGCGTGCACGATTTCTCTCACCACCTGTCCTCACACGCCGCAAGGGCTCGTGGACAGGTTACATCATTTTTGCGCAGGCTTGCCTCTGTCCCTACTCAAGCACCTGTATCCCAGTGTCACACCTGGTGAGGGAGTGGAGAACTAGCCCGCTAGGGAACTGTCCTGTAAGAGCAGGCTGGAAAGGGCTGGTTGCTTGAGGGAACTGAAAGCTGACAATCTGAGGCAGGTAACCACAAAGCTAGCAGGCAGAGGCTGTTTGCTATAAGCTAAGTGTATGGAAATAACAGTAGATAGTGGTGGCTTCACAATTCTGGGTGGCAAAGTGGGGCAATGAAGCAGAGTACGGTAGTGGAGAATTACCAGAAAGGGGGAAAGTCCCTGTAGGGTAAATGATTTTCAGGCTTTTCTGCCTTCCAGCCTTAGGACTGCACACTTGATGGCAAGTACTTGCATTTTGTTACATTGTTATATTCACTTGTATTGTGGGCTAGTATTTATATTCACCAAGAGAAGCAGAGGAGAGTGAGTTCACCCATCACAGTCTGAGTTCTGCACCATGCCCACAATTGTAAGACTTCTCAGATTCAGAGAACAACAATAATGGGACTTACTTAACAAACCAGGAAAAACAGAGTTACTGAGGCCACAAATGGCCGCTTGCCTCACCCAAAGCAGGGTCCAATGTTTTAAAGACCTAAACACGATGGTTCCCAAGATGGTATCTTCCCACCACTGCAGACCTGCAGCACATGGCAGCCAGACCATAGGCTGGGATCCAACTCAGGAAGAGAGCAGGAGATAAAACAGATGTTCACCAGAGCTGCCAAGATGCCCCAGCACAGCACCAGACAAGCTACATTCAAAACAGCAGCTGCAGTAGCCGAATTATCTAGCAATGGCCACACTCATGCAGCTCAGGGAGGTGCCAGGCACTGGGAATTCACCTTTCCTGCCAGGCTCAGTTCCTTGGCTACTTGTAAAGCCTCCGAACTTTTCCTCACCGAGGTTGGCTGCTGGAAGCCTCTCCAAGTCCATCAGAGTCCTCCAACAGCCTTCTCGAAGATCAGCACAGATGGGGGCAGAAATTCCTAGCCCCAGAATGGCTGAAGATCTGAAAATGTTGACATCCAGAAAGCTGAAACCCCAATACTGAGTCTTGGGGGCTACATCTGCAGTCCCTTTTATCTCAGAGTCTCCACCACCACCACCCATACTTTGTTCGTATTTCACCTGGGGCTATCCATTCTCACAAGCATCCCCAAACAGGGGGCACCACCTGTAACAGTGGCTTCAGCCCCGTTACAAATGGAGCCGGATACTAATGAAAGCAACAAAACAAAAATGTAAGGATTCCCTTTAATCATGTTTATGTACATAAGAGCAAATAGCCCTCTGTGTTACACGCACACACACACTGTAAAACAACCTACCCATTCTGGGTAGCTTTATTAACGGTTCTAGCAGCCACATGCTCTACGCGGTTGTTTGTAGTTGCCGTACTCCTCCGTGCACTCCACTGCACTCCTTCCCCCTCGAAACCGCACCACCACCACACCGCACTCTGCTGCACCACCCCTATAAACCAGTCTCTTAGCTCAGGTGTACCCACCTACGCATGCCCACACCCCACTCCAGGTGCCCGCCATCAAGCATGCACTCAGGATCACAGGGTTCCGTCTTCCATCCTAATGGTGGGAGGGCAGAAAAGCCTGATACCTTTTACCTACCCTACACACACACACACACACACACACACCCCACACACATGAAGTGGGCACTCGTCAAAGGCCAGGTGGCACAGAGCCACCAGGATGGGTGATATTCACTGAGCAAAATATAGCATCAGTTTTATGAACCCTGGGATGAGGGAGGGAGAGCTTAGGGGGAGGGATTAGGAATGGAAAAGTACTGAGTAGTGGTTCAGAGTAGGAAAAGGTCATCAAGGTTTTCACCCTCCCTTCCCCCATAAGCAGAGGTGCGTAAAGAACTCTGCCCAAGCCCTCAAAGACTTATTATTGAGGGTGTGGGGTTAGGAATGCAAACATGTGAAACACATGAGTCAAAGAGACCTAGCTGAAATACAAAGCCTGGCAGAGGTTGCAATGCATTGGCCATGTGCCAAGTCTGCAAAGGGATGTCAGTTATTCCTACCATGAGGCTGCATGCCAGGTGAAGCTTTTACAATAGCCAAGAGTTAGGATTGAAAAACTACCCCCAGGTTTTGAACCAGGATCCAGGTTCCTGAAGAAATGCTGGACATAAGTGAATCCTGAAGCCTATCTACAGGGTAAGTGAAAAATTATAAGGCTTTTCTGCCCTCCCACCGTTAGCATTGATGATGGATCTCTGCGGTCCTACATGCATGCCTGATGGCAGGCACCTGGAGTAGGGTGTGGGCATATATAGGTAGGCACACCTGGGCTGAGACTGGGCTTATAAGGGCGGCATCACAAAGAAGCAGAAGCAGAACAAGAGAGAACCAGCAGAGAAGCAAAGACCACAAGAGAACGCCAGAGAGCCCAGAAAGAGTGAAGATTGGCCGGGGCCTAGGAGGCCTGCCAGCCTCCTGGTCCCCCCAGCCCCCCGGCCCCCTGCCTGTAAAAAGCTCAATAAAAGCCTGAAAAGCCACTGAGGACTCCAGGACTCTCCTTTACCCGTCCGGTTGGATCATAGAGAACCTGTACTGTGCCTTCATGCCGCTACACTATCCTACCTCTGAATTTATATTAACCCAAGCATTTCTTTTCGTTTCAGCCAAAACTTCCTGTCCCTTGGATTGAAATCATTCCAATCAATATGTTCCACTGGCCATCCAGTGACCCAAACCAGAAACCTCAGAACCTTGATTCTTTGCTCACACATTACCATCAGTGAGTCCTAAGCAGTCTCTCTACAAAACATATCTAAGGTCCATTCCCTTTTCTCCACTTCAACTGTCCCCACCTTATCCACATCACCTCATCTCTCATTTGGACTACTAGCAGGCTCCTAACTACTCCTTTCTTCTACTCTTACTCTATTTTCATCCCTCCTTGTAGGGTAAGGTAAAAGTATCAGGCTTTTCTGCCCTTCCACCATTAGGATAGATGACGGAACCCTGCAGTCCTGAATGCATGCCTGATGGCGGACACCTGGAGTAGGGTGTGGGCATATGTAGACGGGGTACACCTGGGCTAAGGCTGGATTTATAAGGGCAGTGTCACAGAGATGCCAGCAGAAGCAGAACCACCAGAGAATGCCAGAGAGCCCAGATAGAGTGAAGACTTTCTGGGAGGCCTGGCAGCCTCCCAGCCCCCCGGCACCCCTGCCTGCTGTGTGCCTGGTAAATCCCAATAAAAGTCTGTGAAAGCCACCGAGGGCTCCAGGACTCTCTCTTTCACCCTGTCTGCTCGGGTCATAGTAAACCTTCTCAGTGTTCCTTCCTGCCACTACACTCCTCCATATAGCAGTAAGAGTGAGCATCTTAAAACACATGGCATCATTCTCCTGCATAAAAATCTTCATGACCCTTTAAGTAAAATCCAATCTTCATGCCATGACCCAAGAGACCTCACGTGATAGGGCACCTGCTTTTGCTGTAGCCTTGTAATTTGTCCTGTTGTCATCTCATTCATTATACTCTAGCACAGTTGTCTTCTTGCAATTCATCAAACTCACCAAGCTCTTTCCACATACCATCCCCTCCACCTGGAGTCCTGCCCACCCCATTCATTAATTTCCTCCTTTTATCCTTCATGTGCAGCTTAACGATCACCTCTTCAGAGATCTTCCCTAACCACTGCATCTAATACTCTACTATTCTCTGTCACAAGCCTTTGTTTCCTCCAAACTAGGCTTCCTCAATTAAATTTTGTTTCAATTAATTTTTCTCCTCTCTCCAACTGTAAGTTACAAAAGAGAAAGCAGGGAGAAAGCAGGAATCCTTTCTTTCATTCATTGACTCTCCGGGGCTTAGAATGTTCTGGTTATATGATAGGCACTCTACAAAGTAAAGAACAAGCAAAGGAGTAAGTTATTACCAAATATGTACTGAGTTTACTGAGGAGGAGATGAGATACAAAATCTTAATATCATTGAGTAAACATCACTCTCTTAAAAAATCTCTGCTTAAGTGCTGTGAAGCTGTCCGCAGCCTCTGCAGTGCCAGTTCGATCCCCGCCGGCCTCAGAGCAACCCACATGGTGAGCAGAACTCTCCTGTCTCAGCCACTGCTCCCCTCAACATTGTATTTCATCAGTCTGCCTGTTCTGTTCCCCACTCTGTCTCTGGTGAATCCTCTCACCCTCCCGCCCATCTGGACTGTACCCTGGCTCTTGTAAAAGTAAAATAAATCTTTTTAAAAAAATCTGCTTAGAAATCTGTTGGAAAAGATGTACTCATTCTAGCTTAATGCACTTTGTTACTTTCACCAGAGTCCTAATTAATAGATCTTATTTGTGCTCTTTCTCTGTCTATATATTTACTTATTTTATTCCCATATATAATTATGTAGATATTTATGTATTATTTATGCATAAAGCACAGGTATAAAATATATAAATATATGTAGTATATAATACCCATACATGTTGTAGGGTAAAGAAAATATCAGGCTTTTCTGCCCTTCCGCCATCAGGATAGATGATGGATCCTTGTCCTGAATGCATGCCTGATGGCGGGCACCTGGAATAGGGTGTGGGCATAGGTAGATGGGATTCAGCTGAGCTGAGACTGTGCTTTTAAGGGCGGCGTCACGGGGGGACGCCAGCAGCAGAAGCAGCAGCAGTAGCAGCTGAAGCCGAAGCCGAAGCCGAAGAGAAGCCGAGATCACCAGAGAGCCCAGATAGAGTGAAGATTTGCTGGGGGCCTCCCAGCCCCCCAGCCAGCACCCCTGCCTGCCATATACCTGGTGAACCCCAATAAAAAACCTGCAAAACCGCTGAGGACTCTGACTCTTCCTTTACCCGGTCTGCATGGGATCAGAAAACCTGCCCTGTGCCCATGTCCTGCCTTTACACATGTTAAATATAAATATATGAATACAAAAGATATAAAACACCTCTAGACTCTAGGCTATCTTCCTTTTCTTTTGCCTTTCTCTTCTTGCTTCTCTCTCATGTCCAACTTCCATATTCTGATGGGTTTGCACAGAATGGAAAGAAGTTGAAAGAGGGCAAATGAAAGGGGGGTTGTCAGACCCTGTAGGGGCAGGATGGGCACAGGGCAGGTTTTTTAATGATCCTAGGAGATGGGGTAAAGAAGGAGACTCCTGGAACCCTCAGTGTCTTTTGTAGGCTTTTATTGGGATTTACCAGGTACACCGCAGGCAGGGGTGCTGTGAGGCTGGCAGGCCTGCCAGCCCTCAGCAAGTCTTCACTCTTTCTGGGCTCTCCGGCGTTCTCTCATGGCCTCACTCTCTCTCTTGTTCTGGTCACTCTTTTTAGCTCTGCTGGCGTCCCTGTGATTCTGCTCTTACAATCCCCATCTCAGCCCAGGCGAATCCCATCTACCTAGGGCCACACCCTATTCCAGGTGCCCGCCATCAGGCATGCATTCAGGACCACAGTGATCCATCATCAATCCTAATGGAGGGAGGGCAGAAAAGCCTGATACTTCACTTACCCTACAGACCCAAATAAAAAAGCTCGTATCTAGTGCTAAATGACCTTTCGCATAAGGGACAAGTCAGGAAAAAGAAAATTGCTTCAGGAGTTTTCTGTTTTAGAAATAATTTCTTAATTCTCTGTAACAGTTCTTAAGAATTCTTTTATTAATTCTCTGTTACTAGTGAAGGGATTCCTTTTACTGAAATTTCAGAAACTAAGCTCTCTACTATGTTGAATCTTTAAACACATTTTGTTGTCAAATGTGTTTAAATGTGACATTTTCTGTCAAATGTCAAATCTTTAAACATATTTTGTTCTTGCTGGAGGCAATTGTTTTATTTTTAAATTCACCTTGAAAGTATCTTTAATTAGGAAGATCTGTCTCATAGCATCTCTTATGGTTGACTTCTTTAAGAGGTTCTGTTGAAACAGCACAAAAATCCAAAGAAATAGTTCTCCAATCACCCATTGTTAAAATATCAGCTCAATTTGGCCCTGTAACCCACTTCCCACATGGTTTACATGGGGTGCAGAGTTCACAGTTGACTCATCACTTCCCGTGAAGGTTGTGGGTGGACCTAACTGTTCCCAGAATATACAAGGAATGAGTCCAAAACACCAGAAGTCTGCTTTTCCAGCAGAGAGTGTCCATTCCTTTTCTCCATTTTTAAAGCCTACATCATAATGCTGACTCATGCTTTCAGCACAAGGGCAGGACTTAACAGCTGTGGTTTTCACCATATGTAGGACTACACTTCTAAGGAGTCTGGGTAATTACATTGTTTTCTGGTTAAATTAGTTGAATCTCTGAAGAAATCCTTTCACACATAATGAAATCTCCCCCTTAAAGTTGACTTTTTCTTCTGTAGTTGTCGCAGCACTGCCAAATGGTGACATAATTTCTCTCCATATATTCACTTTATATTGTTGCTCTAACAAATTACCACAGAATTGGTACCTCAAAAAAATACAAATTTATTATAATTCCGTAAATTAGAATTTCAACACAGGGGAAGGCTGTGTTCTCTACTAGAGGCTGTAGCGAGAATCATTTTCTTGCCTTCTCTGGCAGCTGGAGTCACCTGCATTCTTTGGCTCATGCTCCCATTCCTCCTCCATCTTCTGAGCCAGCAATGGCTGACTGATTCTTTCTCACCTCATATCAGTCTGACTTTCTTTCATATTCCTGTCTTTTTTTTTTTATTTAAGGTTTTAACATTTTTTTTTAGATTTATTTATTTATTTATTATTTATACAAGCACTGGGTACAGTCAGAAGCGCGGGAGGGTGAGAGAATTCACCAGAGCCAGAGCGGGGAGCAGAGCAGGCAGAAGGACCGAAGTACGCTGCTGAGGGGAGCAGCGGGCGGCAGGAGAGGTCTGCGCACCATGTGGGACCCTTCTCCGGTGGCCGGGGAGCAGCCGGGGATCGAACCGGTGCTGCAGAGGCTTTGGGCAGCTTCGCAGCCCAGCGCTCAACCGCTGTGCCACCAGGGAGGCCCCATATTCCCGTCTTTTTATGACTCACTCCTGCTCCTCTTCCATTTTTTTTTCTTTTTTTTTTTAAAGATTTATTTATTTATGCATACAAAATGGGATACAGGCCAGAGGTGCGGGGCAGGGGTGGGGGGTGAGAGGATTCATCAGAGACAGAGTGGGGAACAGAGCAGGCAGATTGACTGAAGTACACTGCTGAGGGGAGCAGCAGGCAAGTCAGGAAAGGTCTGCTGCGCCATGTGGGTTGCTCCCTAGCCGGGGATCGAATTCATGCGGCAGTAGCTGCCGACAGCTTCATATGTTGCGTCTTAACCCCTTGCACCACCAGGGAGGCCCTGCTCCTCTTCCATTTTTAAAGAACCTTGTGATTATACTGGGCCTACCTAGACACTTAAACATAACACCTTTTCTTAACATCAGCTGATTGTAAACTTAATTTATTTACAACCTTACTTTCTCTATTTCCATTAAAGCAGAGGAGTTGGGTAAGAGATTAAGGAAAACCAATTTTTCATCATACTGTTTTAGTCCTGAAATCCCATTCAGCTTTGAACTCCCTGTATCCCCTGGATTTTTCATTATATTTTTCATTAGCTAAGATGGCTGTGATGTTGCTCTTTAGAACTAATGTGAGTTGAAAACTTTCTTTTTGCAACCCTGAGTCCTAATGCACACCCTAAGTCTAGTAACAGTGCTTTGGGAAATCAAGAACAAAGTCTACAGCTACATTTGGGGTGTATGTTATTAGGAAAGCAAGGCAGCATGGAAAGAAAAGTTTTAAGAGAGTAAGAGTTGGAGAGTAAAGCAAGAGGGTGGGTGATTCTGGAGCTGGAGATCAGGCTCCACTCCACTATTTTGGCATTAAATAAGAATGACCTTCAAAACCTAGAGAACTTAGGAACATCTGATTGTACTAATAAAATCAATATATCACAAATAAAATATGATATCTACAGAAAACTGTCTCATAGGTCCAACTGGGAAGAGCTAAATCATACAGTCAGCTAACATTATTCACTTCCCTAAAACAACAATGAGTCAGCAAAGCACGGATGAGGAGAGTCTGAAAGAGATCTGAGATGCAGAATTTGACACTGCCTCTTCAAGTGCCATGGACTGAAGACACACCAAGAAGCCAACTTGGTCTTTTGCTTGAAGTACTTTCATGGAGTGCTCTGATAGGTCCTTTACCCTTTCCTCTTACTCAAATTAGGCTCCATTTCAATTTAGCATTATTCAAATAACCTTAAAGTTACAATTTTACATCCCATGTAGCTTTCCATGAGCACTATTGGAAGAAAGATATAGTCTAGATCAAAACCATTTAAGAGAGTGGAAAGTGAAACTGTACCTGGGAGGCAAGTCCAGTCTGGATGGTGTCAATTTGGGGAAAGAATGTGAAATTGGAAGCGGGGTGATGGTGAGGAGATTACACTTTTTGAGTCACAGAGGAATAAAAGGTCAGGTTGGAAATGAACAAAGAGACTTTGGTAATTGTTCTAATCAAACTGGGAGGCTTGTGTCTGGCCTTTGTCGGGTAGTGCTCTCAGGAAGGAGCTGGTTTAATGCAGGATGCCAGGTGGACAGGAACAGGGCCCATTTCTCTTTCTTGTAGTTTTCTGCAGAAGATTTCCTACCCACTAGGAGCCAAAACCATATTTTCATTAATATTGAAAATATTGATTTTTTTAAAAGTCTCCCATTGTCCTAAAATGTTTTCCCCTCTAAAAATGCAAATGTCCATGAAGAGAGTTAGTACATTAAACTTCATCACTCATAAAGACATTCTCATGGAAAAATTTTCCTTTTAAAGTCAAAATTATGTGTCCTCCATTTTACTATTTAAAAAAACTTCATTGTTTTTAGTAATTTTCCTAACTTTGAATATGAAAAATTTTTGCAAATAAATGAAGAACTCACTCATGATAAACAATGTATGCATTTTTTATGATTAAAATGCATAAGCCAGGATACTGTTAATATGCAAAAACTGGATTTTATACCATGATTTTTATGACAGCAGGATATGTGACCATAGGTTTACAATTTCTAAAATTATTTAAGACTTAAATAAATATATTTGGAGGTTATGTTTTGGAAAGAATGGTAATAATGACCAGCAGGTAGACTGCCAGGTTTCAGAACTACTGTTTGGCCTTGTTTCAGTACCTACTTTATCATATGCTTATTCAGTTTTCTACAGAACAGAATTCGCATTGCCAAACTTGGATAGTGTCTCATGCAGCCCTAAAGTAGATGAAACACCTAGTCTGCCAGAGCTCTAAAATTAGAAAACTATTAAAATCCTACAAAGATGTGTTAGTTTTCACAAATTTAAAGTTTGATTTGCAAAACATCTGCCCAGTCTATATGGGGACTACACTTACAATGAATTGTTCAATGAATTATTGCTTACTTCCCCTGGGTTGCTTAAGTCCCCTCCTGTCTCTGCCTTCTCCCCAGTAACCTCATTCCCATTCTTAATTAAACTTAAAGAAGGTTAACAACTTCTGCGCCAAATTGCACACATTCTCTTTACTTTTAATTAGATGAACATATATACATGGGCATTCCTGCCTCATTGTATTACAAGATAAAAGGGGGCTTACAAAATTCTCTGCATTTCCTTTTCTTAGTAAGAATATATCTATCCAAGTCAATTGACAGAGTGCACTCAGTCTTTTAAATACATAAAATTCTGTCTTCCTAAATAGTCTATGGTGTGGATATACCATAATTGAAGCAATTATTTCCCCATTGGTGGACATACACTTTGTTTCCAAATTTTTGTCCCTACAAAAAAATGCTGCAAATGAAAGTCCTTTTCTGCATATTCTTCTGTATAATTGTATGTCTAAGGAGTGGCAGGAGTGAGTTTACTATGAAAAAGTGTACATATTTTTCATTTTAGTGGATACTGCCAGTGCATTCCCAGTGGACTCTGCTGTATGAGTGAGCCTTATTCTACCCACACCTCTTCTGCTACCAACCACAGGCATTATTCCTTTCAATTATTACATCTTGACAAGAAGTAATTGGATTTTTAATATTTGTCTTATTACTTTTATTGAGAGTTCTGGATCAGAGTCAGATCTCCTAATATTACACTAAATAAGAAATATGCTGGGCCTCCCCAGTGGCGCAGCAGTTGAGCGCTGGGTTGCAAAGCTGCCCTCAGTCTTTGCAGCACTTGTACGATCCCCAGCCCCCGGGCGAGGGTCCCACATGGCCTGCAGACCTCTCCTGCCGCTCCCACTGCTCCCCTCAGCAGTGTATTTCGTCAGGCTGCCTGTTCTGTTCTCCGCTCTGGCTCTGGTGAATTCTCTCACCCTCCCGCACTTCTGACTATATCCAGTGCTTATATAAGTAAGTAAGTAAATAAATAAATAAATAATAAAATACAGCTAAAAAAAATAAGAAATGTGCTGACCTCTTTGCCCCTGTTCTAATTTAATTATTGCCTAGACCATCAATGGGATGTGCTCTCTGAATCTTTGTAGATTCATACATTCCTTTCCTTCACCTGACAACCTGACAGACAGGTATCCAAGTTGGGGAAAGACTCTTGAGTGGATTTTTTTTTTTTTAATTATTATTTTGTTAGTTTGTTTCCCTTAGAACTCTGTGGATCTTCTTTCATCCTAACTTCAGGTTTTTAATGAAAAATCTGATGCCATATTTTTCCTTCTTAAATAAATTTTTCTTTCCAACAGATTTCCAAATTAGTACTTCTGATTCTTTTTATTATTTAAATGAAAAAAATATGCTTAATGTTTCCTGGAATTCTTTTCCATGGTATAATTGAACTCTGTTAAATTTTCTTACTTCAGTTATGGTTCAGGTTGTCATCTTTCTCCTGCAGCAGTTTCTGCTAGGTATTCTCTGATGTATTTGGTACTAAGACAAATACATATTCCCTTAAAACATAGTGTCTGAAAACAGTAATAAACATTTATTATCTCTGGAGAATTCAAATGGAATAAAAATACCCAGGAAAAGAAAAGTCTCCCTTTACCCCAGAACTCCAGGTTTTACTTACCTTTTATAGTTTAAAAAATTTCTAAACCATTGGCAAATAAAAAAAATTTGAGGGAAAAAAGTCTAAGCATAACCTTTTTGTCTTGAAATACAGAAATATAATAAAGATAGCACAGACATATCTTTCACCCAAACTCCTCAAATAATAGCGTTTTGTCATAAATAGTTTATCCTCTCTCTTTACATATAGATATGTAGATGATTGATACACATTTTTTTCTGAAAAATCTGAAATTGGATTACAAATATGATGTCCCTTTTTATCATTAAATATATTGGTGTGTGTTTCCTGAAAACAAAGACATTTTCCTTTAGAATAGTTTAATTCTAAAAATCAAGAAATTAACATCAATATAATATTATCTAATCTATTGAGCTCATCCAAATCCTATTAATTATCCCACTAACAAAAGAAAACTAATTTTTTTCTGGTCTAAGATCAAATCAAAGATCACGCACTTTGTATTTACTTGCCATGCCTCTTCAGCCTCTATTTCTCTGGAAGAGTTCCCTAGTTTTTCTTTTTAGAGATATTTTCATAAAATTATGGATAGAATAATTTGATGTAAAATTATCTCTTTTGTATTGTGCTTAACATGTTTACATTTTACATCTCAGTGCATGCATATCTCTGTCATTCATTTTATTGACTGCATAGTACAGTGAAGATCACTCAGGATGATTTAGGTTATGCTATGATAACAAATAATACAGGAATCACAGTGGCTTAAGACAACAAAAGTTTATTTACTGTGTGGAAGTCCATCATTGTCCCCCTGAAGGCTCAGTATCTATCAGCTTCCATCTAGTGATTCTCCCTCTAATGGGTGTTTCTACAATTGCTGTACCAGAGGAAGCATGGAGGGTCTTCCTCATAAAATGGGTTCTTAAAACACTTCACAAATCTCAGGCCAAAACAAATCACATATATATGCCCAACTCTAAATGAACAGGGAAGCATATTCTTCCTGCAGAGTTTTGTTATGCCTCGTAAGATCTATCACACATATCATTGAATGGCAATATCACTATTTAAGTTGACATTTAGATTGCTTCTTTTTTTTTCAGTGTTCATTTCACATTTATTTTTTGCGCACTTGTATATCTCCAGTATAAATTCTAAGAAATGCATTTGCATAAGTACAGAGAATGTGTGTCTAATTTTCATAGACACACATTTCGAGTTATGTGCAAGATGAAACATGCAGGGAAGACACAAAAAGACTAGAGAGACAGAGACAGCAAAACAAAGGGAAGAAAGAGATTGGAGAGACAAAGAGAGCAGATTTGAAGCTTCCAATTCATGGACTCTTTCAATTCTAACTCTTCATGTCTACAAACTCATTTCATCTTCAGTAAACTCTTGTTTTCACTTTTGCCTGTTTGAGTGGATTTCTGGTCTTTGCCATAAGTTACAACAAACTTTGAGGTGGACACATAAATGGTATGCTCTTTACTTTCACTTCAGTTTTCAACCTGATAAAGAGTTGAATCAGAGAAAGAGTTGAGCACTGAATTAGTTACCCAATCTCAATGAAACCAGGGCCCAGCAGTGTGGACTGCAGGGCAAGACAGGTGTTTCCCCATTGCCTCCTGAGCAGCGGGAGCCACTGGAAAAATAATGTAAGGAGCACAGGAATAATGTAAGGAGCACAGGAGACATCTTGGGATCCCCCAGACTTTGGGATTCCTCCATCTCTGTACCTGGCCTCAGAAAGAAGGAGCTTCCAGCAGCTGACCTCTGAAGAGAGAGAAGTCAAAGCATTTTTCAGCGAAGTGAAATCAGCATATCTGCATCTGGTCCTATTGCTGCCACTGAAAAGAGCACCGAAGACCCTGGGCCTGTTGTCTCAAAGAGCTGTTTATCTGATCACCCAGCATTGCTTTACTGCTATTTCTGTTCTTTGCTCCATTGTCTGATGCTGTTTATCCTGACCTTCGGACTGTTGCTGCAGGCGCCTGCAGCATCCTCTTGGGGCCCCACCTGTGAATGTCTCTGGCTGCCACTGTGAGCTGTATCCTGGCCCATTGCTTGCCGGTGAGCCATGTGCTCCAGGCCCTCGTTGGAGGGACAGCGCCATCTTAGATGAGCAGCATTTGTGTTTGGGACTTCTGGACAACACAGTGGACACTATCTAGGGTGAAGTAGCCAGTCCTCTGTGTCCTTAGAAATTCTTTGTTTGCCCTGTTTGTTAAATAAACACCATTGTTGTTGTTTCTTGAGTCTGAATGGTCTTGCAATTGTGGGTGTGGGTGTAAACCCACAGTGACTTGTCCTCTCTTGGGCACTGTCCTTGCTTGGTAATAGCACCCTGCTAGCCCTGTTTCACCAAGACTAGAGCAATGTTTTATGAGTGGAGCTGCTTTTAAATCTAGTGCCAATGGTTGATGGGAATGATCTTCCTCAGATCTGCGATAAGAACACATTCCAGGAAAAGTCTTGCATTTAAGTTCCATCTTTGCACTTAGAGTAAATTCTTTTCATTTCTAAAAGCCCTGCTCAGATTTCACTAACTTTATAAGCTCCACCAACTGCTACCAGCCCTCAATCTGAATTCCAGCTTCTCTAAATTCTTTTAACACATGACATACAAATTAGCTGACATTTTATTTATATTGTTCTGTTTACTATCTCTAGAATTAGATATTAAATTCTTTGATTGGAGGGAAAATATATTTCTAATTTCCTACAGAACCTTGCATATAAAACACTCAAAAATGTAGAACTGTTGATTGATTAATTTGATATAAGTTAGGCAAACACTAGTTTACTTCAGTATATTTATAAACCACAAATAAAATGAAGGACAATTTATCTAAAACCAACATGTGGTTTCCATTTGCCAAGTTTCCCAAAGAATATAGATTACTACTTTATTGATATAACTGCAAATGAAAATTGACAGCAGACACCTAAGCATGCCATTTTAGTAACTACAGACTATTTTCTTAGACTTATATAAACCAGACCTAAGTAAGCCTAACTGTATTCTATAAATATGTTTACAGAATATGCTACTCACTTTATAAGTAATCACGTTATATGTACATTTATTACAAAGTATTGGAAGCCTGTTTCTCTCTTTCTTGGATAATTATCCTACAAATATTGTATATCATTCCCACACATTTTCTTATTTTTACCAAATTAGTATGTACCCAAAATAATATATACCACTACCGTGCATGTCTTAAATGTTTTTTTTTTATAGTTTTTTTTTTTATAGAGGCATGTTTTTACTTATTTATTTATTATATTTGTTTGTTTGTTTTGTTTATACATGCACTGGGTACAGTCAGAAGCGCGGGAGGGTGAGAGAATTCACCAGAGCCAGAGCGGGGAGCAGAGCAGGCAGAAGGACCGAAGTACACTGCTGAGGGGAGCAGCGGGCGGCAGGAGAGGTCTGCGCACCATGTGGGATCCTCCTCTGGGGCCGGGGAGCAGCCGGGGATCGAACCCGCGCCGCAGATGCCGCGGGCAGCTTCGCAACCCAGCGCTCAACCGCTGCGCCACCGGGGAGGCCCGTCTTAAATGTTTTAAATGTAATACTCTACATACTATTCTACAACATACTTTTTCTTTTCTTTTTTACAATATATAATTTATCTTGTTAATATGGGAACTTTAGATTGTTTATTTTCACTTCTTAGAACTTCATTTTAGTAAATCAGTTTTCCTGATGATCTGTTTTTAAGTTACTTACAATTTTCCCCAGGTTCAAAAAAAATGCTGCAAGGAATATCTATCATTCCTATCTACTTCCGCACATGAATAAGAGTTTCTCCATGGTATGTATTTATGTCAAGTAAAATTGCTGGGTATGTGTATCTTCGACATTGATAGTATGAAATAGCTTTTCAAAATGGTTGTTACCATTTTGGTTCCCACCAGCAATACATTAAAGTATATTGCTGATCCCTCCACCCCTGCCCCCAACCTCTTATGCTTAGTAATAATCTAAGCTGTCACAGTCATAGACTTCAATATTGCAAACCATGCCCTGATCACTGTATGGTTTATGGCCATTAACATCTTATGGCCCACCAGATGGGAGGCTCTGATCATGTGATCAGAATAAATTACAAGGGAATGCAAACAGCAAAATCCAGATGTGGAAATCCCACAAGTAAAATCAAACAACTCAGCTTCTTCCAGAACTAAGTTTTAAACAAAAGATGGGGTAAGAGGAGATAAAGGGGTACATTAGAAGAAACTTAAAGGATGTGTGTATCTATATATTTCTAAGCAAGCTAAACTATAGGGTTTAGAGATGACTCTTGGATGATGAGATCATAAAGAAAGCAAGGAGGGCCTCCCTGGAGGTGCAAAGGGGTTAAGCACCACACTATGAAGCAATCCGCAGCCTCTGCAGCACGAGTTGGATCCCTGGCCAGGGAGCAACCCACATGATGTAGCAGACCTCTCCTGACTAGCCCGCTGCTCCCCTCAGCAGTGTACTTCAGTCAATCTACCTGTTTTTTCCCACCCTGTCTCTGGTGAATCCTCTCCAACCCCGCATCTCTGGCCTGTACCCCAGCTCTTGTATGCATAAATAAATACATCTTTAAAAAAGAAAAAAGAAAGCATGGAAATGGTGATCATACAAGGCAAGATGTGGTTACTTTCAAGTAAAAGGGAAAGGACTGGGATTGGGACAAGGTAAATAAAAGACTTCTGGAGTGGCAGACTTCTCACATTAACCAGGACTGATACTAGATATTAGGCAGGTCCTTTTCTTGCAGACAAATGGTACAATACAATGATGATCTGGGAAGGTAGAAAACTGCCATAGAAATTATTCCTCTGGTCACCTTGGCAGTTTCTTTGATAGCACATTTTTCTGGGTAAAAAAAAAAATCAATCTTACCACCTATAGCAATAACAAAATTGGCAGCAAAATGATTGTGGTTTTTAATTTCTTCCCCTTGCAGCAGTTTCAGTTTGCCCTGATAAAATCACAAAAAGTTGAGATGAATCCTAAACACAGCCACAATTCACTTTAAATATATAGTTCGTGCATGTTATATACATAAATATATAGTGAGATTATAACTCATATTTTGACTTATAAAGAAATAAAATATTAATATTTGTTTGTCAACTGAGAAGATAGTAGGTCATGGGAGCAATAGTGGAACATTTAACTGAAGGATATCAATAAATACTGTGTCACTTGTTTTTCAGTAATAACATATCTTTCTTTGTAATAAAAACAGGTCTTATTCTGGTATAAAAGTAATACAAAGTACATGCTTTTTTTAAAAAGTTAAGCAATAGGAAGAAGTATATAGAAAAATGCTGAAAATCACCTGTACTTCTCCACCAGGAAATCTATATACCTGAACTTTTTTCTTTGTTTAAATCCAGATACACACATACACATAGACATATGGGATTTTACAAAAGCAGAATCAGTCTGTACATGTTGTTTTATAACCATCCTTTTATATTTAATGTATCACATTTTTAACATGTAGAATGAAAAAGGAAGTTACTGAGTAAAATATATGTTCATTGTATGACCCACATTTTAAATGTATATGTTTATATCTGGATATAAATATAGACACACAAATGATTTTATTTCTGTGGAATATGATCTATTAGGATACAAACCAAATTTAATGCAGGGGAGGGGATGGAAGTGAGGGTGAAGTAAAGGAAAATTAAAATTTTTACTTTAAATGCATTACATTATCTATTCTAATAATTGCATGCACTGCTTTAGAAATTAATAGAAGTATATACTAATGAACAGCTTTCATTTCAACTAAAATTAATTATGCCATAATTTTAATTGTTCTAAACATTCTATTATATGGCTATTTTATATCATTTAGTCAATTGACTACTTACGGGTTTTTAGAGTGTGTCCCATCTTTCCATGGTAAAACAATATTAATACAATATCCCTGTGTATGCTTTCTGCACTCTTTCATCAGTCCTGGGTATTATAAAATTTGCTATTTTTTCTCACTTATCAGCTAAAAATGTGTCTTAATGTTTTAGTATGAAGTTTGATTACAGGTGAGAAAGAACATGTTTCCCTTGATTGTCTGATTTTGTAAATTATCATATTCATGTACTTTGTCCACTTTTCTTGGAATTTTCCTATTTTTTCATAACTAAATTTACGTATGAAGTCATTAATCCTGCCTGTGCTATACATGTGAACTATTTTCCATATTTGTGTTTGCGTTTTAGATTTTTGTTGCTTGTTTTGCTTTGTTATTTTATTATATTTCCCTCCATTTTTTCACAATTTTATGTCTATTTTAGTGTCTGTCATTAAGTTGTTTCAGTTCTCTGATAGGTTCTTTTTCACAGGATCCATGTTTTAACTACTGCAGTTATACACCTGCTAAGATAAGTTGTCCTCATACATTTTTTGGGAATGTCATTGGTTATTTTTGCTGGCTTATTCTTACTGGTGACATTTAGAATGTTTTTGTCAAATTCCAAATGTTAGGATTGTGTTAAAATTACAGAACATTTGGGGAAATATTGAATATATCCCAAGTCTTTAATATTTCTCAGTCAAGTTATATAGTTTTTTACAATATGTTCAGCAAATAATTTGTCAAATTTATGTTTATTTTATTTTGTTTGGTGTTTGGGATAGAAAAGGACGCTCCAACAGTCTGAGACCAGAGTGGGAGTGGGCATCCATGGCCAGGGCAGACAGTGTGCACAGCAAAGTTCATCTCAGACTCACCATTTTAGAATAGGAACCTTCCTTCAATAAAGACTGCTTAAAACTGGGAGAAGACTCCTTGTGCAGCCAGAGGTGAGCTGAAGGCCCCCACAAGCCCCACAACTCCAGGCAGGGAGTTGGAGCCCAGAGAGGGATACAGCAATGTGGAGCCCAGAGTGCAATCCAGCTGCCCCGCCTCCAAGGAAGTCTGTGGGACTTCAAGACACACCTTTGGAATTAAACAAACACAGAAGGAGGAGATATTCTGTGACAGCGACCATTAACATACTCAAAGTATGCCTTCGTGGACATCTGGCATAACAGCATTTGACTCATTTGCACTGCCAGTTTCTGAAATCCCAGAAAGAGCACACAAAAAGATGCTGGCCAGTACCAGCGACACAGTGTCCCAACGCATAGAGCAAATTAGAAAACAGGCAACAGGGAGAAGAAAAACTACATGCAACCTAGCAACTCCTCAGGAAAAAGACACACCACAAAAAGAAAACCACCCACCAGATTGCAACATCCGTGACTGGGAAGAACTTCTGAGCCTTCCAGAAAAAGAATTTAAAATTGCCATGATGAAAAAACGGACAGAAGTCATTAAGGAAAACAACATTCAGAAGAATGAAATTGAGTCTCTAAAGAGGGAAATGAAGGCAATGCAGGAGATCAAAAGATTAATGGAAGCGCTTAAGAATGCTGGGAAAAGCAGTGATAACAGAATAGAGGAAATGGAAGAATGAATAAACACTCTCGAAGACACAGAAATAAAAAGAACCGAAACAGAAAAGAAAAGAGAAGTACAAATGAAAAAGACTAAAGAAAGACTTCAGGAACTATGTGACTCCATGAGGAAAGGAAATATAAGAGTTATAGGAATCCCAGAAGGAGAGGAGAGAGACCTAGGAACAGAGAAAATATTCAAGGAAAAAATTGAAGAAAAATTTCCAAATGTGAAGGAGCTAAAAGCAGAGATACAAGAAGCAAGAACACCAAAACTCCATGATGAAAGGAAAAATACAGCAAGAAACATTATAGTAAATCTCCCAAGAATCCAAGACAAGGAAGAAATAATGAAGATGACAAGAGGGAAGAAACAGATAACATTCAAAGGAAAACCAATCAGACTGACATCAGACTTCTCCAAAGAAACTACGGGCAAGGAGAGAGTGGAGGGACATAGTCAACAGACTCCAAGCAACAAATGCCAACCAAGAATACTCTATCCTGTAAAGCTTTCCTTCTTCTATGAAGAAAGAATAAGGACCTTCCCAGACAAACAGAAACTCTGGAATTTCATTACAACTGAACCCTCACTACAAAAAATACTACAAGGAGTCCTAAAGCCAGAACCAACAGAGGGATGAATAACAACAAAACAAGGCCAAAACAAAAAAGTTATTAAAGAATAAATAAAATCAGAGGAAAGACAAACACAATGGCAAATACAGATGCTAACATATCAATATTAACTTTAAATGTAAATGGACTAAACTCTTCAATAAAAAGACACAGAGTCACAGGCTGGACTAAAAACAAAACTCAAACTTTTGCTGACTCCAGGAAACACATTTAACTACAAAAGATAAAAATAGACTCAAAATTAAAGGATGGAAAACAATCCTACAAGCAAGTGGACAAAAAAAAAAAAAAAGGCAGGAAGAGCAATATCAGATAAAACAGATTTCAACTTAAAAATGTAAAAAGAGACCCCAACGGTCACTACATTATGATCAAGGGGAAAATACTTCAAGAAGAAATAACACTCATTAACATATATTCACCAAACGAAGGAGCACTAAAACATATCAGACAACTATTATCATCTTTGAGAACAGACATCAGAGAAAACACATACATAGTATAGGAGACTTCAACACACCACTATCAACAATGGATTGATCAATGAGACAAAAAATAAGAAAGGACACTAAAGCTCTAAATAAGGATGTAGAGCTCATGGGCTTAATAGACATCTATAGAACATTAAACCCCCAAAAAATCTGAGCACACATTTTTCTCAAGTGCACACGGATCATTCTCCAGGATTGATCACATACTGGAACACAAGACAAACATCAACAAGTACACCAAGATTGAAATCATACCAATCATCTTCTCTGACCATGAAGGAATCAAACTAGAAATAAACCATAGAAAGAAGGCAAGGTACTCTCCTACCTCATGGAGATTGAAACCCACACTACTGGAAGAACACCAGACTAATGAGAAGATCAAAGAAGAAATTAAAAAATACTTTGAGTTGAATGACAAGGAGGACACCAATTTCCTAAAATTATGAGATGCAGCAAAAGCAGTAATAAGAGGAAAATATATAGCAATAGAGGCTCACATCAAGAAACAAGAAAGAGCTCAAAGAAACAACCTAATCTCAAAGCTCAAAAACTAGAAAAAGAGCAACAAAAAAACCCCAAAACAGTAGAAGAAAAGAAATAATAAAAATCAAAACAGAAATAAATGAAATAGAAACTAAAAAGCAAACCAAAAGATCAGTGAAACCAAAAGCTTATTCTTTGAAAAAAATAAATAAAATAGACAAACCAGGCACACAAAGGAAAAAAGGGAGAAAGCACAAATAAATAGGATCACAAATGAAAGAGGAGAAATCACAACAGACACAGCAGAAATCAAAAAAATAATCAGAAACTACTATGAACAGTTATATGCAAACAAGTTCAACAATCTAGAAGAGATGGACAAATTCCTACAACTCTATAATCACCCAAAGCTACATAAAGAAGAAATAGAACAGGGCCTCCCCAGAGGCCCAGCGGTTGAGCGCTGTGTTGTGAAACTGCCCGCAGCCTCTGCAGCGCCAGTTTGATCCCTGGCTGCTCTCCGGCCACTGGAGGAGGGTCCCACATGGTGCACAGACCTCTCCTGCCCCCCGCTGATCCCCTCAGCAGTGTATTTCAGTCTGCCTGCTCTGCTTCCCACTCTGGCTCTGGTGAATTCTCTCACCCTCCTGCACTTCTGACTGTACCTAGTGCTTGTATAAATAAATAAAAATAAATCTTCAAATAAAAAAAAAGATTAGTTAAAAAAAGAAGAAGAAGAAATAGAACACCTCAACAGACCAATTATAAGCAGCAAAATTGAAATGGTAATCAAAAACCTCCCCCAAAACAAAATCCCAGGACCTGATGGATTTACAAAAGAATTCTACCAAATATTCAGAAATAAATTAGTGCCTGTCCTTCACAAACTCTTTCAAAAAATTGAGAAGGAAGGGATAAAACCAAACATGTTCTATGAAGCCAACATTACAATAATACCAAAACCAAACAAGGACAACACAAAAAAAGAAAACTACAGGCCAATCTCTCTAATGAACATGGATGCAAAAATCCTCAATAAAATTTTAGCTATCAGAATTCAACAATGTATCCATAAGATAATTCACCACGACCAAGTAGAATTTATTCCAGGGACACAAGGATGGTTCAACATCCGAAAATCAATCAATGTTATCCAACCCATCAACAAAAAGAAATATAAAAACCATATAATAATATCAACAGATGCTGAGAAAGCTTTCGACAAAAAGTACAACACCCATTTATGATAAAGGCCCTTGAAATTCTCGGGACACAAGGAACATGCCTCAACATCATAAAGTCCATATATGACAAACCCATAGCCAGTATCATTCTCAGTGGCGAAAAACTGAAAACATTTCCATTAAGATCTGAAACAAGACAAGGATGTCCACTGTCACCACTGCTTTTCGATATAATACTGGAAGTCCTAGCCAGAGCAATAAGACAAGAGAAAGACATATAAGGAATCCAAATAGGGAAAGAAGAAGTTAAACTATCACTATTTGCAGATGATATGATAATATACATAGAGAACCCCAAAAACTCCACAGAAAAACTAATTCAACTAATCAGTCAGTTTAGTAAAGTGGCAGGATACAAATCAACATGCAAAAATCAGTAGCCTTCCTATACACAAACAATAAATCTAAAGGGCCTCCCCTGGGGGCGCAGCAGTTGAGTGCTGGGCTGCCCGCAGCCTCTGCAGTTCTGGTTCATTCCCTGGCCGCCCGTGAGGGTCCCACAAAAAAAAAAACAAAAAACAACAAAAAATCAATAAATCTGAAGAAGAAGAAATAAAGAAGAAACCATCCCTTTTATTATTGAAACAAAAAAATCAAATACTTGGGACTAAACCTAACAAAAGAGGTAAAGGACCTATACAAAGAATACTATAAAACACTGTTAAAAGAAATAGAAGAAGACACAAAGAAATGGAAAGACATCCCCTGCTCATGGATTGGAAGAATTAACATTATCAAAATGGCCATCCTACCAAAAACAATTTACAGATTCAATGCTAATCCAATAAAAATTTCAATGACATTCTTCAAAGAAACAGAGCAATTATTGATGAAATTCATATGGAATCACCAAAAACAACCAAATAGCCAAAGATCTCCTGAAAAAAAAAAAAAAAGAAAGAAAGAAATGGAGGCATCACACTCCCAGACTTCAAACTATGCTACAAAGCCATAATCATCAAAAGTGCATGGGTTTGGAACAAGAACAAACACACCAACCAATGGAACCGAATAGAAAATCCAGAAATTAACCCACAGATTTATGGTAAACTAATCTTTGACAAAGGAGCAAAGAATATGCATTGGAGCAAAGAAAGTTTGTTCAATAAATGGTGCTGGGAAAACTGGGTCGCTACATGCAAAAGAATGAAGCTTGACTACTACCTCACACCATGCACAAAAACCAACTCAAAATGGATTAAAGAACTAGACATAAGACCTGAAACCATAAAATACATAGAAGGAAATATAGGAGAAACACTACACGACATGCACCTCAAAGACATCTTTACAGACACATCACCCAAAGCAGTGATAGTGAAAGCAAAGATAAACAGCTGGGACTACATCAAATTAAAGAGCTTCTGCACAGGAAAAAAGACAATAATCAAAACAAAGAGAAACCCCACCAACTGGGAGAACATTTTTGCACACAACAGTAATGATAAAGGACGATCACAAAAATCTGCAAAGAGTTGATGAGACTCAACAAAATAAAGAAAATAACCCAGTCAAAAAATGGGCAGAAGACCTAAAAAGAAACTTCTCCAAAGAGGAAATGCAAGTGGCCAACAGGCATATGAAAAATGTTCAGCATCGCTTGTAATCAGGGAAATGCAAATCAAAACTACAATGAGATACCATCTTACACCAGTGAGAATGGCACATATTAAAAAAACTAGCAACAACAAATGTTGGCGAGGTTGTGGAGAAAAAGGAACTCTTCTGCACTGTTGGCGGGAGTGCAAACTCGTCCAACCACTATGGAGAGCTGTGTGGAGATGTCTTGACCTACTAAAGATAGAGCTTCCATATGATCCAGCAATTCCACTCCTAGGTATTTACCCAAAGGACACAGAAACATTAATTCCAAAGATCATCTTCACTCCTATGTTTATAGCAGCACTATTTACAATAGCTAAGCTATGGGAACAACCCAAATGCCCAAAAATCGATGACTGGATGCAGAAGGTATGGTACATATATACAATGAAATATTACTAAGCAATCAAAAAAGATAAACACATGCAGTTTGTAGCAATATGGATGGTGCTAGAAGGGATCATGCTCAGTGAAATAAGTCAGAAAGAAAAAGAAAAATACTGGATGGTCTCACTCACAGCAGGAATTTAGAAAACCTAAATAATGGACCAGGAAAAAGACTAATCAATACAAAGTAAAAATCAAAATCAACAAGCAACTATAAACCAGAGACACACTGGGGAGGGGAGGGGCAGAGAGAGGAAGGACTAGGGTCAAAATAAGGGGGGGGGGTGCAATTGTATGGGGAATATAACCAAAATGAAAATGCATACATTGTGCAAAAATGAAAAATGATATAAGAAAAGAAAAAAAAAAGCAAAGAACCCTCATACACTCCCCCAGAGCAGCACAGCTGCATTTCCAAAACCCTGCAGTCCACCTGGGGCCATCGCTTTGTTTCAAGGACCAGATATGTTCTGGCTGGTTGGGAGAACTGGGAGTACTTTAACTATAGTTTCTCCCATGGGGTGATGGTGCATGGGTGAATTGGTGTAGGAAATTCTATGGGGACTACACCTGAGCGGGGAGCACAAATATTGTTTAAAAATGAACAATGATGTAAAATTTAAATAGATAGATAGATAGATAGATAGATAGATAGATAGATAGATAGATAGATAGATGGATGGATAGATAAATAAGGGGAGAAGGGATAGTTCTAATTAGTCCTGAAATTGAGAATAATGATGTTTTTTTCCCAAAAGCATGCATGATTAAGGGTGAGAGAATTCACCAGAGACAGAGCGGCGAACAGAGCAGGCAGACTGACGAAATACACTGCTGAGGAGAGCAGTGGGCGCGACAAGAGAGGTCTGCAGCACCACATGGGACCCTCACAGGCTGGCTGGGATTGAAACGGCTCTATAGATACTGCAGACAGCTTCACAGAGTGGCACTCAACCACCTGCGCCACCAGGGGAGGCCCTGTCCTATCACTTCTTAATAAACTTTGTTGATGGCTTCATTCTGGTGCTTCATGAAATTCTTTTCTCCAGCGACCCCAAGGGTCCTTGGGTATTTTTGTCCTCAATAATAGGAATTTAGATATTTGGCTTAACAGTATGACTGGCATTTTATACAAATCAACAAGCATTTGTTGAAAGAACTTTTAAAAGTCACAAGCACTTCAATGACTAAAGGAAAAATGTGTCCTAATCCTTGAAAGATCTGGGTTTAATTATACTAAGACAAAAAAACATGCAGCATTATTTATAATAGCTAGAACTGGAAGCAGCCTAAATGTCCATCATTGTACCAGTCAGCCACAAGATGAAATGCCATCATTTATAGGAAAATGGAGGAAACTGGAAGGAGTTGTGTGTAGAAAATCAAGTTAGAATAACAAACACAAATACCAGACATTTATATAACAGATGATTTGATAAAGCAAATGACTTTAAAAAAAGAACCAGCACACATTAATAAGTATTGTGAGAGCTCTGAGGTTAAGACAGAAGGGAGAAAGGGACAAGGAGATTAAGAATGGCATTTAGGGAAATAAAAGAATGTAGTTTGCTAGTACACTAGCGAAAGTAAGCAATAATACTGGGAAGTAAGTAATAATATGTTTCTCTGTAGCACTGTTTATAATGTCTATCAATAAAGAATGAGTTAAATAATCACAAGCATCTGTACAGCAGAAATACTACACTGACACTTAAAAGAATTATATATACTGAATGAGAAGATGTCCAAGATTTACACAGTTTAGAAAAAGCAAATTGCAGAAGAGAACCCAAGTAAGACCCTACACATTGAAAAAAATAATGTGACTTCCTAAGGGAAGGAGAATTATTTTTTTACTACTTCATGACATTCTACAATGTCTAAAATTTTTCAATTATTATATATATTATATATTATACTTTAAAGTTTTTAAGCATATTTCAGCAACCTATTTTTTTTTTTAAGATTTTATTCATGCATGCAAGAACCCAGGTACAGGCCAGATGTGCGGGAGGGTGAGAGGATTCACCAGAGACAGAGCGGGGAGCAGAACAGGCAAACAGACCGAAAGCATTGCTGAGGGGAGCAGCGGGTGAGACATGAGAAGCCTGCTGTGCCATGTGGGTATCTTCCTGGCCAGCTGGGATGGAACCCGCACAGCAGAGGCTGCACACAGCTTCACAGTGCTGCGCTCAACCGCCTGCGCCACCCTGGAGGCCCCAGCAACCTATTTTTTAACAAAACCAAACTATCTTGTATTTAAAAAACAAGCAAACATGAGGGGGTAGGGGGAAACAAATATTGTTTAAAAATAAAATAAAAATAAAAATAAAAAAACAAGCAAATACAGTTTGGTTCTCAATGGCTCATCCCTAAACAGTGCAGTGTGGACGTCTCCATGCTGGGAAACTCCATGTGGGAAACTCCACATACCCAGAGAAAAATGTCTCTACTATTTCTTCACTAAAGTCTACAGTTCCAAATTAATTTCATTACTTCACTTTAAGGGACTTTGGTATCTGAAAAAACAAACACCTCTGAGAAAGGTAGAACATTATGGATTAAACCACTACAGTCTTTAATACCCATCCGCTTCTTCCCAACTTATAATTAAAAAAAAATTTCTTTAAGAGTATAGGGACAAAATAGTGGTGACCAGAAGGGAAAGGGAAGAGAGATGGGTAAACCAGGTAAAAGAGGTCAACTGTATAGTGATGGATGGAAACTAGAATTCCAGTGGCAAATGTATATGGCATATATGGATGCTGATTTAGAATTCAATACACCTGAAACCTCTGTTCTGCAGCCATCCCAGGCTGCGTAGGTTCATCGTTGGTTCAGGCAGCTTGAAAGAGAACCTTGGAGCCCTTGGCATCATTCCCACAGGTTTGTTAACAGTACCAGGGGAAACAGCCTGCAGAGAGCCAGCAACATGACCCCCCACCCCCACCCCCCTGCGAATCCCTAGATGTTCTTTCTTCTATTAGCCTTTCTCTGACGCTCTCTGCTGCTTGGTCCTCTGCTGCGACCTGTCCTCTGTGACGCCCTTATACGGTCCCTCTCCAGGCTCAGGCGCGCCCACTCATGCCTGTGCACACCACACTCCAGGGGCCTCTATCAGGCACGCATGTAAGACCACGGGTGTTGATCATTGATGCTAATGGCAGAGAGGGCGGGAAAAACCTGATCACTTCCATTTACCCTACATCTACATAATGCTGTCAACAAATGTACTTCAGTAAAACAGATTTTTTTTTTACAGTTTTGATAAGAGAATCAAAAGATAAAATAACAAGGAGTTTGAAGAAACTGTAGAGGTAAAAAAGTAGGGAAAGGATGCTAAAATCTTTAAGTTTCCTTGAGCAGGAAGCACATTTGGTTATCTTTAAGCATATTGCCTGACACAGTACGGTCACCACACAGATGTGTGCAAGACAGATGAGCCCATGGAAAAACAGTCCTGCTCATCTAATTATTTTGCTTGTGGGTTGTTCCAAAGCTGCAGCCTCAGGGCAGTTTTGGGTTGACCACTACTCTGTTATTCTGGTTTCCTTTTCTCAGAATTACTCAGATGGGATGAGATGCCAGAATCTCATTGGTAACAGATGTTAGTTCCCTGGTATAAGAAACAATTGCTAACTGCTAACACATTTTGCATTAATATAAAACAATAATAGTCTCTACAATTTTAAATATCTCTCTGCTGAATAAAGATATTATGGTCAACTGTTTTGTCAGGTCAATGATTCCCTCCACCTCCCATTCCTCATGGGTCTAATTATGTCACTGAGAAAATCCTGGGAGACTGGAAGATGAGGGGTAAACAATAGCACTTCTTACTGTTTGTGTTTTTTTCCACTGAATTCATTATATAATGTTGCAAAATGATGAGTCAATCAAAAGGTCACCACTCCCCAACTTCTACTGGAACTGAAGAAAAGGCAAGAGAGTAACTGATGGGGAGCAACATGGCGGCGAGGAGACGCTGCGAGTAAGATCTCCCATTAAAAAAAGTTAATAGGGAGGAAAAGCGGCAGGTCCCAGTGAGAACTGGGACACGGAAGATAAACGGGTGACTCCAGCAAACTACCCGAAGAAGAAAGTGGCCATAAAAGAGTACTAGAAGGGAGGGAAGCGCAGAACCCTGCTCCCCTCCCCCGCCCACAGAGGCAGCACTCTCCGACCGGCAGAGAGGAGGGAAACAACAAACCAAAATGGCCAACAAGAACAAACGACGCAGCAAGCGGGACTGTGAGTGGAAAGGAACTATTGCAGCCACCACACCCCGTGAACGGGAGCTGAGGCAAACCCTGCAGGATTCGCCGCGGCAGTGAGCGAACAGCTCCGGGCGCCATTAGAGAAGAACAAAGACCCCGGGAGACACACAGCCCGGGCTGCCCGTAAGCTGGCGCGGAAAAGTGGCGCGCTGGGCGCGCTTGAAAAGCAAGTGCAGACCTGGATCGTGGCTGCCCAGGTCCCCGCGCCTGCTACCTAGGCTTGCGGGGAGATGCGCGGAGGTCCTCACTGAGGTGAAGGTCCCTCCCTGAGTAAGCAGGAACCAGGCGCCCAGGCACGGGAGCAGTGCAAAAGGCGCCATTCCCGCGCCACTGAACTGGGCTACAGCCCTCGTCCTGGAACTGAGGGCTTTGAACTGAGACCCAGGGCACCAAAATTCGGGGCGTGGGTTCTCCACGACGGTGGGGCACAAGGCAGACACAGCACCCCAAAGCTGTTGAGGTGTACCCTACCATTCCCGCTCTGTTCCCTGTCCCACGGGGTGGGGGGAGGCGAAAAAACAGCCCCCCAAGGACAATAGGAGAGATCTCTGGCACCACCTAGTGACCAGGAAAAAAAAGTCACTAACACCCCATAGAACAGGAAATTTCTTAAGACTGCTTGAAAAGGGCAGAAGGCTTCTGGAGGACCCAGTGGCCAGCCGGGAAGTTAGCCCACGCCAGGCCCCTTCTGACCAGCAGTCTGAGCCCACAGAGGGAGCAGGCACCCACGTCCGGGGCAGACCGGGTGCGCAGAAGAGTGTGCCTGAAACCGGAGGTGCAGTGACTGCATCCCGCTTCGCCATTTTAGAACAGGGACATTTCTTCAGTAAAAACTGCCTAAAACCAGCAGAAAGCTCCCCCAGAAGACAGAGATGGCTCCTGGAAGAGCCAGAGGGGAGCGGAGAAGTTCACCCAAGATGCCAGTCAGTCCGAGCAACACAGTGTCCCAACGCATACGACAAATAAGAAAACAGACAGTAGGGAGTAGAAGAACCACACGCAACCTAACAACTCCTCAGGAAAGAAGCACACCACAAAAAGAAAACCACTCCCCAGATTGCAACGACAGCAACTTGGAAGAACTTCTGAGCCTTCCAGAAAGAGAATTTAAAATTGCCATGATTAAAAAAGTGATAGATCAGAAGAAGGAAATTGAGTCCCTAAAGAGGGAAGTAAAAGAAATGCAGGAGATCAAAGAATGAATGGAGGAACTAAAGAACTAAATGGAAGAGTGAATAAGTACTCTTGAAGACGCAGAAATAAAAAGAACCAAAACAGAAAAGGAAAGAGAAGTACGAAGGGAAAACACCGAAGAAAGACTTCGGGAACTATCTGACTCCATGAGGAAAGGAAATATAAGAGTTATAGGAATTCCAGAAGGAGAGGAGAGAGATGTAGGAACAGAGAAAATATTCCAGGAGATAATTGAAGAGAACTTCCCAAATGCGAAGAAGGAGCTGAAAATTGATATACAAGAAGCAAGAAGAACACCAAACTTCCACGACGAAAGGAAAAACACAGCAAGACACATAATAGTAAAGCTCCCAAGAATCCAGGACAAGGAAAAAATAATGAAGCTGACAAGAGGAAAGAAACAGATAACATTAAAGGAAAACCAATCAGGCTGACATCAGACTTCTCTGAAGAAACACTACGGGCAAGGAGAGAGTGGAGGGACATAGTCAACAGACTCCAAGAAAACAGATGCCAACCAAGAATACTCTATCCCGCAAAGCTCTCTTTCCTCCATGAAGAAAGAATATGGACCTTCCCAGACAAAGAGAAACTCCGGAATTTCATTACGACTAAACCCCCACTCCAAAAAATACTACAAGGAATCCTAAAGCCAGAACCTCAGAGGGATGAATAACAAAGAAAGAAGACCCAAAAAAAAAAAAAGTTATTAAAAGAATAAATAAATAAAATCAAAGGAAAGACAAACATAATGGCAAATACAGATGCTAACATATCAATATTAACTCTAAATGTAAATGGACTAAACTCTTCAATAAAAAGACACAGAGTTGCAGCCTGGATTAAGAAACAAAACCCAACCCTTTGCTATCTCCAGGAAACACATTTAGCTACAAAAGATAAAAATAGGCTCAAAGTCAAAGGATGGAAAACAATCCTACAAGCAAATGGGCCAAAAAAGAAAGCAGGAACAGCTATACTTATATCAGATAAAACAGACTTCAAACTCAAAAAAATAAAAAGAGACCCCAATGGTCACTACATTATGATTAAGGGGACAATACTTCAAGAAGAAATAACACTCATTAACATATACTCACCAAACAAAAGAGCACCAAAATATATCAGACAACTGTTGTCCTCTCTGAAAACAGACATCAGAGAAAACACATACGTAGTGGGAGACTTCAACACACCACTATCAACAATAGATAGGTCAACAAGACAAAAAATAAGTAAAGAAACTAAAGCTCTAAATAAGGACCTAGAGCATTTGGGCTTAACAGACATCTATAGAACACTAAACCCAAAAAAAACGGAGTACACATTTTTCTCAAGCGCACACGGATCATTCTCCAGGATCGATCACATACTGGGGCACAAGACAAACATCAACAGATACACCAAGATTGAAATCATACCAACCATCTTTTCTGACCACGAAGGCATCAAACTAGAAATAAATCATAAAAAGAAGGCAAGGAACTATCCTACCTCATGGAGATTAAAAGCCACACTACTGGAAGACCACTGGACTAACGAGGAGATCAAAGAAGAAATTAAAAAATTCTTTGAATTGAATGACAAGGAGGACACCAATATCCTAAATGTATGGGTTGCAGCAAAAGCAGTAATAAGAGGAAAATATATAGCAATAGAAGCTCACATCAAAAAACAAGAAAGAACTCAAAGCAACAACCTAATCTCGAAGCTCAAAGATCTAGAAAAAGAACAACAAAAAAAACCCAAAACCAGTAGAAGAAAAGAAATAATAAAAACCAAAGCAGAAATAAATGAAATTGAAACTAAAAAAACAATCCAAAAGATCAATGAAACCAAGAGCTGGTTCTTTGAAAAAATAAAATAGACAAACCCCTAGCCAGGCTCACAAAGGAAAAAAGGGAGAAAGCACAAATACACAGGATCATAAATGAAAGAGGAGAAATCACAATGGACACAGCAGAAATCAAAAGAATAATCAATAACTACTATGAACAGTTATATGGAAACAAGTTCAACAATCTAGAGGAGATGGACAAATTCCTACAACTCTACAATCACCCAAAGCTAGATAAAGAAGAACTAGAACACCTAAACAGACCAATTACAAGCAGCGAAATTGAAATGGTAATCAAAAACCTCCCCAAAAACAAAAGCCCAGGACCTGATGGATTTACAAATGAATTCTACCAAACATTCAGAGATGAATTAGTGCCTATCCTTCACAAACTCTTCCAAAAAATTGAGAAGGAAGGGACAATACCAAACACGTTCTATGAAGCCAATATTACACTAATACCAAAACCGAATAAGGACAACACAAAAAAGGAAAACTATAGGCCAATCTCCCTAATGAACACTGATGCAAAAATCCTCAATAAAATTTTAGCTATCAGAATCCAACAATGTATCCATAAGATAATTCACCACGACCAAGTTGGATTCATTCCAGGGGCACAAGGATGGTTTAACATCCGAAAATCAATCAACGTTATCCAACACATCAACAAAAAGAAATATAAAAACCATATGATAATATCAATAGATGCTGAGAAAGCTTTCGACAAAGTGCAACACCCATTCATGATAAAAGCCCTTGAAATTCTTGGGATACAAGGAACATACCTCAACATCATAAAGGCCTTCTATGACAAGCCAACAGCCAGTATCATTCTCAATGGTGAAAAGCTGAAAGCAATTCCATTAAGATCTGGAACAAGACAAGGATGTCCACTCTCACCACTGCTTTTCAATATAATACTGGAAGTCCTAGCTAGAGCAATAAGACAAGAGAAAGACATCCAAGGAATCCAAATAGGAAAAGAAGAAGTCAAACTATGACTATTTGCAGATGATATGATATTATACATAGAGAACTCCAAAATCTCCACAGAAAAACTAATTCAACTCATCATTCAATTCAGTAAAGTGGCAGGATACAAAATCAACACGCAAAAGTCAGTAGCCTTTCTATACACAAACAATAAATCTGAAGAAGAAGAAATCAAAAAAACCATCCCTTTTATTATCGAAACAAAAAAAATCAAATATTTGGGAATAAATCTAACAAAAGAGGTAAAGGACCTATACAAAGAAAACTATAAAACACTGTTAAAAGAAATAGAAGAAGACACAAAGAAATGGAAAGACATCCTCTGCTCATGGATTGGAAGAATAAACATTATTAAAATGGCCATCCTACCAAAAGCAATATACCGATTCAATGCTATTCCAATCAAAATTTCAATGTCATTCTTCAAAGAAATAGAACAATTATTGATGAAATTCATATGGAATCACCAAAAACCCCGAATAGCCAAAGCTCTACTGAAAAAAAAAGAAGGAAATGGAGGCATCACACTCCCAGACTTCAAACTATACTACAAAGCCATAATCATCAAAACTGCATGGTATTGGAACAAGAACAGACATACAGACCAATGGAATCGAATAGAAAATCCAGAAATAAACCCACAGATTTATGGTCAACTAACCTTTGACAAAGGAGCAAAGACTATGCATTGGAGCAAAGAAAGTTTGTTCAATAAATGGTGCTGGGAAAACTGGGTCGCTACATGCAAAAGAATGAAGCTTGACCACTACCTCACACCATACACAAAAATCAACTCAAAATGGATTAAAGAACTAGACATAAGACCTGAAACCATAAAATACATAGAAGGAAATATAGGCAAAACACTACGGGATTTGCACATCAAAGACATCTTTACAGACACATCACCCAAAGCAGTGATAGTGAAGACAAAGATAAACAGCTGGGACTACATCAAATTAAAGAGCTTCTGCACAGCAAAAGAGACAATAACAAAAACAAAGAGAAACCCCACCAACTGGGAGAACATTTTTGCACCCAACACTAATGATAAAGGACTGATCACAAAAATCTGCAAAGAGCTGATGAGACTCAGCAACAACAAATAAAATAATCCAGTCAAAAAATGGGCAGAAGAGCTAAAAAGAAACTTCTATGAAGAGGAAATGCAGATGGCCAACAGACATATGAAAAAATGTTCAACATCACTTGTAATCAGGGAAATGCAAATCAAAACTACCATGAGATACCATCTCACACCAGTGAGAATGGCACATATTAAAAAAACTAGCAACAACAAATGTTGGCGAGGGTGTGGAGAAAAAGGAACTCTTCTGCACTGTTGGTGGGAGTGCAAACTGGTCCAACCACTATGGAGAGCTGTGTGGAGATTTCTGGATCTACTAAACATAGAGCTTCCATATGATCCAGCAATTCCACTCCTAGGTATTTACCCAAAGGACACAGAAACATCAATTCCAAAGAGCACCTGCACCCCTATGTTTATAGCAGCACTGTTTACAATAGCTAAGCTTTGGAAACAACCCAAATGCCCAAATATAGATGACTGGATCAAGAAGATGTGGTACATATATACCATGGAATATTACTCAGCATTCAAAAAAGATAAACACATGCAAGTTGCAGCAACATGGATGGCGCTGGAAGGGATCATGCTCAGCGAAATAAGCCAAAAAGAAAAAGAAAAATACCGGATGGTCTCACTCATAGCAGGAATCTAGAAAACTTAAATAAGGGACCAGGAAAATGAATATAAGAAAGTGAAAATCAAAATCAACAAAAACTATGAACCAGAGACACTTTTTGGGGGGTGGGGGGCGGGAGGGGAAGGATTGGGGTCAGAATCGGGCGTTTGCAATTGTATGGGGGAATATAAAAATAAAATTTATTATTTAAAAAAAAAAGAGAGAGTAACTGATGGGACTGAAAGATTTGCTATGCACAGAGACTGGTAAAGCATCATGATGACAAGGTTTCTTCTATTGATATTAGTTTTCTTAGTGATTGTAGGGTAAAGAAAATATCAGGCTTTTCTGCCCTTCCGCCATCAGGATAGATGATGGATCCTTGTCCTGAATGCATGCCTGATGGCGGGCACCTGGAATAGGGTGTGGGCATAGGTAGATGGGATTCAGCTGAGCTAAGATTGTGCTTTTAAGGGCGGCGTCACGGGGACACCAGCAGCAGCAGCAGCAGTAGAAGCCGAAGCCGAAGCCGAAGCCGAAGCCGAAGCCGAAAGAGAAGCCGAAACCGAAAAAGAAGCCTAGAAGCAGCAGAACCAACGCCAGAGAGCCCAGATAGAGTAAAGACTTGCTGGGGGCTGGGAGGCCTGCCAGCCTCCCAGTCCCCCCCAGCCAGCACCCCTACCTGCCATATGCCTGGTGAACCCCAATAAAAGACCTGCAAAAACCCACTAAGGACTCTGACTCCTCCTTTACCCGGTCTGCATGGGATCAGAAAACCTGCATTGTGTCCGGTCCTGCCCTTACAACTGGCGTAAGTCGGCAAGATCCATGTAGACGGGTATTGGAGCCCTCCGAAGACCTGGAGGGACTAAAGAGAACAGTCTGTTTGCCTGTGATGACGCTGGAGGCGCCATGGCGGCACAGAAGGGGCTACAGGACGAGCTACAGGACGAGACCTGGCGTGAAGGAGACGCCCAAAAGGACCAGCCAATGACACCGGAAAGGACCAGCCAACAACATCGGAAAGGACCAGCCAATGACCCCTGAGGCAGCAGGCCGTTGCTGACGCAGGGAGAGGCCAATGGACTTGAACTGATGGACTGATGGACTAGGACTGACAATCCCGCCAGAAGGCGGAGGACCTTGCAGGTTGATATGTTTTGGGACCCTGGGGGTGGAACAGTTTTGTTTGTAAACCCCAGGAGATGGGAATCTGGGGGTGGCCAGTGGGCCTAGATGGCCAAAAGCAGCCTGTTATGCCCAGCGGCCAGGTGGAGGAGAAAAGCCAACTAAGAAGGCAAAAGCTGGTACTGATGCTACGTTGAGAAGCCCTAAGCGGCTGTTAAGCAGCCTGGGTATGCTGAAGAACTGTGAGTGTCGTAAAATCACCTGTGGGTGATGCCCTGCTCATTCTTGAGTGAGGGTGAGGAGCTGAGGAACCTGTCCTTGGGGGACGGGTGGGGAATGTGGCTTGGGGTGGAGCCCAAGCCGAATGCAGAGTTTGGATCCCCGACGCATGTGATTGTGCAGTGGGTTGGCTTGAGTGCAGGGGTCTGTGAGTCGCACTGGTGGCTGTGAAGGCCGAGTGTTGAAGCGACTGCAGACAGAAACCCTGAGGGTTGGCGATTACCCCCAATAGAATAAAATTGCCAATCCCAGAGCTAGTGCATCCTGGGGGTGGATGCTGTGTGTGCCTTGTAGCCGAGACTACAGCCAGAGAAGGCCAGGAAGCCTGACGGCTCCTGGTGTGATATAGTAGATGCCGTGAGTGATTCCCCTCCCTCGTATGAGCAGTGCCTTCGGCAGCAGATTTGGTGGCTTATCTGCTGGTACCAATAATTGTCTTTTGCGCTAGGTTGGTGCCCTGCCTGGACTTATTTGTGTTCTGTTGTATTTTGTTATATTGTATTTTGTTATTTTGATGTATTTGCTTTTGTGGGCCATGGCTGCATTGTTTGTTTGCTTAGAAAATTGTATATATATATGTATAGACTGTATATGGCAGAAAACCCTGAGGGGGTGGACTGTAGGGTAAAGAAAATATCAGGCTTTTCTGCCCTTCCGCCATCAGGATAGATGATGGATCCTTGTCCTGAATGCATGCCTGATGGCGGGCACCTGGAATAGGGTGTGGGCATAGGTAGATGGGATTCAGCTGAGCTAAGATTGTGCTTTTAAGGGCAGCGTCATGGGGACGCCAGCAGCAGCAGTAGCAGCAGCAGCAGCAGCAGCAGCAGCAGTAGCAGCAGTAGCAGCAGTAGCAGTAGAAGCCGAAGCCGAAGCCGAAAGAGAAGCCGAGAAGCAGCAGAACAAATGCCAGAGAACCCAGATAGAGTAAAGACTTGCTGGGGGCTGGGAGGCCTGCCAGCCTCCCAGCACCCCAGCCAGCACCCCTACCTGCCATATGCCTGGTGAACCCCAATAAAAGACCTGCAAAAACCCACTAAGGACTCTGACTCCTCCTTTACCCGGTCTGCATGGGATCAGAGAACCTGCCCTGTGGTCCTGTAGGGTAAAGAAAATATCAGGCTTTTCTGCCCTTCCGCCATCAGGATAGATGACGGATCCTTGTCCTGAATGCATGCCTGATGGCGGGCACCTGGAATAGGGTGTGGGCACAGGTAGATGGGATTCAGCTGAGCTAAGACTGTGCTTTTAAGGGCGGCGTCACGGGGACGCCAGCAGAAGCAGCAGCAGAAGCAGCAGCAGTAGAAGCCGAAGCCGAAGAGAAGCTGAGAAGCAGCAGAACGAACTCCAGAGAGCTCAGATAGAGTGAAGACTTGCTGGGGGCTGGGAGGCTGGCAGGCCTCCAGCATCCCTGCTTGCCATATGCCTGGTGAACCCCAATAAAAGACCTGCAAAACCACTGAGGACTCTGACTCCTCCTTTACCTGGTCTGCATGGGATCAGAAAACCTGCACTGTGTCCAGTCCTGCCCTCTACAGGTCCATTCCTGCCTTTACAGTAATGAAAAACAAATACTGGGTTAAGATACAAAAGTTTCTTTCAAATTCTCAGTGACAGAATTTTGATCCAGAAAGTACATTTATTATCTGCTGTGCGATCTGTTAAGCTTGAACATTATCTATCTTGACTCCTGGTATATCTTTAGTGCCTAACAGATAGTAGGTGCTCAGTAAATAGCTGTTAGATTAATGAATATAAAAGACTGGTGATTCTTTAGCCCTCTGAAAGTGTTCTGTCAGGCAGGCAGGCTGGGCAGCAGGGAAGCATGGGCATGAAGAAAGTAGGGAGAGGGCCTCCCCGGTGGCGTAGCGGTTGAGCGCTGGGTTGCAAAGCTGCCCGCGGCCTCTGCGGCGACGGTTCGATCCCCAGCTGCTCCCTGGCCACCGAAGGAGGGTCCCACATGGCGCGCAAACCTCTCCTGCCGCCCGCTGCTCCCCTCAGCAGTGTACCTCCATCCTTCTGCCTGCTCTGCTCCCTGCTCTGGCTCTGGTGAATTCTCTCACCCTCCCGCGCCTCTTACTGTACCCAGTGCATGTATAAACAAACAAACAAATAATACATGCCTCTTTAAAAAAAAAAAAAGGCAGGGAGGTCAGAAGGCTGGCATGCAAGGAGGCAGGCAGGGGGGCTGGGCTGAGAATCTCCTTGCATTCTTTTAATATTTTTTTGTCATTGTTCATTTTTAAACAATGTTTGCTTCCCCACACCCCCTAAGGGGTAGTCCCCACGGAATTTCCTTCACCAATGCACCCATGTACCATCACCACAGTCCCTGTGCTCTTCCCTCTCTCCCTCTGATCCCTCTCCCTTCTCCCCCTCAGGATAGCTCTGGTTTATATTTATTTGTTTTTGTTTTGTTGTGTTTTGTACTGTTATTATTCTTCCCCTTATTTGGTTCCCCTATATTCCTCTTATAAGTGAAACCATCCTATATGTTTCTTTTTCTTTCTGACTTATTTCAGTGAGCATAATTCTTTCTAGCTCCTTGCATTCTTTCTGGCTTCTCCCTAGGTCTTGTGTGGTCTCGTAGTCCTCTTGTAGTCTCACAGCCATCCTTTTATTCCCTCCCTATAAGGGCCAAGTGTACACATTTACACATGCGCACGCCCATGCTCTTTAGGCCCAGGTGTCCACAATTATGGGAGAAGTATAAGGTGCCGGCCATAGAGGCTAGTGACAGGAGGGTGTAAAAGAGCCCAATTTTTCCTTTATCCTACAGAAAGTGATGTAAAACCTTTAAGAAATTAAATCTAAATAATTAGATACAATACAGGTGGGGAGGAACTTCAGGGGGAAGTGAGTATTCTTGAATCACTTTTCTGCTTCACAAAACCAGCATTCCTTGCTGTTCCTTGGTCTCAAATTAAGTCACCCTAAAAAACTGGGCACTTACGTCCAATAGTTCCCTGGCGGAGTCATAGCCTTCGGCTCTCTCTATCTCTCAACTTTTCTGTCAAAGTAGTTGCAATCTAAGGCAAATGAAAATAAATCACACTCTATAAACTGATTCAGGTCTTCAGACTACCCTGACTTTTTTCTCTTCCTGTTTTTTCTTTTTATTAAGATAACATTGGTTTACAACATTGCATATATTGCATATATTCAGAGGATCACACCTCTTCAGAAGTATGTTACCACCCCACATCCACCACCAAGGCACCCATTCTCCTTTGCTCCATTGAGACCCTACCTCCTTTGCCTCCATATTCCTCCTACCCCTCTAAGAGCTTCAATTTTTATTTTTATTTTTTTTAGATTTTTAAAAATATTTATACAAGAACTGGGGTACAGGCCAGATGCGCGGGAGGGTGAGAGAATTCACCAAAGCCTGAGCAGGGAACAGAACAGGCAGATTGACAAAATACACTGCTGTGGGGAGCAGCGGGCAAGACAGAAGAGGTCTGCCAAGCCATGTGGGATTCTCACCAGCTGGCCGGAATCGAACCTGCGCTGCAGAGGCTGCGGACAGCTTCACAGTGTGGCGCTCAACCACCTACACCACCAGAGAGACCCCAGAGCTTCAATTTTAAAGACAGTGTTCTAGGATCTGTTTTGTTTTGGTTTTGTATGATCCATTTTTTTGTTTCTCTGTATTCTGCATATGAAAGAGACCATTCATATTTATCTTTCTTCTTATGACTTATTTCATGTAGCATAATTCCCTCCAGGTACATCCATGTTATTGCAAATAGCAAGAGCTCATTTTTTTAATAATTGCATAGAATTGCACTATGTATATCTATGACATCATCTTAATCCATTCATCTGTCATGGGGTACTCAGGTTGTTTTCATAACTTTCCTATTATAAAGAGTGCTGCACGGCCTCCCCAGTGGCGCAGGTGGTTGAGCGCAGTGCTGTGGAGCTGTCCGCAGCCTCTGCAGCGTCGGTTCGATCCCGGCCAGCTGGTGAGGGTCCCACATGGTGTGGCAGACCTCTCCTGTCTCGCCCGCTGCTCCCCTCAGCAGTGTATTTCGTCAGTCTGCCTGTTCTCTTCCCTGTTCTGTCTCTGGTGAATCCTCTCATCCTTCCGCGAATCTGGCCTGTACCCTGGTTCTTGTATAAATAAATAAATAAATCTTAAAAAAAAAAAGTGCTGCAAAGAAAATAGGAGTGCAGAAATACCCTCTAACTAGTGTTTTTACATTCTTAGGGTAAATACCTTAGTGTGGAACTTTTGGATCAATGGTAGAGATTTATTTTTAATATTTTGAGAAACCTCCATACTCTTTTCCATAGCATCTGGACCAGCCCACATTACCACCAACAGTGTACCAAGTTTCTCTTATCCAACATCCTTATCTCACTTGTTGTTTCTGTTATACTTTAAATGGGCCTTTCTTAGGGGGTTGAGTAACACTGTGGTTTTGTTTTCATTGCTCTGATAATAAATAATGATGAACATTTTCCCATATGCCTGTTGGACATCTGCATGTCTTCTCCAGAGAAGTGCTCATTTAGATTTACTGCCCACCTTTTCATTGGGTTGTTTGCTTTCTTGCTGTTGAGTTGTATGAGTTGTTTGTAGATCTTAGATATTAACCCTTTGTCAGATATATAATGTGCCACTATTTTATCCTATTCAGTAGATATTGTGGATGTTGAAACATTTTTGAGTCCCTAGAATAAATTCCACTTGGTTGTTATATATAATCCTTTTAATATATTGTTGAATTCTGTTTGCTAAGACTTTGTTGAAGATTTTTGTATCTGTGTTCATTAGGGTAGTGGTAAATGTGAACCTCCTTGTCTATACCTGATTGCAGAGGAAACGCTTTATCATTTGCCATTGCCAGTGATGTTTGTTGTGGGTTTATCATATATGGCCTCTAATATGTTGACGTGTGTGCCTTCTATCACCATTTTTTGAAAGTTTTTATCGTAAGTTGATGTTGAATCTTATTGAATGCTTTCTCGGCATCTATTGATAAGATCATTTGATTTTTGTCTTTCTGTTGATGTAGTGAAATACATTGATTTGTGGATATTGTATGTTTTCCTTTTTAGGTGGTGTCTTTATCTGCTATTGGTATCAGAGTAATGTTGACCTCATAAAATGTGTTTGGGAGCATTTTCTCTTCCTCAAATTTTTGGGAAGAATTTAAGGTTAGGTATTATTTCCTCTTGGAAGAACTGCTATAAGTCACTAGTAAAACCATCTGGTGCTGGGTTTTTTGATTTTTGTGTACTTGATTGCTATTCCAATTTCCTTGCTTATAATTGGTCTGTTCAGGTTTTCTATTTCTTCCTGATTCAGGCATGGAAGTTTATATGCTCCTAAGAATTTATCCATTTCTAAAAGAACTGGACATAAGACCTGAGACCATAAAATATATAGAAGAAAATATAAGTAAAACACTACAAGACATACATCTCAGTAACATCTTTAAAGACTCATCACCCAAAGCAAAGAAAGTCAAGGATAAGATAAACACCTGGAATTACATCAAACTGAAAAGCTTCTGTACAGAAAAAGAGACATTAACCAAAACAAAGAGACACCCCACTGACTGGGAAAAAATTTTTGCACTCCATTCAACTGATAAGGGACTAATCACAAAGATATACAAAGAGCTCACACGACTCAACAAAAACAAAGTGAAAAATCCAGTCAAGAAATGGGCAGAAGAACTTAAAAGACATTTCTCCAAAGAGGAAATGCAAACAGCCAACAGGCATATGAAAAAATCCTCAACATCCCTTATAATCAGGGAAATGCAAATCAAAACCACATTGAGATATCACCTCCACCAGTAAGAATGGCACATATCAAAAAACTAGCAACAGGGCCTCCCCGGTGGTGCAGCGGTTGAGCACTAGGTTGCAAGGCTGCCCGCAGCCTCTGCAGCTCCGTTCGATCCCTGGCCACCAGGCGAGGGTCCCACATGGCGCGCAGACCTCTCCTGCTGCCCGCTGCTCCCCTCAGCAGTGTACTTCGTCAGTCTGCCTGCTCCGTTCTCCGCTTTAACTCTGGTGAATTCTTTCACCCTCCCATGTTTCTGACTGTACCCAGTGCTTGTATAAATAAATAAATAAATAAATAAATCTTTTAAAACCAAAAAAGTAGCAACAACAAATGTTGGTGAGGATGTGGTGAGAAAGGAACTCTCCTACATTGCTGGTGGGAGTGCAAACTGCTCCAATCACTATGGAAAGCTGTCTGGAGGTTCCTTAGTCTACTAAAAATGTAGTTACCATATGACCCAGCAATTCCACTCCTAGGAATTTTGTGTCCAAAGGACAAAAAAGCATTCATTCAAAAGAATACCTGTACACCAATGTTTACTGCAGCACTATTTACAATAGGTAAATACTGGAAACAACCCAAATGCCCAAAAATAGATGACTGGATCAAGAAGATGTGGTATATGTATACAATGAAATATTACTCAGCAATCAAAAAAGATAAACTTATGCCATTTGTAGCAATGTGGATGGAACTAGAAGGAAATATGCTCAGGGAAATAAGTCAGAAAGAAAAAGTAAAATATCAGATGGTTTCACTTATAGCAGGAATATAGGAGGACCAAATAAGACATCAGTGTAAAAAAAAATAACAATGCAAAACACAACAAAGCAAAAACAGGCAATTGTAAATCAGAGACATCATTCAGGGGAGGAGGAGGGAGAGGGATCAGAGGGAGGGAGGGAGGAGCACAGGGGACTGAGGTGATGGTGCACAGGTGCATTGGTGAAGGAAATTCTATGGGGACTACACCTGAGGGGGTGGGAGGAAGCAAACATTAAGAATGAACAATGATGTAAAAAAAAATTTTAAATTAATTAAAAAAAGAATTTATCCATTTCTTCCAGATTTTCCAGTTTATTGATATCAAGAGATCATAGTAATCTATTATGAACCTCTATTCCTGAGATGTCTGATGTGACTTCTTTTATTTCTGATTATTTTTATTAGGGCTTTCTTTCTTTGTGAACCTAGATAGTGTTTTGTCTATTTTTCCCCCCAGCAAACTAGCTTTTGGCTTTATCATTCTTTCCTTTATTTCTTTTCTAATTTTAGTTATTTTCTTCCTTCTACCAGCTTTTTATTTTGTTCTTCATTTTCTAGTTTCTTAATGTGTAACATTAGATTATTTGACCTACTTTTTCCTTGATGCAGGCCTCTATTACTATATATCCCCTCTTAGTATTGACTTTGCTGTGACCCGTAGTGCCGGGGACCAGCCTCCGGCAAAACGTCTTGCCAGGGGTTCCTGAAAGGATGAGACGGCCTAGGCGAAAACGAAAGGGCTGAAACTTAAGGGCTGAGGGGAAGGGGATGAGGTAGAATGAGGAGACACTGACACTTGGTGAGGTGCTAGTATCTTCTGCCGAGAGACTCAGCAGGTCTTTTTTTATTCATTATTAGTAATAATAATAAGGAAATACATTATCAAGTGTAAAGCATAAACAATTAGTATATTATGTTTCCCATAGACTACTGGCCCCTACAGGTCTCAGCTAGACGGCAGCTCTCAAGGTTAACAGATAATAAACCAAACCTAACATTAAAGCTACTTATTTTTTCATTTAGACAATTATTGAAAATAGTGAATAACCGCCAGTGCATCCCTATCAGCTAAAGCCTAAGCATCAAAGGACTATTCTATTCACATGACCTTCAGCCGGAGACCAGCTGCAGTTCAGCTATCAGAACTTTTTCTACCTAGAAACTCCTTAACTCAAATAGCTTCATATTAAAAACTTTCCCAAGAAACTTCAAGAGAAAACAAAATAGAAGGACCTGCTATGATTATTGTATTGTAATGCTTGTCAGGCATGTTCAATAACTTGTCTCCCATTGTCAAGTGAGCCAAACAGCCCAACAACTAATTTCTAAACAAACAATTTTTCGTGCTGTTTACTTACAGTATGCTGATACATATAATTTATTGCCTAATATACTTTCTGATAAATTTTTCTCTATGTCCATGAACAAAAAGCAAAGGGATGTCAGATCTTCAGCCCCACGGTGTGAGGCCCTTTCTCTTAGCTGCTTGTCAGTATCCTATCTGGCTGGGGCAACAAGACCTCCTGCAGCACCGTAGAATCTGATAGTTCATGTCATCATTTTTGGGTCTCCTGGTACATTTTAATTTCTTCTTTGACTTGTTCTTTAAGCCAATAGTCATTCAGTAGTATGTTGCTCAGTCTCCAAATATTAAATATTTTTTCCTTCTTCTTTGTGTGGTTGATTTCAGTTTAATAATCATTGTGCATAGAGGAGATATTTTATTTTAGTCTTAATGCATTTGTTGACAGCTGTTTTATGACCAAACATGTGACCTATTCTGGAGGATGTTCCATTTGCATTTCATCAGAATGCATACTCAGCTTTTTTTTTCCGGGGTGGGGGGGGAGGTTGGGAGGGTGGGGGGCTGGGGGGCAGGGGGGGTGGGCGGTACACAATGTACTACAAATGTCTATTCAGTCCAGGTGGTCTAACTCCTTCTTTAAGGCAATTATTTCCCTAATGATTTTTTATATGGTTGATCTGTCCACTGATGAAAGTTGGATGTTGACAATCCCTGCTACTATTGTGGTGTTACCAACATCTGTTTTCAAATTTGTTAACAGTTGCCTTGTATATATTTTGGTACTCCTTACTTGGCGCATATATATTTATGAATGTTATATCTTACTGATATATTGGTTCCTTAATCATTACATAATGGCTGTCCCTGTTTCTTTTTACTTTTTTTAATCTGGAAGTCTATTTTACCTAATATTAGTGTGCTCTCCCCCCCACTTTTTTGGGTCCCCTTTGCTTATAAAGTTATTCTCCAAACATTTACTTTGTTTTTGTTTTTTTATATTCCCCATACAATTGCCACCCCCTTATTTTGACCCCAATCCCTCCTCCCCCCACCATAGTGTGTCTCTGGTTCATAGTTGTTTGTTGATTTTGATTTTTTCTTTCTTATAGTTATTCTTTTTCCTGGTCCCTTATTTAGGTTTTCTAGATTCCTGCTATGAGTGAGACCATCCAGTATTTTTCTTCTTTCTGGCTTATGTCGCTGAGCAGGATCCCTTCTAGCTCCATCCATGTTGCTGCAAATTGTATGTGTTTATCTTTTTGATTGCTGAGTAATATTCCATTGTGTATTTGTACCACATCTTCTTCATCCAGTCATCTATTTTTGGGCATTTGGATTGTTTCCAAAGCTTAGCTATTGTAAACAGTGCTGCTATAAACATAGGGGTGCAGGTGCTCTTTGGAATTAATGTTTCTGTGTCCTTCGGTAAATACCTAGGAGTGGAATTGCTGCATCATATGGAAACTCCATCTTTAGTAGATTGAGGAATCTCCACACAGATTTCCATAGTGGTTGGACCAGTTTGCACTCCCACCAGCAGTGCAGGAGAGTTCCTTTTTCTCCACATCCTCGCCAACATTTGTTGTTGCTAGTTTTTTTAATATGTGCCATTCTCACTGGTGTAAAATGGTATCTCATGGTAGTTTTGATTTGCATTTCCCTGATTGCAAGTGATGTTGAACATTTTTCATATGCCTGTTGGTCATTTGCATTTTCTCTTTGGAGAAGTTTCTTTTTAGCTCCTCTGCCCATTTTTTGACTGGGTTATTTTCTTTGTTTTTGTTGAGTCTCATCAGCTCTTTGTAGATTTTTGTGATCAGTCCTTTATCATTACTGTTGTGTGCAAAAATGTTCTCCCAGTTGGTGGGGTTTCTCTTTGTTTTGGTTATTGTCTTTTTTGCTGTGCAGAAGCTCTTTAATTTGATGTAGTCCCAGCTGTTTATCTTTGCCTTCACTATCACTGCCTTGGGTGATGTGTCTGTAAAGATGTCTTTGAGGTGCATGTCATGTAGTGTCCAAACATTTACTTTGAACCTATGTTTATCTTTGGACCTCAAGCAGATCCCTTGGATACAACAGAAAGTTGGGCTTTTTTCCTAACCCAATGTGCCACACTATGCCTTTTGATTGGTGAGTTCAGTCTATTTTATTCCTGGTGGTTATTGATATAATCATTATCAATGCTACTGCTGTTTTGCCTTTTTTTTTTTTTCTGGTTCTATTTCATTCTCTTTGATCAAGCACTCCTTTCAATATTTTTTATAGAGGATGTCTAATATTTGAAAACTCCTTCAGTTTCTATTTGTCCATGAAAGTCTTCATTTTTTCCTCATAGCTGAAAGAGACTCTGGCAGGATATAGTATTCTTGCCATCAGTTTTTGTATTTAATATTTTGAAATCATCATTCCATTCTCACCTTGCCTATAGGATTTCCTTAGAGAAATCTGGTGTAAGCCTGATGGGAATAATTTTATTGGTTAATTACTTTTTTCCCTAGCCACCTTCAATATTCTTTTTTTGTCTTGATTCTTTAGAGTTTCACTATTTTGGTGTAGATCGCCATACATTTAGATAACCAGGTGTTTTTTAAGCATTGTAGATTTTGTATTCAGTTATTCCCCAGGTTTTGGAAGTATTTATCTATTATTTCTTTGAATAAGGTCTCTGTTCTCTTCTCTTTCTCTTTCCCTTCCTGAAATACATTATTCTTATGTTGCCTTTTCTAATAAAGTGAGATAGTTTTTGAAGTGTTTCTTCATTCTAATTCCTTGTATTTCTTTTTCTTCTTGCATGTGAGCCCTTTTTGCATTATTTGGTGTCACTGATTTAGTCCTCTATTTGGTCTATTCTGCTTCTATAGCTTTCTCCACATTTGTTTATGCTCATTAGTTGCTCTTTTTATATCCTGTTGCACCATATGTGGGTTATCTCCCTAGCTGGGGATAGAACTAAAGCCATCACAGTGGGCTGTCATAGTGCTATCGATGAGACTTAACCCCTAGGCCACCAGGGTGGTCCTGCTATTTTCTTATTTAAGGATTTTATTTCAATTTTCTGTTCATATCATTTTATATATCATCAGATTCACTTGTTTTTCTGAATTTTGTTGTTTCTCTTTGACTTTTCAATGTTCTCTTCTATCACTGTGATTTGTTTTCTGCATTTTCTTCCATTTCTTTGAATTTTTTCATCATGACAATTTTGAACTCTAATCAGATTATAAAACTTTCATAACTTTGTGGCTGGATTTCACAAGTAGAGTTGTTCTATCCTTATTATGACATCCTTTTTTTGTGGTTTCAATGTGCCATGTGTTTTATTTTTTGTCTGCCCATCTCAGTGCTTGGTTTTTTCCTATTTTTTTAAAGTATCTCTAGCAGTCATAAAGATATTGTACTACCTCTACTTCTCCAGCAGGTGGTACTGCACTTCTACTTTATTTTAATTTTCTTTAGCCCTTCTCAGTTTCTGTAGGTATAAAGATGTGATCTTCTGCCTGCTGAGTCAGGTGGCAAGGAGATTCCTGCAGGGGTTTAGTTGCTGGTGGGAATGCACTGGGTAAGGGGCCTGACTGTGGCACTGCCTATATCCTTCCTCTCTATAGTTCCGAGCCTGATTTTTGCAGTCTGTGTTTTATGAGTACTAGTCCCAAGGCATGGGGGAGAGAAGAGCACATCCCAGCACACTGTTCTTGCTCTTTTCATGGGGACCCAGACCACCTGTGGTATCCCAGCTCCTTTACATGTGTTTCCCCTCAGTCAAAGGTATGTGCTTCCACACTGCTCAGCGTTCCCCTATTCAGTGCCATACTTTGTATGGCAGCCTCTATGACCCAGACCACTGCCTACAGGCATTTCTCTCCACATGCCACCTGTGTAATGAAGTACAACTCTCCTCATTTTCTTTCTGTGGAAGCCCTACTGATCTCCAAAGTCTAAGAGGTGTTTTCCAATTTCACCCTAAATCACAGGGCCCTTTGGGTATAATACTGGTCTGGTTAAATTTCAGATTATCCTCCCAGGGACCTCATCTCATTCCATTTTGTTTTGTTCCAATCTCTCTTGATTTTTCTCTTTAATCTTCTCTGAACCAATACAAATCTAAAACACTGACTTGTGGTGTGACTTAAATAAAGTAAGCAAAAGATAAGCAAGTTTAAGGAATCAAACTGAGATATTTCTAGCCCAAGAAAAGCCTCCAGATAATTTTGGGACAGCACTCCAAATTCTGAGCCTCACAATGAGAATTTTATACAGTGTACAAAGAAAACATTTTACATTTTCAAGGAATTTACAGAGAAAGTCTGGGAAGGTATCCAGTGACTATATCTACTTGATGTTTTCTATACATTGAAGAAAACTAAGAGGCTTGTTAAAATTTACTCTATCTAGAGCCCTATCTTCTGGGAAGTAGGAATTTTAGAAATACTGTAAACCTTGAAGCCTGTTTTTCTTTGAAGTTAATGATTTGCCTAAAGTCAACTTTTTTATTATTTGTGTAATTTCTATGCAAGGTCAGTCTGACACAGGGCAGCAAGGGGGCACTAAAACTGGCCAAGGACACTGCCAAAATAGTTTACCAGTCACTGTCTGAGTTCTTCACCCATACACACAATTGCAAGACTACCCAGGCTCAGGGAACAAAAACAATGGGATTTACTTAACATGCCAGGGAAAAACAAAGAGTTACTGAGACCAAAAATAGCCTTTACCTCACCCAAAGCAGTGTCCTTAACAAAAGCAGCTAAGATGGCATCTTCCCCCCCACTGAGGCTACAGATCTCCCCTCCCAAACAATAGGCCACATGACCAAGATGGCATCTTCCTGCCTCTGCTAACTTGGAACATGTGGCAGTCAGACTCTAGGCCAGGTTCCAACTTACAAAGACAACAGAAGACCAACAGCAGACCACTCCCAGAGCTGTTAGGATGCCCCAGAACAGCACCAGACAAGTGACACTCAAGTCAGCACCTGTAGCAGCTGAACGACACGATAAATGGCCACACACGCAGCTTGGCCAAGCACGAGCTCTGGATCTTCGCCTGCTCTGTCAAGCTGTAACCTCAGCAAAACTGGGAAGTTTCAGTCACTTGGCTAATTGCAAAGTCTCGGAACTCTTCCTCTTTGAGGCTGGCTGCTGGAGGCCTCCACCTTCAGAGACCCACAACAGCTTTCTTCTTTTATGTATTTATTTATACAAGAACCGGGGTACAGGCCATATTCACGGGAGGGTGAGAGGATTCACCGGAGACAGAGCGGGAGCAGAACAAGCAGAGTGAAGAAATACACTGCTGAGGGGAGCAGCGGGCGAGATAGGAGAGGTCTGCTCACCATGTGGGACCCTAGCTGGCCAGCCGGGATGGAACTGGCGCTGCAGAGGCTGCGGACAGCTTCACAGCGCGGTGCTGAACCGCCTGCGCCACCAGGGGAGGCCCAGCTTTCTTGAAGATTGGTGCAGTAGGGGCTGGAATCCGCTGACCCCAAATGCTGAAGATCCTAAAATGCTGAATCCCAAAGGCTGAATAATCCAGTACTCCCTTCTGTAGTTCCTTATACTCTTTTATCAGTCGCTCCACCCCAAAATGCGATACTTTTTAGCATTTTCCCTGGGCTATCTATCCACACCAGCAAACCCCTCCAGGGGGCACCACCTGTAACAGTTTCAGTGGCCATTTACAAGTCCAGCTGTGCCTTGGCTTTTGGCTTATGTCTTCAGTTAAGAACAGGAAGAGGGGGACCTCCCCCGTGGCGCAGCGGTTGACCGCTGGGTTGCGAAGCTTCCAGCAGCCTCTGCAGCGCCGGCTCTATCCCCGGCTGCTCCCCAGCCACCGGAGGAGGGTCCCGCATGGCGCGCAGACCTCTCCTGCCGCCCGCTGCTCCCCTCAGCAGCCCGCTGTTCCCCTCAGCAGTGTACCTCGGTCCTTCTGCCTGCTCTGCTCCCCACTCTGGCTCTGGTGAATTCTCTCACCCTCCTGTGCTTCTGACTGTACCCAGTGATGTATAAATAAATAAATCTTAAAAAAAAAAAAGAACAGGAAGAGGGCTACCCTTTTCATTGATATCTTTAATTAACAGAGGTATCTATAAAAATAAATTATTTTAAATTGATTGCCTTGAAATTGAGCCAATGTTGGTTGTATATTTTGATTTATCAAGACACCTGCCTAACCTCCACTGAATTTTTTTCACTGAAGTCTTCTGTGGCTTAATTAACATGATTGCATCTAGTGCACATCATGGTATTTTTTGAAATTAAATAAATGTTATGAACTTGATATTAAGCAATCTAAGTAAAAAGGGACTCCTACATCTTAAAAACATAACTTTAAGCAATCAAGTCTCCTCCTTTAATTTACTTCATATGCCACACTGTGGAATTATGAACATATCAAATAAATATACATGTGGTACAAACCTGCTGTATTGTGTCCAACACAAATTCAATTACTATTGTACATGATTAAAGGTTATAATTATTGAAATTCCAAGTTAAAACTCTTTGCATAAGAATGGTCATCAAAAGTATGAACACTTATATGTCACCGGTTAAGATGATACTAACAGCAATGGTACTGTTTGGAAACAGTATGCATTAATTTTTTATAGTAAAAAATTCTCCCTTATAGCAGAGAGTTTTCATTAATGGTGGCTAATAAAGAGTTGTTAGAAACAATGTAGTGAAAATAGTCAAGCCAATGCTAGCTAGCATCAATACATTAGCATCAATTTTAGATATACTATCATGGATAATAAGCAATAAGCTACATGGTCAAATCCTTCTCCCCTAACTGCATAGCTGGGTTCATAATAAAGCAGAAGTTATTTATGTATTCAAAGGAAGAGGCATGTCCTTGAATTAACCAGTACAGTCAAGATATCCAAGAGTTGGGGGATTGTGAGCCAAAACTTATCCAAAAAAGGCTGAAAGATAAAGACAAGAGAGAGAGAATGTATTTGGAGTCTGCTACGTGATAAAGAAATGTATCAATTAGCTTGCTTGCTGTCAGAGAATAGCTTGATTTCACCTGACACAACTTGCTAGGTCAGTTCTGTTCAGTCTGGAAGATTCATTTCCCTTGACCACAGATTATTCAAAGAGTTGTAGTCAAGACCAAGAAATTACTACTTGGTCTTTTCACTACTTTGTGTGTGGGAAAAACCTACTCTGATCTTGGTGCCCCCAACCTATTGGAATATGCTCTACATCCTTTGTGCACACAAATTGCCTAGCCCAAATAGGTGTGCAACAGGGATTAAATGGTTAAATTGTTCTCAGACCCTAAAGTACAATAGAGAAAAAGAACTTATCTAACTTTCTCTTTGAAGCTTGTATTTATAGACACAGTTTAAGTGACACTGCCTAACCAAGTAGAAGCAAACATCATTGAACTGACCTCCAAGTTTGGCTAAAGACTGAGAACACAAAGCGGGAGGGAGCACACCGAGAGAAATTCAAAATTCCAGTTATTTGAAGAAAAGGCTCGTCATACTTCATGTGTAAAGTGCCTGTGAGTTAACTAATGAACTTCAGCTAAATTCATATTTTTTTGCCACAACCTGCTTTCAGTCAATAAAATTTAACTTCTTTGTTCTTAGTTCCCTTCTTAATTGGAGAGGTAGATTATCTCCCACCTCTTTGCTAATTTACTTGAAAATAAAATTGATTTCTCAAATACCTGATGTATTGCATGAGCTATCATTCTCAGTAATAGGTATGCAGTATAAATTTTCATTTCCATCCCTCTTTCTTGTAAAATTCTGATGAAAATGTGTTCTTATTTCTTTTAGAGGATATTATTTTCACAGACAGCAAATCCTGTATCAAAGGAATGAGACAGAAGGAGGAATGTCAGACATCAATTCTTTCGACAGCCTACTTAATTTCTCATGAGTCTTTTGGATCAGCTGAAGCTTCATCAGTGTTCCAAGGGGCTAGTTATACCACAAGGTGTTTCACATGGATAACATCCCAACAATCCTGTGAGGTAGAACATTAGTCCACTTGTGCTGTTAAAACAAAAACACCGTACACCACAAGGTGTTTCACATGGATAACATCCCAAAAACCCCATGAGGTAGAACATTAGTCCACTTGTGCTGTTAAAACAAAAACACCATAGAACAAGTGGCTCTGACAACAAACTTTTATTTCTTACAGTTTTGGAGGCTCAGAAATCCAAGATCAAGGCACCAGAAGATTCAGCATCTGGTGAGGGCCTGTTTCCTGCTTTGTACACTGCTGTCTTTCTTGTGCATACATAATCTGGTAGCGCAAGGGAACTCTTTTATAAGGGCACCAATCCCATTCACCAGACTCTCCTTTATGACCTTATTATCTTCTAAAACTCCCACTTTCACATACCATCACATTAAGGGTTAGGTTTCAACATATGAACTTTGGGAGAACACAAGCATTTGGTTTGTAACAGGTAGATAAACATCTTCATTATTTGGTAGGCTAAGGAAAGTAGGGATTTTGGCATTTGAGAACTTTCCTATGTTCACACAGCTAATAAGTAACATAGCCAGAGCATCTTCTTTAGGACCTGTGCCTTATTTGAACCTGTGCCAAGTCTTTGGTTGATTCCCAATGTGAGTCCTGTGAAAGGACTACGCTGATTGACCTCAACATATTAATTATTCCCAGGAAACTTGAGGCTGATTATGAGCCACCCTGTCACATATAAGTATGACTCTCCTATGTTCCCATGTCTTAATGTTGAGAATTTGTAAATATATCCCCTTAATAGCAAAAGAGACTTTCAAGATATAATTAAAGTCATGGACCTTAAAATAGGAAGACTCCCCTAGATTATCTGGGTGGTCTGATCCAATCACATGAAGCAGAAGGCACATGGTTCAGAGAGATGAGAGAGAAGGAAAAGGAAGAGAAACTTGCAGTATGAAAGGAATTCAATCCACTGCTGCTGACTTGAAGAAGAGGAAGGAAATGCCACTTTAGTCTCACCACCATACAGACCTGAATTCTACCAACAACCCAAAATGAACAAAAGCCAGATTTTCCTGTAAGTTTACAGAAAGGATGCAGCCCTGCTGACAACCCTTTGACTTTTGCCCAGTGAGGCTTGTGCAAGACATCTGACATAGAGAATTGTAAGATAATAAATTTCTGTTATTTTAAGCCCCCAAGTTTGTGGTAATTTGTTATAGCAGCAATAAGAAACTAATACAACTGATCAGTTCCTCTAGTCAAGTTAACTAAATTTTCTGATGTCTTTTCACAAAGGAAAGTACACAAAATTGACCCTTTCTTGTCCTTTTCTTACATGGGAAGAAAAGCAAAATGCATGCCACCATGTAGGCTATGAGGCAGATCTGAGACGTTCTCTGTAATTGACATCATATCCTGGGAGCATTTAGATTCCAAAGCGGGAATCTAATTACCGTGGTTTATCTTGAGCGAGTCTTGAATTCAGAGGAACAACTTTTCAGTGACTTATTTTCTATCTATCTATTGTGCAAGTGCCTCTAGAGAAACAAAAGGGTGAATTAGAAGACATTTTTTTATAGACTGTTTTCTTTTCTTTTCTTTTCTTTTTAAAGATTTATTATTCATGCATACAAGAACTGGGGTACAGGCCAAAGTTATGGTGTGGGGGATGAGAGGATTCACCAGAGACAGAGTGGGAAACAGAATAGGCAGACTGACTGAAATACACTGCTGAGGGGAGCAGTGGGCAAGTCAGGAGAGGTCTGCTGTGCCTTTTGGGTAGCTCCCTGACTGGGAACCAAACTTGTGCTGCAAAGGCTGCAGACAGTCTCATAGGTTGTATCTTAACCCCTCGCGCCGCTAGAAGAAATCTTTTATCTGGTGAAAATCTCCAGATTTCTCTGCAATTGCGTTGTTTGGTATTAATTTCAGAAAAATAATACATTGTTAAACAACAAATCACAAGGTTTATTCTTAATTGTGAGCAGTAATTTTCTAAAATTCAACTTCCCATTTGATAAATGAATACATGATAAAATGTCCATATTTTTAGTAGAAAATGTTTAAGACAAAGCAAGCAAAATGTAATTCAAATATATTCAATGAAGCATGGTAATTTTCACATTTTATTTCTCTTAACATGCTTTCATGAATTACATCTAGCCTCTCCATTTTCCTGCTGTCTTCTGCCAAGTTTGTGTCTCAGGCTGTGTTTAGTCTTTTCTCCTTTTAATTTTGTTGACATGTCACCATCAACCTTCTTCAGCAAAGGGAGGGGAGTGTGTGCCAACAGGGCTCGGTTGAAGGGGCTGAGAGCCTTCAGATAAGAATGTTGGCTGTTTCGTGGGTGTCAGGCTCCAATAAAAGTCAGGGTCCCTTCCAAGTGTGGGGGCTGGGGAAGGGTACTAAAGAAATATCCTGTAAATTTTGCCCTACATCTTCTACCTAACACCCATGAGAGAATTAGAACAGAAGTGTTAATGACTTCAAGTAGTTGAAAAATTATCTTCACTTAAAGAACCAAAGTGAACTGAAAACGTGTGTTTCCAGCAGACTTTCCTTCTCTAGTGAATGGAAACAATAGCAATGGCATTGTTGTAGAGCAACCCCGATACAAAACGGGGTGCCTGACTGTGGGTCCTCACCCGCGCGCTTAAAAGGACTTATCAATGCTCTACTGCAGGCACACGTGAAAGGTTAATAAAAGGTTTATTTACAAAGGGAAGGGGAAATGAGGAAATGTACAGCTCTGGGAGAAAAGTGGGAGACAAAGTTTTAAATGAGTCCTATCCGATCTGCCGATTAGGAATCCCAAAATGGCGCTCTCAGAGTTGGCCGCCAGCCAGGAGCGGTGAAGCCAGGAGGCGAGCGATCGCAAGCCAGAGAGCGAGCAAGGCCCACGTGTTTGGTTTTTATATCCAACCTGGCTGCCCAACTCCACCCTCAGGTCCCAGCCACCCTCCCCTTGGTGGTGATGGGATTTGTCTTTCCCAATGTCCTGATGGCTTTAGTCTGGAGTGGGGGTGGAGTCCACAAAGCCTGTATGAGATTATCTCAGGACATCCTTACCCCCTAACAGCATGAACATCATCCCAAGTTTATCTGACTTCCTTCTTAGGGATTGCAGACATTAATGTGCTTCAAGCTAGCTTTCTCCATGGCCTGCCAGAGACCTAGTCTATCTGGTTTCCAGGTTTAGGAGCATCTGACACATAGGATAAACTTAATGAACATGAGTGGGTGAATGATCTTCGATGTGAGGCAGAGTTCTTATCTCCTCTATCTTTTTACTTATCTATGAAAGTATCTAAGCTTTTTAATGATGACTGGAGCTAAAGGTCCCACACTTCCCAACCTGATTGTAATTTCCTAAAGGCAAAAAATATTTAGTGTTCCTCTAATTCAATTTTAGCATCTAGTCTTGTGGAGTTTTTCTTTCCTTCTTAAATTATTAACAAATATTTATTTTGTATCCATGCTTTCAGAACTTTGTAAAAGTAATTCATTTAATCATCATGACAACCTTGTGAAATAGGTACTACTGATATTTCTGTTTTACGGATTAGGAAACAGAAGGATGGGCGTTTATGTAACTTGCCCAAAGTGAGACAGCTAAATTTAGCTGTAAATGAATCAGTACATGTAGCATTTAGAATGCTGGGTGGTATTTCATACCACCATGTTTGATATTCATTCAACAAAAATTACTGACTGTCTATTAAGTGCCAGGAACTATTCTAGCTGTTTGAGTTACAAGTATACAAAACAGAAAAAAATCTATCTTCATGAAGCTCAAATCTAGGGGAAAAGAAAAAAAATTAAAAAGTAGAGCATTGAGAAATGTCAGACAGAAACAAATGCTAAGGAGAAAAACACAGGAAGAGTGTTGGTGGTTGCAATTCAGGATTAGAGAGACATTGCCATATGTCCTCTGGGGGGCAAAATGGCTTCTGGTTGAAACCACTGAGCTAGAAGTACAGCGAAAACCAGGGGAAAGAGTGGGCTTAGCTTTAGGCACTCTTTTATTTTTTAGCATTTTCATTTATTTTCTTATATTATTAATTTTGGACAGTATTTGATTTCTCCCCTCAGGTGCAATACTCATAGTTCTTCCACAACCACAGCACCCGTGATCCATTATCATATGCCCTTGTGTTCTTCTCTCCCCTGATTAAACCCCTCTCCTCCCTCTCCTCAGATCTATGGTCAGCTTGCAAGTTTTGTTTTTTTCCTGATCCTTGTTTGGTTTCTCCATAGTCCGCATATGAATGAAACCACCTGATATTTATCTTTTTCCTTCTACTTATTTCACTTAGCATAATCCCTTCTAGCTCCATTCATGTTGCTGCAAAGGCATGAATTTATAATTTTTGATCACTGAGTTGTATCCCACTGTGTATATATACTACTTCTTGATCCATTCATCTGTTTTGGGGGCATTTAGGTTTTTTCCATATCTTAGATATTGTAAATAGTGCTGCAATAAACATAGGAGAGCAGGTTTTATGTTAATGTTTTTGTGTCCTTTGGGTAGATTCCTAGGAGTAGAATTGCTGGATCACATGGTAGATCCATTTTTAGTAATCGAGAACCCTCCACACAGCTTTCCATAAAAGTCAGCTCCATAAAAGGGGCTGGACCAGTTTTCATTACCACCAGAAGTGTAAGAGGGTTACTTTTTTCTACATCCTTGCCAGCATTTGCTGTTTGTTTTTTTAGTAAGTGTGAGGTGCTATCTCCCTGTAGTTTTGATTTGCATTTCCCTGACATAAGCGATGTTGAACATTTTTTCATATGCCTGTTGGTCATTCGCATTTCTTCTGGAGACATGTCTTTTTAGCTCTTCTGTCTTTAGGCACTCTTGATGCCAATCTTTAGGCAGATGTGACACCACTGCAAAGCTAAGAGTTAAAAGATCACTGAACGCACAATTTTAAAATGGTACAAATGATTGTCACATTGAGAACTGACGGTAGGCGCAAAGACAGAAATGGAAAGTCCAGTTGGGGGACTAGCTCCACGATTCCATTCATTTTTAATTTGGATTAATGTGTTCATTGATTTGGCTGCTTGATGGTGGTTGTGGAAGGGGTGTGGCAGACAGCTTATAGAACTGAGCTAAGAAACTCTGGGGAAGAAAGGAGGAATGTAGAATCAGCATAAAATGAAAAAAGAGTGTGCAAGCAATCTTTTGCTGAAATGGAAGGCACAATAGTAGTTAAATTCTTTTGAAAGAGCAGAAGGGATTGTGTAGGACAGAGTATGTAGAGGTCAGGGTCAGTAACTGCTGTAATAATTAATGACTCAGCTCTGGATGGAACATTTGAGCTAGAAAGAATCATTTCAAAAGGAGTCTCCTGGAATAACATGGGTGAGAGAGAATAAGAGATGAAGTTCAGGTGGAGGAAGAGCAGGGGCACGACTTTCTGGTCAAATGAGGTCGTGCTCCAAAGCTGGAAAGACCATCTTCGCGATGATTTTGTCTGTAAGCTAGAGCTGAAGGGGGTTAGAAATATTATCACCACATCAGACATCAAGTGAATTCCAGTCCGCCTTGAAAAGTTAGGTAGTGCAAAATTTCCGTGAAGAGGATGTCCCCCCAAAGAAAGCATGTGTCTTCAGCAGTCTTAAAAAAAAAAAAAAACAAAAAAAAAAAACCTAACATCAATAGGTGAGAAAAACGATGCCGAGTCTGGCAACGAAGGAAAAATTAGGTCAGTAACCAAAGGTTCTTCCAGGATGGTGGAACATTTCAATTTTCAGATTGATTTGAAACGCCTTGCTAGTTTTAAGAAGCCCGTCTCCTCGCCCCGCGGGGGCGCCCCCCACGCCCGCCACATTCTGCGCTGGGACTGGAGCTGCGAGTCCGGACGCCCGTCGCGCCCCGCTCCGCCGCGCGGTCAGCAGCCCGGGCGCGGCTGCAGCGCCGGCCGCCTCCGAGGGGCCCCGCCCGGGCGTGGCGAGGTGCGGGAGGGCGGGCGCCGCGAGGACGTGGCCGAGCGGCCGCCCCGCCCGCCGCCGCCCCGCCCGCTTCCCGCCCCCGGCACCCCGGCTCGCGGCCACCGGCACCAGCAGCAGCCCCGGGCGGCGCGACGGTCCCCGCCATGTCTGCGGCCATGAGGCAGAGGTTTGACCAGTTCCTGCACGAGAAGAACCGCATGACCGACCTCCTGGCCAAGCTCGAGGCCAAGACCGGCGTGAACCGCAGCTACATCGCGCTCGGTGGGTGCCGGGTCCGGGGGGCGCCGCGGGCTCGGGGACCGCTGCCGCTCCGCTGCTGGGGCGCGGGCGGGGACGGGGCCCGGGAGGGGGCGTCGGGGACGCGCGGCCGCGAGGCCTCCCCCGGGGCCGGGCTGCTGGCCGAGAGAGGCCGGGGGCCGGCGGTCTCGCCCGGCGGCCAGGCTAGGGCGTGGCCGGCCTGCGCCCCGGGCCGGGTGGCGGGCGGAGCCGGGCGCGGGGCCGCGGGGCGCTGACGTGTCGGTGCCCGCGGCGGGCGGGTCCGGGCGGGGCCGCTGCGGGCGGGGGGAGTGGCGCGAGGGCCCCGGGGCGGGGGGCGCCGGGCGCCCCGAGACTTAAGGGAAGGACGGGGGGGCGCGGGCCCAGCCTCGCTGTGCGTTGTTGTTCCTGAACGCCAGGCCCAGCGTCGCGGGGGTGGGGAGGCCGCGGGGCTGAGCGGCTCGGGGCCGGCGACTCACTCCTCTGTTCGGGTCTGCAGGTGTCGTCGGGCTGGTGGCCCTGTACCTGGTGTTCGGTTATGGCGCTTCTCTCCTCTGCAACCTGATCGGATTTGGCTACCCAGCCTACATCTCGTAAGTGGCTTTCCCGCAGCCGCCCCTTCACGTCCACTCACTGCCCCGGGACGCGGGGGTGCCCAGGGGCAGGGTAGCGCCACTTTCCTGGGAGAGATGGCAAAGCACTGGAGTAACCGACTGCTTAGGGTTACACATTTTAGAGCTTAATTTGATGCCTGATGATTCGTCGAAATGTATATTTCATCACATTATACTGGCTTGCTGTCTACATTCCAACCCAAGCACAATGAAAAGTGTCACAATACAGACAACCTGCCTGTACTGCCAGGGAGATCCCTAGGGGCTGAGAGAGACGTTTCTTCTTCTTCTTTTTTTTTCAACTAGAAAGGCTATTTTTTTTTTTTTTAAGATTTATTTATTTTACTTACACAAGCACTGGGTACAGTCAGAAGCGCGGGAGGGTGAGAGAATTCACCAGAGCCAGGGCGGGGAGCAGAGCAGGCAGAAGGACCGAAGTACACTGCTGAGGGGAGCAGCGGGCGGCAGGAGAGGTCTGCGCGCCATGTGGGACCCTCCTCTGGTGGCCGGGGAGCAGCCGGGGATCGAACCGGCGCTGCAGAGGCCGCGGGCAGCTTCGCAACCCAGCGCTCAACCGCTACGCCATCAGGGAGGCCCCGATTTCTTCTTAATAATTATTCTTATGTATATTTCAACTTACAGATGTTCAGAGACGGTAAAATCCCAACGGTTAGGACTTCCTTAATTTTGAATTTATGTTAATTATGTTATTTTTTATTTATGTTAATTATGTTAATTAAGCTAGGGAGAATTTTACCTTCTTGAATTTAAAAAGCTTTGCCAATTGTTACAGGCAAATAGGAATGCTTACCCTAGTATAAAAATAAACTTTATAAAGTGCATCCCTTATATAGGGATATAAGTATCTCTATATAACTAATGTGATCTTGGTTTTATAAATAATTAATTTATATAATTAAATTAATTAAAGATGAATCATCAGATTTTTATCCAAATTACTAGTTGAAGTTGTTTTTACTCTACAGTGTGATTATTTGACAGGTATTCCACAATTTAACTTTTAGATAGATTGACATAGGAATCATTCTTTCCCACAAATGAATTTTGTTTTACTCTACAGTTCTTCCTAAGAAAGCTGGTGGGTTTTACTGTCATTGAATTGATCTCTGCAATTTTCCTCAACCCTAGGGACAAAAATTAAGAAAGAAAAGATTTTCAGCTGTTCAGCTAAAACACAGATAACACATTATTATACCTTGTTTCTATCATGGGCTGGGCTAGAATTTAATATATGACTAGAAGGGGAAGTAACATTTTAAAAGATGTTAGTTCTGATTTGAACAATGAAGTGGAAATTACACAAGTAGTAGTAACTGTATAGTCTTGTGCAGACACACAGTGACACTCAGAAAGTCTGCCTACATACATTGCTTGCTTACGAATTTGGAGGCACTCTGTCTTACAGTTGAGAAGTGCTTTTACCCTCTCCAAGAACATACCATTCAGATTTTATATGTATACTAAATGATGCCAAAGGAAGGCTAGAAAAACTGGTTTGTCTTGTCCATCAGCGAAAAAGGTACATGAATAGCAGTTTTCCATAAAATGTCATGTGCTGTCTGCTGTCTATAGAAAGTTAGTAAGCAAACCTGATTCAAAATGGCTTGCATATCACCGTATTTAAAGATATTCTTTTACATTAATTCAAAGCAATATATGCTGTGTTCACTGAGAAAGAAGACATTTTCAATGAACTTGGCTATAAAAGGAGAAGAGTTAGAAGGAAAAAGCTAAGTGAGGGTTTAGTGTGCAAATATATTACCTTTCCACATATGTGTGTGTACATGTATAATAAGTAGCATATACATATATGTATATATGTAAATAAAAAAGTGTTCTTTAACCAAAAAAAACCAAAACATGCAAAGTCTTTCTCAGATTTGTGCTTTAGATGTTATTGATTACAGTTAGAATAAATCTTATGTGGCACATTAATAACTGCATAGCTGCTTGAGTTACAATGAACTAGCAAGAAATGTGGATTTTCTAAAATACCAAATAGTATGAAAAAAACATCACTTCCACATCAGTGTCATTTTGTACATAATCTTATTTTTTATGTTTTTCCATAACCTTCTCTGATGGTGTGGCTATTCATTGGCATGGACTTTAGAAAGTTAGACATCTGTTTCTAAGTGGGATATGTAGATCCATATATGTATAGGAGTGGATATAATTGAGATGAAGCCAGAATTACTTTTCCTTAACCTGAAGTGGATTAATTCTATCAGGGACTATTTCTTTAGTTGTATTTTGAGGTAATTTCAAGCCAGTCATTTTTGGCTTTATCATTTGTTTGTAGACAGTCAATTTTATATTATGCCTCTTTTTACTTAAAAGAAACTAAATGTTCCTCTCTATTGCAAGGAATTCTGTAAAATTGTCATATTTCTGAGTAGTTCAGGTAAGTTGGCTTTACATATATTAGAATTATTCTATTCAAGTGTACACATTTCTTTTCTATTTAAATATCTGTGGTAAAGTGACATTTGAAGTATACCTTAATATGAGTTGGAAAAAAAATTAAAAATCTAATCAAAGGAATTTCACAATTTAAGCAAAAACTCAAGAAATAGTTTATGAATATCTTTGGGTTGGTATTTAATTCAAAGTATTCTCCCTTTTTTTTAAGATTTATTTATGCGTACAATAGTGGCATACAGGCCAGAGGTATAGGGGTAAGAGGATTCATCAGAGATAGAGTGGGAAGCAGAACTGGCAGATCCACTGAAATACACTGCGGAGGGGAGCAGGCAGTGAGACAGGAGAGGTCTGCTGTGCTATGTGGGTAGCTCCCTGGCCTGGTATTAACTCGTGCTGCAGTGCAGTGGCTGCAGATAGTGCGGTGACTTAACCCCTTGCACCACCAGGGAGGCCCCAGTATACTCCTTTTTGATAGATCCAACTCTTTTACCTTTAAAGTAAATATGAATCTATGATGATAAGGAAATTAGATGAATTAAATGGTCTCTACAAGTATGTGGCTTTTCCCCCAAATAGTTGTTCCCAGCCTTGGCTATCCATTGGAATTATTTGAGGAACTTTAAAAAATACAAATGCCTGGCTCCAGCCCCCAGAAATTCTTAAGTGGTACAGCCTGGGGGTGGGAATTTTTTAACTTCCTTGATTTTTTTACTAGTCTAAAAGGATTTAATGAGCAATGTTGAGAACCCCTGGTGTATGGTAAAAGCAGTACCCTGTGCTTTTCCTCGAAGGTGGGGTGAAAGGGAAGGGGAAATGTCCTGTTGAACCTGGGACTAATCCAGAGGCCTACTTGGCCTTTACTTTGTGAAGGAGATTCAAGATGTGGAATTATGTGCGAGTAAAACCCTAGTTAGTAAACAGTCAGGCAATCAGTGTTACATTAGTCTCAAGTCTGTTCATTGCTTAACCAATGTGTATCATTGTCAAAAGAAAGCTCTTGAAAATAGCAGTATCAATAGCACCTAAGTCAGAGTCACTTTGAGTGTGATCTATGATTATCTTCACTTTGTTTTCCTTGCCTATTGTAATTCTCCTGATGTTCCCCAACCAAAGTTCATCAATTCCGCAACAGTCAAATGCCAATCATGTGCCAGGTACAGTGGCGACACTTTAGACACACCAGGGGCTAAGGCAGACATGTTCTCCATTTTCCTGAAAGAACCATCTACCGGGGTGAACTGCAAGAAAGGGTAAAGTAGCGACAGTGTGGTGAATCCTCTACAGAAAATTGACAGAGCGCTGTGTAGAGAGTAACTGGAAGGACCCTCCTCAGATAGTTATCTGCCATACTCTCACAGTTAAGATGTGAGGAATGAGAAAGGGCCCAGCAGAGGGAGTGGAGTGTGCCAGGCCTTGGGGCAGCAGGTACCCAGGCTGGTGGAGGAACTGGGGTCTGTTCTCTGAGAAGGAAGTGGTTGCAAGAGGATGAAAAGGAAGGTGCCAGTGGGTAGGGCTGGAGCCAGTACACAATGTGCATTTTATACTAGGTGGTTGTCAGGAGTTTGCATGTTTTCTGAATGCTTGAAAGAGTTTTAATAGGTGTAACATGAGATAATTTGCATTTTAAGGTCATCCTGACTGCTGTGCCTCCTGGAAGTAATCAACAATCCTGCCAACTATTGCTGATCCCTTACTGTTTCTCCTGAAAACTGAAAACTTATGCTCCTGCTGTTTCCTTTTCCTGGGCCATTATAGAGAGGAGCCCACAGATTGTGTGTAAAGGGATCTTATAAAATTTGGAGAACCTCATTTGGCTTCCTAATTTGAGTTGCCACCTTGGGAAATCTGTGGGTGGGGCTCTAGGTCAGGTCTGGGTAAGTTGGAATGCGCAGCTGAGGCTTGCCACTGCTCATGGACCAGCAACCCCCTTCTTCTGGCTTACTCTCACTTTCTGTGTATGTTGTTTCTTTGAGAGCACAGCCTTAGTCCTCTACCTTTGTTTCCAGACATTTGGCCACTCTATATAGGCAACTTGAAATCTGATTCCAGCCTTTTCAATATTAAGTGCTGTGGCAGAATTATTTAATCCCTTACTTTCCTCTGTTCCTGACAGGAGAAGGAAAACCACTGGATAATACTAGGAACCTCTATTATAAGATAGACCGGCTCACCACCCTTTTAATATGCAACATTTTCAAAGTATACAACTCATAAAGTGTGCAGCCCTCACCACTATCTAATTCCAAAATATTTTCATCACCCCGGAAAGAAATGTTATTTCTATTAGCAGTTACTCTCCATTTCTCTTACATCCCAGTCACCGGAAACCACAAATCTATTTTCTATTTCTATAGGTTTGCCTATCCTAGATATTTAATATAAATAGAATCATATACACAGCGCTGAAACTTGTTTCTGGTTCAGCCTTCCTCGGGGTCCCCTCGAGAACGTGTGCTGCACTGCACTTTGTGCTGCAAAGACTCCTGCCAGAGACCACTTTTAGTGGCCCCTGAATGGGGCCACTGGTCCTGTGCCAGCTCCTTTGCTCTAATGGGATTATGAGGGAAAGTTTAATGACTTTGTTTCTATTTTTATTTTTGCTCTGTGGAAAAAAGGAAAAGAGGAATGGTTTTTTGTGGTTTTTTTCTGTTTTTTTTTTTTTTTTTTTTTTTTTTTTGTCTGACAAAGTCACTTTTTGTTTTAAATTCTGTGGAAAGGTTGATTTTTCTCTTCCTTTAATATTTTCCTAAGGATCAGGCTGGCACTTTCCTGGGACTCTTAGAGCTGAACCTTAGAGATCAGACATGATTCCTTTAATTTTCAGATGATCCAGGGACACAGAGAGGTAGTGTATGCTTCCTGTGGCACAGGTTAGACATGGTCTGGAACCCTCAGCTACTACACAAGAATGTGACAGCACATTTAGGAATATTTTACCATCAGGTTCAAGCAGATTAAATATGTTTAGAGTCTTGCATTTGGTGTCTGGTGTTTGTTAACACTTGCGTAATCCCAGGCCCACTAAAGTGATCTGTCATTTGATCATTTATGGACCTCTTCAGCTCATTTTAAATTTTGCTACTAGTTCAAACAATGTTACTGCTTTTCTCTCCTTGCATGACTGCTGAACACTGATGCAACATTTTAACATGTAACAGACCTGTTTGTCTATAAAAGTTCCTTCCAAATACAGCTTGTTTAATCCTCATAACAGCCCTCCACTTAAGTACTGTGATTGTTCCCATTTTACAAATGAGGAAACAGGGAAAGCAAACTTGATCAAGGTCTTCTAACTGGCAGATGGTGAAGATGGTATTTAAACCTACGAAGTCTGACACATGTTTATAACCTGTGTGCCTTACTGTTTCTTCTGTGGCTTTTGGAGTGTCTCACAGATATAGGCCATGACTATATGTGTACTGAAAAATCACAATGTCGGTATTAGCTTTTTCTTTAATGCCTTTATTGCAGTGTGTTTTTTCTTTATCATATAAAGTACTGCCATCTCAAATCATACATCTGTACTCATGGGCCTTGATCACATTTTGTGAAAATGAGTTAGAATATGTTACTAATAATTTCTTATTATCTGTTCATGTAGCTTTGATTCATGACAGTAGCAATGTAAATAGTTATTTGCTGGGACTTGCTCTGGTATACCCTTCTGAAGATGACACCCTGAATTGGGTTTCCTAAGGGAATGCTGTATTCCTTTAGTTCCATGTCATCAGACAATGAATCTAAAGGGGAGAATGTTAGGGGATAGTCCCTATGACATCATATCAAAAAGGGAGTGTGGGGACAAATTTGGAAAAACACTGTCAAATAACTACAAGAGTTTAATACAGTTAACTACATAGGAAAAGCTGTAACATCTTAGCAAATGATATCCAGCCAATGAAGTGAGGAAATATGGGTTTAAAAGGATTGGAACTTATTTAATAACATACTTGTTTATGATTTACAATGGAAGACTCCTAAACAGAGTTCATTACCAGAGGAGAGTGTGAGAAAGTTGCCATGTAAACCACTTTTTGTTTCACAGAAGCAAGTGACCTGAAGTAGAGAGAAGCAGAGCCAGGCTTCTCTTCGTACTAGAGGGTTTTTGTGGTTCTCTTCTTAGATTGTGTTTGGATTTTGTGAGGGGGATTCATTTTCTTGTGGGGTTTTTTTTTTTTTTTTGAAAACTTGTAATTACATTTTTTCTCTTTTATTTCTGAGAATTTGAAAACGGGTAGATTCCCTATAAGTTGCTTATGTTCCTGTTACATTAGCCTTTCTCTCTGCAACTGTATGTTCTTTGTTACAGTGCTTAAGAGCAGAACAATGCACACCCACATTTTACCTTCTCAGTAATGTAAAGATGTCATCTTCTAGCCATCAGTGCATCTGGATCAAAAATATAACCTGAATTCTGTTAATTTGCCTTAAGCAACACTGAAATCCTATACATTTAAGCACTTTACTTTTGTCAGCTTTTTTTGGTTATGTTTTCACTTAGTATTACTGCTAATATTGCTAGCCTATTTTAAGTTGAAGTTGTGGAGAAAAATTGAAAAGGTAATAAAATAGCCATCTAACAACTTGTGACTATTTTTGTAGATAATTTGATAACTTTTATTTCCCTCTTGCCTGTGACATAAATAGTTTTGAGGAGCAAAAAGATGAATGATTTAAGTTATTTATTCATCATCTGAGTTTCTGGACCCTAAAATAGTTGATAGGGGGATCACATTCCTAGAACTCTATTCTGGAGTCTTTCCTATGAACTTGAATGAACTTTTATTTTTGTCTTTTCTAAGACCCTGAAGATTGAGTCCATTGTCTTTGGAGCTGCCTTCATCTCCCCTCTGTCCTGAGTTCTTCTCTTTTCAACACTTACTTTGTTTTTTTAATATAAATTTTATTTTTATATTCCCCATACAATTGCAACCCCCTTATATTGACCCCAATCCCTCCCCTCCCCAGCCCCCACCCCCCATAGAGTGTATCTGGTTCATAGTTGTTTGTTGATTTTGATTTTCACTTTCTTATAGTTATTCATTTTCCTGGTCCCTTATTTAAGTTTCCTGGATTCCTGCTATGAGTGAGACCATCCAGTATTTTTCTTTTTCTTTCTGGCTTATTTCGCTGAGCAGGATCCCTTCCAGCGCCATCCATGTTGCTGCAAATTGCATGTGTTTTATCTTTTTTGATTGCTGAGTAATATTCCATAGTGTATATGTACCACATCTTCTTGATCCAGTCATCTATTTTTGGGCATTTAGGTTGTTTCCAAAGCTTAGCTATTGTAAACAGTGCTGCTATAAACATAGGGGTGCAGGTGTTCTTTGGAATTGATGTTTCTGTGTCCTTTGGGTAAATATCTAGGAGTGGAATTGCTGGATCATATGGAAGCTCTATGTTTAGTAGGTCCAGAAATCTCCACACAGCTTTCCATAGTGGTTGGACTAGTTTGCACTCCCACCAGCAGTGCAAGAGAGTTCCCTTTTCTCCACAACCTCGCCAACATTTGTTGTCGCTAGTTTTTTTAATATATGCCATTCTCACTGGTGTGAGATGGTATCTCATGGTAGTTTTGATTTGCATTTCCCTGATTACAAGTGATGTTGAACATTTTTTCATATGCCTGTTGGCCATTTGCATTTCCTCTTCAGAGAAGTTTCTTCTGCCCATTTTTTGACAGGGTTATTTTCTTTGTTGTTGTTGAGTCTCATCAGCTCTTTGCAGATTTTTGTGATCAGTCCTTTATCATTAGTCAACACTTACTTTGAATGAGGACTCATTTTTCAACTTAATCTCCTCATATCCCATTTAAAGTAAGTGGCTATTGATAACATACCAATTAAGAAATTTTGAGGAAATGAATTTATATCAAAATTTAAAAACACTTTCAAAAATTGCTAATGAGATGACTTTATGTAGTAGTTGAAATGTAAGTAGAGGCTATAGAAATCTTCCCTGACTTCATTCTATCACTTTTTCATTATTCTGACTTCTGGGAAGAAAGTTTCTCTTTACCCCTTTCAGTCACATGGCTATAGGATCTAGTCATGGGATCGCTAACATGTCAGGGGGAACTCTAGCCTGCTGCCTACGTTTTGATCATCATCTGTTGCCTGGAAAGATTGGCTTATGTTGTTCCAGTCAAGTTTGTGAAGGTACTTGAGCTCAGATTTTATTATAGTTGATATATGATATTATATGATATTATAGTTGACAACTATGATATTATAGTTGACATAACTAGCCTATTTACAGAGTGATCAATTTTATAAACAACAATTTTCCCCAGTAGGATGTGCATCTACTATTTTATTGCATGAGGAATTCATCTTTTTTTTTTTAATTTATTTATTTATACAAAAGCTGGGTTTCAAGTCAGAGGTGTGAGAGGGTGAGAGGATTCACAGAGGGGGGAGCAGAACAGGCAGAGGGACTGTAATACACTGCTGAGGGGAGCGGCAGGTGAGACAGGAGAGGTCTGCCATGCCATGTGGGTATCTCCCTGGCCAGCCGTGAATTGAACCCGTGCTGCAGAAGCTGCGGACAGCGTCATGCACTGCGATCAAACTGCTGCACCACCGGGGAGGCCCAGAATTCATCTTTTTAAGCCATCTCTCTATCAAATCGTTGAATGCATTCAGTTTTGAGTTAGAAAATTAGGGAGGAGAGGTCTTAGAGATCAAGTTGCTGAGGTCATATGTTAAGCAAAGACAGGCACAGGCATGGGACTGCCTGACTCCCTGGCCTGGGCCTGGTCAACAGTTCAATATTTCAATTTGACTATGGCTGAATCTTCTATTTTGCATTATAAAGCAACAACAACAACAACACTAAAATGGCAGGTAGTTGGTAAATAAGGTCATTGTAATTGAACATCAAAATCTTTGACCACTGAGTCAAAGATTTGTCTGTATAATTCACTCTTCATAAGAAATGTTTTAAAGACTCATTTTAAAATGTTTGCCCATGAATTTAGCTTATTTTATGTTATACATTTCACTAAATCCATCAATTTATATTATATGAAGTCTCTGTTAAAGAACAAAGGAACTTTATTTATTCTTTCTTTCCTCTTGTATAATCATCTTAGAAATCATATTTGCCACTAGCTAATATCCTTTTTTTTGAGTGGGGGAGAAGTGTTGGGCATGAGATGAACTGTAATAAACAAATCAGTTTTATTTTCTGTTCCATTTTTGTTTTTAGTCTATTGTTCTGTGGATCCTCTCGCTTGCTTTGAATGCAATTACTCTATAATAAAAAAGAAGTGTTACTTTCAGAGTGCTCGTATTTTCTTACCTTCTTTTTTTCTATGAAGATGAAAATCTTTTATTTATTAGTGTGGAAACAAACTAGTATTTATGTCTTAAAATGTATAATTTTTTTCCTGCAGGGGCAGACACCTAAGTAGAGGTAATATAAAATTCTTTGAAGCTATCAGGAATTCCTACATCACACTGTACATAAATAGAGCCAAACCAGTCCCATGCATAGTGGGTTCTATGGATGGTCATATTATGTGTCTGCTATATCAAAAAAGGATTATAAAAACATGATGGTTCATATTCTTTATATTTTGGCTTACTAACAGTATATCTCAAAGCTTTTCTCCATTATAAGATTTTTATTAACTGATTTTTTTGATGCACTGTCCATCTTGTAATATAAACTTAAAATTCTGTTGATGAATACATTTGGTTTTAGTGGTATAGCCAATGCCTTAAAGGCATATAATAATTTTATGTCATTTGGCTAGTTTGAATTGTAGTGGCTAGTTATATATGAACTGAGGCAGTACAGAAAGTATGTACTCTGATGTGAGTAATTGGAAGCAGATGATAAGTAGTAGTTATATTAACCCTTGGACAAATAGTTTAACTTTTTTTAAAACTAAATTTTCTCATGTATAAGAGAGGGGATAATATGTGTCACTTTTCACAGAATGCTTAAGGATGGTAACTTTGAACATAAAAAGAGGAAAGAAAATTGACTTATCATAATTACAGTTCTCTTATTCTATGTTATTGAACTTTTGAACTATTAAGGAAAAACTTTCCAGGTAGTGTTTTCTTTTGTTTAAATTTCTGCTTTTTTTTTGTTCCTGTCTTAACTTATATCAACATCTTAATTCAGCATTACTGCAAGAACAAAAAAAGGTAAATATATGTTTTTGCTAATGGTTTTCTTCTGTTTGGGTAGAGTGGTATATATGCTCTTAAGTAGTGGTATAATTTTAACAATGTTCAAATATTAAATTCATTTCCACTTTATTGTGTTTCCATTGAGATTTTCCATTTCAGTTTCCCATAACTGCCTCCATGGTTCTCCTTGATAAGATCTCCCCAAGCACAAGTGTACAATAATTAGGAAGGGAACACTTTTTGACTATGAGCTTTTGGTCTTTGAGAATCATTGTTTTGTCCCCAAGACTTAAGTACAGTGTCATTGTGTGATGGGTACTTGTGCTTGGAGTGAATCTATCCCTGGTAATCTGGGGTAGATTAGTAGACAGGGCTCCATTGGTCATTTCATTTCACTTCACTGTCTGTCCCTTGCACCCAACCGACTACTTAGTGGAGAAAAATAAAGCAAGTCAACTTTTGGTTTATATTGATAGTTAATAATTGTATTTACTTTCTTCATTTCCTTTTTATCTTGAGAAAAATTATATCAAAGTAAAGATTAAATCATACATTCTTATTTCCTATTAGAAACTCCCTTTAAAGTATATCTTTTAGGATATAGGACACAGGAATGAATACTTAGAAAATTCTAAATGAGCTTTTTGGATTTGTCATCTGTCTTATGATTTCCCTTCACTTTGTGTGTGTGTGTGTATAATACATAAATATAAATATATACTTCATTTTAAGGTAGGAAATTTACATTTTTATATATTATGACATGAATGAAGGTATTGAAATACTTATTAATCAGGAATCACTTTTGAGTCTGTAAGATTAATATGGTACCAAAAATGCTTAACTTAGAATGCATTTCAGTAAGCTATGAAATGCTTACATCCCAATGAACTACATCACTTAGCTTGTCATGACAGAAGAAAAGTTAAATAATTGAAATGATGACAAAATATTTCAAAGACACAGAAAATACAACTCTCCCCCATATCTGCTGTCTCCAGGTTACTAGTTTTAATTCCTTTTTTAAAAAATATTTTTTATTGAAGTAACATTGCATTATAACATCATATAAATTTCAGGTGTGCATCATTATAAATCAACATGTGTATATGCTACAGTAAGTTCACCACTAAAAGTCCAATTATATCCATCACCATATAATTGATTGTAGTTTTAGTCTTCAAAGCAATAGAACAAATATTGATGAAATTCTTCTGGAGCACAAAAAAACTTCAAATAGCCAAGGTGCTCCTGGCTAAAAAGGAGGGGAATGGCAGTATTACACTCCCAGATTTCAAACTATACTGCAAAGCCATAATAATTAAAACAATATGGTACTGGAATAAAAACAGACACACAGACCAGGGGAATTAAATACAAAGCCTAGAAATAAAGCCACAAAAATATAGACAACTAATCTTTGACAAAGGAGCAAAGAATATGCAATGGGACAAGGACTGTTTGTTCAATAAATGGTGCTGAGAAAACTGGGTCGCTACATGCAAAAGAATGAAGCTTGGCTACTACCTCACACCATGCACAAAAACCAACTCAGAATGGATTAAAGAGCTAGACATTAGAACTGAAACTGTAAAACATATAGAAGAAAATACAGGCAAAACACTACATGACATGCATCTCAGTAACATCTTTAAAGACACACCACCTAAAGCAAAGATAGTTAAGGAAAAGAACAGCTGGGACTACATCAAATTAAAGCACTTTTGTACAGCAAAAGAGACATTAAACAAAACAAAGAGACACCGCACTGATTGGGAGAAAATTTCTGCACACAACACCAATGATAAAGGACTGATCACAAAGATCTACAAAGAGTTGAAGAGACTCAACAAAAACAAAATACACAATCCAGTCAAAAAATGGACAGAAGAGCTGAAAAGACACTTCTCCTAAAAGGAAATGAAATTGGCCAATAGGCATGTGAAAAATGTTCAATATCTCTTGTTATCAGGGAAATGCAAATCAAAACCACAATGAGAACTACCTTACACCAGTGAGAATAGCACATATTAAAAAAAAACTAGCAATAACAAATGTTGGCGAAGATGTGGAGAAAAAGGAACTCTCCTACACTGCTGGTGGGAATGCAAACTGGTGCAACCACAATGGAAAGCTTTGTGTAGGTTCCTCAAACTACTGAAAATGGAGCTTCCATATGATCCAGCAATTCCACTCCTAGGGATCTACCCAAAGGACACAAAAACATTAATTCAAAAGGACACCTGCAGGCCTCCCTGGTGGCACAGCAGGTTGAGCACCGCACTGTGAAGCTGTGCCTTTGCAGTGCTGTTTCGATCCCTGCTGGCTGGTGAGAATCCCATGTGGTGTGGCAGACCTCTCCTGTCATGCCTGCTGCTCCCCTCAGCAGTGTATTTCTGTCATCTGACCTGCTCCCCACTCTGTCTCTGGTGAATCCTCTCACCCTCCTGTGCCTCTGGCCAGTACCCCAGCTCTTGTATAAAAATAAATAAATATTTAAAAAAAAAAAAGGACGCCTGCACCCCTATGTTTATCACAGCACTTTTTTTTTTTTAAAGATTTATTTATTTATTTATACAAGCACTGGGTATAGTCAGAAGTGCGGGCGGGTGAGAGAATTCACCAGAGCCAGAGCAGGGAGCAGAACAGGCAGAAGGACCGAAGTACACTGCTGAGGGGAGCAGCGGGCGGCAGGAGAGGTCTGCGCGCCGTGTGAGACCCTCGCCCGGCGGCTGGGGATCGAACCGGTGCTGCAGAGGTTGCAGGCATCCTTCGCAACCCAGCACTCAACTGCTGCGCCACCGGGGAGGACCTATCACAGCACTTTTTACAATAGGTAAACTAAGGAAGCAACCCAAATGCCCAAAAATAGATGACTGGATCAAGAAGATGTGATATATATACACAATGGAATATTACTCAGCAATCAAAAAAGATAAACTCATGCCATTCACAGCAACATGGATGAAGCTGGAAGGGATTATGCTCAGTGATATAAGCCAAACGAAAAAAGAAAAATAACAGATGGTTTCACTTATAGGAGGAATGTAGAGGAAATAAATAAGGGATTGGGGGGAAAAAAGTAATTATAATGAAAAATCAAAATCAAGAGGCAACTATAAATCAGAGACATTCTGCAAGGAGGAAGAGGGAGAAGGATCAAAACAGGGGTGGGAAGAGCACAAAGGACTATGGTGATGGGACACAGGTGAACTGGTGGTGGGAATTTCACGGGGACTACACCTGAGAGGAGAAAGCATACATTGTACAAAAATGATGTAAAATATATATAAAATTAAAAAAAGAGTAAAAAAAAATTGATTCTAGTTTTAGTTTCTTAGTAAATCAATCTCTTATTTTTTAAGTTCTTAATTACCTAATAGTCAATATTAGGTAAAATTGAGTGTCATGTTATTTGGTATATTATTTTTTATATTTGTTAAATGTTTTAAACTACTAAATGTATTACATGTTAGATATGATAAACCTTGATATTGTCCTAAAAAAAAAAGATAAGAATTCAAAACAGAAACATGAATAAGCTGTTTCATTTATATGTAGAATAGCATTTTTATCAGCTTTTAAAGTTTGTTTTTATCAGTGTGAGCCTGACTTAAGAGCATATGAAAGTGATTATTTTCCTAGATGGATGTGTTAAGGCTGAAATAATTTTATTAAGTAGTGTATTTCTCCTGTCTACCAAATGAGCATTAACTGTAAATAGTTTGACATATATATATTTGTATATGTATGTGTGTGTATATATATATGTATGTGTGTGTGTGTGTATGTATATATATGTATTTGATAATGGAATTTGGCAAGTTAAGCAGAGATGTTTTTTGACTGTTTTCCAAGACTTTTTCCATGGTTCCCCTCACCTTTTATATCAGGTTTCAGTTAGGTGTGGCTATTAACAGTGGCCTAAGCAATGAAGAACTTGAATTAACTAACATATTAAGAAGTCTGGAAGGTGATGTTCCATGGGTGATACAGCAGGACTCAGGGTCTTATCTGGGCACAATAGAGTGCTGACTTCCCACCCCTGCCTGTTGCCCTACCTATTACAAGGTTGCTGCCTCCCTTCATGCTGGGCCCCATAAAACTATGAAACTCATCATCATGTCTTTAGTTATATGATTTCCTTCTAATAAAGTTTTTACAGGATTTGCAACTTAGTCATGTGCATAGGTCAGGGAAATCTTAGGTTCTCTGAATGATGCCACTTAGTTTGGAAGGGAGAGCCTAGTACCATCTTTGCTCAGCCGTTGCTTTTTTTCACATATTTTAAATTCTATCCTTTGACCATCCTTGGCTTCTGTCCTGGCTTTTAGAAAACAGCAGCAAAGGTGTGAATAAGTAGATGGCCACCAACAAGAGTGGAGGCAGCTGGTACTGATACAGGGCAGTAAGGGGTACTACACCTGGCCAAGAACACTGCCCAAAGAGTTTACTGGCCACCATCTGAGTTCTTCGCCCAATTGTAAGACTCTCAGGTTCAGAGAACAACAATAATGGGATTTGTTTAACAAACCAAGGAAAACAAAGAGTTACAGAGGTCAAAATTGTCTGTTTACCTCACCCAAAGCAGTGTCCAGTGTTTTCAAGTCTTAAACACAAACTCCCAAGATGGCATCTTCCCGCCACTGCAGACCTGAAGCACGTGGCTGCCAGACTATAGGCCTGGATCCAACTCACAAAGACAACAGAAGACACAACAGGAGATTGCTCACCATAGCTGCTGAGATGCCCCAGCACAACACCAGACAAATGACACTCAAAACAGCAGCTGCAGCAGCCGAACAACCCAACAAACAGCCATACTCATGCAGCTCAGAGAGGGGCCAGGCACTGGGTCTTCACCTTTCCTGCCAGACTCAGTTGCTTGGCTGTAACAGCAGCAAAACTGGGAACAGTTTTAGTTGCTCGGCTGCTTGCAAAGCCTCCGAACTTTTCCTCTCTGAGAGTGACTGCTGGAAGCCTGTCCACATTCTTCAGATGCCCACAACAGCCTTCTGGAAGATCAGCATGGTGGGGGCAGAAATCACTGATCCTGAAATTGCTGAAGATCCAAAAACGCTAAAATCCTTGAACGCTGAATCCTGAACATTCACACTCGAATGCTCACTCACAAACACTGAATGCTGAGCGCTGTTCTGCAATCCCTTTTGTATATATATTTTATCAGATTCTCCACCCGGAATGATACTTTGTTCGCATTTTCCCTGGGGCTCTCTATCCTCACCAGCACTCCCATCCAGGGGAGACCACCTCTAACAGTCTTTGGCTTTAGCCACCAGTTATAGTACCAGTCACAGCGGTCTGCTGGTCTGGGTGAGGGCCAGTGGATTATGTACACCAATCCAATATAAATGTAAAAAAATAATTGCTTGTCTGTGCCTTGCAGCATGGATCTGAGCAGTGTTTTCTGTGGCCCCCAAGTTCATTTCCACTGACCAAAAAATAGGATTTCCAGGATTTCAGCTAACTTTTTACTCTGTAACATTTGGTATTTTGGAGAGTAAGATATAATGATATACATGGATAGTTCTCTAATCTTTTAGCCTTATGAACAATGGTATCAATCCTTTACCACCTCTACATAGGCATAAGGCCTATAGTGTCCTTACAACTCTCTAATCTTTTTACTCTCCTATTTTCCTATGACAATAATAAATTATTATAATTATTACCCATTAACGTGCAATCTACTGAGCTCTTACTCTGTTCCAGTCATTGTTCTGGTCATTGAATTTAAACAATTCAATAAATCAATTTAATTAAATTAATTAATTAATTTATTTATTTATTTTTTTTTTTAAAAGATTTACTCATTTATTTATTTATGCAAGCACTGGGTACAGTCAGAAGCGCCAGAGGGTGAGAGAATTCACCAGAGCCAGAGCAGGGAGCAGAGCAGGCAGAAGGAGCGAAGTACACTGCTGAGGGGAGCAGCGGGCGGCAGGAGAGGCCCGCACGCCATGTGGGACCCTCCTCTGGTGGCCTGGGAGCAGCCGGGGATGGAACCGGCGCTGCAGAGGCTGCGGGCAGCTTCGCAACCCAGCGCTCAACCGCTGCGCCACCGGGGAGGCCCTAATTAAATTAATTTAATCTTCCCAACAACACAATAAGATTTATCATCCCTACTTGACAGAAGAGAGAACTAAGAAAAATTTTGTCCAAGGTCATACCTAGTAAATGTTAGGATACAATGAAGGGAAAAATCTAGCTATTCCATAGTTCAGTATAATTCATAATTTTTTGATAGCTTGTTTTGAAAATTAGAATGAGTTCAATTTCTCTCAGCATCTTTCTTGTCTGTTTGTGTATTGAAGTCCTTTTAATGAACTAAAACACAACAGATTGTGTCTGATCATTGTTTAGAGGAGTTTGTAAGTAAGTCATGAGCTGTTTCCTCAAGAGAGAAATTAAATGAACTTGTCTGATGTTCACTTTACTGTTTGTTCTTAACAAAGCCCTATAGAGGAAACTAGTCTCATGGGAGGAAGTAGTTATACAAGGTCTGGTGCACTTTATTTTCTCTAGTAGAAATCTTTTCCCTCCATGTATGAAAAATAGTATTTGCTCATTGCAAAGATCTTCAAAAATAAATTCTACTATCCCAATATCCAATATTAACGTAATAATTTGAAATATATACTTCTGGATGCCATCCTTGGTGTATAAGCATGCACAAATAAATGTTCCTTTTCTTTAAACACAAAATTATAACACTATTTTAAAACACTCATTTTAACAATATTTCTTGGACATCTTTCCCTATTACTACCCCTTTTAAAGACTTCAGAATATTTCATTGTATGGATACACTAAAATGTATTTAAATAGTTCATGCAAATGAATGGAACTCAACCACCATCCACAAAAATTAATTCAAAATTAAGATCTGATACCATAAAATTCCTAGTGGAAAATATAGGCAGTAGCTTCCTTCACATCTGTCTGAATGATATTTTCTTGGATCTGTCTCCAAAGGAAAGGAAGGGCAACTAAAACAAAAACTAAATACATGGGATTACATCAAACTAAAAAGATTCTGCACAGCAAAGGACACCAACAAAGGAGAAAAGATACCTATGGTATTGGAGAATATATTTACAAATATACCAGAGAAGGGATTAGTATCCAAAATATATGAAGAACCGTTATTGCTCAAAAACAAACAACCTGATTGGAAAAAATCGTCAGAGGAAAAGGGAATTAGAATAGTGAAATGCGGAGCTGGAGTTGTCTGTACTACTTCTTGGATAAGAGATGCCTTTTCAGTTGAATATCCATGGACTACAGTGAGTTTCTACAGTGCCATTGAGAATTTATGCAGATTAACCAATTGATGCTGATACAGCAGTGATGGGTTCTGGCCCTGGAGGATGTGATCCTATATTAAAAGTGGTAGTTAGGCTCAAAATAGTGTGCTTTGAGAAAAATGAAACACTTGTTAGAACTTGCTTGAATGTTGGTTGTATTCTTTCTAAGGTTGTATTAAACAATTCTCATTATTATCATATGACCCATGAAAAATATTTTCATCTAGGGGAATTGAAATGCCTGAAGTCCATTTGAATTCAGAGAGAATGGTGGTGCAGAAACAGCAATGCAGTAATTCTATTTATCCAAATGCTCTTGAGCAACTGGTTGTTTAGTTTGCATGTATTCACAATTTTTTGATTTTTTTTCTTATAGTTTGATTTCTAATTTATATCATTATGGTCAGAGAGAGTACAAGGTATAATTTTGATCTTTGTGGTTTTATTGACTTGAGCCCCAAGATATGGCCTTTTCCTAAAAATGTTTCATGTATACCTGAAATAAAGTATATGTACCAGTTCTATCTTGATTGTTAATTTTGTAGGGAAAAATTATGGGCTGAAAATATTTTTCATCTGGAAATTCTTTAATTATTATCCTTTAAATGCCTTTTTCCAGTCTCTATGTGCTTGTGATATTTCTGCTGAAAAGTCTGGAAATGATTTGATTGATGTTCCCTTATAAATTACCCTCTTTTAATATTTTTAATATTCTGTCCTTATCATTGATTCTTAACAGCTTTATTATTATGTGTCTTGGTGTATATCTGGTATTAATTATTTTGTTTGGAACTCTTTAGACTTCTTGAATCACAACTTCTGGTTCATTATCCAAGTTGAGATTGTTTTCAGTGTTTATTTCTTTAAAAAAGTTTTTTGTGCCTTTCTCTTTTTCTTCTACCTCTGAACCCACCATGCTATGGGTATTACTTCTCTTTATGTTATCTCTGAGATCTTTTACACTATTTTCATTTTTTTTACACTATTTTCATCTTTTACACTCTACATTTTTCTATCTGTATGTTCACTGACATTGTGCTTTCAAAGTCATTATTTTTTCCATTGCCTTTGTTTGCCCGCTGATAAGTTTCTCAATTATATTTTCAAAATCAGCTATGGTGTTTCTTAGTTCCATTATTTGTAATTGTAGCTGTCTCATATTTTCTTTATCATTATTATGTTGTTATCTTATATCCTCCATTGTTGTTTCAAGGTCCACCAGCATTGCTAGAACTATCATGTTGAATTTCCCTTCTGCCATGCCCTGCAACTGTGTTGAGTCAGGGCTCCTTTTGGGGCTTTCCTCCTCACATTTGTGATGTATTCTCCTGTCTCCTTGTTTTCAATGTTTTATGGGTTTTAATAGGGATAGCTTTATAACTGTTGTCTTTTATCTGTTGACTGGTACTGGCAAGGGGTAGTCAGTATAAAAGAGGACTGGGCCTTTGGGCACCATAAGATCACCTCCAACAGGCTCAGGAACTTGTGCTCTGGATACCAAAGTTGTGTGATGGAGACTCACAACTAGCTCCTATGTCTTAGTATTTCCAGCCTAGGAGTTTTTCTCTTTTCCTCTCCAGTACAGAATCTTATCCTAGGATGTCTACTCCCACTTCTGGTAGCTGCTCAAACTCTAGTTTGTTTGGAGTAGTGGCAGGTTTTTTGGATTTCTTAGTGAGGGCTTCAAGCTAGTACCACTTGCAATAGTAATACAAAGAATATTCTTATAATTACAGGTTCAGAACTTACTCCTTTTTCTGGAATAATGATTGATGAAGATTCAATAGTGTTATATACAGGTGCTTTCTTTGAAAAAATGTTCCATAAAAAATGGTTGTCATTTGCACAGTAGTAATAGTGTAGAGTTGGGTTCAGTTTGGCAAAGACTTAATACAGATGAGACAGCAGTTGAGTTTTTGAGTCATGTTGGTGGAGTTGAATGGATATGGTATATATAAATAATTTTAATATATCCTTCAAAAATAAGGATTTAAATTTAAACTGAATATGAAAATTACTGGTGTCACTGAGAAGTTAGATGGGAAAATTGATGTTTCTATTGAAGTTGCTGCTGGTGATCAAGCTAAAGTTACACTGTGATGCACCTTTGGTTTATATTTATTGATGAGCATTTACTCAGAATTTGGGCCTGGAAGAACTTGGAGTTGATCTAGATCCTAGAGGTAGAATTCTAGTCAACACCAGATGCCAAATTAAAATTCCAAGAATCTATGCTATTGGTGATATGTTTGGTGGCCAATGCTGGCTCACAAGGCAGAGGATGAAGGCCCTATCTGCACTGAAGGAATGACTCATGGCTCTTTGTATGTGAACTACAGTTGTGAACAACCCTGAAGTTGGTTTGGTAGGCTGATCAGAAGAAAAATTGAAAGAAGAGGGTGTTAATTTCAAAGTGGGGAAAATCCCATTTGCTGTTAATAGTGGAGCTTAGACAAATGTTGACATAGCTAGCATAGGAAAGATTCTTGGGCAGAAATCAATGGACAGAGTATTGGGATCATATATTCTAGGTCCAGGTGCTGGTGAAATGGTAATTGAATATGAAGGATCCTATGAAGATATATAGCTAGAGCCTTTTCCTGTACATCCAATCTTATCAGAAGCTTTCGAAGAAGCAAACGTGACTGTGCCATTGGCAAACCAATCAACTTTTAAATTAGAAGACTAGATTTTTTTCTGAAATTTCCTGCAAGTTTTTATAGATGTCACATTTCTGAACAGGGAATGCTCACAGTTCCACAAACTTCTAGAACTGAATTATGAAACACTTGGGAGGTAATTAAGAGTTTTGGAAGAATGGATTAGTCTTTATATTTTAGATAAATTTATTTTCTCTCAGTTCACTAATACTGCAGAAAAATGCTACCGTAGTTGCAGCCTGAAAAAACTTCATCAATATGTTTTTGTGTTGTCTATGTAAGGTTCAACTTCACTAAATTTATGTGAAGTACCTTTTATCTCTCTATATAAGGTTGGATTTACATATACAAATGGAACTTGAGCATGATATGTGAATAGCAAATTGATCGTTATTTTAAACTTGGATTTTATATCAGAAACAGATGTAGGTCATTCAAATAAGATTCAAATATGTATAAACTGAATTGATGTAAATAAAAATGATGGTCTCCAAAAAAAAATGGTAGAGGATCTGAACAACTACTTCTCCACAGAAAACATACAGATGGTCAACAGGCATGTGAAATGATCTTCAACATTACTATTAAGCAGGGAAATGCAAATCAAAACTAGAATGAGGTATCACCTCACATCTGTCAGAATGGTTTTTATCAAAACATCAACATGAAAGCAATTTTGCAGAGGATGTGGAGAAGGGAACTCTTGTGCACTGTTTTTGGGGATGTAAATTGATGCAACCAGTGTTGAAACCAGTATGGAGTTTCCTCAAAAAGTTAAAAATAGAATTACTGTAACTTTCAGCAATCTCACTTCTAGATATGTATCTGAACAGAACAAAAGCACTAATTTGAAATATTTATTTTATTTAAAATATCACAATTGTACTATGTTTGTCATGGCATTATTCACAGTCACCAAATATGGCAACAACCAAAGAGTCCAACAATGGATAAATGGTTGAAGTTACTTATAGGTGCAAATCCAAACTCTGCTACTTGCAGCCAGGTGCCCTCCACATGTTATTTTTCTTCCCTAAGTCTCAATTTCTTCTTCTCAATTATTATTTATATATATTCCATAGAACTAATGAAGTTTAAATGAAATAATTATTCAGCTCTTTCCCTCTCATTCTTTATTTTTGTCCTTTGGTCCATACAATAAATGACCAATAAACATAGAGTGCATCTTGGATTTCCTGAATTCCCCTGTGCTGCCTAATAAATTGTTACATCCTCATTCTGACACAGTGAGTTGAAATCTGTACATACTGTACAAGTCCAGTTGTAGAATCTACCCATATTCACTCACTTGGACAAGGATGTATTGGCTTGGTGTTACTTTAGCTAGTGTATATATGAGAAAAGGTAATACAGGCATATACAAGTCATTATTTTATAATAATTTTTTAAAGTTCATTTTATTTACATTTATTTCATACATATTTTGTGGTAAAATATCCATTTTGCCCTTTCTCTGATGTTCAAAACTGCATTCACTTCCTCATTCTTCCTCTCCTTCTCTTCCTAAATCATTAGCATTAATCTCATTCAACTCTAACTTTCCCTCTTGTTATTTTTGTCACACTTTCATGCATGTATGCAGGCATACACTCATAGCTTCTCCTAATTAATTCAGAATCTTCCTTAGTGAATGACTCAGCATGACTCAGGGCCTAACAGTCACTTTGGGGAACTGATTTTAGTAGCTAGTGCATTTTCAATAGTTAACTCATCTCATACGCTAAACAAGATTCATATTTTTTCTAGTTTATTATTTTAGTCCAGCTCAGTTATAAGCATTCAGATATATGTTGGGATAGGATTTAAAATATTTCATTTAGCTTTAGAATGAGGAGATTCACAAGACTATAAGAAATTTCTGTAATTCAGAAGTAAAAAGAAGATTGTTATACAGAATGAAATCTCTAACTAAATTTCATTTGCAGAAAGAATTTGTTTAAGCAACAGTTGCTACTGAGAAAGTCATATTATTGATGAGAGGAGGAAGATAAGAGGATCACAGAATGACAACCAGAACCAAATTGATAGCAAAGTATTTTCCCTATTTGTGTGTTATGGAATTTGGATAGTATCTTAACTATGTTCCTTTATGAAAATTGTTATTGACCCATGATGTACCTCAGTTATTAAAAGTGCACAAGAACTGAGTTATCATAAGAGATTTTTTGATATATCCTGGTGGTAGACCCCACTCAGTTCTAGTCTCAACCCCGTTTGGAGTTACTGGTCACTGGTGGTATCTCCTAGGGTCTGGCTGGAGCTTGACAGGAGACAACTGGTTTTGGTTTCTCTGGTCACCAGAGGATCAGAACAAGAAGTTATAATGGTTTGTCCTTACTTCCCCACATTGCTTCCTGGCTTAGGTTGTACTCTTGCATCTAGTAATAGTATATACATTTGCCTGAATTTCTTACTTCATGTTAGAGGACAGCTGTGAAAGTATGTTTGAAAATGCCTTATTACACCTTATTAAATGATAAAACTTACATTTGTATTGCCTTTCAGGATTAAAGCCATAGAGAGTCCCAACAAAGACGATGATACTCAGTGGCTGACCTATTGGGTAGTGTATGGTGTATTCAGCATTGCCGAGTTCTTCTCTGACCTCTTCCTGTCATGGTTTCCCTTCTATTACATGCTGAAGGTATGTGACTTCTCCCGCAATGCTCTGTTTCCTTTCATCTATGTATTTGGTTTGATGTCTACCACTAAATTAAATTCTCAGGACCCGTATCCCAGGAATAGGAACAAATGCTTGGATGTTTCACAGCTGTTGGCTATGACTCAGGTTACAAACAAGAAGGCAGGATTCAATGTGTCTAACTTTTTGTATACTGTCTTGGAAAGAGCCAAAGCAATTGTGTGTTCATGGTGTGTTTGATAAGAACAAAGGATGAACATACCATGACTAGCACAGGCATTGCTGTGGGTTTGCTCCTGGCAAAGTTCTCTACAATTGATGTGGAAACATTGCAGATTTTGCAAGGCAATGACTGATTATTCACAGTGGTGAACAGGAGTCATTCTTTTCAAAAGAAAAAAAATACATATTTTTTTATGTAGGTTTGGAGAAAGAAGATGTGAACTAGGTTGTCTGAGGAAATTATTTTAATAAATTCAGCAAGTGCATAGGCAGATGTCAGGCCTGCCATACCTCGAATTTGCAGAGGATTTGCCTTAGTTACAGCCATGTGGGGAGAGGAATAGGAAGTTGAAAGTCACTCCCAACAGGACCTTTGTCAACTCAGGACTTGCACCAGAGGCGATTAAGAGTGAAAGAGTTCACAACTTCTGGTAGATAGAGTGGTTCTCTCTCCCTAGATGAGACAAACTGTCTTCAGTTGGCAGCTCAGATGTCTTCCATGGGAGAGGCCCTGAGTCCTATTAATTGTGTAGGATGTAAATAGTCCCTCAGGTTCACAGAGCAGGTGTTCCACACTGGAGAGGGTGGTGAGCTCAGCCATTGTAAATTCTGGCTTTCTTCTTCCCTTTGTACTTTTTATTTTTAATAAAAATTAAAAAATTCTTTGTACTTTTTCATTTCAATAAAAGTTACATATGACATAGTTTATAGACTGAAATATTCCTGTAAGATTTTAGAAGAAAAACATGAGTTCTGTACCTTTGCCCCCCTATGTTGCCTTTCTTAAAAGCAACCACCATTCCTTCATTTTTGGCACATTAGCTTGTCTTCACCTCTGTGTCTCTAAATAATATTCATATCAACCACTCTTTAATTTTTCCACTTCATGCAGTAACTCTTTGATTCTCCTTGAATAATAATGTTTCTCCCCTCATCCCTGCCACTCACATGCAACCTTCCCATTTTCCCATCTTCCTCAGACATGTGTGTCAGAGTCTTGATTAAATAAACAGGTATTACTTATTATGAATACTGTCTAGTTGGGCCATACAGAGCGCACATAAGGTTCATGTAGTGTCCTTGCACATTTAAAAAGAATTTTCCTGGGATCTAGTAATTATTTTCTTATTTATATATTCAGACCTATTTCTAGTATCCTATTTGTTGTACTACTTTTTCTATATTTCCATTTCTTTTGTTTTAAATTTCTTATCTAAGGAAGTTTAGATATAGGAAATTAGATGAAGGAAGTACTCTCCTTCTTTGGTTTCCCTTACCCCAACAACTACATTGTTATTTTGATATTTTGATCATATATATATGTACATATATTTGTGTAATGTATTCATTTGTATTTTACTTCTTCCTAGAAAGTTTTCTCAATCTTACCTTCCAGTTCTCAAGTTTCTCATACCTTACTTGATTTTTCCTATGTTTGCTTGTTCTTGTTTCTTACTGCTATATTCCTTTTAGCATAGTTAATATTTCAATTTAAAATTCTTGGTCAGTCAGTTGTAATATTTCTGCTACTGACAGAATCTGTAGTTGATTGTGTTGTCTTTCTTTTGAAATGGTTGTACTCTTCAGATATCCCCTCATTTTGGTCTAAAAGCTCATTTTCCTTCAGGTGTATCAGCACCTCTGTCAAGCTCTAGAATGGGAAGGCCATCCCAGTTGTTGGCAGTAAAGAGCTCTGGGCGGATGAGTCCTATGGAGGTGTCCTAGGCAGCAGAGTAACCACAGTTCATCATCTCCCCCACAAAAGAGCTCTTCACCTTTGCTTCCCACTCACTCCAAGCAGCATTGTGAGAGGATGCTCCTGAATTTTAATCGCAGCTCTAAGGGTTGGAGCTGGGGGCTTGCGAAGGAACTGCTTTTTAGTCCCTATGTGTATTTTCTTTCCTCACCAAAATGTCTGTTTTACCAGAAATATATAGGAAGGTGGTTTTTAACTTGGAAGTATGAAAGTAAGACAAAAAGCAAAAGTCACAAAGATTTGAAATTTGAGTAATACAATATCTAAAAATTAAAATTTTATGTAGCCATGGCAGCATAGACAAAGTTAAAAAAAAAAAAGACAAAACTAGGAAGATACATTTACAACATTTACACCAATAAGAAATTGATATCCAGGGGCCTCCCCGGTGGCACAGCGGTTGAGTGCTGGGCTGCGAAGCTGCTCGAAGCCTCTGCAGTGCAGGTTAGATCCCCAGCCGCCAGGCGAGGGTCCCACATGGCGCACAGATCTCTCCTGCCGCCCGCTGCTCCCCTCAGCAGTGTATTTCGTCAGTCTGCCTGTTCTGTTCCCCGCTCTGGCTCTGGTGAATTCTCTCACCCTCCCGAGCTTCTGACTGTACCCAGTGCTTGTATACATAAATAAATAAATGTTAAAAAAAAAATTTCATGAGTCATCTGTGAGTTAAAATAGTTGAAATACCACATATTGTTTATTAAGTTGACAGATATTTTAAAGATTGATAAGATTTAGGAATATTATCTGTATTGGAAAATCTGTGGTGGGAGTGTTCTAAGTTGAAATGGCATTTTAAAGGCACCCCACGACAGATTCTTGTCAAACTGAAAAATGATACTGTAACAGTTCTAAGTATCTGTCCCAAGGAAATGTCCACTGTGCATAAGAAAGCTGCATAAGGATATATGTTGCTGCAGTTTTGGATATAATTAAGAATTATAAACAATGCCTCCCCAGTGGCACAGCGGTCGTCGAGCGCTGGGTTGCGAAGCTGCCCGCGGCCTCTGCAGTGCCGGTTTGATCCCCTGCTGCTCCCTGGCCACCGGAGGAGGGTCCCACATGGTGCACAGACCTCTCCTGCCGCCCACTGCTCCCCTCAGCAGTGTACTTCATCATTCTGCCTGCTCTGCTCCCCACTCTGGCTCTGGTGAATTCTCTCACCCTCCCGTGCTTCTGACTTTACCCAGTGCTTGTATAAATAAATAAAAATAAATCTTAAAAAAAAAGAATTATAAACAGCCAAATGTCCAACAATAGATAAAGGGTTCAATGAATTTATTAGCAGCCAGAGGTAGTGGGTTCTTCAGTTCCTCCCTCAAGAATGAAATGGGGACTCTAACCATGGCAGTTGATTTTGAAGCTGAGACTTAACTGAAACAATAGATCAACCTCCCTTCAATATCAAATAATTATCAAAGCAACTTCTGCCCAACTGTCAAAGCCCATCCCATGAAATAAAATTCTTGCCAAAAACACATTTTGGGAGGCATATTTTTGTTTCAAATAATTAAAAATATTAAATGGACCACACTTATTATACTTTCTTTTAATATTGAATGACATTACCACAGAATGCCTTGAAGACAACTGTAATTTTCATTTCAAAACAAATGGAAGATTAGTCTTTTGGAAAATTTAAGATTTTAGAGATTGCTGGATTTTTTTGTTATCCAAAGATATTTAGCACTTATAAAAATATTTTTATGATCCTTGAATTTATCTAAATTCACATATGTTAAAATTTAAAATATTTGGAAGTCCTTATTCATAATGCCCATCTAATAGCAGTGATATCACAGTGCAGTCTCCAATAGAAAGAGACTTGGCTTTTGCCTGGGGCCCACAGACTGTGCAGTAGAGGGTCCTGTCAGCAGAACCCCACCCGGTTAATATATGATCTCAAACTATGAAACATGAGCAAGCTTGACTCCCTCCCTATTCCTGCTCCCCTCTGCTAGTGGAGGCTACATGAGGTGGAGAGAGGATCCAACATAAAAGAGAATTACTAAATCATTTATATTTGTTTTTAAAGTACATTACAAAAATTGCTTTGCAGCAGACTTTCTTCTCTATTAGTCAAATGCTTGTGTGTCCATTATTATTCAACTCCACAGCACCAATGAGATCACTGAAAATAAGTGAATTTACTGCAGATGTTCTAAATAGATAATATACTTGGATGAGAAAACATTGAATATGCTGTCAATCAAAATGCTTTCTTCTGCATTAGTGATATATTCTGAGTGAAGGGACTGAGGAAAAGTCCATTCTCTGTAAGAGAAATTTTTGAAGCATATCCCATTTTAAGGGGTAGCAGGGATCTTACCGATGTCATTGCTACAAACACACAGTGATTGCTTGGAGTGTAAAGACATGTTTAATATTTTATCTTTTATAGAATTTTTTTTTATTTGTGTTTTTGTTTTTCTAACGCAGCCTGTAACATTGGAGTATCCACTGGTTAGGCATCAAAGATCAGTTGAGAAGATACAGCGCCATGTGTGGAATTAGAAACAATACAACGGTCAAGTTTTGTTCTGAGGTCTGTCTTTGACAGGTTTTAAAAGTTAGTGTAGGGCCTCCCTGGTGGCGCAGCGGTGAGCGCTGGGTTGCGAGGCTGCCCGCAGCCTCTGCAGTGCCAGTTCGATCCCCAGCTGCTCCCCGGCCACCAGAGGAGGGTCCCACATGGCGCGCAGACCTCTCCCGCTGCCCGCTGCTCCCCTCAGCAGTGTACTTAGGTCCTTCTGCCTGTTCTGGTCCCCGCTCTGGCTCTGGTGAATTCCCTCACCCTCCCATGCTTCTGACTGTACCCAGTGCATGTATAAATAAATAAATAAAAATAATTAAAAAAAAAAAGTTAGTGTAAAGGCACTTTTTTTTTTGATTATGAAAGTAGTATATGTTCATTCCTTTACTCAGCAGATATTTATCTGAATGTTAAAAATCTTTTCTAAATCTAGGGGATACTTGGATAACACAATATCCCTGTGGTCATTCTCTTTACATTTATGTGTGTTGGAGCATGTTTTAGATACGGAGGAAAATAGCCCTGGTAATCCTACCAATTTTAACATATTAGGGTAGTCGTCCTTTTTTTTTCAAACGCACAAATCTATTGGCATGTATACATAAATACATACAGAATTGTGTATGTATTACTGCCCTAACTAGATATGTAGGGTACATCTAATTCTGCCTCATTTTTTTCAATTAATACAATACTATGGGTTTATTCTCATGTTATTCAACATTCTTTGATATAGCTGTCTAATTCATATAGAGAATAATGTACTCATTTCTCCAGTTGATAGACATTTAGGAGATCTGTCTTGCTATTATAACTAATACTGCAGTATCTTTGAACATGAGCTTTACCCTCATTTAGATCATTTTTCTAGATTTATTTTTAGAACAAGATTGGATAAACTCTGACAAGTTTACGTTTTGATCCAAACTGTTACCTATGCTGTTATACCCATTGACAGAGATCATAGCAGTACTCTTCTAATTTTGGAGGAGACAAAATTCACAATTTGTTAAGCTTTTATTTGTGCATGCTGAACAGTCATTTTAAGTTTAACCCATGCCTATTCATGTGGCTACAGTGCAAAGATTTCCTAAGACTTATAGTCTAATAAAGTAATTGTAGTGTATCAGGAGGATTTTTCTAACATTAACTCTTGGTTCTGAGCAGCTAGTCCTATACTGTATATGTTAAGCATAATCCTACCTTGGAAATACCTCTCTGAAGGAAAATCAGATAGTGACAGAATTATCCGGCCTATTGTCATCATTCATGCAAGGAGTGAGTATGTTAGTGCTAATACAATCTAGAGTCCAAGAATTGCCAGACTCTTTGTTGATCTGCTGGTAAGAGTGGCTTGTTGGTATATCATCGGCTGGCACTTTGGGCTGTAGGATAGCGACATAGATTAAGAAGAGGGAGCTGAAAAGCTGGTGACTGAATATCACCTGAGAGTTGAGCAGTAATTAACTTTATTATTAATATAAGAAAATTATTCATTTGAGAACTGGAAAATGCTAAGGATGTAAGTAGAAAGCAGTAATTATTTTACTGTGTCAAGGCAATAGCTAGAGAGTACTGGAAAGAACTAAATTAGCTGGACGGTAGCCTACAGAGCAATCACAGTGGAGAAGTATGAAAATGCAGGCAGTTGAGTCTGGTCCCTCTCATCATCTGCTTAATCCATTCAGAGAAGGTGAAAGAATCATTGCTGAATGGTTGATATCTATATAAGCAGATAATATAGGCATCGGAGTGAAGTAGAAATGACTCATTCTCGTTATGAATCAGGACAGTTGGAGACTGCTTTATGATTTTAGATATGTTAACTACCCTCTCTAAGAGTCAGGTTTCTCTTCTCCAGGATTTTAAGAAAGTCACAAATTAATGTACTTAAAGTATATAAGATAGTAGTAGTGTTACTAAATCCTATAGTTGTTGAAAATCTTTAAAATATTATCTGCTTATATAGATATCAACCATTCAGCAATGATTCATGGTCGGCAAAGTCTAATTGACCTGGCTTTCAGCAGAGGAAATGAATACTAAAACCGGTGAACAATGCAGTCACTTAGTTCTCCATTTTGTGTTAATGTAGATGTATAGATCAAAAAACCAAGGTTCTCCCTGGCAACATCTCAAAATTCACTGAGATAGCTGGCCAAGCCCAAAAGGTGCTAGGGTAGAATCACTGGGAAAACTGACAGTAAATATGAACTACCCGCACCTACTGAAGTACTGAGGGTCCTTCAAGGAGGGAGCTTCATTTAAGTGCTTGAATGTTTTAACACCATTGTTTATCTGTGAGAGCTCATGGAGTTTTTGCATGGTTGCATATTTCTATACGTGTTAGTGTAACTAGGAGATGACCAGTCTGAATCCTTGCCATTCCTACTGCCATGCTTCCCACCCCCCACCCCCGCTTTGTAATCCTAACTGAATATTCTGTTTTCCAGTTGCTGTGTTCAGTAAACCAGTCTTGGCGGCTGTCAGACATCAGGAGTAGGAGAGATGAAGCAGGGAGGGCTGGCTTAAAACCCTAAGAGGGAGATTGTGGCAGTGAGTGTGTTTGGTTGGGTGTTCTGATATGGAAAGCAGGCTGTGTGGTCTCTCTAGTCTAGGTAGTCTCAACCATTTGGAAATATATGTAGGAAATCTTGTTTGTAGCCACTATAGTCACTGATTCTACTTATGGATATTTTATGGCGTTTTTTAGCATATTTTGGTTTAAACACTTATATACTGAAATATATATTGTTTATTATGTATTTTCACTTTGTTTCCTTTATATTATAGTTGGAGAATTACATTGATTTTTTTTTATAATTATGTGTGTAAATATAGAAGCACATTGAATGTCATTTCAGGTAGTAAAAGGAGTCAAAATATTTGTATAAAAAAGGGGATCTTGTTTCATGATTTGATTTTATCCACTTTATTTAATTATTTTTTTTAAGATTTATTTATTTATGCAGACAAGAGCTGGAGTACAGGCCAGAGGTGTGGGGGGTGAGAGGATCCACCAGACACAGAGTGGGGAACAGAACAGGCAGATTGACTGAAATACACTGCTGAGGGGAGTAGCAGGCGAGACAGGAGAGGTCTGCTAGACCATGTGGGTTTCTCCCTGGCTGGCCAGGGGATCAAATTTGTGCTGCAGTGGCTGCAGACATTTTCATAAATTGCATCTTAACCCCTTGCACCACCAGGGAGGCCCAATTTTACCCCACTTTAAAGCTAATACATTAGTCTGTTACTATTTCATGGGTGGGAGTAGAAGACACAGTATTCTTGCAACAGATACAAAGTCCCTACTATTCTAATGCCCCAAATGCTTATTTTCTTACAAATTCTGTGTAAGGTAGATTTTTAAAAATTTTTCATGAGTATCTATTTTAGAGAACCAAAAAGACAAGCAGTTAAATGACTTGCAGAAGGTTTGCCCAACTAGTAAGTAGCAAGAAGAACTCAGGAACCCAGTTTCTCTGAGCCGACTTTTCTATATACTACAGGAGATAGTTCTCTTAGAATTCCAGTTTATTGGGTGGGAGCCCTATATATATATATCTTTATTTATTTATTTATTTAAACATTAACTTTTTTTTTTTTTAAGATTTATTTATTTATACAAGCACTGGGTACAGTCAGAAGCACGGAGGGTGAGAGAATTCACCAGAGCCAGAGAGGGGAGCAGAGCAGGCAGAAGGACCGAAGTACACTGCTGAGGGGAGCAGCGGGCAGCAGGAGAGGTCTGCGTGCCATGTGGGACCCTCCTCCGGTGGAATCGAACCGGCGCAACGGAGGCTGCCGGCAGCTTCGCAGCCCAGCACTCAACCACTGCGCCACCGGGGAGGCCCTATATATATCTTTAGATCAAGATTTTTAATTTTGTGTTCTTTGTTCTATATTCTGAACAATTTAAAATTTGTTTGATATATTCTTTTTTTTAATTTTTACTTGTTTTTTTTAATTTTATGTTTTTTACATCATTTTTCATTTTTGCACAATGTATGCCTTTTCATATTGGTTATAGTCCCCATACAATTCCCACCCCCCCTTATTTTGATCCTATTTCCTTCTCCCCCATGCCCTGTAGTGTGTCTCTGGTTTATAGTTGCTTGTTGATTTTGATTTTTACTTTAGTATAATTAGTCTTTTTCCGGGTCCATTATTAGGTTTTCTAAATTACTGGTATGAGTGAGACCATCCAGTATTTTTCTTTTTCCTTCTGGCTTATTTCGCTGAGCATGATCCCTTCCAGCTCCATCCATGTTGCTGCAAATGGCATGGGTTTTTCATTTTTGATTGCTAAGTAATATTCCATTGTGTATATATACCACATCTTCTTGATCCAGTCATCTATTTTGGGGCATTTGGGTTCTTTCCATAGCTTACCTATTGTAAATAGTGCTGCAGTAAACATAGGGATGCAGGTGTACTTTGGAATTGATGTTTCTGTGTTCTTTGGGTAAATACCTAGGAGTGGAATTGCTGGATTATATGGAAGCTCTATCTTTAGAAGACTGAGGAATCTCCACACAGCTCTCCATAGTGTTTGCATCAGTTTGCACTCCCACCAGCAGTGCAGGAGAGTTCCTTTTTCTCCACAACCTCACCAACATTTGTGGTTGCTAGTTTTTTTTTAATATATGCCATTCTCACTGGTGTAAGATGGTATCTCATTTTAGTTTTAATTTGCATTTCCCTGATTACAAGTCATGTTGAACATTTTTTCATATGCCTGTTGGCCATTTGCATTTCCTCTTTGGAGAAGTTTCTTTTTAGCTCTTCTGCCCATTTTTTGACTGGGTTATTTACTTTGTTTTTGTTGAGTCTCATCAGCTCTTTGCAGATTTTTGTGATCAGTCCTTTATCATTAGTGTTGTGTGCAAAAATTTTCTCCCAGTTGGTGGGGTATCTCTTTGTTTTGGTTACTGTCTCTTTTGCTGTGCAAAAGCTCTTTAATTTGATATAGTCCCAGCTGTTTATCTTTGCCTTCACTATCACTGCTTTGGGTGATGTGTCTTTAAAGATGTTACTGAGGTTTACGTCATATAGTGTTTTGCCTGTATTTCCTTCTATGCATTTTATGGTATCAGGTCTTACGTCTAGTTCTTTAATCCACTGTGAGTTGGCTTTTGTGCATGGTATGAGGTAGTAGTCAAGTTTCATTCTTTTGCATGTAGCAACCCAGTTTTCCCAGCACCATTTATCGTACAAACTTTTTTTGTTCCATTGCATATTCTTTGCTCCTTTGTCAAAGATTAGTTGACTGTAAATTTGTGGGTTTGTTTCTGGATTTTCTATTCAGTTTCATTGGTCTGTGTGTCTGTTCTTGTTCCAATACCATGCAGTTTTGATGATTATGGCTTTGTAGTATAATTTGAGGTCTGGGCGTGTGATACCTCTGTTCCCCCCCTTTTTTTTTTTTTTCAAGAGAGCTTTGGCTATTCAGGGTATTTGGTGGCTCCATATGAATTTCATCAATATTTGTTCTATTTCTTTGAAGACTGTCATTGAAATTTTTATTGGAATAGCATTGAATCTGTAAATTGCTTTTGGTAGGTGGCCATTTTGATAATGTTAATTCTTCAATCCATGAGCAGGGGATGTCTTTCCATTTCTTTGTGTCTTCTTCTGTTTCTTTTAACAGTGTTTTACAGTTTTCTTTGTATAGGTTCTTTACCTCTTTTGTTAGGTTTATTCCCAAGTATTTGATTTTTTTTTTTTGTTTCAATAATAAAAGGGATGGTTCTTGATTTCTTCTTCTGATTTATGGTTTGTGTATAGGAAGGCTACTGATTTTTGTGTGTTGATTTTGTATCCTGCTAGTTTACTAAACTGATTGGTTTTTCTGTGGAGTTTTTGGGGTTCTCTATGTATATTATCATATCATCTGCGAATAGTGATAGATTTACTTCTTCCTTCCCTATTTGGATTCCTTGTATGTCTTTCTCTTGCTATGTCTTATTGTATGTCTTATTGCTCTGGCTAGGACTTCCAGTATTATATTAAAAAGCAGTGGTGAGAGTAGACATTCTTGACTTGTTCCAGATCTTAATGGAAATGCTTTCAACTTTTCACCGTTGAGAATGATATTGGCTCTGGGTTTGTTTTAGATGGTCTTTATGATGTTGAGGTATGTTCCTTGTATCCTGAGGATTTCAAGGACATTTATCATAAATGGGTGGTGTACTTTGTCGAAAGCTTTCTCAGCATTTGTTGATATTATCATATGGTTTTTATATTTCTTTTTGTTGATGTGTTAGATTACATTGATTGATTTTAGGATGTTGAACCATCCTTGTGTCCCTGAAATAAATCCTTGGTGGTCATGGTGAATTATCTTATGGATACATTGTGGATTCTGTTAGCGAAAATTTTACTGAGGATTTTTGCATCAGTGTTCATTAGAGAGATTGGCCTGTAGTTTTCTTTTTTTGTGTTGTCCCTGTTTGATTTTGGTATTAGTGTAATGTTGGCTTCATAGAACGTGTTTGGTATTATCCCTTCCTTCTCAATTTTTTGAAAGAGTTTGTGAAGGATAGGCACTAATTCGTTTCTGAATGTTTGGTAGAATTAATTTGTAAATCCATCTGATCCTGGGCTTTTTTTGGAAGGAAGGGTTTTGATTACCAATTCAATTTCGCTGCTTGTAATTGGTCTGTTTAGGTGTTCTATTTATTCTTTATCTAGCTTAGGGTGATTGTAAAGTTGTAGAAATTTGTCCATCTCTTCTAGATTGTTGAGCTTGTTTTCATATAACTATTCATAGTATTTTCTGATTATTCTTTTGATTTCTACTGTGTCTATTGTGATTTCTCCTCTTTCATTTGTGATCCTATTTATTTGTGCTTTCTCCAGTTTTTCTTTTGTGAGTCTGGCTAGGGGTTTGTCTATTTTATTTATTTTTTCTAAGAACCAACTTTTTGTTTCATTGATCTTTTGGATTTTATTTTAGTTTCTATTTCATTTATTTCTGCTTTGATTTTTATTATTTCCTTTCTTCTACTGGTTTTAGGGTTTATTTTGTTGTTCTTTTTTTAGTTCTTTGAGATTGAGATTAGGTTCTTTCTTTGAGTTTTTTCCTTTTTTTTTTTAAAGATTTATTTATTTATGCATACAAGAACTGGAGTACAGGCCAGAAGTGCAGAGGGTGAGAGGATTCACCAGAGACAGTGGGGAACAGAACAGGCAGAATGAGCAGCAGGTGAGTTAGTAGAGATCTGCTGCATCATGTGGGTAGCTCCCTGGCTGGGGATCAAACTTGAGCTGCAGAGGCTGCGTATTGCTTCATAGGCTGCATCTTAACCCCTTGCACCACCAGGGAGGCCCTCTTTATTGTTTATTGATGTGAGCCTGTATTGCTATATATTTTCCTCTTATTACTGCTTTTTCTGCATCCCATACATTCAACTTACAGCATTTTTTAATTTCTTCTTTGATCTCCTCATCTTCCAGTAGTTTGGGCTTCAATCTCCATGAGGTAGGAGGATTCCTTGCCTTCCTTTTATTGTTAATTCTAGTTTGATTTCTTTGTGGTCAGAGAAGATGGTTGGTATGATTTCAGTCTTAGTGTATCTGCTGATGTTTGTCTTGTGTCCCAGTATGTGATCAATGCTGGAGAATGATCCGTGTGTGCTTGAGAAAAATGTGTACTCAGATTTTTTTAGGTGTAGTGTTCTATAGATGTCCGTTAAGACTACGAGGTAGAGAGCCTTATTTAGAGCCTTAGTGTCCTTACTTATTTTTTGTCTCGTTGATCTATCCATTGTTGATAGTGGTGTGTTGAAGTCTCCTACTACATACGTATTTTCTCTGACGTCTGTTTTCAGAGATGATAATAATTGTCTGATATATTTTGGTGCTCCTTCATTTGGTGAGTATATGTTAATGAATGTTATGTCTTCTTGGTATATTGTCCCCTTGATCATAATGTAGTGTAATGCAGTTCTTGTATGCTCCATCTGAGTCTCTCTTTCCCTTTTTGAGTTTCAAATCTGTTTTATCTGACATAAGTATAGCTGTTCCTGCTTTCTTTTTTGGTCCATTTGCTTGTAGGATTGTTTTCCATCCTTTTACTTTTCAGTCTGTTTTTTATCTTTTGTAGTTAAATGTGTTTCCTGGAGACCGCAAAAGGTTGGGTTTTGTTTCTTAATCCAGCCTGCAACTCTGTGGTTTTTATTGAGGAGTTTAGTCCATTTACATTTAGCGTTAATATTGATATGTTGGCGTCTGTATTTGCCATTCTGTTTGTCTTTTCTGTGGTTTTATTGTTTGTCTTGGTTCGTTGTTATTCATCTCTCTGTTGGTTCCAGTTTTAGGACTCCTTGTAGTATTTTTTGGAGAGGAGGTTTAGCGTAATGAAATTCTGGAGCTTGTTTGTCTGGGAAGTTTCTTATACTTTCTTCATAGAGGAAGGAAAGCTTTGCTGGATAAAGTGTTCTTGGTTGGTATTTGTTGTCTTGGAGTTTTTACTGTGTCTCTCCACTCTCTCCTTGCCTGTAGTGTTTATTTGGAGAAGTCTGATGTCAGCCTGATTGGTTTTCCTTTGTATGTTATCTATTTCTTTCCTCTTGTCAGTTTCATAATTTTTCCTTGTCTTGATTCTTGGAAGCCTTACTATTATGTATCTTGCTGTATTTTACTTTCATCATGGAAGTTTGGTGTTCTTCTTGCTCCTTCTTCATGCTTGGGAAGTTCTCATTGATTATCTCCTTGAATATTTTCTCTGTTCCTATGTAGACACATAGGGATCCTTCAGGATCCCTATAACTCATATTTCCTTTCCTCATGGAGTCAGATAGTTCCCAAAGTCTGTCTTCATTCTTTTTCTTTCATACTTCTCTTTCCTTTTCTGTTTTGGTTCTTTTTATTTCTGTGTTTACGAGAGTACTTTTTCATTCTTCCATTTCATCTATTCTGCTTTCACTGCTTTCCCCAGAGTTCTTTAGCTCCTCCATTAATCCTTTATCTCCTGCATTTCTTTCACTTCCCTCTTTAGGGACTCAATTTCATTCTTCTGATTGTTGATTATTTTCCCCATATCATTTTCTACTTCTTTCAGTTTTTTAATCATGGTGATTTTAAATTTTCTATCGAGAAGGCTCAGAAGTTCTTCCAAGTCACTGTTGTTGCAGTCTGGTGGTTGATTTTCTTTTTGTTGTGTGTCCTTTCCCTGAGGACTGCTTTGGTGCTTGTAGTTTTTTGCTTGTTTTTTGATTTGTACTATGCGTTGACACACTGTGTCTCTGGTACTGGCCAACATCTCTTTGGTGAGCTCTTTCTGGGATGTCGGAAGCTCTGACTTTGGGGATAGCCCTTTCTCAGTTCCACACAATTTTGGTGAGGTCCAGATGTGGAGCTCCCTGCTTTAAAGGTGGTGTGTCTGGGAGACGCTCACCTGTGCCCTTGGTCTGCCCCAGTGGTGGCTGGATCACCCTCTGGGCACCAACTTGTGGCCAGTTGGGGGGGGGGGGGTTGCCTGGCTTGTGTGGAGGGGGGAGGAGGAGAAGTGGGGAGGGTGTTTACTTCACCTCTGACTGTGGGGACAGCCCTTCTCAGTTCCATACAGTTTTGGTGAGGTCTGGATGCAAAGCTCCCTATCTTAAATATGGCGTGTCTCACACGTGGTTTTTGATTACTCAGTGAGGGTCATTCACCTCAGTGACAGTTCCAGCATGTCTTCCCAGGAAAATAGGTCGAGTGTGCAGGGACCTGGGCAGCCACGTTTCATGTGTGCTTTCTGAGCACGCGCGCTTTTCCACACAAGCTTACCAGCTGTCCTTGGGCTATTTGTAGGTCTCTCCACTGAGTCCTTATCTTCCTCTAATGGTGCCCAGAGCCATTCGCTCACTTCTATGGCGATTCCTGCACAGTTCTTCAGTTACCGTTCGCAGGATGTGGTGCCTGCAATAGTTCCTTTCTACTCAGTGCCCCCTCTTGATCTGTAGTTGTTCTTGTTGTTGTTTTTCTCCTTTCTTTTGGACAGAGAGTGCCGGCTTTGTGGGTGGGGGAGGGAGGCAGGGTTCTGAGCTTTACTCTCTTCTCGTGCACTTTTATGGCAACTTTCCTCTTCAGGCAGTTTGCCAGAGTTGCCCTTTATCTTCCGTGTCCTGGTTCCCACAGGGACCTGCCACATTTCCTCCCTATAATTTTTTTTATGGGAAGACTTACTCGCAGCATTTCCCCACCGCCATGTTGATCCACCTCTTCACAAGTCTCATATATTAATTTGATGGAAGTGTTAAAATCTACTATGATTGTGAATTTTGTCCTCCCATCTATATATTTCTGAATTTAATATATATATGTCAAAACTATACTTAGTTATATATAATTATGTTATAATTATAAAAATGAAATTTATCTAAATTATAAAAGTGTGATTATATAATTACAAATATATACAAAGCTATATATAATTTATATATTTCAAGAAATATTATATATTTCTTTGAAGAAATATATTTCAAAGAAATATGTAATAAAAAATTTAAAATGTAGGTTTAGGTAAATCTTCTTGGTAAATTTTTTTCTTCTTTATCACTTAGTTTACCTATTTTGCCCCAAATAATGTTTATGTACTATTAATATTTCAGGATGAGCCATTTTGAAAGTTGGTATTTGTCTGGGTTATCTTTTTTTTTTTAAAGATTTATTTATTTATTTATACAAGCACTGGGTACAGTCAGAAGCATGGAAGGGTGAGAGAATTCACCAGAGTCAGAGAGGGAACAGAACAGTCAGACAAGGAAACACACTGCTGAGGGGAGCAGCGGGTGCGGCAGAAGAGGTCTGCACGCCATGTGGGACCCTCACTGGTGGCTGAGGATTGAACCTGCCCTGCAGAGGCTGCGGGCAGCTTCACAGCCCAGCGCTCAACCACTGCACCACCAGGGGAGGCCCTGTCTGGGTTATCTTTTCCCATCCATGTTCCTAATTGGTTTTCAGTTGTGCTTCTTGCAAGAGGCATATAGCTATAGTTTGTTTCTTTTTTCATCTGGTCTAATAATCTGTTCTTTGAAAGCTTGCCCCCCTGCCCTTGTGTGTCTATTACAAACTCAGATTAGTGGATGTTACTTTTCTAGAATTCTGTAGTTCAAATAATCTAGAGAGAGTAATCTGTTGAGAACCTGTGTTTGTATTTTGAGTGTAATAGAAATTCAAAATGCAGTACAAAATTTTAAAAAACAAACATGATAATGTAGTAATGAGCTTTTGGTCACAAATATGTGCATTAGCGCTCAAGTCTCATAGCTTATAAACTAAGCAGTGGTCCACATTAGAAGGGAAGTTTAGGTGCTGGACTTGGTGTGTTTTTTTTTTTTTTTAAGATTTATTTATTTATGCATATAAGAACTGAGGTACAGGCCAGAGGTGGGGGGGGGTGAGAGGATTCACCAGAGACAGAGCAGGAAACAGAATAGGCAGATTGACCAAAATACACTGCTGAGGGGAACAGCAGGCGAGCCAGGAGAGGTCTACTGCGCCATGTAGGTGCCCCCCCTGGCTGGGGATCGATCTCTGTGCTGCAGTGGTTGCAGCTAGCTCCATAGGTTTCATCTTAACCCCTTATGCCACCAGGGAGGCCCTGGACTTGGTGTGTTTTACAGTCTCAGCTTTTCCCTACTAGCCCATTATTTGTTACATTTTCCCCATCTAACAGAAGCCCACAAGCACCCTGTAGAAAACAGTGGAAATGCTACTGGAGAAAATAGCACACAACCATCCCCACTGCGCAGACAGTGTGTGGGGGACACGTGCCCCTCCTGTTACATGTCAGCTCTTACTTTGCAGTGTGGCTTCCTGCTGTGGTGCATGGCCCCCAGCCCTTCCAACGGTGCTGAGCTCCTCTACAAGCGCATTATCCGTCCTGTCTTCCTGAAGCACGAAGCCCAGGTAGATGTTGTGGTGAAAGACCTGAAAGACAAAGCCAAGGAGACTGCAGATGCCATCACCAAAGAAGGTAAGACTTGGGGCAGCATGGTTCAGTGTGTGAGAGGAGACGGGATATGCTGGGCCTCAACAAACTTCCCAGCCTTCTTGTCCTGTCAGCTCTCTTCAGCCAAACGCCAAAGCTATGCTGGGATTTTCTTACCAAGGCTGCCTATTGCCTTTTACTTTTTCCACATTTAATGTGCCATTCAACCATCACATTAGCAAAAATGACTTTCAGTGGTGGCAGAGATTTAGATAATACTCTAATTTATATACAAATATAATCTCTTTAACCCAGTTCAGGTTGAACTGCTTACTATGCTTTTCAAGATGCTTTTTATTTATAGGTACAAGAGAATGCCCCCTCTCTCAGCTCTCCTAAGTCATTCAACAAATGTTTATTTTTTAATTGAAGTTTTTTTATATGTTCTTATAACATATTAAGTTCTTAATATGTGCTTATGAACATATAAGCATGTTCACAGTACTGGGAATAAACCAGTGAACAAGATCATGTTCCTTGAACTCATGAAGCTTGTAATCTTGTTGAGAGAGAATGACAATAAAATTTTAAAGTAAGAAAAAGAAAAATTTTAAAGTAACTTATATTTTATATTAATAGTTTACAGATGATAGAGAAAAAAAATAAAGCAGAAAGATAGGGCTTCCTAGTGCCAGGAGCTGAAGGATAGGCTACAATTTTAAATAGAGTGATTAAGGAAATCCTCATGCTGAAGGCTGTCCTGAATCAGATTTGAAAGTGGTAAAGGAAGGCACAGAGAAAAGGAGCTCCAGAGAATGCTCCAGAGAAAAGGAGCCGTGCTTGCAACAGCTGGCAGGTGAGAGCACTGTGACTGGAAGGGGGACATCCAGGCAAACCAGGCAAGTCCAAGAGGTTGGGAAAAGTAGGCTGGAGGAAGGCAGATGGTATCATGTCTTGCAGGCTATTTTATTTTATTATTTTTTTTTTAAATTTTTTTTTTTAAGATTTATTTATTTATTTATACAAGCACTGGGTTACAGTAAGAAGTGCGGGAGGGCGAGAGAATCCACCAGAGCCAGAGCGGGGAACAGAACAGGCAGACCAACGAAATACACTGCTGAGGGGAGCAGCGGGCGGCAGGAGAGGTCTGCGTGCCATGTGGGACCCTCCTCCGGTGGCCGGGGAGCAGCCGGCAATTGAACCGGCGCCGCAGAGGCCGCGGGCAGCGTCGCAACCCAGCGCTCAACCGCTGCGCCACCAGGGGAGGCCCCTTGCAGGCTATTTTAAAGGCTTTGGATTTTACTCTGTGTGAGTTGGGTGCTAATGGAGAATTTTGAGCAAAGGAGCAACATGATCCATCTTGTATTTAACAAGATCACTTTGGCTACTATAATGTATCAAGAATAGCCTGAAGTGGGGACAGGGAGGACATTGGTAGACCAGTTAAAAGATTATTGCAGTGACTGTATGATGGTGGTGGCTTAGTTCATAGTGGTAGCTGTGGGAGCTAAGATGTCATTGGATTCTTGATGTATTTTAAAGCTAAGTGGATATAATTTGTGGATCAGGCATGGAGTATGAGAGAGGGGTCAATGACAAGATAAAGCTTTTGAGCCTGAACAAATGCAAGAAAAAAATTGTCATCGTGCAGGAGAGGACTGGATATAACAGATTTGAAGGGAAACACAAAGAATTTCCTTCTAGACATAACTTTGAAGTGTATATTAGATACCTACATGGAGCAATCAAACACCAGTTGGATATAGATATCTGAGAGTTAAAGAGAAAGGTCTTGGCTGGAGATTTAAATTTGGGGGTTACCAGCATATCCAGTATAGTAAGCATGAGATTGGAGAAGATCACTGAGAGCGAATGTAGTTAGGAAAGAGGAGGTCTGAGAACTGGGCCCTTGGCCCCAATATTTAGAGACTCAGAAATGCAGACTGAGAAGGGAAAGCCCAGTTGAGAAAAAAATCCATGAAGCTGTGGTATCCTTGAGTCAAGTGCAGAGAGTGCTTCAAAGAGTTAGGAGCAATCCAGTGTCACATCTGCAGACATGTCAAATAAGATAGATAAGGGCTGAAATGTTATTTGATTTAGCATTGAGGAAAGCACTAGTGATCTTGACAAAACAGATTTTGTGGAGTGGGAGCAAAATCCTGACTGTTACAGATTTGAGGAGAATGGGAGGAAAGACATGACCTAATTTAGACAACTGGAGAAATTTCCTGCAAAGAGGAGAAATGGAAAAATTTATTTTTTTCTTTTCTTTACAGTAGAAGAAATAAAATATGTGTGAAGGTTAAAGAGAATAATCCAGGAGAAAGGCATGTTGAGAAGAAAAAATAATTTTGAAAACATGAATTGGAGCTCTGACCTTAATTAGACCAGACAAGACAGGTAACCTCGTGTAAATAGAGGGATTACTCATAGGAGCAAGAACAATGTATAATAACAGAAGGGAAATCAGGGCTTATGGCTGCAGATATTGGTAGGTGAGCTTACAGAAGTGATTGTCTGATTGCTTCAAATTTCTCACTAAAGTAGGAAGAAGGTTAGCTGAGAATAGGGAAAAGGTGATGGAAAGACTAATTATGAACTGACTATCTGGGACTGAGGTAAACATTTTCTGTGGAGTGCCACATAATAAATATTTTCTTTTTTAAGGACCTTCGGGTCTTTTGCAACTACTCAGCTCAGCCACTGTACTGTGAAAGCAGCCACAGGCAATTGTAAACCAGTATGTCTGTAATTTGCTTGGCCCTCTTGGACAGTGGGGGAATGAATGGACTGTGTGACATGGTTGCTAGGGAGTATAAAAGACTGACTTGAGATTTGTTTGTGATTTTAAAGTGAGACTGTTGTGTTTTTCTCCTCCCACATTCACTCCATGGATGGAGAGTGTGTCAAGGTTGATTTTGATAGAATTTGTATGTAGAAGTGTCTGGCTGGGCTTTTGTTTGGGGGGAGATTATTTTTTAAAGATTTATTTATTCATGCATACAAGAATTGGGGTACAGGCCAGAGGTGTGGGGGGTGAGAAGATTCACCAGAGACAGAGTAGGGAGCAGAGCAGGCAGATCTACTGAGATACACTGCTGAGGGGAGCAGCAGGTGAGTCAGGGAGATTTTTACTATTAATTTCTTCTTAGCTTAGCTAGAAGTTTATTTTATCTTCTCAAAGAACCAACTATTAGCCTCACTGATCTTTTGTAGAGACCTTTTGATTTCTCCGTCTTCTATTTCTGCTCATTTTATTATTTTCTTCCTAACTGAATCATGTTTGTTCTTTTTTTCCAAGTTGCTTTAGATGTGATAGATTTTTTTTATTTGATTTTTCTTTCTTCCTATTTCAATTATCTTCTCCCTTAAGACTGCATTTGTTGCATTCCATAATTCTGATAGTTTCTGTCATTTTCTTTTGGCTCAAGGTACCTTTTCTAATGATGAAAAAATTTATATTTAGAATTAGTCCACTTTAAATGATTCCAGTTTTGTTGGAAACATCTAAAAACAATCAGGAGCTTTGGAGGAGCTAGTTGGCCATATGCCTTTTATTCTCCATCAGGTTTGATCAGGGTGTTGTTGACCTTGGCCATGTCAATGTCATAGACTTTTTTCACAGTCTGCTTGTTGGCTTTGACATCCACAATGAACACTAGTGTGTTGTCCTCTCTCTTCCTCATGGCTGGGGGAATTTGATGATGGCATAATGGTCAAGGTTGTTTCTCCTGGGGGTGGTCTTCTGAGGATATTTGGGTTGCCTTCAGAACTACAGTATCTTAGACCACTGGAAAGTAGGTGACAATGCGAATCTTCTTTCTTGTGTGGCTGTGAAGCTGGTGTGTGCTGTTACCATGATTACAGCTGCTGCTGCTGCTTTTCACCCTAGTAACCCTTAAATTACCATGAGTTCTTGTCCCGTGAAGTTGTAAAAAGAAATTCATAGACAAACCCTCGATAAATAAGTGGAGAGAAGCAAATCTTTTAGAGAGTAAAGAAAAGATTATTTAGAGGAGAAAGAACAAAAGCAAAGACTCCAAGGCAGCGATGCCAAGGAGGAACAAAAGATGCCATATGGGCCTGCGTCTAGGGGATATTTAAACCTTTTTTCTCTGTTCTAAAATGTCATCCTCCTACTAGGTGTTTGCCTCTTTCTCCTAGTGGCTGTACTCCAGGCAGATGTATCCATTTTCCCAGCTCTTAGAGTTTCTCCTTTACCTCCCCTGTCCAAGGTCTCTTAATATTTATTGCCCCCAGTAACCCTTCTCTCTGGAGTAGGTTTTGTTTAGCCCCTTTTTAACTGTCCCAAAGGCCTGCCTGCACTGTCCCTGAAGCTGTCTGATTAACCCTAACTTGCCTGGGACTCAGCTATGGAAGCCTTTCAACACTGCTTTCTTGTTCTTTAAAACTTTTGCTTTGGTTTTGGCTTTGGGAGAGGCAGGGACTTCCTTCTTTGCTTTGAGCACCATCTTTATATTATCAAGGTATATTTTAATTTCTTCTTTGACTTCCTCTTTTATCCAATAGATATTAAGCAGCATGTTGTTTAGTTTCCAAGTGTTTATAGTCTTTATGCCTTTTAACTGGTGAATTCAGGCCACTTACATTTAAGGTGATGTTGAGACTTAAATGCTGACTGCCTTTTTTTTTTTTAGTTTGTCTTTTTCTTTTGATTTTTTGAGCTCTTCTGTGTATGTTTTGTTTAGAATCCATTTCCATGTCTTATTTGTTACTTCTACTGAGTTTGTTTGAGATTTAGTATATGATGGACTATTTGTGTGAACCACTGGACTGTCTGTTCCCAAACTCATTCTGATGGGCCACATTGTTGCTGTCCTCTTCCATATTATATAATTTAGGTGACTGTTACCTTTTTATTTGTTGTTCTGTCACTTTATAATAACCCTGTAGTACTTCTTTCATGTGAAGCTTTTAGTTTTTTCTTTTCAGTGAAACTCTTACACTTCCTTCTGTCTAGAATGTTATTCTTGTAAGATAAAAGATTCTAGACTAGAAATATTTCTCTTTGAACATTTTAAATATACCCTGCTGTTCTCTTCTTGCCAGTAGAGTTTCTACTTAAAAGTCTACAGACAACCTAACTAGTGTTCCCTTATAGGTTACCTTTTTCTCTAGATATTTTTAGTATTCTGGCCTTGTCACTGGTTTTCAAGTTTTATTATAATGTGACTTGAAGTGTGCCTGTCTGGTATTGTTTTGTTTGGAACTTTTTGGGCCTCTTGGATCAGGATATCTGGTTCATTTCCCATCTTGAAATGATTGTCAGTAATAATATCTTTAAATACATTTTCTATGCCTGTCTATTTCTCTTCTACTTCTGGGAAAACCATGGTATGGGTGTTATTTCTCTTTAGGATAGCCCAAGGATTCTTTTTCTTTTCTTTTTTTAAAGATTTATTTATTTTTGCATACAAGAACTAGGGTGTAAGCCAGAGTCACAGGGGCTGAGAGGATTCACCAAAGAGAGTGGGGGCAGTACAGGCAGATGTACTGAAATACACTGCTGAGGGGAGCAGCAAGCAAGGCAGGAGAGGTCTGCTGAGCCATGTGGGTTGCTCCCTGACTGGCAGGAGATAGAGCTTGTGCTGCAGTGGCTGGCGATAGCTTGATAGTGCTGTCTTTAACCCCTGTGCCACCAGGGAGACCCCCCCCCCCCCGCCCAAGGATTCTTACACTATTTTTATTTTGTTTATTCTTTTTTTCTCTTTGTTGTTCTATTTGTGTTTTCTGTGACATTGTGCTTTAGAGTTCACCAATTTTCTCCACTTCTTGCATTTCTCTGCTGTTGAGGCCATCTACAAAAACATTACATTTTTTAATTCGGTTATAGTATTTTTTAGATCAATTGGTTCTAATTGTTACAGTCTCCTATTTCTTGGTCTTTATTCTATGCCTGTTTTACATTTTCCACTGTTTCTTTTAGTTCAGTGAGTCTTGTGAAAACTGTTACCTTGAACAGTTCTGATGAATTTACTTCTTGTAGGCTTTTCTTTGCTCCAGTGTTTGTGTTATATTCTATTGTCTATTCATTTTTAATTTTTACAGGTTGTAGCAGGGATAAACTTTCAGATTGCTGCCTTTACTCTGTTAGGTGTCCAGAGAACAGGTGGCAAGGGGTAACAAGTAGAAAGAAACTGAAGTATACATGGAGCACAGGAGGGTCATCTCCAGTGAGAATCAGGGATTCAAGCTTCCTTCTTTCCTATAGGTATGAGTTGTGTCATGAAGCTCCATAGAGACCCCCTTCTCCAGAAAAACTCCCAGCCTATGTGTATGAACACACACACACACACACACCACTTCATATAATGTGTCACACACCACTTGAGCATTGGACATGGATTGTTTTTGAGACAACGCCAACAAGACAGGTGTTGGTTAATGCATTTCCAGTATAGAGCCTTACCCTGGGGTGTTTGTGCCTATTGTTGAGATCTAGGTGTTTAAATTCTAGTTAATTCAGGTGTCATCTCAGTTTTGGTCCTGGGTTGAATGGTGGCAGGTGTTTAAAATATCACAGCCTCAGGCTGCAAGTCAGCCTCATCTATGAGGATACTCAGGTGATCTGACCTAGTTCTCTCTATTGGTTCAGGCTCCAGCTGTTCTATAGTCGGAGCCTTCAGTTCAAGCCAGTAATTATCACTCTACACCCGTTTGTTCTATAGTTTCCCAACAGTGCACCCTCTGTCCTGGATGTCAACTCTGTACATACCCTTATGCAACAAAGTGCTGGGTCTCCAAAGTCTCCAGTGTAGGTATGAGCCTGAGTCAAGAGCTGAAGGTGGTGGTGGGGGGGGATGGTTCCATTCAGCAGCCATATCTAACTCATGAGTTATATTGCACTAGTTTTGCAACAAACACAGTTTACTGCTGGACCATTGCTCCTGTTTTGTGCTATAGTTGTCTCTTCTCTTTCAGGGGTTAACTTTGTCCTCACTTTGCTGCCATCTTGTTGGGACTCCTCAAAGTTGACTTTTTAAAATAAAAGCTATGAAGTTAGAGTGGGGCTAACAAATAGGTAATGCCTGACAGTGGAAATTAAGCTGGGTGAGGAAGAAGAGAAGAACAGAAAGGAAAGAGAGGATCAATGTAAAAAGTATTAGGATCAATGAATAGAAAACCAGGTGGTGGGGGAAGAACTCTGAATCAGTATAATAGTGATCATGAGCTGCAGGGATAGGAGGCACCGAGATTAAAGGAACTGTAGTTCTTGGCAGTGACAGAGGCCACAGAGTGAGTGTCTGAGGTAGAGTATGGTAGGTAGGATGAAACATTGTTTTGGGAGGGAAGAACTAAGGGGCTAGGATATTAGAAGGATTGTGGACATCTATGGTTATTGAAATCATCAATAATTAAAATAGGAGTAGTGTTAGAAAATAATGTTATCTTTGGGGCAAAATCTTAAAGAAATGAGGCAGCATATGTAAAGATCAGAGGTGGCTAGGGGAAAACACACTAGTAGTAGATATAATAAGATTCTGAATGGGACAATGAAGAACAAAGAACAATGAAGAACAAGAACAACCTCAAGCCCTGGTGCTAGAATCATAGAAGAAAACAAATAATCACAACCAGAGAAAACACTGTCCTTAAGGACAGCTGGATTTCTGTAAAAGCAAGAAGGTATAAAGGAAACATTCAGAGACATGAATGAGGATATAGAAGTCATATATAGAAAGCTAATGATGATCTTAAGTTCCACAGGGTTTTTAGAATTTGTAGAAAAGTGGGCAATGGACTTATAATTCGGGATTTTTTTTTTTTGCACTCTTTAATTAGAAAGCGGGAAATGAGAGATGACCTTGCCTCTTGAGGAGGCAAGATGCCCACCAAGATAGGTCTCAGCAGCACTGGTGTCCCTGCGGGATGTTCCCCCACTTCCTTCTCACAGGCCTCTCTCCCTCCTACACTGCTATTTCTGGGCACAAAACTCCAATCTACTTAAATACTTTTCTATAATTTTAAGAATTCTCTTAACTTGTAACTTCCATACCCTTCTTCCACCTTGGGCTCACCAGTTTCTTTTTCAGAGCTCAGAACTCCTAGATGGCCTTCAAGAACTTTGTTCAAATACTAATATTTGTGATCTGAGGCAGTATCTTGTCCATTTCCTGGAAGTTCTCAGCCTAGACCACAGACTTCTGTGTTCCCTTCTGAACATGAGTCATGCGATTGCTATCTGGTAGCTACATTAAGCACAGAGCCTATATTGCAAACAACTTTGATTATTTTTCTTTCCTTCTAACAGCCAAGAAAGCTGCTGTGAATTTACTGGGTGATGAAAAGAAGAGTACCTAAGCCATGACTGGATGGACCCTTTCTGCCCTCTCTATACCTTCTTATTAGAGCTTGCTATTACTACATTAGGGATTGTGGTATAATCGTTTTAATGTTACCTTGGACACATTTTTGATATATGAAAAAAAGGAATGTGTTGGGTTGTTTTTGTTTTGTTTTTTTTTTTTTGCTTACTTTTACTATATACATAAGGAGCATTTTAATTTAAATTTAATGTAATTTTTGGAAAATATGTTTGCCTCTGGGTAGGAAGAGACAGATGTTACTGTCCTACAGGAAATAAAAACTTAAAATTAAGTATCCCACAGGCATTATACCTTACTGTTCTCTCTCTGCATGCATTCTCTCTGTACTTACACTTACTCTGTGTGGTTCTACTTCATGAAATGTACAATTTTGTATGAAATGTTTTTAATGTATTTGTGCATTTATGTGGAAAAATGTTATAACATGCATAATGCTCATGGAGAGCAACTGTCAAAAACTGAAGACTCCATTGTGATCTGCTAAATAATACTGCAGAAAATTAATACAAATGAATAATATTTCTAAGTCAGTTAAGTGATAAATGAGATTGAATGGAGGGTGGCCTCCTTGTTTTCCTATCATGGTAGCATCTAAATATAAGAACAACTTTGTAAAGCAGTCACTTTAGTGATAAATGTGGAAATGTACACACACATTAGTAATTACAACTCCTAATTCTGTGTAGAACTCGTAATACTATCTTGTGGCCTTTTAAATACTTGCTTATAAGCTTTAGATGTCTCTATTTTAAGATGCTAAAGTTTCTTAACTTCAAGCTGGTTTCACTTTCAAAAGTGAGGAGTAATGTAACATGTTGGTTTAGTCTTGTTTTATTTCCTAGTCTTTTTTAAAACCACTTTAAGGAACTGCCCATCTCTGATTCCATATTCTTGTTTATATCATTGGTAATGTCATGATGATATTAGGTTTTAAGAACAATGCTGACAGAATGAAAGGAAGTATAATAAAACCTGTAACCTAGTTGGCAGTGGTTAAGCCAGCTGCCCTAACCTTCTTTCTCTGGCCTTTTAGGGCAAATACAAGAGATACCCCTAGTATACTATTCACAATCACTTATAGTCCTTTAAATGTTATCATTTTTATGCTTTCTGTTGATAACCTGCATTTAACTTCAGAGCAAAAAGGATAAATTAATATCTGAAGCTGGATCAGCCAAATAATAGAGACCTTGACAACTTGTCAGGACTAGATAATTGAGCTTTATACCAGTACCACTGCTTGGAGCCTTCTGAAGTAGAATAAATTGACTAAAACAAGACTGTCACAGAACTAACAAGATTAAATATCCAACCTGTAAAATATTTGTTGAGGCAAATAGAGCTGGTTAACTCTCTTTTAGGTAACAATTAAGATTGTAACATGGTTCATGTTATAAAAATGAGACAGTATCACCCAAATATTACAATATGGATCAGGGCTTTATTTTTTTTCTGAAAAACAGTGGTGATCATAAGTCATCTTAGTAAACTTACCTCAAAATTAAAAAAAAAAACAAAACCTTTAGAAAGCAAATAATTGTTATTGGGAGAAAAATCAAGCCTTAACTTTTTGTTTTTAAAAAAAATATCTCTAGGAATATTTAAAGCCCTTTCCCCATAGATAAAGTATGCTTTTCTTGATGGCAGAAAAATGAAAATTAGCAACTTAAAAATTAGAATATGTAATTGTTAGAATCCAAAACATATAACTTTTACTACATAGAATATATTATCAGGCAAGAAGGGGAGGCATAAGTTACTACCGCTCATAACTGCTTATAGGCTAATAAGTTTAAAAGCTATATTAAGAAAATATATTCTGACTGAAAATTTTTTATCCATATAACTTTCTCCTACAGTGCATTCTGCAAGGAATTTAGGGTACTCTTCTGGGCAAAGTGTACATATTATTGACAGAAGCTATGAGCTGAAAATTCTCAGTTTAGATTTCCCAAACAATATATTGCTATGGTTAATGTATTTGAAAAACTAATTAAACCTGTGTTTAGCTAGAAAACAAGCATTTATTAGTACCTGAATGATATTTCAGGGGTATGTAAAATTACAGAATCCCTACAGCAATTTCTTTCCTACTTGAAAGGTTTCAGATCAACAGTTACTGCTACCCTGCGAGACTCTTCTACATACAGCCTGAAGAAAATGAGCATAACCTTTAAATAAATTACAACCTATCTTGGAGATGTGATATATTAAGTGGAAATGGATGTAAATAAAATTCCGTTATCTCAGTGACTGTTCTATTTCATTTTATTTTATGGGCTTTGGAAAAAAAACCCTAAAATTACTTAAGCAAAATCATAGTAAATATAGAAATGAATTTTAAACATTGCTGTTTATTAACCGCATTGCTTATCTGTAATTTTTCCCTACTGATCACTACTTGTCAGAGGAAAGACCTTCCCTAAAAAAGTTTCTACCAATAATTAGTACTAGATTTAAAAGAAACTGAAACCATCGCTTTCTATACACACCAGTCTAGTGTAACATAAGATAGTGTTTTGCATATATGTTGATGTATAATAAACACTTCTTATACGTGCCTCTAAATCATTCTGTACTATTTTATTTTATTTTTTAAATATTTATTTATGCATACAAGAACTGGGGCACAGGCCAGAGATGTGGAGGGTGAGAGAATCCACCAGAGACAGTGGGGAACAGAACAGGCAGAGTGACTGAAATACGCTGCTGAGGGCAGCAACGGGTGAGTCAGGAGAGGTCCGCTGCGCCATGTGGGTAGCTCCCTGGCTGGGGATCGAACTCGTGCTGCAGTGGCTGCGGACAGCTTCATAGGTTGCGTCTTAACCCCCTGCGCCACCAGGGAGGCCCTCTAAATCATTCTGTACTATGTTAGAAGAGACTGAGAAAAGAACTTGAGAATTTTATTTAAAAATACCTACTTCTGGAAGGGTGATTTTTGATCAGCTCTATCTCATACATCTACTTTTTAGACCTGTATGTCTAGAATTGTGGTGTTTAGAAGAACACACACATTTCACATACTTAGCCATCAAGATTTCAGTACAGTATAGTCTGGCAAGAAAGTAGATAAATTTGAGAATGACCTTAAAAGTTTTTCTAGGTCCTCTTAAAATATTGGCTTGTAAGATCTCTTTATAACACACACTTCATGGAGAATTAAGGGCAATAAGGAATTTCTTTGGTTAAATCAGTAGTTCTCCTACATTAAGATGCTTTCTTTGAGTAGGGGGGCATTGTTAAAACAGACTGATGATCCCATCACCCCCCTAAGTTTTGACTCAGTAGGTAGGGCGTGGGGCTGAAAAATTTGCATTTTCATCATATTCCCAGGTGGTGGTCCAAGAACCGCACTTTGAGATAAAACCACTGGGTTAGGTAAATGTATCATTACAAAAGTTTTCAGATCTGGCTGCACATTACAGTCACTTGAGAAGCTTCCTAAAAAAACTGGTTTTTACCTCTACTGCTAGAAATTCTATCAGTCAGCTATGGTACCCAGGTACCAGTGCACTTTTAAACTACAGGTGATCCTAATATATAGCCAGGGCTGAGAACCACTGATGACTACTAGTAAGAACAAGAATCCCAAAAGATTTGTCTTAGCTAGATAGTTCATCTGGCATGTTGGTTTGCTGCTGTAACAAATTACCACAAATTTGATGGCTTCAAAGAACACAAATGTACTAGCTTACAGTTTTGGAGACATCTGAAAATGGGTTGATAGAGCTGCATTTCTTACGGAGAATGTAGTGGAGAATCTATTTCCCTGCCTTTTTTCAGCTTCTTTTTTTTTTTTTTTTTTTTATAAATTTTATTGTTATATTCCCCATACAGTTGCAGCCCCCCATTCTGACCCCAATCCCTCCCCTCCCGCCCCCGCCCCCCTAAAAGTGTCTCTGGTTCATAGTTTTTTGTTGATTTTGATTTTCACTTTCTTATAGTTATTCATTTTCCTGGTCCATTGTTTAAGTTTTCTAGATTCCTGCTATGAGTGAGACCATCCGGTATTTTTCTTTTTCTTTTTGGCTTATTTCGCTGAGCATGATCCCTTCCAGCGCCATCCATGTTGCAGCAAATTGCATGTGTTTATCTTTTTTGAATGCTGAGTAATATTCCATGGTATATATGTACCACATCTTCTTGATCCAGTCATCTATTTTTGGGCATTTGGGTTGTTTCCAAAGCTTAGCTATTGTAAACAGTGCTGCTATAAACATAGGGGTGCAGGTGTTCTTTGGAATTGATGTTTCTGTGTCCTTTGGGTAAATACCTAGGAGTGGAATTGCTGGGTCATATGGAAGCTCTATGTTTAGTAGGTCCAGAAATCTCCACACAGCTTTCCACAGTGGTTGGACCAGTTTGCACTCCCACCAACAGTGCAGAAGAGTTCCTTTTTCTCCACACCCTCGCCAACATTTGTTGTTGCTAGTTTTTTTAATATGTGCCATTCTCACTGGTGTAAGATGGTATCTCATGGTAGTTTTGATTTGCATTTCCCTGATGACAAGTGATGTTGAACATTTTTTCATATGCCTGTTGGCCATTTGCATTTCCTCTTCAGAGAAGTTTCTTTTAAGCTCTTCTGCCCATTTTTTGACTGGATTACTTTCTTTGTTGTTGTTGAGTCTCATCAGCTCTTTGCAGATTTTTGTGATCAGTCCTTTATCATTAGTGTTGGGTGCAAAAATGTTCTCCCAGTTGGTGGGGTTTCTCTTTGTTTTTGTTATTGTCTCTTTTGCTGTGCAAAAGCTCTTTAATTTGATATAGTCCCAGCTGTTTATCTTTGCCTTCACTATCACTGCTTTGGGTGATGTGTCTGTAAAGATGTCTTTGATGTGCAAATCACGTAGTGTTTCGCCTATATTTCCTTCTATATATTTTATGGTTTCAGGTCTTATGTCTAGTTCTTTAATCCATTTTGAGTTGATTTTTGTGTATGGTGTGAGGTGGTGGTCAAGCTTCATTCTTTTGCATGTAGCGACCCAGTTTTCCCAGCACCATTTATTGAACAAACTTTCTTTGCTCCAATGCATAGTCTTTGCTCCTTTGTCAAAGATTAGTTGACCATAAATCTGTGGGTTTATTTCTGGATTTTCTATTCGATTCCATTGGTCTGTATGTCTGTTCTTGTTCCAATACCATGCAGTTTTGATGATTATGGCTTTGTAGTATAGTTTGAAGTCTGGGAGTCTGATGCCTCCATTCCCTTCTTTTTTTTTCAGGAGAGCTTTGGCTATTCGGGGTTTTTTGTGATTCCATATGAATTTCATCAATAATTGTTCTATTTCTTTGAAGAATGACATTGAAATTTTGATTGGAATAGCATTGAATCTGTATATTGCTTTTGGAAGGATGGCCATTTTAATAATGTTTATTCTTCCAATCCATGAGCAGGGGATGTCTCTCCATTTCTTTGTGTCTTCTTCTATTTCTTTTAACAGTGTTTTATAGTTTTCTTTGTATAGGTCCTTTACCTCTTTTGTTAGATTTATTCCCAAATATTTGATTTTTTTTGTTTCAATAACAAAAGGGATGGTCTTTTTGATTTCTTCTTCTTCAGATTTATTGTTTGTGTATAGGAAAGCTACTGACTTTTGCGTGTTGATTTTGTATCCTGCCACTTTACTGAACTGATTGATGAGTTGAATTAGCTTTTCTGTGGAGTTTTTGGGGTTCTCTATGTATAATATCATATCGTCTGCAAATAGTGATAGTTTGACTTCTTCTTTTCCTATTTGGATTCCTTGGATGTCTTTCTCTTGTCTTATTGCCCTGGCTAGGACTTCCAGTATTATATTGAAAAGCAATGGTGAGAGTGGACATCCTTGTCTTGTTCCAGATCTTAATGGAATTGCTTTCAGCTTTTCACCATTGAGAATGATACTGGCTGTTGGCTTGTCATAGATGGCCTTTATGATGTTGAGGTATGTTCCTTGTATCCCAAGAACTTCAAGGGCTTTTATCCTGAATGGGTGTTGCACTTTGTCGAAAGCTTTCTCAGCATCTATTGATATTATCATATGGTTTTTATATTTCTTTTTGTTGATGTGTTGGATAACGTTGATTGATTTTCGGATGTTAAACCATCCTTGTGCCCCTGGAATGAATCCAACTTGGTCGTGGTGAATTATCTTATGGATACATTGTTGGATTCTGATAGCTAAAATTTTATTGAGGATTTTTGCATCAGTGTTCATTAGGGAGATTGGCCTGTAGTTTTCCTTTTTTGTGTTGTCCTTGTTCGGTTTTGGTATTAGTGTAATGTTGGCTTCATAGAACGTGTTTGGTATTGTCCCTTCCTTCTCAATTTTTTGGAAGAGTTTGTGAAGGATAGGCACTAATTCGTCTCTGAATGTTTGGTAGAATTCATTTGTAAATCCATCAGGTCCTGGGCTTTTGTTTTTGGGGAGGTTTTTGATTACCATTTCAATTTTGCTAATTGTAATTGGTCTGTTTAGGTGTTCTATTTCTTCTTTATCTAGCTTTGGGTGATTGTAGAGTTGTAGGAATTTGTCCATCTCCTCTAGATTGTTAAACTTGTTTCCATATAACTGTTCATAGTAGTTACTGATTATTCTTTTGATTTCTGCTGTGTCCGTTGTGATTTCTCCTCTTTCATTGATGATCCTGTTTATTTGTGCTTTCTCCCTTTTTTCCTTTGTGAGCCTGGCTAGGGGTTTGTCTATTTTATTGATTTTTTCAAAGAACCAGCTCTTGGTTTCATTGATCTTTTGGATTGTTTTTTTAGTTTCAATTTCATTTATTTCTGCTTTGGTTTTTATTATTTCTTTTCTTCTACTGGTTTTGGGGTTTTCTTGTTGTTCTTTTTCTAGATCTTTGAGCTTCGAGATTAGGTTGTTTCTTTGCGTTCTTTCTTGTTTCTTGATGTGAGCTTCTATTGCTATATATTTTCCTCTTATTACTGCTTTTGCTGCATCCCATACATTTAGGATATTGGTGTCCTCCTTGTCGTTCAATTCAAAAAATTTTTTAATTTCTTCTTTGATCTCCTCATTAGTCCAATGGTCTTCCAGTAGTGTGGTTTTTAATCTCCATGAGGTAGGAAAGTTCCTTGCCTTCTTTTTATGGTTTATTTCTAGTTTGATGCCTTCATGGTCAGAAAAGATGGTTGATATGATTTCAATCTTGGTGTATCTGTTGATGTTTGTCTTGTGCCCCAGTATGTGATCGATCCTGGAGAATGATCCGTGTGCGCTTGAGAAAAATGTGTACTCCGTTTTTTTGGGGTTTAGTGTTCTATAGATGTCTGTTAAGCCCAATTGCTCTAGGTCTTTATTTAGAGCTTTGGTTTCTTTACTTATTTTTTGTCTTGTTGATCTATCCATTGTTGATAGTGGTGTGTTGAAGTCTCCCACTACGTATGTGTTTTCTCTGATGTCTGTTTTCAGAGAGGACAACAGTTGTCTGATATATTTTGGTGCTCCTTCGTTTGGTGAGTATATGTTAATGAGTGTTATTTCTTCTTGAAGTATTGTCCCCTTGATCATAATGTAGTGACCATTGGGGTCTCTTTTTATATTTTTGAGTTTGAAATCTGTTTTATCTGATATAAGTATAGCTGTTCCTGCTTTCTTTTTTGGTCCATTTGCTTGTAGGATTGTTTTCCATCCTTTAACTTTGAGCCTATTTTTATCTTTTGTAGCTAAATGTGTTTCCTGGAGACAGCAAAAGGTTGGGTTTTGTTTCTTAATCCAGGCTGCAACTCTGTGTCTTTTTATTGAAGAGTTTAGTCCATTTACATTTAGAGTTAATATTGATATGTTAACATCTGTATTTGCCATTGTGTTTGTCTTTCCTTTGATTTTATTTATTTATTCTTTTAATAACTTTTTTTTTTTTTGGCCTTCTTTCATTGTTATTCGTCGCTCTGAGGTTCTGGCTTTAGGACTCCTTGTAGTATTTTTTGGAGTGGGGGTTTAGTTGCAATGAAATTCCGGAGTTTCTGTTTGTCTGGGAAGGTCCATATTCTTTCTTCAAAGAGGAAGGAGAGCTTTGCGGGATAGAGTATTCTTGGCTGGCATCTGTTTTCTTGGAGTCTGTTGACTATGTCCCTCCACTCTCTCCTTGCCCGTAGTGTTTCTTCGGGGAAGTCTGATGTCAGCCTGATTGGTTTTCCTTTGAATGTTATCTGTTTCTTCCCTCTTGCCAGCTTCATTATTTTTTCCTTGTCCTGGATTCTTGGGAGCTTTACTATTATGTGTCTTGCTGTATTTTTCCTTTCGTCGTGGAAGTTTGGTGTTCTTCTTGCTTCTTGTATATCAATTTTCAGCTCCTTCTTCACATTTGGGAAGTTCTCTTCAATTATCTCTTTGAATATTTTCTCTGTTCCTACATCTCTCTCCTCTCCTTCTGGTATTCCTATAACTCTTATATTTCCTTTCCTCATGGAGTCAGATAGTTCCCGAAGTCTTTCTTCGTTCTTTTTCCTTCGTACTTCTCTTTCCTTCTCTGTTTTGGTTCTTTTTATTTCTGTGTCTTCAAGATTACTTATTCGTTCTTCCATTTCATCTATTCTGCTTTCATTGCTTTTCCCAGAATTCTTTAGTTCTTCCATTAATTCTTTGATCTCCTGCATTTCTTTTACTTCCCTCTTTAGGGACTCAATTTCTTTCTTCTGACCATTGTTTTCCCTCTCTAGGGACTCAATTGCATTCTTCTGATCGTTGATTATTTTTCCCTTATCATTGTTTTCCTTTATGACTTCTGTCAGTTTTTTAATCACGGCAATTTTAAATTCTCTTTCTGGAAGGCTCAGAAATTCTTCCAAGTTATTGTCGTTGCAATCTGGGGGCTGGCTTTCTTTTTGTGGTGTGCTTTTTCTCTGGAGAGTTGCTAGGTTGCGTGTGGTTCTTCTCCTCCCTACTGTCTGTTTTCTAATTTGCCGTATGCGTTGGGACACTGTGTTGTTGGGACTTGCCGGCATCTTGGGTGGGCTTCTCTGTTCCCCTCTGGTTCTTCCAGGAGTCATCTGTCAGTTTCAAGCAGCCTTTACTGGAGAAAGGTCCCTGTTCTAAAATGCCGATGTGGGGACACACTCCCCTGTGCGCCTGGTCTGCCCTGGCAGTGGGTTTCTGCTCCCCTCTGGGCTTGGACTGCAGGCCAGAGGGGGTCTGGCGTGGGCGAACTTCCCCCGCTCACCTCTGGCTCCTGAGGAAGCCTTCTGCAGGTAGTCTTTACTGAAGAAATGTCCCTGTTCTAAAATGGTGATGTGGGACACACTCCCTGCGCTTCTGGTCTCAGGCACACTCTTCTGCGCGCCTGGTCTGCCCCGGCTGTGGGTGCTCGCTCTCCCTGTGGGCTCAGACTACTTGTTCAGAAGGGGCCCGGTGTGGGCTAACTCCCCAGCTGGCCACTAGCTCCTTCAGTAGCCTGTGCTGGGGTCAAGTCGCTAGGTGGTACCAGAGATCTCTCCTAGAGCCCTTGGGGAGCTGATTTTCCACCCCGTGGGACAGGGAGCAGAGCGGGGATGGTAGGGTACACCTCAACGGCTTTGGGGTGCTGTGTCTGCCTTGTGCCCCACCGTCGTGGGGAACCCACGCCCCTAATTTCGTGCCCCGGGTCTCAGTTCCAAAGCCCTCAGTTCCAGGACGCGGGCTGTAGCCCAGATCAGTGGCGCGGGAATGGCGCCTTTTGAATCCTGCTCCCCTGCCTGGGCGCCTTGTTCCTGCTCACTCAGGGAGGGCCTCCGCCCGGGTCTCAGTTCCAAAGCCCTCAGTTCCAGGACGCGGGCTGTAGCCCAGATCAGTGGTGCGGGAATGGCGCCTTTTGAATCCTGCTCCCCTGCCTGGGCGCCTTGTTCCTGCTCACTCAGGGAGGGCCTCCGCCAGGGTCTCAGTTCCAAAGCCCTCAGTTCCAGGACGCGGGCTGTAGCCCAGATCAGTGGCGCGGGAATGGCGCCTTTTGAATCCCGCTCCCCTGCCTGGGCACCTTGTTCCTGCTCACTCATGGAGGGCCTCCGCAGTCTCCCCGCAAGCCTAGGTCGCAGGCGCAGGGCCCTGGGCAGCTGCAATCCGAGCGCCGCTTTCGCGCAAGCTTACCGGGCGGCCGGGGCTGTGTGCTGGTGCTGGTCTCCTCCTGGTGGGCGGGGCTCTCTTTAATGGCGCCTGGAGCTCACCTCCGCGGCGGATCCTGCAGGGTTCGCCTCAGCTCCCGTTCACGGGGTGTGGTGGCTGAAATAGTTCCTTTCCACTCACAGTCCCACTTGCTGCATCCGTTTTTCTTGTTGGGCGTTTTGGTTTGTTGTTTCCCTCGTCTCTGCCGGTCGGAGAGTGCCGCCTCTGTGGGCGGGGGAGGGGAGCAGGGTTCTGTGCTTCCCTCCCTTCTCGTCCTCTTTTATGGCAACTTTCTTCTTCGGGCAGTTTGCTGGAGTCGTCCCTTTATCTTCCGTGTCCCAGTTCTCACTGGGACCTGCCGCTTTTCCTCCCTATTAACTTTTTTTAATGGGAGATCTTACTCGCAGCGTCTCCTCGCCGCCATGTTGCTCCGCCCCCCCTCCTTTTTTCAGCTTCTAATGTGGCCTGCATTTCTTGGCTTGTGAACCTCTAATACTCCAACATTGACTTCCTTTTTATAAGGGGATTATATTGTGATTATATTGGACCACCTGGGTAATCCAAGGTACTCTCTCCAGATTGAAATCCTTCATCCCATCTGCAAAGACCATTTTCTTTCTTTTAAAATTAATTTATAAATTTTCTTATATCATTGTAAAGATGTGATTAGGATGGGGCAGTAGTTTATTTCTCTTCTCAGGTTCTAGTCCTCATTCTCCCATCACCATAGCACACCCGTGATCCATCTCCCCTAACCCTCACACTTTTCCCTCTCCTGCTGTATGCTTCAGATCTATGGTCAATTTGCAAGTTTTGTCTTTTTCCTAACCCTTTTTTCTGTTCCTCTACATTCCATATAAGATTGTCCTTGGATATTAAACTGATAAGAACTCGATGTTAGCGAAAAGGCTGAAAAGACTGTTTCCATGTAACTTAACATTCACAGGTTTGGGGGGGGGGTGCTGTAGGGGAGCATTATTGTACCTACTTTACCCAGTTTCTCTTTGGGTATAGAAATTTCACTATAAAGTCACACCCAATATCAAAATGCAGATCTTCGTTGACTTACAATGGGGTTATATCCAAAGAAATCCACTGTACATTGAAAATACCAAAGTTGAAAATGCATTTAATACACCGATCAAACATTATAGCTACCTTAATTATGCTTTTATCAGCTTATATCAAGTAAAAATCACCTAACACAAAGTCTTTTTTTTTTTTTTTTTTTTAGAGAAAGAAGGGGGTGGGGGCGGGGAAAGGAAGGGTTGGGGTCAAAATAAGGGGGTTGTAATTGTATGGGGAATATAAAAATAAAATTTAACTTAAAAAAAAAGAAAATAATAACACTGGAGTCATGGAAAAAGGGTGATCAAACTTTCTTACCTCCTGTTGAAAAAATAATGTAAAGTGCAAAATCCTGGGCACTATTTTCAATCTGTCAATGGAATAAATGAACAGACATTTAAAAAAAAAAGAAAGAAAAGAAAAAAAAGAAAGAAGGAAATCCTGCCATTTTTCTTTTTACTTTTTTTTTTTTTTTAAGATATATTTATTTATTTATACAAGCACTGGGTACAGTCAGAAGCGCAGGAGGGTGAGAGAATTCACCAGAGCCAGAGCGGGGAGCAGAGCCTGCAGAAGGACCAAGGTACACTGCTGAGGGGAGCAGCGGGCGTGACAGGAGAGGTCTGCGCGCCATGTGGGACCCTCGCCCGGCGGCCGGGGATAGAACTGGTGCTGCAGAGGCTGTGGGCAGCTTTGCAGCCCAGCGCTCAACCGCTGCGCCACCAGGGGAGGCCCACACAAAGTCTATTTTATAATAGTGTTGAATATCTAATACAATTTATTGAACACTGTAATTTATTTTCACTGAAAGTGAAAAACAGAATGATTGCATAGTTTTTCACCAATAATTAACACAGTTGAAAGTACATTGGGCCTGGAGAATGAAACACTGCACTAAAATTAATTGCTGGAGGATAGAAATGCTATAGTTACAGGGTTGTCTTTCTGTGATAAGGCTCAGAACAGCTGGTAGGTAGGTTGTTTACTTGCATGATCACATGGCTGACTAGGAGCTTTGGCTCCCTGCCACTGCCCAACAGCATGAGTACTGCACAGCCTATCACTAGCCAGCACCCCCATCCCCCAAAAAATAATCTGTACGGAATGTGTGTTGCTTTCACACCCATTGTAAAATTGAAAAATCAAAAATCTTAAATAGAACCACTTTAAATTGGGGATTATCTGAAATGAGCAATCTCAACATTGAGAGGGAACAAAAATAAGGGAAATAAACCGAGAGTAGAGGTTTATCCTCTTAGGATAGGTTGAGTTGAGGGAGAGAAGTAGTTATATTAAAACAGAATTGAATGACTAAATTCTGAGACCCAGTTCCAAACCGTCTTCTCTCACTAAGCCCTTACAGATCCTTCCTCCATTCAGGAAAATTGATAAAAAGCAGATCAGCCTATGTGAAAACACCTCTGATCTTGGAGCTATCTCCCCACATGTGTCTGGCAGATATCCTTTTAATAAAATGCATAGTATTTATGTGCTCAGTAGTGCCAATCGACTTCTTGGTGTTTCACTCTTTAAATACTCATCACTGTCCCAGCCCTCCCAGTTACTGGAATCAGCCCGGGAGCTTCTGCTAGGCAGGGTAAGATTTCAGCACTGGGACCCTCCACTCACAGTCCTCACAGCCCTCCAAGCCAGTGGAACAAGGCACAGACATGCTCCAGGGCAGGCTCTACCACCACTCCAGATCTCACAAGGCCCCAGCAGCTGTGCCCAACATCAGGTAACACCCAGAGCAGGGGAGAGAAGGACCCACATACAACAAAAGCCCCAATTACAACAGAGCAAACCCAAAGCAAACAATAGGGAGAAAGAAAAATACAAATAGCCAAGAAAGTCTTCTGGGGAACAATATAAAACGGGAATATACAGTGCTCAAACATTTAGTTTATTTCTAAAACTTGGTTATTGTAAATAGTATTGAAACGATGCTAAGACAGGGCTCTAGCAGGGCTACAGCACTCAAAGGACAGTGCACAGGTGGAGGTCAGGTCACTGCTATGGTTTTTCACCATGTAAACACAACTAAAGACCACTAATGTTCAAGGAACAACAACAATGGGGCTTATTTATCAAACAGGGGAACAAAGAATTCTGGCTATCTCAGCACAGAGTCCAGAAGTCCCAAACAAGACTGTTCATTAGATGGTGCTGTCCCATCAATGATGGCCTAGAGTTTGTGGCAACACCAACAAGCAGTGGGCCAGGATCCAATTCACAGTGGCAGCTGGAAGTGCTCAGAGGCGGGGCTGCTGAGATGACAATGCAGAAGCTCACAGAAGGATAGACTGGACAGCACCAGAGACAACAGCACCGGGAGGTGGTACTGGACAACAGAAGTGGTGGACAGCTCTTAGAGGTGACCCAGACAGCGTGCCAGTCACCTGTCAACAGTACTGATAGTACTGGCCAGTAGTGCCAGTCACCACTGGTCACCAGAGGCAGGCATAGCAGCCAGGTCTCTGTAACAGTCTTTGGCTTCTTTCTTTGGAGACAGGCTGCTTGAACGCTTCTTCTTTCCTGCAAGGTTGTCACTGATCCTTTATTTCTTCAGAGTCCTGAAACAAAATCTACAAGCTGGCTCCTGCCCTTCCTTCTATCCTTTTCAGGGTCTCCTACCATACAAGTCTGATTGGACCATTTTCAATCCTAAATTACTGATTGGACATTTGCACCAAACAGCTCATTCTTGTTTTTGGTTATGTGTTTTTATGTGAATAATTAACTAATGATCTGGGCTTGAGCCTTATTGGTTCATTTAGCTCACACATGATTGTTTCATTCTACAACTTGGTGTCTGCAAAGACCCTACCTGTTCTGACCTGAAGGCAGGCTCATGGGCTGGTGGGCTCTGAGCCAGGGCTGGCCTCAGTGGGACTGGAGGCACTTGGCGCATGGTACCTGTTCAGTGGGGCTGGGTATAAAATTAAGGCTGAGAGTAAGGGGGTGGCCCTGCAGCAGCACTGGATCAGCAGCACTTTGTCCCAGCTGCTGCTGGGTGGGCTCAGCTGAGAGCCCACCATGTTAGCCTGGGGCTCCAGGAGCTGCAGCACTGGAGCTGGTCCAGTTGGGCCCCATGCTCCTCCCTATAGCTGTGAATCAGGGGCCATGGGATTTGCTGTTGCCTCCTGCAAAGGGTAACCTTGCCAGTGGGGCTGCATGCCTTGGGGCAGTGTGGCAGGGGAACCACTGCCCCATGAAGTGTGTGCCAGCAACAACCTGAGCCCAGTGGAGCCACAGGTGGCAGGCAGTAAAATGCCCCCCACAAGCAGCATGCTTCTGGAGCCAGCTAATGGATCCCCGAGAGAGGGGGCTCTGGTGCTCAAACCTGCCTTGTGCTGGGGCCAGTGCCTAAGGTGAATGGCAATGTAGCCATTAGCAGGGCTGTCTGGGTGCTGCCCAGAGGCAGCATCCTCGGTGGCCTGTGGGAAATTCCCCCTGCAGCCTGTGGAGCCTTAAGGAAAGGGGCTGCCCACAGTATCTTCAGCCACTATGCTTTTAGAGTGCTGTGTGCAGCTCTCAGCAGCCTCCACTGGCCAACCCTCCAGCTGTACTCACTGATTGGTAAGGTGGAGGCACCAACAAAGCCACATGTCCCACTGCTTGCTTAGTGGTAAGGAGCTGGTCTTGTCCAGAGGCTTATGCTGCAGGGATCCGGTTTCAAATAAATAACAGAAAAGAAAAAAAACCCTGAGAACCTAACCACAGACATGGAAGAGCTCTCTTACCTATCAGAAAAGAATTAAAAATTGTCATGATTAAAAACTAAAGAATGGGAACAATACAAAGAAAACTCATGAAAAGTGATCAGAGATATATGAGAAAACTCAGAAAAAGGAAATGAATACTGAGAAGCACAAGCAATAAACAGATCGAAATTGAAACTTTAAACAAGAAAATAGAATTGCAAGATGTACAAAGATAAATAGAAGAGGTAACAAATTCTGGAGAAAGCCATGAAAGCACAATAAACCTAATGAAAGAATAAGCAATCTCAAAGACATAAATGAGGCAAGAATAAAGATACAGGGCCTCCCCGGTGGCGCAGCGGTTGAGCGCTGGGTTGCGAAGCTGCCTGCAGCCTCCACAGCACCAGTTCGATCCCCGGCCACCTGGTGACGGTCCCGTCCCACATGGCGCGCAGACCTCTCCTGCCGCCCGCTGTTCCCCTCAGCAGTGTGCTTCAGTTCTTCTGCCTGCTCTGCTCCCCGCTCTGGCTCTGGTGAATTCTCTCACCCTCCTGCGCTTCTGACTGTACCCAGTGCTTGTATAAATAAATAAATAAATCTAAAACAAACAAACAAACAAAAAAGAATAAAGATACAAAAAAAGATTAAAGGAAAAAGAATGAAGAGGGCTTCCCCCGGTGGCGCAGTGGTTGAGCACGGGGCTGGGAAGCTGCCCGCAGCCTGTGCAGCGCCAGTTCGATCCCCGGCTGCTCCAGGGCCACCAGAGGAGGGTCCCGCATGGCACGCAGACCTCTCCTGCCGCCCACTGCTCCCCTCAGCAGTGTACTTCGGTCCTTCTGCCTGCTCTGCTCCCCACTCTGGCCCTGGTGAATCCTCTTACCCTCCTGCGCTTCTGACTGTACCCAGTGCTTGTATAAACTAACAAACAAACAAATAAATAAAAACATGCCTCTATTAAAAAAAAAAAACAAAAAAACAAGAACTAGCTTGAGGAAAACATAAGTACAGAAAAGAAAAATAACTGAAGCATACTTCAGTGTTTCTCAAACTTATGTGTAAGAATCACTTGGGAATTTTGTTACATGCCTTCAAATTCTGGCCTGCATCTATAGAGATTCTGCGTTTTTCTCAAGCTCCCAGGAGAGGCCAGGACTGTTTTTGATTAATGAAAAATTCATTATGTGCTAACTAAAATAAATGTGAAACAGCAATATAATGTTACAGTAATTGTTCAGAAACTTTTTCTGACAATCCTACTACTCCATAACTAAAACAATTTTAGACTCCAGTTGCCTTTTTGTAACGTATCTTTTATTTGGCTACTCCCACTGCCATACTCTACTACCTTCTTCCTTGGTTGTCTTTATTATCAGGACTGAAAAAGCTACATATTCAGTCTCCCAGCCTCCCTCTCCCTCACAGCCAAAGATGGACAGGTGTCACAATTTTCTACAGTGACAGTCAGCTGAGAGGGATTTTGAGAAAACTGACTTTCCTATTGAAGGACAGAAGAGGCTGGCACAGCTGTCTTTTCTTTCTGCCTTTAACACTGCTGGTATATTTGATATTGTGTCTGTCAGTCCTTTTACAAGCTTGAGACAACAATCATAAGAATGTTAGGAACATGCCAAGAACAGTGAAATATACAGATACATGAGGACATCAGTGACAGCTGAACCAACAGTTATAATCTGTAGATTTCATATTATTCCAAAATTAACTAGTACAGGGGTCTGTTTTGCACATATCATCCCAATATTTATTCATGATATAGCTACTTAGATATTTGACTTTTGTTCATCACTGTAAAGTACATTAACAGAAATTATTAAGGAAAAAAACAGGAATTCCAATACTTCCTCCTGCACATCAATGGGTCACTGAAACTGTGGGTTTATTTTTCAACCAACTGAAATTGTTCAGTCTCAGGCAATAAAAACTTAAATGAGATTTACTTGAAGGTGAGGTAACTCACAGAATTCACAGACAAGCTAAAGCAGGCCTCAGGAATTATAAGTTCAAATTTGTAAATTATTAGGAATCTTTGCTCCCATCACCATCCATACTTCAGATTTAAATTCCCGAGAAATAACCTACTAGCCGAAGCACATGGAGTCAGACAATGCAATTCTACAAGTAAAGTTCATTAGCCAAAAACACATGGCTGGGTAAGGATCCCAGTAAATTTTTACACAGAATCAGCATTTTCAGAATAGTCCTTTGGAATAAAGTTACTCTCTGATCCAATTTAGTTCTTGAAAAATAGTGTATAATTTTAGAATTGCAATTAAGATAATGTTGTCAAGTCTATAAAATAAGCAAATCTAAAGCCTAAACTCCAGGACTTTTTTTTTCCATATACAAATGGCTGGCTTATTTTTATTAAAAAAATTATTATTATTAAAAAAAGGAAAGGATGGGCCTCCCTGGTGGCGCAGTGGTTGAGCGCTGGGCTGCGAAGCTGCCCACAGCCTCTGCAGTGCCGGTTCGATCCCCTGCCACTGGAGGAGGGTCCCACAAGGCGCGCAGACCTCTCCTGCCGCCCGCTGCTCCCCTCAGCAGTGTACTTCGGTCCTTCTGCCTGTTCTGCTCCCTGTTCTGGCGAATTCTCTCACCCTCCCACATTTCTGACTGTACCCAGTGCTTGAATAAATAAATCTTAAAAAAAACTGAAAAAAAAAAAAAAGGAAAGGATGCTTGCAGAGACTCAAGCAGGCAGAAAGAGCTGCCTCCAGGGCATTCTGTATGTCAAAAAACTAATTGCACAATTTGGGTATAGCAACTGACTAAAAATTATGATCTACAAGCTACTCATAGTCTTCCAAAAGGATCTAAAAATTCCTATAATTTCACACTTAACCTTGCACTACTCATTTTATTCTTATGTCCTCTACTGACATTAATGAGTTCACAAGCAGAAGCTACAAGTCAGTTTCGAATTTTATTTAACTTTATTTAACTTAAAAGGTTAACAAAATGTGTAATTAAAATCTTACCAAACTTATCGATCTAAAATATGTTTACATAGAGGACAGTAACTTATGGTAGAGTCCATGTTCATTTAAAAATATGCTTCTTTCTTCCACAAAAACTATTGAAGGCAATTAACATTTTCTTTTACACAGCATAAGAATCAGATGCAAACTTTAGATGTAAATTTCTTTGTCAACTCTGAGGCTGAAGGTGGGAGGCAGAAATGTTCATAGTGCAGAAAAATGATGGAAATAAACAGCTGCTTGTTCCAGATGCCTCTGTTCATATTTCTTACAGTAGTATCACATACTTGAAACTCAGACCCAGTCACTTCTTCTTCTTTCCTTTTCCTTTCTTACTCCCCTCTCCTTGCTGCAGAGTTTGGTCACCACCTCCTGTTTTTTGTGTCCTTGTTTTTAATTTAGGTATCATTTCTGCTGCATACAACATTACTGACTTACCTAAGAATCAGAAATTAGGCTTAGTATTTAAAAGAACAAAATCAAAACGTAAAACATTAAATTGAAAACAAAAATGTTGGCCTTGGTCCAAAATTGAACTTGACCTGAGCATCAAAGGAGAATATATCTCAATATATCTCAAGCTGGAAACAAGAGTCAGAATATCACACCTTAAGCTATAGAAACATGCCTTCTCAAACTTATAACAAAACCCAATTAAGGTACAAAAGATTTTAAGGTACAAAAGATTTTACTCAAATGTTTAGGTGATTTATATATATAGGCACGTGTTCTGTACCAAGAGCCTCTTCCAGCTCCAGTAGTTACCATCTTTATCCTAAAACACCTTGCTCTTGGCTCTTTCATTTTACTATTTTCTTAGTGGAAACATGAAATATATCTTCAACTGTAATTTCTATCGTTATTTTATTTATTTTATATAAAAACCAATCTTTAATTCAAAAAACAACTGAGTTGTCAAAAAATTAAATTGTCCATTTGGGGTCTTTGTGTAAAGGGAAATAAATCTTATTTTTAAAAATTCAAATGCTTGGGTTCCCTCGTGGTGCAGGGGTTAAAATGCAACCTCTGAGGCAATCCACAGCCACTGCAGCAAGAGTTCAATGCACCGGTCAGGGAGCTACCCATTTGGCACAGCAGACTTCTCCTGACTCACCCACTGCTCCCTTCAGCAGTGTGTTTCAGTCAATCTGGCTGTTCTGTTCCCCACTCTGTCTCTGATGAGTCCTCTCACCTCCTGCACCTCTGGTCTGTACCACGGTTCTTGTATGCATAAATAAATATATCTTTTAAAAAATTAAAAAAAAAATTAAAATGCTTTTTGAAATAAATTCTGAAAAGATTAACACATAAAAACTTATTTTCCCAATACCTAGAATTAAAATTTTAGAACTCAAATGTCAATTTTATTGGTTATGGTTATTTAAGAAATAAAGCACTAAATATAAGGCTATAGTCCTCCCTGACCATCTCTATACACCCTGCACTCTGATAGATTAATTAAAAATTGGCTATTTTCTTCTAATCATTGCAAAAGCATTTTATATATGTGTGTGTGTATGGATATATATGTGCTATATATGTATATATGGATACATATCCATATACACACACACAAAATATCAGTACAGAATATTACATTACACATTTATCAACAAGTAGTGGTATTTTGTATTCAAATTTACCTAAGAGATACCATACAATGTATATACCTCTTGCTTTTTTCAATGTGGCTTTTTAGATTAATCATAGAAATTATTAACACAGACCTCAAGGGTCTCTAGAATCTGAATGGCAGTTAACATCTGATTAATTAATAATTTTATATCACTAACTGGAAGCAATGATGCATTTCCAGCAGATTATAGTGTTTGTAAAACTTTTTTTGGACAGATCATTAAAATTTATCACAATCTCAAAGAGGTTCTTAAAAGAAGTTAGAGCCACTGTTTACCTTTTTTTTTTTTAAAGATTTATTTATTTATTTATTTATGCAAGAACCGGGGTACAGGCCAAATGTGTGGGAGGGTGAGAGGATTCACCAGAGACAGAGTGGGGAACAGAACAGGCTGACCAACCGAAATACACTGCTGAGGGGAGCAGCGGGCAAGACAGGAGAGGTCTGCTCGCCATGTGGGTATCTCCTGGCGGGAATCAAACTGGCACTGCAGAGGCTGCGGACAGCTTCACAGCACTGCGTTCAACAGCCTGCACCAACAGGGAGGCCCACTGTTTATCACTTTCCATCAATAGTCTTTATAGAATGCATATTATATTTTTACCTTTCAAAATCAATTTCAGAGCCTTTTCTGCAGTACAGAGGAATAACCTATCCCCAAAATGTGTATTTGTTCATCAAAAAAAGCTCACGTGATGGAAACTGTACAAGACACAGGCTGCCATCTTCTTGCTTGAGCTGGACCCGGACTCTGCCCCTGTATTGAACATCACGATTCCATTCTCTGGAATACATTTTATTTTTCTAACAAAAATAAGAATAAAAAGTTTTAAGAAAATTGAAAATTATCCCAATAAGATATGCATGGAAAACAGTGAAAAAAGAACCACATCATACCTCAAGAAATACATTAAGTCCAACTGCTGAGCATACATCTTGAATCTCTGTAGCTGTGGGATTTTCAACAGCCTGAATAGTTAAAATAAAAACACTACAGCTTAAAGTGGATACTGCTATATTGTGTAAATCACTTAAAATACCAACACCAAAACACATGTTAAAATCCTAGGCTTTCTCTTTCACTAGGTACAGTTGTTTTAATTGTAATTTTAAAAATTCCTAGGAATAACAATGATCTATACTTCTGTGGCCACTCCCTTAAAACAGAACATAAATTTCACAAGGGCAAGGACTGTTTTGTTCACCCGTATATTTAGCAGCACCTGACTTGCTGCTTGTAAAACAGTAGATTTTCAAGGAATATTGATTAAACGACCACTTTAGAAATCTGGAAGAAACTACTAAAGCCAAATACTTGCATTTCTTATGGGCCTGTAATTCTACTCTAGGATCTATCAGTAAAATTCAAAAATTCATTCACTAAAGTTCAAAAATGTTCACAGCAGCAGTATTTTTAATAGTCCCAAACCAGAAACAACTGAATTATACATGAACAGTAGTATGAATTATGGTATGCTAACGCAATAAAATACTACAGAGCAGTGCTTTTCAGTAAGGCAATTTTGTGCCCTAAAAGACATCTGGAAATGCTTAAGAGTCATTTTTGATTGTTATAACCTGGGTAGGGTAGGGCACTAGCAACTGGTGGGTTGAGGCCATGAATTCTTCTAAACATCCTAAAATGTACACGGTAACTCCCACAAGAAACACTTATCTGACTCAAAATGTCAGGCTTCTGGTGCTGAGCAACGCTGTGACAGAGCAATAAGAATTACTACACTAAAGTATGGGGAAATCACATAAGCTTAAAGTTCAGTGAGAAAAGACAGACAAAAGCACACAGTATATAAACCATCTGAAACCACTGTTGGAAGCCAGGGCAGCGATTATCCTTTAGGGTGAGTATATATACAGAGAACAGTAACCAGAGGGAACATAACGGAATCTTCTTGGGTGCTAGCAATTTTTTTTTTTTAATTTGGGTGCTAGTTACCCATGTGTACGTATATACTTGACATTTATGTATCTGTATGTATACTTTACATCAGTAAAGTTAAAAACAATTCATTCTCCAAATCATAAGAACTTGCTACTAGAGGTCTCCCTCACAGCGGCTAAATTTCAAGTATTCTGAATCACTGCTTTAGTGTCTTCTCTTTTACCCTGAAACAGCAAAGTAGAATTTCCTTTACATATTTATGCAGCAAATTGGGAAACATTAAATAACACAAAAATAACAAATTCCTGGTTCAGGTAAAGTTACCTTACATCTGTTGTTAGGTTACAAAATGTAAATGACTCTTAAAAACTAGGGCAGGGGCCTCCCCTGGTGGCGCAAGGAGTTGGGACGAAACCTATGAGGCTGTCCACAGCCTCTGGGGCAGGAGTTCGATCCCCTGGCAGGCCAGGGGGGCAACCCACATGGCAGTGTAGCAGACCTCTCCTGATCCACCCACTGCTCCCCTCAGCAGTGTACTTCAAGTTAATCTGCCTTTTCTGTTCCCCACTCTGTCTCTGTTGAATCCTCTCACCCCCCACACCTCTGGCCTGTACCCAGTTCTTGTATGCATGGATGAATAAATCTTTAAAAACACACACACACACACACACAAATAGGGCATGGGATGGTTTCACTTATATGTGGAATACAGAGAAAATGAACAAAGGGCCAGAAAAAAGAACTGGCAGATCTGAGGCCTACAGCAGGAAAGGGGTGGGGGAAGGGGAGGAGGGGTGAAAACAGTGAGGGAAGAAGAGCACAAGAAACAGGGGTGACAGATCACAGGGTCTATTCTATGGTGGTGGGAGAACTATGGGGACTACAGCAGAGTAGAGAAATCAAACACTGTACAAAAATTAACACTGTGAGTAAATTCAATGATAAAAATCTAACAACCAAACCAACCAAAAACCTACAATATGACCTCAATTTTGAAAACAAAGTAACTTCTAAAATAACCCTGCAGTTGGCATTAGTACTTTTCAAACTTAAGCCACCAAGTCAACTATCACAGCACACAGGGGAAAATCCTACCTTTTAAAACTATAATACCCTAATTTAGAAAGCATTAACTTTAAAATAACTGTACCCCTCTCAAAAAAATAAAAAAAAAAAATAATGGAACTATAACAATGAAACTTGTCTTAATTTTCTGCAAGTCTTGTTTAATACTTCAACTGCATTCTGGATATTATATTGTACAATGCCATGTTGGCTTCCTTTATCAAGGAGAAGACTACCAAAATCTTGATTTAAAAAAATATGCAAGCCCTCACCTCCCACCCCTTTCTTTCAGACAGTTTCATAAAGCACTACACCTCAATTCTTAGCTGCCGCTCTCCTCAAGCCCCCCACATTAAAAGTTACTGTGGCCTTAACATTACAACTTTTCCCAACCCTGCCAAAGAAGTACCTGCCACCGACTTACCTTACTTATGGGGATTCGCCTCCCTTCCGCGATGGTCTTCTTGTTATTTAAGTAAGCAGGATAGATGCAAATGAACCTGCCACAATAAAAAGCACAGCTGGTATCACCGGGACAGTATTTCAAAATCTCATCATTCATCTTCATCACGATTGTTAACCTATCTATACTATTATTTGTTTAACTTTTTAATGTAACCTTTTATGTAACTTACTTAAAAATGAAACTTTACTACTTTGAATGAAAAAAAATCACCTGTTAAGGGAAGGTTAAAACAAAAATTCGTATTTAGCGCGACAGAACCGCCTGTCAACAGTTGCTGAGGGCGAGGCCCTTTCTCCCAAGCAGAAAGTACGGCGACAAAGGTATTAGGGATTTTTAAAGAACCCAAAGCAGCACAGACATAACAAAAATGAAAAAGAACAGATTTCCCACTTTGTCATTCTGTTGCTTAATAGCCCTGGCCACTTAGACCAAAGTCCTTTGTCTCACAGACAGGTACGCGACGAGCAACTTATCTAGAATGCCGGGACCCTCGGGTAGGCACCAGCGCCGGGGCCGAGCCCCGCGGGGAGCCCTGGGGGGGGGGCGTAGCCCCGCGGCAGCTGCCAACCCCTCCCCCCCCTCAGGGCCCACCTGTCCTGGTCGGCCGGGGAGCGCGCCGACGCGCAGGCCATCGTCCCGGCGGCGCACTCGGCGCGCAGACCCCGGAACGTGAGAGAAAAGCGGCTGGTACTCGGCTCCGAGAGGTCCCAGACGCCGCTTCCGGCGGAAGTCCCTCCCCCGCACGGGCCGCGTCAGCCCGCCCCTCGCCGCCCGTTTGTCCCGATACCTGTCGCTCGGCGCCGTCGCTGGTTCTGACGTGGCGTTGGGCCCCTCTCCTCTCGCGAGGAGAAAACTGACCCCTCCCCTGTTCAGATCCGTGGGCGAGCACGTTTTGGGTCCGTGAGCCCTAAAGTCGAGTTCGAGTTTCAGGCTGTTTGCCAGTTTCCTACGGAGCTAGGCTAGTGCCGCTCCTCGTGGCTGGGGCAGTGCGTCTGCGTCGTCCCGCACGTCACGCGGTAGTAGAACCTGCGAGGAGACGTCCATTGTGTTGAAGCTTTCCTGGCTCCTGGGCCCTGCTGCTTGTTTTTAACTTTGCAAAGTGGGATTGATAGTGATGGACCTAAAAAATTACTGGCTGCGCTGTACATCCATCGGTGTGCTGTACATACATCGATAATTTAGACTACCAGCTTTAAACTTCTGAAGAATACCTTCTGCCCTAAACTTAAATGTTTTTGCATACTTAGGTAAATTGCAAAGCACTCTTTCAGCATTTGCTAACTTCAGGTAAATACACTTTAATTGTTTTTCAGTAAGCAGGATGAACATATTTGTGCTCCAAGATTTCATGGTGGTCAGGGCTGTTCATAACTATTAAATAACACAAAACCAAATTCATTGCGTCAGGTAAAATTACCTTAAATCTGTTGTTAGATTACAAAATGTAAATGACTCTTAAAAAATAGAGTAGTGAGAGGAACTGAGGCCAGGACAACTTGGGGAACGGGAAAGGATGAGATTTGGGACAGTGATTTTAAACAACATAGGAACAGAGGAAACAAAACAGCTTCCAGGAAAACAGAAGTGTTTTATTGAAATGTTGCTGAGCTAGCCACCGCCTAGAGTAAGATCAGGTTACAGGATAAGTAGGGAACAGAAAAACGACCACCAGAAACTTCCTGGACAACTAGTGCCTAATCAATAGTCTGGCACATGGGGCAACAGCAAGTCTAACAGTATATAGTCATAAACAGGACTGGAGTAAAACTGGCATCCTCCCATAGACACCCACACCCCCCCCCCCCCATCATCAGGAGTTCTTTCTGTTTGCTTCAATACCCACACTAGCTTGCTCTCATGTTTGGTATGGTGGCTGTTATTCTTCAACGGGTGTACACACCCAGACCCAAGAGCATCCACTCTCTTAACTATGACATAATTCTGTAAATAAATTTTCTGCAAAGACCCTTCAGTTGTCATAAGGCACTTTCCAAACTTAAGCCACCAGGTCAACTATCACTGCACACAAGGGGGAAATCCTGTCTTTTAAAACTATAAAACCCTATTTGTTTAACTACAAGGTTACATGGTGGTCAGGGCTGTTCATAAATCTTTGGAATGTCCCCCTATACCTGGAAGAAGGTAATTGTTCATAGGCACAAAAAAGCATAAGTTGGAACAAATGAGGCATAATTAATTATAGAAAAGTGCAGTCTTTCAGTGTACAGCATGCTTTTCTGGTCCCAGAATCCTCAGATGGCATGGTGGCTTGTGACTGGTCTGATTGTTCTGAACCCACTGTGCCATATCCTAAAGAAGGCACTTTTCAAAAAAAAAAAAAAAAAAAATGGGTGGGGGCAAGATAGATAGGCAGACGGATAGATAGATGATAGGAATTGGCTCATACCAATATGGATGTTGAGATACCCCACTGTCACCCCACACCTCTTATATATAAACCCTTGGTCTGCCTTCAACAAATGTCCTGTTAAGCAAGAATCCCTCCACCCAGAGTAATTTTCCATCCACTGACCCTCATTCTGCACTTTGGTTAAACATTTCCTGTGTATCTGTTGTATTCAGAATTGAACTGATCTCTTTCCTTTATTGCAATAATCTTGAACCGTTTTTCTTACCATTTTAACATGTGTCAGAGTAACTTTTTCTTTAACAAATTCCTCATAGCATGATAGTTTCAGGACTTCTTAAATGGTAAATGGTTTCCTAGAGGTGTCAAAGTAGAAACTGCAAGGTTTTTTTTTTTTTTTTTTAATGTCCGTTATTATTTCTTCCACATTCATTGGTCAAAGCAGTCATAGTGTTACAGAGCAACTCCAATATAAAACGAGTTGCCTGACTGTGGGTCCTCACCTGCGCGCTTAAAGGGGACTTAAAATGCAGGCACACACAAAAGGTTAATCACAGGTTTATTTACAAGGAAAGGGGAAATGAGGAAATGAGTAACTCAGGGAGAAAAGGAGGGAGATAAATTCTTTAATGCATCCTATCCATTCCACTGACCTGCAATCCCAAATTACCTGCCAAAACCAAGCACTACCTGGCCAAGACAGAGCTACTCCCACTCACATGGCTGGTTAAAAATACAAACAGAGAAAAATGGCTGCTTAACTCCACCCTCAAGTCCTTTCAACCTCCCTTTGGGGGTCATGGAATTTGTAGCTCCCAGTGTCTTGATGGAATGGGGGTGGAGTCCACAAAGCCTGCATGGAATTTGCTCAGGCCATCCTTTCCCCCTAACAATAGGACTAGTTCCGATTCAATGAAGGTAATACAAATTCTTTTAGCAAAAAAAAAAAAAATCATATAGGATGTGGGATATTGTGCAACCTATGGAAATATGATCTACCATAGTGTAAGTCATGTTCTACAGAAATATAGTACAGCCAGTTTCCACAGAAGACAGAAGATGGGATTACTATCTGCATTAGTTCAACTTGACCTAATGCAGAGCTTCCCTGTTGGGAAAAATCCAGAGTACACATGGTATTTATGACTAAGTTTTGTTTTTATTCCATATTCAGTCTCTGTGGGATTTATACCCATATCATTAGGTGATACCCATATCAAATTTATACCCATATCAAATGCCTTGCATTTGAGCACAAACAGCTTTGGTAGTCTTATGAGAAACTGTTAATTCTAAGGGGAGGGCAGCTATTCATCCCACTTCTAGAGCAGCACATGCAACTTCTGGGCACCAAGAATTCCTGACAGTACAATCTACACTTGGGCAGTGTAGGGTAGAGTAAAAGGTATCAGGCTTTTCTGCCCTCCCGCCATTAGGATAGATGACAGAACCCTGTGGTCCCGAATGCATGCCTGATGGCGGGCACCTGGAGTTGGGTGTGGGCATAGGTAGATGGGATTCACCTGGGCTAAGACTGGGCTTTTAAGGGCAGCGTCATGGGGACTCCAGTAGAAGCTGAGAAAAAGAGAAGCCAAGAGAACAGAGAGAACGCCAGAGAGCCCAGATAGAGTGAGGATTTGCTGGAGCTGGGAGGACTGCCAGCCTCCCGGCCCCCCAGCACGCCTGCCTGCCATATGCCTGGTAAATCTAAATAAAACACCTGCAAAAGCCACTGAGGATTCTGATTTCTCCTTTACCCAGTCTGCTGGATCATACAAAACCTGCTCAGTGTCCAGTCCTGCTCATACAATTGGCGTAAGTCAGCAAGATGATCCAAGCAGACGGGTATGGAGCCCTCCAAAGACCTGGAGGGACTAAGGAGTAACAGACCGTGTTTGCCTGTGACGACGCTGGAGGCATCATGGTGGCAGAGGAGATGAACAAGGTCCAGGAGCTGCAGGACGAGACCTCGCCTGCAGGAGACACCCGAGAGGACCAGCCTGAGATCGCCGAGGCAGCAGAATCGGTGGGGAAAGAAAGAGGACCATGATTCAGAGCTTGCCAGTGCTAATAAAGGGAAAAGCCAATGGACTTGGACTAATGGACTTGTACTGACAATCCCACCAGAAGGTGGAGGAACTTTGGCAAGCTAATGTTGTTCTGGGGACCCTGGGGGAGAACTGTTTGTACACCCCAGGAGATGGGAATCTGTGGGTGGCCAGTGGGCCTTGATGGCCAAAAGCAGCCTGTGTATTGCCCAGCAGCTAGGCAGAGGAAAAGCCAACTGAGAAAGCAAAAGCTGGTACTAAGTTTGGGAAGCCCTAAGTGGCTGTTAAGCACTAAGTAAGCTGAGGAAGGCCAGTGAGTCACGTAAAATCACCTGTGGGTGATGCCCTATGTAAAATCAGGAATGGCCACAGTGCAGGTTTTCTGATCCCATGTAGACCAGGTAAAGAGTCAGAGTCCTCAGTGGGTTTTTGCAGGTCTTTTATTGGGGTTCACCAGGCATATGGCAGGCAGGGGTGCTGGCTGGGGGCTGGGAGGCTGGCAGGCCTCCCAGCCCGCAGCAATTCTTTATCTGGGCTCTCTGGCGTTCCTTCTGCTGCTTCTCGGCTTCTCTTTCGGCTTCTGCTTCGGCTTCTGCTGCTGCTACTACTGCTGCTCCTGGCGTCCCCGTGACGCCACCCTTAAAAGCACAGTCTCAGCCCAGGTGAATCCCATCTACCTATGCCCACACCCTGCTCCAGGTGCCCGCCATCAGGCATGCATTCAGGATGGCGGAAGGGCAGAAAAGCCTGACATTTTCTTTACCCTATACCCTGCTCATTCTCAAGTGAGGAAGCCGTCCTTGGGGGGCGGGTGGGGAACATGGCTTGGGGTGGAGCCCAAGCTGAAGAGGGGACCCAGAGAGGCCGCATGTGCTTGTAGAGTGTGGATCTCCGACCCATGTGCTTGTGCAGTGGGTTGGCCTGAGTGCAGGGGTCTGCGTGTCGCATTGGTGGCTTTGAAAGCCAAGTGTTGGGGCGACTGCAGACAGAAACCCTGAGGGTTGGCGATTACCCCCAACAGTAGAATAGAATCACCAGTTCAAGAGTGAGTGCGTCCTGGGGGTGGATGCAGCGTGTGGCTTGTAGCGGAGACTACAGCCAGAGAAGGCTAGGAAGCCTGACGGCTCCTGCCTGGTGTGTTACAATAGATGCCGTGAGTGGTTCCCCTCCCTCGTATGAGCAGTGCCTTCGGCAGCAGATTTGATGGATCACCTGCTGGTGCCAATAATTGTCTTTTGCCACTAGGTTGCTGCCCTGCCTGGAAATATTTGTGTTCTGTTGTATTTTATGTATTTTGTTCTACTGTGGTGTACATTATTTGTTTTTGTGGGCCATGGCTGCAGTGTCCTATTGCCAAGAAAAACATATATATGACTTGTATAGACTGTCTGGCAGAAAACCCTGAGGGGGTGGATTGTAGGGTAAGGTAAAAGGTAGCAGGCTTTTCTGCCCTCCCGCCATTAGGATAGATGATGGATCCCTGTGGTCCTGAATGCATGCCTGATGGTGGGCACCTGGAGTATGGTGTGGGCATAGGTAGATGGGATTACCTGGGCTAACACTGGACTTTTAAGGGCGGTGTCACAGGGACGCCAGTAGAAGCTGAGAAAAAGAGAAGCCGAGAGAAGAGAAGCAGAACACCAGAGAGCCCAGATAGAGTGAAGACTTGCTGGGGGCTGGGAGGACTGCCAGCCTCCCGGCCCCCCAGGACCCCTGCCTGCCACATGCCTGGTAAATCTAAATAAAACACCTGCAAAAGCCACTGAGGACTCTGACTCCTCCTTAAACCTGGTCTGCTGGATCACAGAAAACCTGCTCAGTGTCCAGTCCTGCCCATACAGGCAGACACTGGTGTTTGATACAGAGAATTTTTTTTATAACCAAGGTTATAAAAAATTGGGGTGTGCAGTGGCAGAAAGTTGAATTTTTTTCAGACTTTTGATGCTTGTACTTGCAGATACAGTTTATCTGATACCCTGTAGGGTAAATGTTTGTCAGGCTTTTCTGCCCTCCTGCCATTAGGATTGATACTGGATCCCTGCAGTCCTGCATGCATGCCTGATGGAGGGCACCTGGAGAAGGGTGTGGGCATACGTAAGTGGGTACACCTGGCCTAAGACATGGCTTATAAGGACGGCGTCACGGGGACGCCAGCAGAGCAAAAGGATAAGAGAAGCAAAGGCCACGAGAGAACATCAGAGAGCCCAGAGAGAGTGAAGACTTGCTAGGGACTGGGAGGCCTGACAGCCTCCTGGCCCCCCCCAACCCCCCCCACCCCCCACCCCCCGATTGGCTGTGTAGCTGGTAAATGTAATAAAAGCCTGAAAAAGCCACCGAGGGATCCAGGACTCTGCCTTTAACCCATCTGCTCCATTCGTAGAGATCCTGCACTGTATCTTACTGCCGCTACACACCCCAAGCAAGTAAAACAACAACCTTAAACTCAGTGTCATGCCAGGCTAGGAACTTGGAATGCAGGAAGAAAGGGCTACCTAGATAACCGTGTGAGACTGGCTGAGATTAAGATAGAAAACTTTTCTAAAAATCTCACCAACCATACCTTTGCTTAAAGAAAACAGGAATTGGGGCCTATGGTTGCAAGCACCACAATCCTTGCCCTTGAGAAATGATACCAGTCTGACCACCAGGTGCTCATGAGTCAAGATAACATGAAAATAAAACTGGCTGACACACACGTCCCACATCCCCTGTCCCTTTAAAAACCCTCCAATCAACTTAAAGACATCCAAGATAGAATATTAGAATGCTGGCCCATCCATTTCCTCAGGACATTGACTCTTAAAAATATCAAAACTTTGCTTTCCTAACTCCAGGCCTTGTATCTCATTATTGACTCACTAGTGGTGACAGCTGAACCTGAGTCTGGAAACAATTTTGGATAAAAAACACAATTTATGCCAGTTAAATGTCTTTATTTCAAGAATAAAAACAAAACATTTCAGACATCAAGGTAGGAAATAAAAGTTAATTATAATGGGAAAAATATCTTTGACCAGTATTTGAACTTCTTAGCCAAGGTAAACATCAGAAGGTAAAGAGTCTTGAGGAGAAACAATTGTGAGGAAAGTTGGGATCCAAATGATCCGTTGAATGAGGGCAAAAAAGATTATTTTAAACAAGCAAGGATTTAGAAAACAAGTAATTGTGGCAAGAAGGGGGCAGAATGAAGAAAATGGACTCTTCCTCCACATACAGACTGCAGCAGTGCAAAGCTAATAATGCCTAATGGAAAAACAGATGAAGACAGCACCCACTAGGGTTAAGGTCCTGAGGAGGGAAGCCCAATGAGCAGTGAAATGGACCAAGCAGGTAGCCCAATTGGGTGGTCAAGGTGAGCCCTGGTGGCTGGCTGGGCTCTGCCTGTAGCACAGTAGAACTGGTAAGGACCTTACATAGTAGCTCTTGCAGACATCACTGAGAACTGGGACAGGACCTAGAAGCAGACCCATCTCTGGAGACCCCACACAGACCTCTGCTGGAAGAATTTGGGGAGTCCCAGGGTGGGAATGGGAAACTGATCCACCACCTTTGACCCCCTGCAGACATCTATGAGCTCCAGATTGGGCGCTGGAAACAGCCTCACAGGTGGTTTTCCTCAGCAGATTTCAGACAGCCCCTTGACTGGACCTGGTAGCAGATCTTTCAGTGTCGACCCCACAGACCTCAGTGAGTTCTAGTGCATGCCCTGGAAGCATCCCAACTAGTGGTAGCAGAACTCAGCAGCTCCCAGGAGGGTCATGGTTGCAGCTACACTGTGGTAGGCTCCCCAGAGACCTTAGTAGGCATTCTGATCTACACTCTCCCTTACCACTTTAAGACTGGAACTTAATTTGTGAGGCACTTTGGGAGAACAGGAACTGCTGAGTATCTCATTCTAAACTTGTGTGAGGGGCTAAGGGGTGCCACAAACATGAGCCAGCCCCACTCTAACTCATCCACACAAATCACCTGTATACCTCCAACTCTCTCCAACACTTCAACTCTGCTGACTAAAGCTACAAAACAGATCTGAGTATATACAGAAACCAGAAAAATCGAACAAAACGATAGCACTAGCTGTGGGAATAATAAAAGTTAACCCCCTTAAGTTTCTGCTAAGATATTAAAAACAATATAATAGGAACACCTCAAGTAGCAAAAATGGTGGCAAAAAATATAATACATGGAAATAAGGGACCTCAAGAGAGTATGGAGAAAAACTCAGAAAGGCAATTCAAAGTAACAGAAGAGAACTCAGCAAAGCTAATCAAAAAGGTGCAACAAAATTCAGAAGAACAAATTAATGAGCTCAGAAATAAATGAACAGATGGTATAAACAAAATCTTTAAATAAGAAAGTAACAAATTCAGGAAAGCTATGGAAGTAGAGTTAATCAAATGGAGGATCAAATAAGTAGCCTAGAAATATTTCTGATTTTCTGGGTTGCCATTTGCTTGTAAAATTGTCTGATTTATGCTCTGGTATTTGTGGTGTGTTCTGTCTTTTTAAATTTTTTATGACTTATAATAGGGTATTTCATGCAAAAGAATAAAGCTTGACTACTACCTCACACCATGCACAAAAGCCAACTCAAAATGGATTAAAGAACTAGACATAAGACCTGAAGCCATAAAATATATAGAAGGAAATAAAGGCAAAACACTACATGACATACACCTCAGTAACTAACATCTTTAAAGACACATCACCCAAATCAGTGATAGTGAAGGAAAAAATAAACAGCTGGGACTACATCAAATTAAAGAGCTTCTGTACAGTAAAATAGACAGAAACCAAAACAAAGAGACACCCCACCAATTGGGAGAACATTTTTGCACACAACACTAATGATAAAGGACTGATCACAAAAATCTACAAAGAGCTGATGAGACTCAACAAAAACAAAGTAAATAACCCAGATAAAAAATGGGCAGAAGAGCTAAAAAGAAACTTCTCCGGAAATGCAAATGGCCAACAGGCATATGAAAAAATGTTCAGCATCACTTGTAATCAGGGAAATGCAAATCAAAACTACAATAAGAAACCATCTTACACCAGTGAGAATGGCACATATTTAAAAAACTAGCAACAACAAATGTTGGTGAGGATGTGGAGAAAAAGGAACTCTCCTACATTTTTGGTGGGAGTGCAAACTGGTCCAACCACTATGGAGAGCTGTGTGGAGATCCTCAATCTGCTAAAAATGGAGCTTCCATATGATCCGGCAATTCCACTCCTAGGGATCTACCCAAAGGACACAAAAACATTAATTCAAAAGGACACCGGCACCCCATGTTTATAGCAGCACTATTTACAATAGGTAAGCTATGGCAACAACCCAAATGCCCCAAAATAGATGACTGGATCAAGAAGATGTGGTACATATACACAATAAAACATAATAATAAAAATAATAGGGTATTTTTCCAGACTGTTGTCTTTGAACCTATTGAAGTAATCTAAGAATTGGCACTGATGTGGGGTAGAAGGTATGAAAGAATACTGGGGCAGTAGGCCACCAAACAATCACTTCCAGTAAACTCAGGTCTTCAAATTTTATACTGTACTGTGGATACCAGTGTTTTGTGGTAGGGTTCACCATTACTCCATCCCTTAGGCCAGCTCCTCTGTCTTAATGTATCTTATAGCCTTGTGTCCACTTCCATTTTAGTTATATTTTAAATGCAAGATGCAGCACTTACCACGAATTGTAGCTGATTTGGTGTCACAGACACCAGGAGTTATTATTTTGTCTTTCCCAGCAGTCTTATCCTGGAGTGTTTGTTCCTGTTACTGTTAGGAGCTTGAGCTCTAGTTTGCTCAAGCATTTCTTTGTCTTGGTTTTTGTCCTGGTATGGGGGGTAGCATATGTTTTGCTTACCTCAGCCTTAGCTTTGAGTAATAGCCTCTTCTATAAGAGGCCCAGGTGCTGAAACCTGTTTTCTGTGTAGCAGTTCAGGCTTCAACTGTTCTACATTGAAAGCCTCAGGTCAGTCAGTAATCCTTGCTCTGCACCTCTACACCGAAATCTCTCCAACAGTGCACCCTCCATCTTGTGCACCAACTTATGTTCCCCCTTATCCAGTGGAGAGATGGTTTTCAGGAGTCCCCAGTTATGGCATGTGTCCAAGTCAACAATTTTTATGGGGTTCCACATAGCAGCCATCCCTCCCTTTTGTGGTTTGTACAATGTCACAACAAATAACATTCAATTAAAGTTTTATGTACCCCTCTCTGCCAGACCATTATGCCTAGTGTGTGCTATAGTAGTCCATTTTTCCCTCAGGGTTCTTTTGGCTTTGTTGTACTATAACCTAGTTGTATCTGGAGGACAGGTAGTCCAAGTGTCTTCACTCTGCTGTCTTGTAGACCTCAAGATGAGCCAAGTATCTTTTGTTATTGTGGTATTTTTTGACTCCAATCTGTGCACTCACAGATTATTTTACTATATGTGTTTAATACATTTATTATTTGGTATCATTGTCATTTTATGCTTTTCTCACTAATTCTCCCTCTCCCTATTTCTCGTGTTCTTTGATGTCTTGTTCACGTATTCTTAATTATATTTTGGTTGGTGATTTAGATGGAATTTTTTTCTAACACTGGGGTTACCACTAAATTAAAAGTGATTATTTTCCTAAGTTAAAAACAAAATAGCATCTATTGACTCTGCTTACATTTGAATTTTATTATGCTTTTGTCTTCCCTCCCTTCTAGCTTTCCAGTATGAGTTGGAATAATCTGTAATTTAATATTATTAAAGTTAATTTTATCTTTTTGAGTTATGTGGACATTCACATTGAAATTCATGATCAGATTAACAATATTTATTTATACATGGAAGCACAAAATTTTTATTGCTAAGTTTTTTTTTTAATGATGTTTCATCATTTAAAAATTATTTATTTATGCATACAAGAGCTGGGGTACAGGCCAGAGGTGGGGGGGGGGGTGAGAGGATTCATCAGAGACAGAGTGGGGAACAGAACAGGCAGATTGACCAAAGTACACTGCTGAGGGGAGCAGTGGGCGAGTCAGGAGAGGTCTGCTGCATCATGTGGTAGAACCCTGGCTGGCTGGCTGGCTGGGGATCAAACTCGTGCTGCAGTGGCTGCAGACAGCTTCATAGGTTGTGTCTTAACCCCTTGTGCCACCAGTGAGGTCCCTAATAGTTTTTTTTTTTAATTGAAATAGTTTATTTCAACTCCTATTCAGCAGGAATAATGTGATAGAACTTTTTTCTGGCTTTTGGCTGCTCAGTGCTTGAGATACCCCTTGTAGATTTGGAAAATTCATGTTTTATGAATTTAGCTTCTTAAATGGAGAAACCAAAAATTTGAGCTTTCCCATACTTCAGTCATGTTGATCCAAGCAAGACTTCAATTCAGAAGAGAGCAATATGTGGGAGCAAGTTCCATAAGTTGTTTTTTTTTTTTTTTTTATGATGAGGATGTGTGTGAGAAAGTTCTGTTATTTAGGGGCAGCAATTGGGTCTTCACTAAAGCAGTCTGACATATGGTTTGGGTATTTTTTCCATTGTGTATTTTTCAAGACTGATTTTCTGGACCTCCTAACAGAGCCTGTGATCTACCTAATATATTTTTTTTTAATTTATTCATACAAGAACTGGGGTGTAAACCAGAGGTGTTGGGGGGCGGTGAGAGGATTTACCAGAGTGGGGAACAGAACAGGCACTGAAATACACTGCTGAAGGGAGCAGTGGGCAAGACAGGAGAGGTCTGCTGCACTATGTGGGTAGCTCCCTGGCAGGGGATCGAACCTGTGCTGCAGTGGCTGGTGATAGCTTCACAGTACATTCTTTAATCCCTCTGCCACCAGGGAGGCCTGCTACCTAAAATTCTTTAAACAAACATCTTGTCTTTTGGGGTCTTGTTGCCAAGCATACTGAATGTTACAAGTATTTTAGATAAATGCTAATTGAGCTGGTTTCAGAGTTCTTAATGTTTATTTCCTTCAAATGGTGATATACTGTTCTATTTGTTCCATTTTTTTCCTTTTTGGCACTAGTATTGCTAAGAAGAAATCTGATGCCAACCTAATTTTTTTTTGTAGGAAGTATATTTCTTTCTCCATAGATTTTTTTAAAATAAAGATTTCTCTATCTTTGAAAATTAAAAACTTACTGATATGTCTTAATGAATTTTTGTTATTTTCAAGGTAATTCAGAAACAAAATGTTGTTTTGAAGTTCACAAATGACCCAATCTCAAGGAATAGTATAGTGAGGTCCCAGAAAGCTGGTATTGAGACGATACCAGGAACAAGTGACTTGTGTTATGTGTCTTACTTCTTCACTCTGATTTCCTCTCAAATATTCCCTTCTTTCGCTACAGGCTGGATTTGTTTTTTGTTTTTGTGTCATGATGCCAATAACCTCAGCCTTTACTATATAGCCTTTTAGTTCTAGCACTCAATCAAAAACCTGAATTCTCCTTCGTGATTCATGATTTTTACTTGCAACTGAGCAGCCCAGCCTTTTTCTTTTTTTTTTTTTAAACCATGTTATACAAGTCTTTAATCACTGGCCCTAGGTTAGTATCTTGTGGGGCAGTCACAGTTAGGGGAACAGACTGTATACATGGTTTAGTGACCAATACTGAATCTAAATGTTTAGATTTCCAAACATTTGGGGCAGGTGATATTTGGTATCATTCTCAATAATTGCTTTTCACAAATGAACATTATAATCAATGCTCACCTTAACTAGTAAAAATTATGTTGAGTAATTTTAATTTGAAAAAAGTAACAATCACAAAGCTTCAAGAAAATAATAGTCACAAATGTAGAGAATTATCCTGAATATTAGAAGAAACAAAGTATATTTAGCACCAAGAACAATATTTTACACATAGAACATACAGGTTGAAAGAAGTATCAATGGCCTAACAAAAACCAGAATATAGTTTTATAGACCACAGAACAGTTATGAGCACAGCAGGAAAAGGACGTAGTGTTTACAGGAGTCAAAGTCCATAGGTGTCAAGACTATAAAGTAATATCTTAAAGTCAGCATAAGTATCAGGGAGATGCCCATTAGAATAAAAAAGGTAATTTATAAACCCTATTTCGGTAAGCTTGACTTTTGAAAAATTATTTTTGTTTGGTAAATTTTAATCATTTGACTACTTAAATCTTTCTTTAGCACTTTGACAACATATTTTCTGCATTTATGGCACACTGTTCTTTTCCTATCTTAAATACAAGGAAACCCTGTTAAAACATGAATTCAGATATAGCATACAACTGATTTTCACCCTAAGACCTATCCCTTCACTTAACTTTGTATTAGCATAATCTGTATTTTACATCATCAAAACAATTTTTGACTATACTATGTTATTTGCTCTCTCTGGGCTTATCTTTTATTTCATTACTCTTCTGTCATTTTTCCTTCCTGTGTTCAGGTAACATAGTTTATCCTCATATACCAATCTGATTTGTCATAGTAATTGTTGCTAATCACTCACACTCTTTATTAACAAATTGGGCACATTTTCCTTTAATCAATCTTCCCTCATTTGAAAGATCATTTCTTATATTCTCTTGACTTTACTAAAGCAAACACATTAGACATTTGCTGAAACTATTGCCTTTAAAATAACAGTTTCAAAGGATATGTCAGCTGACCTCTTAAAGTCATTCACATCAGGTACATCTGTCCACTATTGGAAGATGAAATTGGCTATACCAGCGTATCATTCAATATTCAAATCTTTCATGCCTATAGGAGAGGGAAGTGAATCTGTTGGTATAATTTTGTCAGTTTGAAGGTCCACTTGTTGAGATAAATGGATGTAACAAGGTAATCACTGAAGGAGCTTCATGTTATACCTTCGAGCAACAGTTCTCAAAAGTGGTTCCTTGACCACCAGCACCAATCATCATCCGTGAACTTGTTGAACCTGCAAATTTTTGGGCCCCATTCAAGTCTGAAACTATAGAAGGGTAGCCCTGTTGTATCTTAATAAGCATGACTCATGATTCAAATGCACTCTACTACCTTTGGAGTTCTTTGTTGCAGTCAAAGCTAGAAAGGACCATTTCCCCTACTTCTCTTAATAGGCATCATAATTCTTAACTTATCCTCCAATACTTGGTCAGTATACTGCTTGTAATAAGCATAAACTGGAAATATTTGGCTTGTTACTGTCACAGCAGCACCCTGTGAATTTCTCAAAGTAGAACTGAGATTTGTCCCTTTACCAATTCTGTCATTATCTCTAACTAAAAGATTTCGTAAACCAACTTTTCTTCAATGGCTATTTGGACTGGTCTTTACCTAATACGTGTTGCCTACAGGAATTTGTAAGTTTTCTGGCACATGAGGGAACCCTTTTTTCATTGTCAGCATTGATTTTTTTTTCCTTGAAAAGACAATTTTATTCTAATTGGCTTATATTCCATCTCTTTCCATAAAAGCATTTAAAGTGGTTTATAAAAATCAGCATGTAATTCAGAAAAATAGAAAATCAGAATTAAAAGAGAAAAGAAATATAACTTATATGCATATATCTATCCTTGTTGGATAAGGCAGCCTTTTAGAGCAGTATAAATATAATAAATTAGTAGTAGTATTCACAAACTTTCATTCAGATAAAACTTGACAAAAATTTAAAAGTAGATATATTCCAAAGATTAGTAAATCGAGGTGTTTGCAATGAGGCACAGTGGAAAGAGTGTATACTTTAAAGTCAAATGCCTTTTTTAAACTTTAAATAGCAATTCTGTCTTAAAAAAATCAGCCTCACTACATGTGATAACAACTCAAGAGGAGCAGGGAGGTGTATGTACTCCTTTCCACACCCTTTCCCAGGGCACCATCACACCTAAATAGCCTTTCCTTTTCCCAAATGCAAACTGCATGAATTTGATCATTAAAAAAAAAAAAAGTTCATTTATTCACCAGAGAAAATTTATTATTTGTGTTCTCTATTCTTTTAGAACACATTCTGAGAAGACAAGTTAAATTAGCTAAGTGTTATCAAATTCTCTCTCTTTGTGAAGGAGGACTTTCCTTGCTGTTCTTACACAACCCAGAACTCTACTCACCAAAAACAATCTTCCTTAACAGGCAGGGGTTTTGAAATAGTGTTTTAAATATCTTAATGGTATTAAATCTAACTAACATTCCACAGGATTAGCATTTTATGAGCATGGCAAAATGCTGTTTATGCCTGGCTGCTGTAATTTTCCACAATATGTAGAGTGATAAAACTTGCTCATTCCAAACCCAGTTAACAGGGTGAAGATGAAGGGACAAGACAGTTAGAGGCTTGGGAGGGACTACTTACAATCAGAATAATCATTTTTTTCAAGTATAGAGTTTAGATTTCTATTAAGGAAAAGGAAATATTCTATATGGGCCTATTATGTTCAATGCCTAGTCCTGTGGCAGTTTACATTGTTATTATATTAATTTGTTTTAAGTGAATTCCAGGGGAGTAAGAAAAAAACACAAGGGTAAAAGTACCTAACATCAAAAAGTTCTAATCACATTAAAAAAAATTCAGGAATGGTTAAGTGCCAATGCATGGAATGGTTAAATGCCAATAGCTCCAATTATTTTTATTACAGTAAGAGAACTTTTACTCTTAATGCATAGAATTTGAAGAGAAAGTTTATATAAGCTTTTAAAAGAGGCCCTTTTAACAATACAAATACGAAATAACACCCTCAAATACCAACTTCAGTAATAGTTTTACATACAGCAATAATTTATTCTGAAATGTTCATTTAGTTTCTTTTGAGACATGATTCATGTCTCATTAATAAAAGAGCAGCCATCTCACCTCAAATACCAGAATATACAACAAGTTACAGCATAGCAAAAAAATCTACCTACTTTCAGATAAAATCTAGTTCAGGTAAAATAGTTTCAATTACACAGATTTTTCTGTTTTGTTTTGTTTTGAGCACAAAATAGTGTAAATTGTTACACCCTAGCTATCTATATGCACATCATGTGACCACAGAACTTCTGAAATTGAACCATCAGTTTCATTCATGCAGTAAAGCAAAGCAGGCTTGATAAACTTGTTCATTCAGAACCATATTACTGTGAATTTCACAGCCACATGATTAATTATGGACTCACAGGAACTAAAACAGATTATTTTTTGCATAAATACCAATTTCTCCCTGATGTAAGTTTAGTCAGTTTATAACCTAGAAATGACTGATAATTATGTATCATATCTTCTATTTGTAGTGTTCATTATTTTAATACAAGCAATAATTAAAGGATGGGATGCTACTTAATTACATGTAATACATACTGTACAAATATACTTGGCTTTACTATTTTCTTCCTAACTATCAGGATTGTGTCCCAAAATATGACCAGTGAAGACAAAGTATACTATCAAATATGGCTTTCAGAACAAAAACCCTCTAACAAGAATCAAATCTATTTACAAAAACTTTCATCAGTCTTTAAAGTTTCCTTTGAAACAAAATTTATACATAGCAGTTGTAATTAACACATAACCTTCTTAGTATCATTATTCCAGCTCTTTTAAACAGATGTCACAAGGTAGGAGCCAGAGTGGCGCTTAGGACTTTGAGTTCCACTGGATTCTGTATTGTCAGTTTTGGAATCTCGTTTCTTGGTAGTGTTATTCACTGGAGTTGGGATCTGAGATGGTCGGGCTGAAGTGCTGTCTGCGCTGCTTTTTCTAGGGCTCGGGTTGTAATTAAAAGGAGTCACTCTGGCAGCAACAGTCCCACTAGGTGAACTGTGTTTGCTTGAGCTGCTAGAACTGAATGGGGTACGTTCAACTATAGAACCTTCATTAGTCTCTGACACAGCGGCAGAGTTTTGACCCGTTTTTGCATCAGTTCCTTTTTGGTCTGGGGCATCTACCTGAATAAAAGAGTTCAGGCGGTTTTCTAAACCCACAGTGCGTATAGTAGTGCTGCTGTTACCCACATTTTGTTTTCCCTGATTATCTTTTGCATCCTTAGCAGCTGGATTTCCCTTTTCTGAAACACTGTCAATCACTGGTGGAGCATTTCCTGTGGGAGATCTTCCAGATCTAGGGTTGTTAATGGGACAGTCCTCAATTCTCACCCACACATCCTCTGTTTTAGAAACAGCAGGTGCCATTTGATAAATCAGAGTCTTTGTTTCAGCACCATTTGCAGCACCTGAGGAAGTGGTCTGAGAAGTACTTGTGGGAGAAATTTCACTTTCTTTTATTTTTCTCCATGTTCCTTTTGTGAATATTTGATTTTCTTTAGCTTGTTTTGTTCCTGAACTCGAGTTCACCTGTTTTTCATCCTCACTTTTTGCTTTTTCACTAGATTCTGATGAAGCAGAAAGAATTGAGGATGAACTTCCAGTCCTTCTCCAAGTGCTTACTCGGGGAAGGGATGATGAATGTTTGCTGTGCTCCCGTTTCCAGGTTCCTGCCCTATTGATTGGAAGTCTGGAAGGGCTTTCAGAATGGGATCGGGCAACATCATGGCGCTTTGCTGGTCTTCCATCATCATACTCTAGAGTGGGACTCAGATTGGGAGGGAGTTTTCGCCATCCACCAGCCTGAACAGATGAATGTGTGGACAGGGACATATCAGGAAGGGAAGGACTTAAAACTGGAGTCTGTACCTGGGATCTAGTGGGAGAATCTGGTCTCGAAGATGGAGAAAGAGATTCAAATGAAGCAGATTCCTCCAATTTTCTTCTAAGGGTTGGGCTTGGGGTTTCTTTGATGAAAGTTGACTGGCGTACTAATACTGGTCTCTCTGATCTATCAGATTCACTTCCACTTGATTTAGTTGAAGACATTCTAGAAAGCTCTACTTTTTTATTGGATCCATTGCTATTACTGATCTGATTCAATCCTTTGGAGGCAGACTCACTTCTTGGGATACTACTGCCGTTCTTTGATAAACCGGTTTGTTTGGTAAGGTTCTGCTGGCTCAGCTGTCTGCCTGGTGATGTGTACGGCATTTTTCCAGAACCTGAGGACTTAGTTGAAGCAGTACTAGGGGATGATGTCCTTGGCAGTTGAGATAATTTGTTAGGAGGACTTATTCCATTTCTACCAGGAGAAATTGAATTTCGCCCTGGGGACTGCATAGGTCTACTTAATGGCTGCTGGGCAGGTCTTGAAGGAGTGGAATCTCTAGACCCTGATCTAGAAGGACCTTTATTTGACCCACCTGGCTGGGAAGCAGGTCTAGTGACAGGACTTAATTCTGACTTCACAGATGGCTTGGGTCCTCTTGGAGAAGTGGTAGCTGTCTGGCCTTCGCTAGGGCTTTTGGAGGCAGGTGTTTTAAGAGGTGGGCCTTTTTTAGAAACAGGACTTGTACTAGAAGAGCTATTTCTAACTCCAGGAATATGAATCATTGTCCTACCTCGAGAGATTGAAGGCATGTTTGTTTGAAGGGACTGCTTCATTTGGCTTGAAACTTCTGAATTAGATCGAACTTTTCCAGTAATCAAACTTTTATAAACTTTTTTTCCTCCTTTGATTCCTTTATTTTCAGATTCAATTTTTTTAGTTTCCAGTGTACTTTTCTCCCCTGGTTTTAAAATTCGTGGGCCTTTATTACTTGTAAAGGGTTTTTCCTCTTGATCAGGTGTAAGATGAAATGGTGATCCGAGAGAGATTCCTGATTTCAGTGAAAGGATGGAATCTGAATCAGATGAGGCTTGTCTAGATAAACATGCAGCAGCAGCAGCTTGATGCAAACTACTTACTATGGAATTTGCACCTTCCTGAATAGCTTTCCAATCAAAATTTTCTGAGTCAGGGGATAAACCATGTTCTGAATCTGGTCTCTGCACATCTTTCAAGTCAAGTGTCAAATCTTCTGCTAATATGCCACCCACATGTCTAGGACTATGCTTTTCATTATCACCCTTGAGTCTTGAAGGCTTTTTCTTTTTTGGCATTGCAGAACTTATACATTCCTGCAACAGGTCATCTTCAGAATCAATACTAAGAGAACTGAGAGAACTGTTTCTTGAGAAACAAACCGGGGTATCTTCAACATGAAATGACTTTGGAGCATAACCTGATGCTTGAGCTTTACTTGGTTCTCCCTGTGAGTCAGGGGGCTCTGTTGCTTTGATAGGCTCATTTTCTTTGTTGTTGTTTTCTTGATCAATGTCACTAAGAGAACTTAGAGAGGAATTTTGGGAAAAGCAAACTGGAGTATTTTCAATAGCAAAATTCTGTAATTTTTCATCAGTTGCTGCCCCTCTATCTGGTATGTCTTTGGATGACTGGGGAAAAGTGGATTGCTTCTGCAGCATGGGTTTAGACTGACCTCGATTTATTGTGTGTTTTGTAACAGTTTGTGGCTTATGAGCTGACTGCTGATTGGAAGTTAGCTCTGTGTGGCTGCTGACTTTAGCTTCTGATTCCTTATTTTCTTTCCCCTTTCTTAATTCAGCCTTTTCCCTGGAAAGGTCAACATCATCATCATCAAAATCTAGAGAACTCAAAGAATCATTTCGTGAAAAACAGTAAGGCGTTCCTTCAATAGGTGTGTAATGATGGGGTGAATCAAAAGTAAAACTCCCTCGGATTCGATCTTCATTATTTGGAAGTTTATCATGGAAGTCCTTGGAGTTATTTTTCAAGTTCTGTTTCTTAGAATCTTTGTTGTCTGAGAAAGTTCTTTCAGCATTCATATTATTTTTTGAGTCTGTATTTTTTCTTACACGTGTCCTATATTCAGTGTTTTGTGGAATAGGTTTAACTGGCGAAGTGGGTTTTTTCTTGTTGCCATCTAATTGATTTTTGTTAGTTCCAGATGAAGACATAGAAGCTTGCTGGACCTGGTCCATTATCTTTTTCACACGGAAAGGCTTGTGACTTTTTCCTTTGGGCATAGCAGAATTGATGCATTCTGCAAGAATATCACCTTCTTCTGTTTTACTGTCATCCAGTTCAGGTATAGTTATAGATGAGGTTTTCCCTCTCTGAGCCTCATCGGTACTTCTGCCTTCCGTAGGAATGGTATCTCGTTTTTCAATTTCACAAGACTGTGCCACTGTTCTACCCCCCTCTCCAGCAGCTAACTCATTTGGAGGGGATTCTATTGTTAGATCACTTAGAGATGTAGCTGTGGAAAAGTTGATAGGTGTCCCTTCTACACAATATACCCGTGGCATATCATCTCCTGGTGTAAAGCTAACATGCTTCTGTGCTTGCAATCTGTTTTGTGATGGCAGAAGTTTATATACAGGCAGTTGACTTGGTTTCCTTGCCACAGGAGGAGGTAATTTTGAAGCGGTCTGAGCTGGTTTTTTGGCTCTGCGAGAAGATTTTGTTGGCATGGCAGAGATAATACATTCTTCTAGTATTTCAATATCATCTTCATCTGAATCATCTAATAGATCTTTTTCAGAATCAGTAGGTTTTTCTGTCTCTTTTTCTGGGTTTTCATTTGATTCTTCAGGCTGCTCAGATTCTGTTTCATTCCCATTGTCATTTTCCTGAACTGGAGGCATTATTCTTAACTCCACATCTTTCTGTATAAATGGCTCATCGAGGCTCAGAGCACTCAGGCTAGATGAACAAGAAAATCCATCTGGAGTACTTTCTGTGGCAAAATGTAATAAAGTATCAGCATCTGGAAGAACTTGGACCCTCTGTACTGCAGCATTCACAGCAGCTTGCTTAGGTCCACTCTCCCTCTTTTCAGCAGTAGGTAGTTTGTTTTTAGGCACTTCCTGTTTAGTTGGAACTGTTTGAGGAGGAGGGGTTTTACTTCTGCTTGGTGGCATGGTTTGTCCAGGGCTATCTGGAAGGTCACTGGGGCTTATAATGCCACTTACCATCCCACTGCAGGGTTCACTCTGAACAGAGCTGGCAATTGAACGACTCTCAAAACTATCAAGTGAACTGACAGAGGTACATCTGCTAAACATGAGTGGAGTCTCCTGAACATAGTGCTCTGGTGGACTTTTAGGTGTCTGAGCACCACTTTTTGATGGAGACTTGGCCCCTGAAGAAAATTCAACAGCTTTGTGCCTGCTTGAATCTGAAGATAAACCAGAAGCCTGGAGTCTGCTAGACTTGGTTCTAATGTGCTGGGCCACTGTTGGAACTTCACTCACAGAATCTTCAGTTGATCTAGTTCCACTGTTGTCTTTAATTTCTGCTATTTGTAGAGTATTAGCGGACTCTGTTTTCTGTGTTGCCTGGTCACATCCTATTTCATCTTCAGCTGATGACAAAGATGATAATGAACTACACCTTGAAAAACATATTGGTGTATCTTCTACACAGTAAGTCTGTATTGTTTCTTGGTTGATAGAGGGAACTTTGCAAGAGGTGGCTTTCTGTGTCTGACCACTTCTGGTCTGTGCTGAACTTGGGTGGAGCTGATTCTGCCTCTTGGTATTAGACGAAGGTGCAGATGTATTTTCACTGTTTGAAGAGATGTGTTCAGTTTTAGTGTTCTGCCCAGAAGAACTCTTTGAGAATGAAAATGATGGTTTCTGTGAGGAAGATATGTCTGTGGCATATTTTAAACTATAATCAATAGGCTGATCCACATGATGTTTTTCTTCATTATATTTTATGCTATAATTTGTTGGTCTCTCTTCTTCCTCATGCTGTTCTTCCTCAGAGTAACGTTCACTATAGTTGGTTGGTTTATCGTCTTCATAGTCATCGTCCTGACACAAAGACTGGCTTACATTTTGATTAATTCCATGATTAGAACCCACTCGATTTGTTTCTGAACCACTGGCTCCTCTTGACCTAAATGAGGAAACACATTCTTGCTGTCCGAAATGTGGTTGGAACTTGAGGTGTTTATCATCAGTGCTCTCAGTATATACAGGATAAGTTGTGCTTTGACTTCTTGATTGTCTTGGCTCACTTTGTTTTATTTCATCTTCTATTACATGTTTAGGTCTTGCCCATCTTTCATTCTGTGAAGGACTCTGCCTCCCAGAATTTAGTTGCTCATCTGAATATTTAAGACTATAATTTATTGGTGTATCCAGTTCTCCATCATTATCATCCATATGATTTGCACTATGTATTTTATGGGCCAGGTCAGCTGGATATTGTCCATAGCTACAAAATTTACTTTCATCATCCTCAGAATAAGATTCAATTGATGGTTTCATTTGACCTCTTTTACCATAACCATCACTGCTGCTGACACTATTTAAACTATCATTTGAAGATCTCTTATATTCCAACTTGGCATAAGGCATAGCACATGTCCTATTTGAATTTTCTGACTTAGTGAAGTTGTAAGCATTTGAATGTGTGTGGGTGGTAGAACTTCTTCTTACTGCAGTCCTCTCATCTGTCCCACAGTGCAATTCAGTGGTAGACCCAGAACTTCTGTCTTCCTGGAAGGTATGAATGGCTGATACTTCTTCCATAACTTTAGCAATCTGGGCTGCCGTGGTAGAGATCTGCAAACCTCTCTTTGAAGAGGTTCCTGAATTTTCTGTTGCTGGGTGGTAGTTGCCCAGGCTAATTCCTCGTTCTCTCTCTAAACTTCTATCTTTTTCAGAACGAGAACTATCTAAACTTCCCCTTGGTGAAGAGGAGCTGGGTAACACTGTGGTATTTAAATATGGTGAAAGGACAGTGACGTTTCCAGTATTAAAACTGTCTGACCTATTGTCATCATGTCGATTGCTATCAAAAACATAGTCACCATAGAGACTTTGCTTGTGTCTTTGCTTACTACGATGAGATGCCTTGGGACTTAAATTATCGATATTGTCAAAAGTTTCTGATAAATGCTGAGCATCTAATTCTGCTTCCAGGGCCTTTTGCTTCCTGACATGAAGAGATGGCAAGCTTGAGCCAGGAGACATAATATTGGCATCCTTATATTTAGCAGGTCTATTTGCCATGAGATTCCTTAAAGCTGCGGCACTTCCCATAGCAATCATTTTATGCTTTGAATGAATGAGGTTCTTGAGCATGCTGACTGCCCCCATGTCCCATAATGCTTCCTGGTCTTTGGGATTTCTTGCTGAGAGATTCCACAAGGTTCCACAGGCATTACTGACAATTGTCAAACTGTGAGATTTCAAGTGTTGTAATAAGGTTTGCAGACAGTTGTTCTCCCTTAGGATTTGCCTGAAGTATAAATAAGAGATCACAAAACTATGGTCAAAATCTGTTTGTAGTAACAACAAATAAAAAGGTAGAACACATATAAATCTAAAGATTACTACTAAAACTTGAACATGCAAAATATAACCAAGTTATACTATAAAAGTTATACTATAATTTCAAGCATTCCCTATCTGCTTTTGCTAGTTTAACTAATATTTATTGTTTTAATGGCTCCTCTTTCAAACCAAAAGAAGTAAAAGTGTTAGTTTTAGTCTATTCTACATTTATTTTTCTGGTGGAAAATCCTTTTATAGATGTATATTCTGCATTTTGCATTCTGGTTCCAACAGCTCTTAAAATTTTTTCTTTTAGTCCAGTTATATCAAAAGGACTATAAATATATCATGAAATCTTATGCTGAACAGGGGCTTTGTAATAATTTAATCTATGGATTGGTGCCACAGTGCTGACCACTTAGGTAGCTTGGAAGAGGCAGAGAGAAGTGATCAACAGATCTTTATGCAGTCAGCAAGAACAATGACTCTCCTAGAGAAGCAAACTGACTTTTGGAGTATAATCTTTATGTCTCCAGCTTGACTCTGTTATACTGCCATCCCCTTTACGTATGCTCTGGCAAACTGTGTATATGTAGTTGTTATTTTAAAAAATAAAGTGAATGAAAGGTTTTCAAGACATCTTAAGGTAACAAAAACAAGGGTTGAAAATTGGCTTAACGAATTCTGGGACCTGAGAGAGCTTCACATCTTTTAATATATATGAAATGAAGTTTCAACACAGTATATTCAGCTTTAGTGGGTTTTAAACTGAGTGTCAAGTGTTTGCAACAGCTTCAACATGGTGGTCTCTCAGCAATCCAGTAGATACCTGAGTGCTTACTGAGTTTAAGAAATCTTTGCATGGCAGAAAGGGCTATAAAGCAAGTTTATGTATTAAAAATATAAAGAACATCTTTGTTTATTTACAACCTATAAATGTATTTTTATAGGTTATACTTTACTAAAAGTACCTCATGATCTTTCTGAAAGTAAGAGAGGAACAATACTGGATAAATTAAAAAGAAACAACATGCTGTGGAAGATACCCTTATTTTTGTTAAAACAATATAGAGCCCAAGTTCTGAAAATGTCTATCCTGCATCCAAAGTGCTTTCCTAAGTCTCACAGCTCTAGCAGATTAGACAAATGTCTGTTGGCTAAATAGTGGTTATCATTATTGAAGTTACAACACCATTTGCAACACCAGTATACTGTTTTTATCAGTTTTTCATAAACCTTACATTCCTTTATTCCATACTGACCAAAAGGAAGGGATTTTGTTCTATTATCTGTGACTTGAATTTTTTCCCTCTATACACAGGTCATATCTCTCATCTCTTACTTGTTTATTTCTAGACATCTTTACGATATTATGAACTTTTATTAGAGTACACATAAAGTGAGTAAATTGGGGATTAATACCTGTATTTTCCCTGTAATACGGCTTAGCCCAGAATTTGCATAATTATATGAAACAGTATGTATAACTGGGCCCTTTAGAGAATATGAATTTTTAAAAATTTTATTTTATATAATTCTTACATCATTTTTCATTTTTGCACAATGTATGAATTTTCATTTTGGTTATATTCCCCATACAATTCCCACCCCCTTATTTTGGCCCTAATCCTTCCTCCCCCCATAGTGTGTCTCTGGTTTATAGTTGCTTGTTGATTTTGATGAATTTTCTACTAATTCATTTAGAAGTAATAAAAAACTCTGTTTTTACCTGTGGTCCTCATTTGTAGCAATCAAACTGGACACATTCCGTAATATTCCACCTCCACTTTCAATAATGGCCAAAGTATTTGTCTGGCTCCGATAAGTGAGAGTGCCAACCAAAAATGCAAGTGCACCATCTACAGCACATATATCAGCTTTATTCTCAGTGCAATGTGCTGACAAATTCCATAAGGCACTCAATACACTTTTGAGAGTCGATTCCTATTAAGAACAAATCATCTAATTAGAGGCAGAATTTATCTCTTGTAACTCCTGTGTTTACTTGTATGGAATAAGTTATTATTTTTATCTGACATGCTGTCTAGCCCTCAATGAAAAGGATTAGGACTCTTCATTTAGAACAACTTTATAAAATATAAAATGGAACTTAAGTCCCATAAACTATAAAATAAGCAGAACACAATATTAAACTAATGACTTTACAAGCTTTATTCTAAGTTTTTAAATGGTAGACACATTTCTTACAAGAGCTTATGTTAGAATAAAAACAATAAAATGGAAACTATTATAAAATAACATTTTCAGGAAAACAGAAAGTAAATTAAAAAAACCCATATGTTGATATGGAAAGATATCTAAGAAGTATTGTTAAATGAGAAGAACAAGTTGGAAAGCATTGTGTATATATTCTGTTTGTATAAAAAACACATGGATATATGTGGTTGATTGAACAATAACAATGTAACTTATTAAAAGGAAAGCATACTGGAAAAACACCTTGCCATGATGCTGATGTCAGTCTTTCTTCTCACTACAAATAGATTAGGGAACAAACATTCATTTTAAAACTCTACTCTGAAGCTATCACAATTAGAGGTACTTCAGAGGCTACAAACAAAGCATACTGATAACTGCTTTAAAGGTGCTAACAATTTACTTTGGGGAAAAAAAGATGTAAAGTCATAATGAAATAAAGTACTCAAAAGGAAAGATTATCACTACCTGAACTTAATAAAGTAAATAAAATATTTCATGGAATTTCAGCTCTTCTGTAGAAGAGCTATACAGAATTGAGAAGACAGGTGCTCCTGGCAGAAGTGGAATGAGGAAAGGCATGGAAGTGGGGACCAACAAGGGAGGACCAATGAGCAGAAAGAAGACACAAGATCAAAGTCCACGGTGGGGAATAGTGGGAAGCATGGCCAAGAGGTAAGGACTTGCAGGTTTGGGCAAACATTTTGGGCCTAATCCAATAAATAGGTAACAATTCATTTATTCTTATAGGTAACAATTCATTTATTCTTATTCTCTTCATTAGAAAATTTAGTGAGAGGGCCTCCCCTGGTGGCACAGTGGTTGAGCGCTGGGCTGCGAAGCTGCGTGCAGCCTCAGCAGCACCAGTTCGATCCCCGGCCACCGGGCAAGGGTCCCACATGGCGCGCAGACCTCTCCTGCAGCCAGTTGCTCCCCTCAGCAGTGTACTTCGTCACTCTGCCTGTTCTGCTCTCCGCTCTGGCTCTGGTGAATTCTCTCACCCTCCCGCGCTTCTGACTGTACCCAGTGCTTGTATGATTAAATAAATAAATCTTCAAAAAAAAAAAAAAAATTTAGTGAGAAACCAAATAAAGGGTTAGGAAAAAGATAAAACTTGCAAGCTGACCACAGATCTGTGGCATACAATAGGGGAGCAGAAAGGGTCAAAACAGGGGAAGGAAGAGCATAAGGGATGGGAGAGATGGATCATGGATGCTGTGATCAAATACTGTCCAAAATCAAATACTGTCAAAATCAAAATCTGTCCAAAATACTGTCCAAAAATTGGGCCTCCCGGGTGGCTCAAGGGGTTAAGACGCAATCTATGAAGCTATCTGCAGCCAGTGCAGCAGGAGTTCAATTCCTGGCCAGGGAACAACCCACATGATGCAGCAGACCTCTCCTGACTTGCCTGCTGCTTCCTCAGCAGTGTATTTCAGTCCATCCACCTGTTCTGCTCCCCACTCTGTCTCTGGTGAATCCTCTCACCCTACACACCTCTGGCCTGTACCCCAGTTCTTGTATGCATAAATAAATCTAAAAACAAACAAAAAAAAACAAATACTGTCCAAAAATTAACAAATAAATAAATGAAGTAATCTAGGAGCAGCTTTATATACTATTTATCAGATAAACAGGAGTCTGGAGGAAATGCTTTCATCAGTAAATATGTAAGAAAGTTAAGAGTTCAATTTAAAGTGTGACTGAAGTGACAGTGGGACAGAAAACAACAGGAGAACAGAAAAAACATCAAGTCTAGAAGAATGAGCAAAACTGCAAGTGGTCCATAGGTGAGGGAGAAAGAAAAAAAAAAGTGGCTTTCTATAATCTTACATGTAGAGGACCAAGAATTTTGCTGCAAATGTTTTATAATTAGAATCAGAGGCAATAAGAAGAAATGATCTTAGGTTAGAAATACTGGTGGTAAAAACAAAGAGGAGAGTTTCAATAAGGCACGTAGTTAAAAAATTGTCAAATACAGGTATAAGTAGAAAAGAAAAAAACCTAGTAATTTGTGATTTACGAGAACAGTTGTGCTGAAAGCAAAATTAGGAAGGACTGAAGAAGGTAATGTTAGTTAAGAAATGGAGAAAGTGGGGCCTCCCTGGTGGCGCAAGGAGCTAAGCGTCAGCACTATGAAGCAATCTGCAGCTCTCAGAGCAGGGAGGTGACCCACATGGCGCAGCAGACCTCTCCTATCTCACCCGCTGCTCCCCTCAGCAGTGTTTTTCTGTAGACCTGCCTGTTCTGCCCCCCAAATCTGTCTCTGGTGAATCGTCTTAGCCCCCCATACCTCTGGCCTATACCCCAGTACTTGTATGCATAAATAAATAAATCTTAAAAAAACAAAGAAATGGAGAAAGTAATTTGCTCAGGGTCTTGGGTGTCACAGGAAGAAAAGATACAATGTAGGGTCAGAAGAACTAACAAATATTTTTTCATCTTCAAAATACTGGGCTTATACATAAGTTAAAACATATAGTCTTCTCTACAGCTAGTAGAATAGAAGCAAGAGTAAGGAACTGATAGTTTTGAGTAAATAACAATATTTGGGGCACAGAGCGCAGATGAAGGAAAGGGTCACTGTGTGGTGGAAAAAGTCAGCTAAATGAAGTTAAAAATGTAATACATATGATTATGGAAGGTAACTCCAATTCCCCTATTAGTAAATGAAGCTAAGAAGAAAGAGATGATGAATTAAAGAGAAAAGAGAATGGTCATAATGACTGGTACATTGCATGAAAATTCTAATACTGCTAACTACAAGTGGGTCCAAACCCGAATTGGGTAAATTTCTGGTGGGCTACCTTTTCCAAGATTGGGCTTGCATTAAAAATTTATAGATGAATTTAGGGAGAATGATCTTTAAAACACTATCTTTATAAGAACAGGGGTATATCTTTCCATTTATTATAGTCTTCTTTTATGTTTCTCAGTAGGATATGTCTTTTAATCTAGCTTTCTCAATTGTAGCAACTAGTCTACATGTAGAATTCTGAGGTCTTTAAGATGTTATAAAATCATGAACTATTTATTCTGCAGCAGTATAAGTTCCCATAATACATAAAGACACATCAGGTATTTCTAAAAATATACAAGATAGATGAGAGTAGGAGTTTTAAAGTGTGCATGGTATTGGTTTGTGTAACTTTACTGAGGTTTAACTTGAGAATTGCAAATGGTTCAAGTGTGCAATCTGATCATTTCTCATGTATGTGCATACCTATGAAACTATCATTCTAATCAAGGTAACATTTATGTCACCAACACCCCACCCAATTCCCTAGTATTCCCTTTGTAATTCATCCCAAACTCAGGTAACTACCGATCTGTTTTATATCATTGTAGATTATTGCATTTGTTAAATTTTTAATAGCTGAGTAGTATTACATTGTAGATATTCCATGATTTGTTTGCCCATTTACCTGCTGAAGGACATTAGTGTTCTGATTATCACAAATAATATTGCTGTGAACAAAACCGTAAGTTTTTGTTCCTCTTGAGTAAAGATTTAGGAAGGGAATGGAGGTAGGTGTATGTTTAAGTTTAAAATACTGCCAAACATTATCCAAAATGGATTTAACACTTCATATTTCTACGAGAATTTCAGGTGATCCACATCCTTGATAACACTTAATCAGTCTTTTAAATTTTAACTAAAATAATATGCATGTTATCTCATTATAATTTTAATTTGTATTTTCTAGACGACTAATGTTGTTGAATAAACTTTCAAGTATTTTTTGGTTATCTACATATCTTCTTTTCAAGGAACAGTAATTGCTGTTTGTCAACACAGTAGGGTTTTAAAGGTATCTTTATGTGGCCCCTAAGTACCTAGAATATTACCTTTATAATCAATTGTTTGGTTGAATATTTTTCTTATTTCTAATAATTTTTAAGCTGATTTTCTTGGGGTTGAATCCTAGGGCAAGTTAGGGAGAATTAGGCAGCCTCAAGGAGAGTGCAGGTGGGGACCTTCAGAGAGTTAAGGAAGAGTCCAGAGATAAGGACAACAAGAGGAATGTAACTAATTTCGCTGGGAATAATAAATATCCCAGGACTAAGAACAACATTGTTACCAAACGCCAGCCTCAGTTTCCCTCAGCCAATAAAGGGAGGTGGAGTCTGAGTGGTTTAATTTGTTGACAAATGAGGAGGGCAGCAGACTCATAGAAGACCACCGTCCTGCCCTTTGACAGAGTGCAGGGATATTTATGCAAGGGGGAGATGGAAAGGGGTCAGCATTGAGATCAGTGGGAGCCAGCCTATTTTTCTTCAATAGCTGATGTTTGACTTTCTCTTCCTTGACATGCACGGATGCTCATTTGGGAGACTGGGTAATAAAGATAAATCTATCAAACAAGGGGGAAGATGCAACAAATGGGGAAAAACAAACCTGTTAGGTAAGGAGCAGTGAGGCCACCTGGGAACCAAGCAATCACAAAGAGACTGGTGGAGCTTTAGAATAATTAGGGAAAGAAGGTATATATTCTCTGAGACAGAGACACGACTCCACTTTGGCTTCCTTGCCCCTCCCTGGCCTGGTTTCATGGCCTGGGAGTCCCACTTTATTTCTGTTCCTTTTCTCCTCAATAAACTTTTTTTTTCTTTCTCTAAACAAACCTGCCTCTTCCTGCTTGCTTGCCTGAGCGTCTGCGAAGTTCCTGCTGTGGCTTCATGAAACACCAACCCATGGTGGTCTAGTGGCTGGGGCTCAGTGCTGGCCCCTGCAGTCTGGGATCATTCCTGGCTGGGAGACTAAGCCTGAAAACCTACAATTCCGGTATCAGGGTTTCCAGAGATGCAATGGCAAAATTCATCAAAAATACATAAATAATTAAAAACCAAAACTTTTTGCTGTCTTTCAAAAGGACATTTTGAAGGAAAAATTTAAAAAGTATAAGCAAATTTATAGAGACTGGTTGGGTGAAAAGAGGCCTGGGTTAGTTAAAACTGTACAGGAATGCATCCCTGGCAGGGGGTAAGGCGCCCCTGTGAGCTGGTACCATTTCCCACCACCCTACCCTCCCTCTCCAACCCACCCACTTACAACCTGCTGGCTTGAAGGACAACTCCCAGCAAGAATGGCAGGATTTTCTATGTGTGTGTGGGGGGGCGGGGTGGGAGGATTATAAGGAAGTAGAGAGGTTTGCAAACAAACACACCAAAAAAATGGGAGGCCTTGCAGGCAATTTATCTATCACCCCTCCCCACCCTCAACCCCCACCTAGCTCAAAGGGTTGAGGTGTTGCCTGTGGTGGTCCTGCCTCTGTAGAATTCTTCCCTCACTAATTCATTGCTTTCCTCTATTCCCTCTGTTAATAAATCCTTTTTATTTCTCTATTTTGGGGTGATGTCTCTTCATTCCAAAGCAGTAAGTAAAAACTCACAAACCAAACATGGCACTTTAGTAAGCTGATTTGCTTAGCCCTCTCTAATTTCAAGTTTAATGAAAAAAAAAAGAAAAAAAAAACAAACAAAAAACCAAAACAACAAAACTTAGTTTCTTAAGTAGATATCCCACTGGACATTAAATTACCTCTTGTAAACAAATTATCATTTTTTGGGGATTTTTCACCCAATCCTCACCTCTTGATGACTATCAAAATTTGTAGATTTTGGAGGATCAATATTTGAAGAGCACAGAGGTTAACATTTATTCTCAACTAGGCATGAATCTGCCCCTACTCCTTTATGTTGGGGTACAACTGAATAAGGTTAAAAACTGAGCCCCTACTCCTGACCTAGCAGGCAGGTTTGGGAGGCTGAAATACATAAGGTAATGGATAAGGCTGCCTTGGGGATAAGGCCATAAAACTGATTGTTAGGGGTAAAGGATGTCCTGAGCTAAATCCATACAGGCTTTGTGGACTCCACCCCCACTCCAGATCAAAGTCATGAAGACACTGGGAACGACAAATCCCATCATCACCAAAGGGAGGGTTGCTGGGACCTGAGGGTGGAGTTAAACAGCCAGGTTTGGTATAATACTAGACACGTGGGTCTTGGCCGTCTCTCTCTTGGCTTCATGGCTCTTGGCTCGCGGCCAGCTCTCAGAGTGCCATTGGGATTCCAGGTCGGCATAACGGGTAGGACGCATTTAAGACTTTATCTCCCTTTTTTCCTCCCTGAGTTGTACATTTCCTCATTTCCCCTTCCCTTGTAAATAGACCTTTTATTAACCTTTTGTGTGTGCCTGCAGTGGAGTATTAATAAGTCCCTTTTAAGCGCGCGGATGAAAACCCACAGTCAGGCAACCCGTTTTATATCAGGGCTGCCCTGTAACATGACCACCACGACCAGAAAAACTAGCCCAGCTCCAGGAAGGCAGAAGCAGAGGCCAGAACATGCTTCTATGTCAAAGGCCAGTGCTGGAGACCACACATCCCAGAAGATAACAGGAGAAAACTGGCGAAAGCCAATGAAAACAGAATATAAAAGAGAGCCTCAAATCCTCCTTGGGGCGCAGACTTCTCCCAGCTCGCCCACTACTTCTCTTAGCAGTGTATTTCAATAAATCTTCCTGTTCTGTTCTCAACTTCATTTCTGATGAATTCTTTCACCCCTGTGCCTCCAGCCTCACCCTGATCTTTTCCTCACAACACTTGGACTGACAGGTAAACAGGTCAGAAATTAGTAATAAAGTAGTCAAAGATGAAACTTCTATGGTAGTACTAAATGTTTCAAAAGGTACCTTTTTAACTTCCAAAGCACATTCCATCAATGCTTTCACACTTCCAACTTCACGCAGTGTCTTTTTACTATTTACATCTGCTCGCCAAGACAAATTCCTCAAAACACTTGCAATAACCTGCAAATGAGTCAATTTTAGAATAATTTGTATATGAACTGTTTTATACTAGTTGCTCTTTAATCAAAGAGATAAGAATAGAAAGCTGTTAATAGAGAAATTCTTCCTAAATGCTAATATAGAGTCAAAAGGAATTGCTACAGTTTAAATATTTTCTATTATTCTGGTGTTAATGTAACCGTAGTTTAAACAGGAGAAACTAAGTACTGAACCACAGCTTAAATTAATCTTATTCAGAATATTAACTGCTAATATTTAAGAAAAACAGCTGAAATTCTAGGCAGTACCTGCTGTAGGTCCTCACTTTCAGATTTCAGTTGGGCCACAAGTGCTCTCATACAGCCTTTCATTGAGCATAATGTAGCCTGTAAAATTAAATATGTACAGAGGTCAAAAAACAAGGCAATATGAAACTGTGTTTTATTTTTGACTCGAACTTCAAATGTAGTTTTAATAGACTCATTTTAATCATACTGGTTGTATTTAGCCATAAAAAATCTAGAACTAGATTATTAAATAAATGAAAGACAAATACCTTCCTAATCCTTTGTTATCTTTTGGCTAACTGGGGGGCAGGGGAAGTGAAAAAACTATAAGAAATGAGAAAAAAAGGATTTTTTAGTCTCTTATTTGGATGGGACCAATATGTGTGCAATTTTCATACTTTTGCTCTCATTCCTAAGACCAATGTTTTAAATGTGACTGCATAAGTCCACCAGTGTGTTGCATCTTTTGCCTTTGTTTACTAGGCACGAGACAAACAAATGAATAATGACATGGAGTGGGATGTAAAGTACAGGTTTTTTATCAGTCAGTATTTAAAGAAGAGTAACAATAAGAAAATCAGTGAAAAGTAGTTTGTATGAAAGTAAAATAATTCATAAAAAATGAACCTTGTCAAACATACCTTGTTGGCTACATCTCCAAAAGTCAAGTTTGTCAAAGCCATTCCAGCATATCGTCTTAATGTAATACTGTAGTGGTCATTAGTAAGCCCATACATTTCACAGTCTACTTGCAATAATTCTGCAATGGCCTGTAGTCCCCCTAAATTTGAAAAGGGCAAGAGGAAAAAGATAATAATCTAAAGCACAACAAATTGGTACCAAGTTTATAACTTAAAAATTAATGAAAAATATCTCAAAGAATGACAACATAGTGTTTAAAATTGTCTTTAGAATTACAAACTACAAAGACTGTTACACAGGACTTTTGTGTAATATATTTGTATAGTCGAACTGACAACTATTTAATTTTCTGCTAATATCTCCACCCTCCAGTTCCTTCCTTAGGAAAGGAGAACTTATTTTTATCATGGGGACTTTACACTCCTCACTGTCACACACTGTGTCCTAACTAATTATTCTTAGGAATACTGAAACTTTTAAGTGAAATGTCATGAAGAAAATCTTTCATTTTTATGAAAAAGAGTTGTGTTCAAATTGTTATTAAGTTCTGTAAAACTACTTATGTTTCTAAAAATTTATTACTTTTTGTTGATATTCACTAGTGTCAAATACAAACTATTTAATGTTTTCTTTCCTCATGATTCCATTGGATATGCTTAACAAAGGTTATCCAGTGTTAACAAAGCCTACAGTGGTGAACACTAGGAAACAAGGAAGAAAATGAAGAGAAATAAGGAAAGACATAAAAGGAAGGATAACGACAACATAAATAAACAAATAAACCAAAAGGTGAAGTGAAATGGTAAGGGTGTGGACAAAAAAATGCATATAGAGGCTATTAAAAATATTCATTTATCAACATTAGTCATCATGGGACTGGACATACTGTTTTATCACAGCAAAGTAGGTAACACAGAGAAAAGGAGGATGAATATAAAAAAACAACTGTTGGATACTGTAAATTAAATAGGTTATAAATTTGAAAAGGAATCTCTACATTTCGTATTTTTGTAAATGATTAAGAAGTATCAGTGTGTAGAGAAATCTATGTTTGAGAACCAGACAAAATTCTATCTTGTATCAAGAATTCTAGGCCAGGGATTTAACTTCAGTTGAAACAAAGTTTTATGACTAGCAAAAATGACTGATATATTTGAATGTAGATAAGTGAAAATTAATTTAAGGAAAACCCAAACCATATTTAGAAAATTTTCCTCTATGCATCCATGATGGTGGAAAAATATATAGCCAGTGAACAAAATATGATCACTGACTTAATGGAGTTTCTAGATTAAAGCAAGGATCAACATTAAATAACTAACTTAATCATGGCAGACTTTGTAGAAGCACAGGGCAAGACAGCAAGTAGACTTAACTAAGAGCTGGGGAATCAAGGAAAAGGCTGAGGAAATATGTTTAAGTTAAAGGATGAATGAGTATCTCAACGGAGGAACAGGAAGAATAACGAAGCATTTTAGGCATATGATATATAGCATGTGCAAGGGTCCCTAGACTTGAAATAGATAGGTCACGTGATGCATGCGACGAACTTACACAAATAGGCCAGATCATACAAGAATTGATGTGCCACACTAAGGATTTAGGGATGGAATAATTAGATGTGTGTTCCAAATGAATTGCTAAGGCTGCAAAATATTGGAAGTGGGAAGACAAAGTACTGAAAAATAGGAGAGATGATGATGACATCTTAGAAACTTTTAAGTGAAATGTCAAAAGAACAGCAGTGATTTGCGATATATTTAAGAAGGAGAATTAAAGCACTCAGTTACTAGATGTGGGAGTAAGGACAGAATCAAGGATTGTTTACAATATTCTGGCTTGAGCAAACAGATTGGCGGGAATGACATTTTCTGAGAAAAGGAATCCTAAAGAGTAAAATATGGGACTGGAGGAGATAAATTCAGTTTGTGCCATCTGAGTTAGAGATGTCTGCAAAACCATCTAAGTGAAGATGTCAGATGAGCAGTCTGATAATGTGTCTAAAATTCAGGAGTGAGAAGTTAGATAGAGATGTAAATCTGAAAAACACTGTAAGTGAAGTCATAGGTGGAGGATACTGGTTAGAGAGAGGAAGAGGACCTAGGACAAACTTCAAGGAATTCCACCAATTAACACTTCAGCAAAGGAGAAAAATTCAGTAAAAGAGCTGAGTTTTGAGCCAAGAAATTGACATGGCGAGCCATTCTTGATTTGAACAGTACCCCTATACACTGATTAGATCATCGAAATGTTAAGCACATCAATACCAAAACAAAATATACTATGCAAAATCCTGCCTGGTAGAGCAATATCCGTGATACTTTCTTGAGAAAGATATAATGATTTCAAGAACAACTCAAGAAGGCACTAAGTGATCAAAGAGTTGAGTACTGTTATATGGAAAAACTGAAAATTTTAGGACTTGATTGTGAAAACAAAGATTAAAGGACATAGTCAATATCAACAAAATCATGAAAGACATGGCTAATGAAAAAAACATTAAATAAAATTTGGAATATCAGGTTAAGAGGGAGGTCTTTATGATTTCAACAAATGGAAAAGATTTCAGTGAATTTTAAGGCAAATAACAGAATTTGTATATTAAACTGTAAATGGACCCACAAAAATATGACACAAATTCAGGTTTACTAGAACAAAAAACAGGTTGCCCTATGAAAAAAATTAGGATATTTAAGGTAATGAATGCAAGATGATAAGCAGGCCCTTTTGCATTTTTGTTGGTGCCTGTATTAGGAAATAGTGGTCTATATGGACCAAGTACTATCCAATATTGGTAGCTTACATCCTGACAGAGAGTAGAGTTCTTTAACTGTTTCAGGTGACATTCAACAGAATCCTAATTCACACTTATCAAAAAAGATAACAGATGACAATTTTAAAAGGCATATTTTTCTTTTACTTGGTATAGTCACCATTAGCCTAAAATACTTCATTCTAAGATAAATAATAGGGACCCAACATCAATATTCCTCAGGTTGCTATTTCATAAATCTTCCTGATCATTAAAAATTACTGGGGCCACTAATTAATCCTAGGTTTCACTGTTGGAAAGTCTGTTTTACAAAGCCTTTTAGAAGGCCAGAGAATCTACATGGTGTGAGAAGTGTCTTCGGTGATCATTAAGATCTGGTTTGGGAAACACTAATGCAAACAAACCAGGAGTTCATGAGGACCATGTCACAATCATTTTTGAATCTAGGGTTTAGCACAGTTTCTGGGACAGAACTGGGAAGTACTGAATATACCTATCATTGATATTACAGTCTAAAACAATGCTAACAGGTGCAAACTTAAATGATCCTGATATCCATAGAATCTTCTTGTATGTAAAAATGGCAGTCCAGCTGACTGGGTTTAGGAACTTCCTGTCATCTACTTGGGACTTTTCTCTTTATCCCTCACTCTCAGATTCCTTATGCTATCTTAGTCTATCTCCTCACAATCCATCAACTTTGATCATTCTTTTGCTCCAGTGGAAATTCAGAGGCTAGGGGTGAGAAGAAAGTAATCCCTTGTGTCTATGTCCCCAGCAGTCACACCCCCAGAGGCCCCATCCTGCTCCTCACCTGAAAGCCCCTGCCCTAGCTCCTGTGATGAAATGCCCAGGGTAGCCTTCCTACCTGAAGAAGGAAGAGGAACAAATACTGAGTCTAGGTTTTATTTTGAAATTCAGATGATTAATGTGTCATTCCTAATCTGTAGTACATTGGAACAAAGGGACATTCACAGAAAAACCTTTCAATAGCTTAAAATTGGAATAATTTTCTTGCTTATTCATTATTTTTATCCTGTTCCCATTTTTTACTGGCATTTATAGAAAACTTAAAATTTCCACATATGCTAAAATTGCATTGAAGGGAGAACTCCAAAGATTATACTCAATTCTATAGGAGGCTGGGGGGGGGGGGGTATGGGAGGAAAGAGTAAGTGGTAAAATTGCTAGGGCCCTAGGGAAGAAAGGCAGCTGGTATCAGAAAGTAACAGTGTCCAAAAGTGATGGTGCTACAGGAGACAACACTCATTTTTGGTGTTCAGATTCTGTAAGAGTTTCATGAGTTTGCCACTTTTAAGATAAATGATGAATGACAATGATGAGGGCACTAGGAATGCAACACACGGGCTAGAATGTAATGTAACATAAATAGCACAAAAAGCAAGGGCACAGCTACACTGAGATGGGAACTCAGTGTATGGTTCTTGCTTGTGGCATGACTAGAGAGATCCAGTTCACATGAGGTGGCTCAGGATGCTGCAATTTATAAATACCATATGAGCAAAATGAACCTAGAAATCAAAGAAAAACCATTACATGAAAAATGGGGTCCACAAATACAAGTTACATAAGCTTCAGAATATGTGATAACACATACTGAAAATAGTAATCCTTCCAAAATTAATGGCCTATTTCTAACTTCAATTAGACTATAATTTTTTCTATATTAAGCAGTTTCAAAGATAACACGCTGCTTATTGTGAAAATGCAGTAAAGCATTGATAACCACGAAGATAAATGAAAATATTAATAATTCCTTCTGGAGGAATCAGTAGCTTTGAGAAGAAATTACTGTTTCAAGTACAGTAAGTAGCTCTACATTTCAAAATATTTTAAATTATCCTCCTTGTCAAGTGTCATGGAGGGTCTACCTTGGCAATTGGGACAAGGAGTGGCAGCCCATTGAAGTAGTTTTTCCAGTATTTGGTTAAGATTTTGAAAATTCAAGTTAGTTTATCACACGGTAGCAGTTATGGTTATTTAGGCCCTTATTTCCTCTGCAAACCAGAGCATAAACATTTCCCACATGGAATAGGAAGCAGCTGGGAATAGAAATCATGGCTTTATATCCCAGTTCACCAAAGGTGAAAAATTTTCAGTGTTCTTCCATGGCAATGAGAAATATTTGTCTTACCAAGTTCATTCATTGCATGTCTATGTTCTTCATCAAAGGAAAGCTTCATGAGAACACACACAGCAGGGCAGATCTGATGTTCAACAGGTGCTGGCACTGAAAAATAAAATGAACATAAACCATAATGCTTTATTTTCTCAAAAGCAATGATGTGCCTCACACTTTAAAAAATACAGTGCTTACTGATGCATAGTAGTTTAGCAAATTAACAAATATTTGCTGAATAGATGAATAAATATACAAACATGGAAGAGAAAATGAGTAAAGGGCATTTTTTGGTGCGGAAAAATGTTTACTTTTTATTGCCCTTGACCAAGTCTGTTAGAGTAAGTTTCTAAAAGGTTTATGCTATAACTCAGATGACTAATTACTTAGTCCAAGAAAATGTACCTCTATATTTAATACTATGGACAAAGTTTCAAAGCTCATTACTTGAAATAAAATTTAAAAAGCCTATTTTTCAGCAGTAATTACATTAACTTATTCTATTTAACTTTTTGAGAACAGGTATCAAGGGCAAAATAGTTAAGTCATCACATAATGTGGAGAGTCAAAGAAAACAATCTAGAAAAATTATGTTCCGCCATTTATTAGTTTTCCCCATCCCTAGGACAGATAGCTTTTTTCTTATCTTGAAAGCTTTCTGATTTTAGATAAATACACACCTTTATACCTAAGTTTAAAAAAAAATCTGCTAAGACTTCTCATAGATAATGTTCTCACCATCATCCCTCCTGCTCTTAAATCAACAGGTTGAATAAAACAGACCTTTGTCCTGTGTGTGGGTACATGTATGTATATGTGTCTGCGTGTGTTATTATAGGTGAAAGGAAGGCCTTACCTTATATACTTACTGCTTTTGGTTCTTGCTACACGAATGAAGTAAGTCATGCCCCCAAGAGGCCCAATTCCCATGTTCCCTTCTCATGAGGGAGAGTTGGTGCTCAGGGGTCTCTCCCTGAGCAAAGAGCTGGGTGGTTGATCAACCCCAGCCAGTGGGGCCCAAAGTCTCGAGCAGGATGGTGTAGTAGGAAGAGCACTTGGTTGAGAGTCAGAAGATCTGGCCTCTTCCTGGCTCCACCACTTACTAACTGAGGCTCCAGGCAAGTCTTTTAGTTTTTCTGAGCCTCAATTTCTTCATCTGTAAAATGGAGATGATAATACCTTCCCTTCCTACTTCACAAGGTTGTTGTGAGGATTAAACAGATTTAATAGCTCCATATTAACAGCTGAGTAGAGCAATATGCAAATATAAAAAATTATAGCTTAGTCACTAATAGCTGAAGATTTTACATCAAGTCCCTTTCTTGAGCTTAATCTATAAAACCAGAGATAGGCAACATAGTTGCTTAAGATCTTTCTAGAGCTACTATGCTATGACTAAGTATCTCTTGATTCCTGTTCTTTTTTTTGGCATAGCAGTGCACAGAACATTTTCCTTTGCTATTTTTTCTAGGGAAATATAAACCTTAGCTTTAAACTATGTTTGTAGTATAGATGGTGAATGTAAATGTCCTCTCCTTATTCATAGATTACATACCAACTAAAAAAAGCTTTTTTTAAAAAAAAACTTACGTTTGCTTTGTACCATGCACTAGGATGTACACTATAGGGAACATACTTGGATTTTTGTCCTGGTCCATGCCTTGTTCATGGGCTTCCTGCCACTCCCAACAGGTTTCACAGTATGCTCGTATCTGTTCCAAAAGATGAAGGACTCGGATTTCACGCCTGCCTCTCTTGTCATCAGGCTGTGAGTGAATGATGTTGTGGAGTGCTGCACTGGCCCTGGCCCGAGCCTCTTTACTGCCCCGGGAATTTCCCAACAACACAGAGTCTTTGTCATTGCCATGTAAAAGCTGGATGAGGAGAGGAAGACATCCAGACTGTCGCATGGATATACAGCTGTCTTGGGAGCTAGACATAGCTAGCAAAGTTCGCGACATATCATCCTTATCATGAGTACCAAGCATTGACAACAATGAATACACCATTTCCACCTGTGGGCCAAATGAGTTTAGAAACAAAATTATGACTTTAATATCCAAAAGCCAACACCAATGAAGTGATGAATGGGATATTTATTGTAACTTATTAAAAGAAAAAAAAAAGAACAAAAACCCCTTTCTGGGATGAAAAAATGAGCATTATTTAAAAACCCATATGATCATCACCAATTTATATACATGAATAAAGAATAGCAGTGTTAATGAGCAGTGCTGAAAGAGAAAGATTTTTGCAATACTTAAATTGTTCTTTGGAAAAGCTGGTAATAACCCACTGATTGTAATGAATGACAACTGCGCGCGCACACACACACACACACTCACACTTAGGAAATGATATTTATTTTAATTATTTACAAAATTAAAATTTTATTTTACTTTTATAATGTATTAACTATAGCCAAGAAATAGAAAACCTTTTCAGCAATTATTATTATATGAGTACTAAGTTTTCAGCAATCACCGACCCTCATCAGATTATAAGTATATTATTAAAATTATGTGATTTCTCTTTCTCTCATATTTTGTCATAAAAATAGGGAGTAAAAAAATCAGCATTCTTACTCAGTTTTGTTTTTTTTTTTAAGGCAACTGGTAGCATCAGTTACTCTCTGACAATAAATTCTAAGGATTTACTTATAAACAGATTAGACCAGGAAACAGTATCTAGTTATGCAGAACTGTGATGTTTCATTTCAAAGCTATCATCTCTACAAATCAGTGCTTCTTAATCAGGCAATCTTTACACCACCCCTCTCCCAACATACAGTTGGGAGGAAGTGTTTCTAGAATCTATTATGTAAACACTTGGGATACTGCTAAACATCCTACAATATAAAAAAAGAACTGCTCTTCAGTTAATAATGTTGAGGTTAAGAAACCATACTCTAAATGTGTAAATAAACACATACTCTTAGATAAAAAGTTTCAGCAAGCAATTCAGAATTATGGATACATGGGCTTTCAAATTCTGGTTTCCTACTTAAAAGCCAACTGTGTGACACTGCCAAGTTGAGCCCCAGCTTCCTCAGTTACAAAATGGAGGAATTTATCTAGTAGGGTTTTCTCTGTGAAGAGTCAATGAAATTATACATGTAAAGAACCGTATCTGGCATTCAGAATGTAGTGAGATTTTAATATTATCATGCACTTCAAAAGGAAACAGTAGTTTAGCTGCCAGTTTTTACAGAGCACTACTGTTAACTATTAGAGACTTACTTTAGAATAAAAATATGTACTGATGTTGGAAAAACTTGGAGGCAAATTCCAATTTACTTACACTGCGTAAACCTTTTTTTGCTTCAATTTCTTATTTTAAGAAAAAGCAATAAGAACATGCCATAGGATTTTTTGAGGAGACCAAATAATGTACAAACAACTAGCACAGTTACTGGCACACCAGAGGTCCTCAGTAGTAGCTATTATTGTGAGTCATGAAAAGGATTAAGTCTCATATTAACAATATCACAGATTACTCTAAAATTAATTTCTTGAATCAACAGTATTTTAGTGGTGCTTTTTCTAAGAATCATTAGAGTATACAGAATATGTTATGAAAACAGTTATGGAAATATTTACACGGAAAATATTGTTTAGTAATATTAAAATTTCATCTCTGCCAATAATAAAGCCTTTGTCTTTAAAACAACAGTAAAATAATCATCCTGTTTTTGAAAACGTATTATCTCAGGCCCTAAAATATCTGATAACATCTGATAACATTCAATAATATTTTATCCACTGCAAAAAATACATAAAAAAATAGCCCAATTCTAAAAACTCCAAGAGCTTCAAGTAGACAGTAGTGACTTAAAGGAAATACAGAAGATGCATTGGGAGGTGAGAGTCTTGGACATTAGAAAATACTTTCTGAAGAAATAAAGACAGCAAAGAGTTGTGAAGTTTGGCTGGGCTTCTGACAATTTGCACTGGCGCAGAAAGTCAAGCGTGCTATGGCAGGCAAGGCATGGAGGCAGAAAGTCACAAGACTTGCTTGGGAAGCAGCAAGTGTGGTCAGCACTTAAGATTACAAGGTTGAAAAAGAATCAAAGACTAGCTAATTGGGTACTTTTCAAAATCCTTATTTTCCCTTTGTCTATGCTTCTTTATATAAAAAACATGTTATTTATTTACGAGAGTGTGATGATGGGATTAGAATTCTGTAGCTGAATTTAAAAGATGAATGAAGGATATTTTAGCAAAGTATTAATACCACTAGTGACTAGTGTTTATAATTCTCTGTTACCTTGGTTCCCAGGTGACTTGTCAGCCTTCGAGGAGCAGAGTGTGTGCTACTAGAACTCAAAACACTGGCAGTTTCATGATCCATTCGTGCAGTTGACCCCTAGAAGTTAAGCAAATTATAGATAGCATAATTTAGATTACAAATAAATACACAGCTATATTCATGGTAAGATGCTCCAAACAAATTGTCTTTAGGGTAAATTGCTAAATATGCTACATATTCACACTAAAGTGTGAACAGTTTACTGCTCAAAGTGAGTATTTTTACCTATGAACTTAAGGTTTTAGAGCAAAATTGAAGAAAAGCTAGATTAGAAAAGACAACTTAAACTACAGAGTGGAAGTATACAAACACTGAAGGAATTTTCTAAGAGTAGTATTTTCTCAGAAATCAAAAGATGTGAAACCACATTCAGTTAAATATAAATTGACTGATAAAAAGTTTCAGTGATTAAAAGCTTCAAAATTACCACAAAACTAACTGATTGACACAGTCCATGTTCTCTAGGAGCTCACAGTATAGAGACGACTGCTTGAAACTTATACCTGAGAAAGATGTGAAAAAATAAATACCTACAATGTGATATGAAAACTGTAGTAGAATGTATCAAACATTGACTGAAAATAGGAAGAAACAACCTGTTTATGTATGGCAGAGGAGTCACTAAGGACTGCATAAATTAAGAAGCATTTAAGGTTGGTCTTAAATTTTCAGGTAGAAGACTGATAGAAGAGTCTCTGTGAAGGTATAAATATAGACAACAAGGTTTTCAGTTTGAGTGCAGAGAACACAAGGTGTTTGCTTGCAGATAAAGGTTGGGTAAAATTATTAAGGGTCTTGAGTCATTTTAAAGATGTTGTGGAGCCACTAAACTTTAGGCAGGAGAATGGTATAACCAGAATTATTTCCTAAAAGAATAAAGAGGACAGCATGGAGAAATGATAGGTGGGAAATCAGAAGAGGGTATTTTTTTTTTTTAAAGGACCAATGGATGGTGGTGAGTTTTTTTTTTTTTGGGGGGGGGTAAGGATTTATTTATTTCTTTATACGAGCACTGGGTACAGTCAGAAGCGTGGGAGGGTGAGAAAATTCACCAGAGCCAGAGCGGGGAACAGAACAGGCAGACCAATGAAACACACTGCTGAGAGGAGCAGCGGGCGCGGCAGGAGAGTTCTGCGAGCCATGTGGGATCCTGGCCGGTGGCCGGGGATTGAGCTGGTGCTGCAGAGGCTGCGGGCAGCCCCACAGCCCAGCGCTCAACCATTGCGCCACCAGGGGAGGCCCCAAAAGAAGGTATTTTTAATAGCTGAGCAGGTACAAATAAAGAAGTGAGAATAGGGAAATGGGGATGTATACTTAGGGCTAAAAATTAACTGGCTTATTAGCTGATTGTATGCAAATGAAGGGAGATTTGTAGTTAAAGACAACTTGGAGGTGCTAGGACTGGATGAAAGGATAGATGAAGGTTTCATGAAAGGATACAGAGACCCACGAAGAGATGATGTCTCAGTGCAGGAACTGAGTTCACCTTTGAATACCCTGACATCCAGTAAGAATGCTCAATCAGAAACATAGGATGTCATACCTATAGATAAACAACAGGGCTCTATCAAAATACAGGTCACAGCTAAAGCCATTCATTAATGATTTTTAAAAAATGATTGTAATATTCATAGCATTCAATCAGAAAACACTATTGGCAGGTACCCTGTTGCAGTTCTCAACCTTTCAAGAGGAAATGATAGAATATAAGCTCTTTGAGAAACTATTCTGTTCACTGTTACTGCTGTATTCTCTGTACTAAGGGTAGTCTTAGGCTTAGAGTAGCTGTCAACAAATACTTGTTGAATTATGAATGAGTGAGGAGATAATAGTAAAATCTATAAGAATATCTGGACAGTGGAAACCACTGATGGTTCTCTTTCTGATACAAATGCTTTAGCCAGAGAAGTGGCAAAGAGAAAACTGATGGAAGTACTAACTTTTGAGGATTGTGCATTAGTATCTTCTACTTCAGGAGACACAAAAGGTTTGAATGAGTACATGTTTTCAATACACCCCATTACCCTAACATTTGGAATCAAAAGACCTCCTAATTGCTTTCATGCATTAACATCACTCTTGGTCAAGTTAGAAACTCTCCCATTAGTCAGCAACCTTAACTGTTTGTTCATCTGCTAACTGCCACTGGTACACAACACACAAAACGGTTAACAAGCATTCCCAAGTCATTAGTCAGGCTTCTAATAGGTAATAACTAAATGTTCATTCGGAGACTTCTGAATTTGCTACAAAAAGTGCCCAAACAGGGGGCCTCCCTGGTGGCGCAGAGGGTTAAGACACAACCTATGAAGCTGTCCGCAGCCACTGCAGCATGAGTTCAATCCCCCTGCCAGCCAGGGAGCTACCCACATGGTGCAGCAAACCTCTCCTGATTCACCCACTGCTCTCCTCAGCAGTGTATTTCAGTCAATCTGCCTGATCTGTTTCCCGGTCCGTCTCTGGTAAATCCTCTCACCCTCAATACCTCTGGCCTGTGCCCCAGTTCTGTATGCATAAAATAAATAAATCTTTTAAAAAAGAAGGGAGGGCCCAAATAGGTAGTACTTCAAAGCTCATTTTGAAAACAGGCAGCCTAGCACTTACATAGAGGTCATGCTATATAGGCTAAGGGTAGATTTTACTGACTAGTCCCAAAAGCAGATTTAGGCCATCTTCATAACAATGTTTTTAAGAGAAAATTACAATTGTCAAAACTCTTTCACCTGTATACTTAAAATGGGTACAGTCTATTTTGTGTTAATATTTCTTCAATAAAATTGATTTTAAGAAGTCTCAACTTGAGGTCTTTTTCATGTTTTCCCATATAAAACATAAATACCCACTTACAGTGACATAGGAAAATCTAGGGTTGATTTGAGAACACTAGTATAGAGATCCAGAGTAGCAATCTTTCCAGGCTCTAATGCTTTTATGGGTTTGGATACTTTATGTTGATTAGTCCTCTGGGGATGCTTCTTAGTTAGAGCATCTAAGTTAGCACTCTTCAAGGCATGGAAACGGGGTAGCAGAGAAACTTATAATGCATGTCCTTTCACTGCTACTGGGCACTTCTTGAATAGTCTTGCAGTTTACATGCAACCAAACAACACATATTTACTCAACTTCTGCTACTTTCCAGGTAATCACCAGGAATATAGCTGTATAAGACATCTCACCCTTGCTGCCTTATCTATGGGAAGCTCAACATGTAAACGTATAGTGATAATTGACAGAATACATATAAGGAAAGGGGATAGGGAGAGACAATGACAAATAAATTTGGAAAAAAAAGGGGTTCTTCTAGTTGCAACAGAGAATGGATTTGAGAGACCAAGACTCTGGGTAAAGACTCAGGGCACTTTTTTTGTAAATTCAGTCAAGGAGATTTTCTTGTTCTACAGTGGAAGGGGGCTGCTCCTTATCGTGAAGAAAACATACTATCTTATACTGTGTGATTCTAAGACAACTCCTAATGATCCTTGCTACCTAGTAATCACGCCTTTATGTAATCTCTTTCCAAAAAGATTACATCTAGTGACTGATTCTTAGTGATGAGAATGCAAGAGAGGCAATGAAAAGTCATTTCTAAGATAAGGTTGCAAAGACTGTGGCTTCTATCTAGGGTACCTCACTTGTTCTCTGAGGGAAGCCAGCTATTATGCTAACAACTTTTAGAGACCCAAATGGACTGATATCTCTGGGAAGATTTAGTGAGGACAAGAGGCCTGCCAATAGCTGTATGAGTGAGTTTAGAAACAGTCTACCCCTAGCTAAGCTTCAGATGACTACATCCAGCCAACACCTTGATTATGAATGACCCTGAACCAGAGGCGCTCAGCTAAGCATCTGAATTCCTGACCTACAGAAACAATAAATGTTTTGTTTAAAGCTGCTGAATTTACTAAGCAGAAATAGATAACTAACACTGTTCGGGGAAAAAGAAAAGAAAAAAGGGGTTAAGTTATGAAATAAGGGAAAACAATTCCACACAACACTCATTTCAAGGTAGACACCAGATCTTTACGTTTCAGACTTAGTATCTTCCTAGGACTCCTTGATTTTGGGACATCACTTCCCTCTCCCAATCTATCTAGCTAGAATCTAGATGCATTTACTGTAGATCAAAAGAGAACCATTCACATATCCATATTCCCAGTATGCACAGAACTTGGGTCTTGAGAATCTTTATGGCTAGCCCTAAATCTACATCTTTCAGAGCAATATAATCTCTCTACTCACAAGAAATAACTTTCTGAGCAGCATTTTCCTCATTAATAAACTGTGAAGAAACTTGAGTGTGATTAACTCTCAAGCACATAATCTTGAACTGGCCATGCTCATTGTCCAAAGACTTAAGTACTTTGTATATCATTCCTGACTATTGGTCCTAAGATGTGTGAGATCCTGTGTTCCACTGTTCTCTTTCCTATCTAACCTTCCTTACAGAATCCAGGTTCCATTCTTCATAAATAACACAAACCCTCAACTTTTATTTTTATTTCTTTTTCTTTTTTTTTTTAACCAATAGTTGCTTTCCCCTACCCCCTCAGATCAAATCCCCATAGAATTTCCTTCCCCAAGGCAACCGTGCACTATCACCACAGTCCCCTGTGCTCCTCTCTCCCTCCCTCTCACCCCTCTCCTTTCTCCTCCCCAAGTATGTCTCTGATTTATAATTGTCTGTTTTTGCTTTGTTCTGTTTTGTACTGTTATTGTTATTGTTATTATTAGTATTATTTTTTAAACTGATTTTTATTTGATTCCTCTATATTCCTGTTACAAGTGAAACCGCCCCATATTTTTCTTTCTCCTTCTGGCTTATTTCACTGAGCATAATTCCTTCTAGCTCCAACCACGTTGCTGCAAATGGCATGAGTTTATATTTTTTGACTGCAGAATAATATTCCATTGTGCATATATGCCACATCTTCTTGATCCAGTCATCTATTTTTGGGCATTTGGGTTGTTTCCAGGTTTTACCTATAAATAGGTTTTACCTATAAATAGTGCTGCAATAAACATAGGTGTACAGGTGCTCTTTTGTATCACTGTTTTTTTGTCCTTTGGGTAGATCCCTAGTAGTAGAATTGCAGGATCATATGGTATCTCCATTTCTAGTAGATTGAGGACCCTCCAGACAGCTTTCCATAGTGGTTGCAGCAGTTTGCACTCCCACCAGCAATGCAGGAGAGTTTCTTTTTCACCACATCCTCGCCAACATTTGCTGTTGCTTGTTTTTATGATATGTGCCATTCTTAATGGTGTAAGGTGGTATCTCAGTGCGGTTTTGATTTGCATTTCCCTGATTATAAAAGACATTGAACATTTTTTCATATGCTGGCCATTTGCATTTCCTCTTTGGAGTAATGAAAGCACTCCCCAAAAACAAAAGGCCAGGCTCAGAAGGCTTCACAAATGAAATTCTACCAAACGTTCAGCGGTGAATATGTTACTCCATTCTCTTCTTGCCCGTAATGTTTCTTCGGAGAAGTCTGAAGTTAACCTGACTGGTTTTCCCTTATAAGTTATCTGTTTCTTCCTCCTTGCCAGTTTCATTATATTTTCCCTGTCTTGGACTCTTGCAAGCTTTACTATTCGGTGTCTTGCTGTAGTTTTCTTTTCATTGTGGTAACTGGAAGTTCTTCTCACTTCTTGTATGTCTATATTCGTCTCCTTTTTCATGCTTGGGAAGTTTTCTTCAATTATCTCCTTGAATAATTTCTCAGTTCCTTTGTCTCTCCCCTTATCTTCTGGAATGCCTATAGCTCTTATATTTCTTCTCTTCATGGAGTCTGAAAATTGTCTAAGAGTATCCTCGTACTGCTTCATTTGCACTTCTCTCTCCTTTTCTCTTTTGGCTCTTTTTATTTCTGTATCTTCGATAGTACTGATCTTTTCTTCCATTTCATCGATTCTGTTTTCATTGCTTTTCCCAGAGTTCTTTATCTCCTCTAGTAATCTTTTAATTTCCTGCGTTTCTTTCCTTTCCTTTCCTAAGGTCTCAATTTCATTCTTCAGTTCTGTGATTATTTGTCTCAAATCATTTTTTTCCTTTTCGTTTTCTTTCTGCTTTTTAATCATAATGATCATTAATTCTCTATCTGATAGGCTGAAACGTTCTTCCATGTCATTGTTGAGCTCTGGTGACTGTATTTCTTTTTGTGGTGTGTCCTTCTGTGGGCTTGCTTGGTTATTTATATTTTTTCTTCTCCCTGTTGTTTGCTTCCTAATACACCCTCAACTTTTAAATTAATGATCCTTTTAATCCTGGATTTAACTGAAACTTAGTTCTCATAAGATACCACTTTTCCCTGAAGCCCTCTCTCCTACAGCCCTTATACTTCAGTCAGGACATAGTATAAGTCTATGTTTTCCTCACTTCTTCAATACCACCTTGAAACCATTATTTCTCCACCTTCAATAGATCCAAATCTCTTTGTGTTATAACTACCCTTCCCTTCTCCAGTGTTATCATCTACTAATTTCTTAATCTCTGTCCTCAATCATTAAATATTATGTTGCAAGGGTCAGTAAGCTCCTTCCATTTTAATTACTGCTAGCATTTTGGGTAACTTCAACATTCATGCACATGATCCATTCAAAGTCTTGGCCCCTCAGTTCTCTGATATGATCTGTATTTAAGCCGTTGATATCCATAGTCATATAACAGACTATATCAATTACCTCAAAATGTACCACTTCTGTTGTAACTCCTATAGCCTGTTCTTCTATCAATCTTCTTTAGTCTTTCCCAAGAAAACTTTTTGAAATGACTGGAATATCCAATGGACGGATCTCTCTACATACTCCAGCTTGGATTTCTGTGATTTATCACTTCCATAATTCTTTTTTTAGCTTTCAATAGCTTTGCCCACAGTTATTCCATGCCAAACTCCTGGAAATACTACAACTCTAGATGAATCCAGTGTTTGTCTTCCCTGCATCCTGTTATAAAATGCTAAAGCAGTATATGAGAAATTTGAGCATGTGAAAAAAAATCACAAAACTCTCAGAATGCCAAACATTTATGAACTTGGGCCATTTATGTTCCCCAGTATACCTGGACCCTTAAGAACACACCTGTAATCCTTGCAATTCCCTAATCAGCTTTCATTTCTTTACTCAGAGTAGGAATTAAGTTGATAAGCCTTGTTTTGTACAAAACTATGGTTCTTCTTCCTTTTACTACAATTTTATATACTAATTTGTAGAGAAATAGAAGAAACTCCCTCAACTTCTTGCTACTAAATCTGGATCCATTTTCATCTCCCTCTTCTTTTCTTAAAATTTTTTTTTCTTAAGAACAGGGGTACAGGCCAGAGGTGTGGTGGGTAAGAAGATACACCAGAGACAGAGTAGGGAACAGAACAAGTGGACTGACTGAAATACACTGCTGGAGGGAGCAGCAGGCAAGACAGGAGATGTCTGCTGTGCCACATGTGTTAGCTCCCTGGCTGGGGATCGAACTTGTGCTGCACTGGCTGCAGATAGCTTCATAGTGCTGCATCTTTATCCCTTGCGCCACCAGGGAGGGCCCATCTACCTCTTCTGTTCTTGCATCAAGGCACCCACTCTTCTTAGGCCCATCCTTGCATGAGTGCTCTGAATCCTTCCCCTCTCCAACTCTTTTTTCCTTGGGTTCTTTACAAACTTTTTCTCTACTAGTGCGTCATGATTATTCAAACATGCTCATCTCTTCTATCTTAAAAAACAGAAATGACTTCCAAATTTTCACTCAAATCTGCATTCTGAATCAGTTGATAGCTGTTTTTTCTCTTGGACAATTCATACGTAGGCCTTTTGAATTAGCTTAACTCTTCAACTTTTTAACCTTTTTTTTTTTTTAAAAGATTTATTTATTTATGCATACAAGAGCTGGGGTATAGGCCAGAGGAGTGGGATATGAGAGGATTCACCAGAGACAGAGTGGGAAACAGAACAGGCAGATCTACTGAAATACATTGCTGAGGGAAGCAGCAGGTGAGACAAGAGAGGTCTACTGCGCCATGTGGGTCACCTCCCTGGCCAGGGATAGAACTTGTGCTACAGTGGCTGGCAATAGCTTAACAGTGCTGTCTTTAAAATCTGTGCCACCAGGGAGGACCCTACTTTTTTTTTTTTGAGCTATCAGCATTTTATCTATTTATTTATTTATTTTTTTAAATAATAAATTTTATTTTTATATTCCCCATACAATTGCAGCCCCCCCCCATTCTGACCCCAATCACTCCCCTCACGCCCCCCACCCCCCAAAAAGTGTCTCTGGTTCATAGTTTTTTGTTGATTTTGATTTTCACTTTCTTATAGTTATTTATTTTCCTGGTCCCTTATTTAAGTTTTTTAGATTCCTGCTATGAGTGAGACCATCCGGTATTTTTCTTTTTCTTTTTGGCTTATTTCGCTGAGCATGATCCCTTCCAGTGCCATCCATGTTGCTGCAAATTGCATGTGTTTATCTTTTTTGAATGCTGAGTAATATTCCATGGTAGATATGTACCACATCTTCTTGATCCAGTCATCTATTTTTGGGCATTTGGGTTGTTTCCAAAGCTTAGCTATTGTAAACAGTGCTGCTATAAACATAGGGGTGCAGGAGTTCTTTGGAATTGATGTCTCTGTGTCCTTTGGGTACATACCTAGGAGTGGAATTGCTGGATCATATGGAAGCTCTATGTTTAGTAGGTCTAGAAATCTCCACACAGCTCTCCATAGTGGTTGGATCAGTTTGTACTCAAACCAACAGTGCAGGAGAGTTCCTTTTTCTCCACACCCTCGCCAACATTTGTTGTTGCTAGTTTTTTTAATATGTGCCATTCTCACTGGTGTAAGATGGTATCTCATGGTAGTTTTGATTTGCATTTCCCTGATGACAAGTGATGTTGAACATTTTTTCATATGCCTGTTGGCCATTTGCATTTCCTCTTCAGAGAAGTTTCTTTTTAGCTCTTCTGCCCATTTTCTGACTGGATTATTTTCTTTGTTGTTGTTGAGTCTCATCAGCTCTTTGCAGATTTTTGTGATCAGTCCTTTATCATTAGTGTTGGGTGCAAAAATGTTCTCCCAGTTGGTGGGGTTTCTCTTTGTTTTTGTTATTGTCTCTTTTGCTGTGCAGAAGCTCTTTAATTTGATGTAGTCCCAGCTGTTTATCTTTGCCTTCACTATCACTGCTTTGGGTGATGAGTCTGTAAAGATGTCTTTGATGTGCAAATCACGTAATGTTTCGCCTACATTTCCTTCTATATATTTTATGGTTTCAGGTCTTATGTCTAGTTCTTTAATCCATTTTGAGTTGATTTTTGTGTATGGTGTGAGGTAGTGGTCAAGCTTCATTCTTTTGCATGTATTGACCCAGTTTTCCCAGCACCATTTATTGAACAAACTTTCTTTGCTCCAATGCATAGTCTTTGCTCCTTTGTCAAAGATTAGTTGACCATAAATCTGTGGGTTTATTTCTGGATTTTCTATTCGATTCCATTGGTCTGTATGTCTGTTCTTGTTCCAATACCATGCAGTTTTGATGATTATGGCTTTGTAGTATAGTTTGAAGTCTGGGAGTGTGATGCCTCCATTCCCTTCTTTTTTTTTTTCAGGAGAGCTTTGGCTATTCGGGTTTTTTTGTGATTCCATATGAATTTCATCAATAATTGTTCTATTTCTTTGAAGAATGAAATTGAAATTTTGATTGGAATAGCATTGAATCTGTTTATTGCTTTTGGTAGGATGGCCATTTTAATAATGTTTATTCTTCCAATCCATGAGCAGGGGATGTCTTTCCATTTCTTTGTGTCTTCTTGTATTTCTTTTAACAGTGTTTTATAGTTTTCATTGTATAGGTCCTTTACCTCTTTTGTTAGATTTATTCCCAAATATTTGATTTTTTTTGATTCAATAATAAAAGGGATGGTTTTTTTGATTTCTTCTTCTTCAGATTTATTGTTTGTGTATAGGAAGACTACTGACTTTTGCGTGTTGATTTTGTATCCTGCCACTTTACTGAACTGATTGATGAGTTGAATTAGTTTTTCTGTGGAGCTTATGGGGTTCTCTATGTATATTATCATATCATCTGCAAATAGTGATAGTTTGACTTCTTCTTTTCCTATTTGGATTCCTTGGATGTCTTTCTCTTGTCTTATTGCTCTGGCTAGGACTTCCAGTATTATATTGAAAAGCAGTGGTGAGAGTGGACATCCTTGTCTTGTTCCAGATCTTAATGGAATTGCTTTCAGCTTTTCAGTATTGAGAATGATACTGGCTGTTGGCTAGTCATAGATGGCCTTTATGATGTTGATGTATGTTCCTTGTATCCCAAGAATTTCAAGGGCTTTTAACATGAATGGGTGTTGCACTTTGTCGAAAGCTTTCTCAGCATCTATTGATATTATCATATGGTTTTTATATTTCTCTTTGTTGATGTGTTGGATAACGTTGATTGATTTTTGGATGTTAAACCATCCTTGTGTCCCTGGAATGAATCCTACTTGGTCGTGGTGAATTATCTTATGGATACATTGTTGGATTCTGATAGCTAAAATTTTATTGAGGAATTTTGCATCAGTGTTCATTAGGGAGATTGGCCTGTAGTTTTCCTTTTTTGTGTTGTCCTTGTTCGGTTTTGGTATTAGTGTAATGTTGGCTTCATAGAACGTGTTTGGTATTGTCCCTTCCTTCTCAATTTTTTGGAAGAGTTTGTGAAGGATAGGCACTAATTCATCTCTGAATGTTTGGTAGAATTCATTTGTAAATCTATCAGGTCCTGGGCTTTTGTTTTTGGGGAGGTTTTTGATTACCATTTCAATTTTGCTAATTGTAATTGGTCTGTTTAGGTGTTCTATTTCTTCTTTATCTAGCTTTGGGTGATTGTAGAGTTGTAGGAATTTGTCCATCTCCGCTAGATTGTTAAGCTTGTTTCCATATAACTGTTCATTGTAGTTACTGATTATTCTTTTGATTTCTGCTGTGTCCGTTGTGATTTCTCCTCTTTCATTGATGATCCTGTTTATTTGTGCTTTCTCCCTTTTTTCCTTTGTGAGCCTGGCTAGTGGTTTGTCTATTTTATAGATTTTTTTCAAAGAACCAGCTTTTGGTTTCATTGATCTTTTGGATTGTTTTTTTAGTTTCAATTTCATTTATTTCTGCTTTGGTTTTTATTATTTCTTTTCTTCTACTGGTTTTGGGGTTTTTTTGTTGTTCTTTTCTAGATCTTTGAGCTTCGAGATTAGGTAGTTTCTTTGAGTTCTTTCTTGTTTCTTGATGTGAGCTTCTATTGCTATATATTTTCCTCTTATTACTGCTTTTGCTGCATCCCATACATTTAGGATATTGGTGTCCTCCTTGTCATTTAATTCAAAGAATTTTTTAATTTCTTCTTTGATCTCCTCATTAGTCCAGTGGTCTTCCAGTAGTGTGGTTTTTAATCTCCATGAGGTAGGAAAGTTCCCTGCCTTCTTTTTATGGTTTATTTCTAGTTTGATGCCTTCATGGTCAGAAAAGATGGTTGATATGGTTTCAATCTTGATGTATCTGTTGATGTTTGTCTTGTGCCCCAGTATGTGATCGATCCTGGAGAATAATCCGTGTGCGCTTGAGAAAAATGTGTACTCCGTTTTTTTGGGGTTTAGTGTTCTATAGATGTCTGTTAAGCCCAAATGCTCTAGGTCCTTATTTAGAGCTTTGGATTCTTTACTTATTTTTTGTCTTGTTGATCTATCCATTGTTGATAGTGGTGTGTTGAAGTCTCCCACTATGTATGTGTTTTCTCTGATGTCTGTTTTCAGAGAGGACAACAGTTGTCTGATATATTTTGTTGCTCCTTCGTTTGGTGAGTATATGTTAATGAGTGTTATTTCTTCTTGAAGTATTGTCCCCTTGATCATAATGTAGTGACCATTGGGGTCTCTTTTTATCTTTTTGAGTTTGAAATCTGTTTTATCTGATATAAGTATACCTGTTCCTGCTTTCTTTTTTGGTCCATTTGCTTTTAGGATTGTTTTCCATCCTTTAACTTTGAGCCTATTTTTATCTTTTGTAGCTAAATGTGTTTCCTGGAGATAGCAAAAGGTTGGGTTTTGTTTCTTAATCCAGGCTGCAACTCTGTGTCTTTTTATTGAAGAGTTGAGTCCATTTACATTTAGAGTTAATATTGATATGTTAGCATCTGTATTTGCCATTGTGTTTGTCTTTCCTTTGATTTTATTTATTTATTCTTTTAATAACTTTTTTTTTTTTTGGCCTTCTTTCATTGTTATTTGTACCTCTGAGGTTCTGGCTTTAGGACTCCTTGTAGTATTTTTTGGAGTGGGGGTTTAGTTGTAATGAAATTCCGGAGTTTCTGTTTGTCTGGGAAGGTCCTTATTCTTTCTTCATAGAGGAAGGAGAGCTTTGCGGGATAGAGTATTCTTGGTTGGCATCTGTTTTCTTGGAGTCTGTTGACTATGTCCTTCCACTCTCTCCTTGCCCGTAGTGTTTCTTTGGAGAAGTCTGATGTCAGCCTGATTGGCTTTCCTTTGAATGTTATCTGTTTCTTCCCTCTTGCCAGCTTCATTATTTTTTCCTCGTCCTGGATTCTTGGGAGCTTTACTATTATGTGTCATGCTGTATTTTTCCTTTCGTTGTGGAAGTTTGGTGTTCTTCTTGCTTCTTATATATCAATTTTCAGCTCCTTCTTCACATTTGGGAAGTTCTCTTCAATTATCTCTTTGAATATTTTCTCTGTTCCTACATCTCTCTCCTCTCCTTCTGGTATTCCTATAACTCTTATATTTCCTTTCCTCATGGAGTCAGATAGTTCCAGAAGTCTTTCTTCGTTCTTTTTCCTTCGTACTTCTCTTTCCCTTTCTGTTTTGGTTCTTTTTATTTCTGTGTCTTCAAGAGAATTTATTCGTTCTTCCATTTCATCTATTCTGCTTTCATTGCTTTTCCCAGAATTCTTTAGTTCTTCCATTAATTCTTTGATCTCCTGCATTTCTTTTACTTCCCTCTTTAGGGACTCAATTGCATTCTTCTGATCGTTGATTATTTTTCCCTTATCATTGTTTTCCTTTATGACTTCTGTCAGTTTTTTAATCACGGCAATTTTAAATTCTCTTTCTGGAAGGCTCAGAAGTTCTTCCAAGTTACTGTCGTTGCAATCTGGGGGCTGGTTTTCTTTTTGTGGTGTGCTTTTTCCCTGGGGAGTTGCTAGGTTGCGTGTGGTTCTTCTACTCCCTACTGTCTGTTTTCTAATTTGCCATATGCGTTGGGACACTGTGTTGCTGGGACTGGCCGGCATCTTGGCTGAGCTTCTCTGCTCCCCTCTGGTTCCTCCAGGAGCCATCTGTCAGTTTCAAGCAGTCTTTACTGGAGAAAGGTCCCTGTTCTAAAATGCCGATGTGGGGACACACCCCTGTGTGCCTGGTCTGCCCCGGCGGTGGGTTCCCGCTCCCCCTCTGGGCTTGGACTGTAGGCCAGAGGGGGTCTGGCGTGGGCGAACTTCCCCCGCTAACCTCTGGCTCCTGAGGAAGCCTTCTGCAGGTAGTCTGTACTGAGAAATGTCCCTGTTCTAAAATGGTGATGTGGGACACACTCCCTGTGCGTCCGTCTCAGGCACACTCTACTGCGCACCTGGTCTGCCCCGGCTGTGGGTGCTCGCTCCCACTGTGGGCTCAGACTACTGGTTGGAAGGGGCCCGGCGTGGGCTAACTCCCCAGCTGGCCACTGGCTCCTCCAGGAGCCTCTGCTGGTTTCAAGTTGCTAGGTGGCGCCAGAAATCTATCCTAGAGCCCTTGGGGAGCTTATTTTTCCACCCCGGGGGACAGGGAACACAGTGGGAATGGTAGGGTAAACCTCAACGGCTTTGGGGTGCTGTGTCTGCCTTGTGCCCCACCGTCGTGGAGAACCCACGCCCTGAATTTCGTGCCCCGGTCTCAGTTCCAAAGCCCTCAGGTCCAGGACGTGGGCTGTAGCCCAGTTCAGTGTCCGCAGAATGGAGTCTTTTGCACCCCGCTCCCGTGCCTGGGTGCCTGGTTCCTGTTTACTCAGTGAGGGACTTTCACCTCAGTGAGGGTCTTCGCGCGCGTCTCCCCGCATGCCTAGGTTGCAGGCGCGGGGACCTGGGCAGCCGCGATCCCGATCCGCGTTTGCATTTCAACCGCACTGCTTTTCCGCGCGATCCCGATCCCGATCTGCGTTTGCTTTTCCATCCCGCCGCTTTTCCGCGTGATCCTATCCGCGTTTGCTTTTCCAGCGCGCTGCTTTTCTGCGCAAGCTTACTGGGTGGCCCGGGGCTGTGTGCTGGTCCTGGCATCCTCCTGAGGGGAGGGGTCTCTGTTTAATGGCGCCTGGAGCTCACCTCCGCGGGAATCCTGCAGGGTTTCCGCAGCTCCCGTTCACGGGCTGTGGTGGCTGCAATAGTTCCTTTCCACTCACAGTCCCGCTTGCTGCGTAGTTTGTTCTTGTTGGTCGTTTTAGTTTGTTTTTTTTCCTCCTCTCTGCTGGTCGGAGAGCGCCGACTTTGTGGGTGGGGGAGGGGAGCAGGGTTCTGCGCTTTCCTCCCTTCTGGTCCTCTTTTATGGCCACTTTCTTCTTCGGGGTAGTTTGCTGGAGTCACCCGTTTATCTTCCGTGTCCCAGTTCTCACTGGGACCTGCCGCTTTTCCTCCCTATTAACTTTTTTTTAATGGGAGATCTTACTCGCAGCATCTCCTTGCCGCCATGTTGCTCCGCCCCTCCCGAGCTATCCGGCCCCCTACTTTTTAATCTTTCATTTGAACTCACTTCAGTATGATATGGTAGAGAAGAAAATTAATGAAATTCCTCTTGCCAAGATCAATACTGAACTAATTTTTGTGAAACCCAATGGGGATTTTTTTTATCATCAACAGTGTATAATGTTAACCATTTCCTCTTTTTTTGGATAATATTATTCCATTGCTTTGATTTGAGATGTCAGATTAGGTTTTCATCTTTTCACTCTATAAGTACAGTGGATGCAAACATCTTTTTTTCATTATCACATCCTTTACCTTCCCTTCCAATTCTAAACCTAAATATCCAATAGACTAGACATTTTGGCTTCAATATTTCAGACTAAACACTTTAAATTTAACCTTAAATTTAACATTTTCAAAATTAATATATTTTCCCATACAATCCTGCTGCTCATTTAATATTATCACTCAATCTCATTGCCATCCTTCTATGACAGAACTTGGGAATCATTCTTGACTCCTTATACCTCAAATCTGCACATCCAGCACTAAAACTTGTGGATATAATTTCCTAAACAGTCTTAGATCCTGAGCTGAAGCTGACTAAATGACTCACACATCTATCAATTCTTCCCTAACCCCCAGGTCACCATCATTACTTGCCTAGATTCCTGGTTCTAATTTGTCAAATCACCTTTGAGATATCAGTATAAATTAATTTGTAACTTTCTCTAAGACAAACGTCACCTCTCTCTAAAACTAGTTTTAAGTGCTTCTAAAATGTTTTCCTGTGGCACTCTGTACTTTTTCTGTCATAGTATTTTATACACATTGTGGAAATTGTTCATCTGTCTTCTAGAGTATAAGTTTCTTGAGGTAACGTAGCATCTACCTAGCTAACCATCATAATCTAGAGTTGACATGATGTAGATGCTTAGTAAACAGATAGTAAACACTGAAAAATGAATTTTACATTATCTTTCAGTGAAAAAAGCAGGGGAAAAGGTTAACAGTAGAGAGAAAAATGGACTGAGAAGTAGAAACAGCAAAATCCAGACTATGGAAAACTTTTTAAGCCAAGAAACTTTGGTTCTTCAACAAATAAATATCAAGAAAACAAAAGAGTAAAAGAGGCTTCAGGATATTTTAGCCAATCTTAAATTTAACCCTGAGTCAAATAAATGGTGAACAATTTATGAACAACTGTAAATTTGAGTACTGACTGGATATCTGGTGCTATTAAGGAATACTGTTAGTTTCTCTGAGAGTATAATAATGCACTATAGTTATGTGTTAAAGTGTTGTGTTTTGGAAATGCATAGTGAAATATTTATGGGAGAAATGATGATGCCTGGATAGTTCCTCAAAAATAAAATGGAAGGCAGTGGTTGAGTGCTGGGCTGCGAAGCTGCCCGTAGCCTCTGCAGTGCAGGTTAGATCCCCGGCCATGGGTGAGGGTCCCACATGGTGTGGCCGACCTCTCCTGCTGTGCCCGCTGCTCCCCTCAGCAGTGTGTTTCGTCAGTCTGCCTGTTCTGTTTCCCGCTCTGGCTCTGGTGAATTCTCTCACCCTCCCGTGCTTCTGACTGTACCCAGTGTTGTATAAATAAATAAAAAAATCTTTAAGAAACAAACAAATAAATAAAATGTAAGGGCAAAGCTCATGGGGTACATGTGGATTACTATATTATTCTGTCTCTGTATATACCTGAAATTTTTCATAATAAAAACTTTAAAAACTTACTAGCAGCAGAAAGGGTTCTTATAACATTTAATCTCTTTTAACTACTCTTGGTTGAATTTCATCACTACTTACTCACTAGCAATAGAGATCTAAACTTTAAATAGTAAAGTTAAGAACTAACTCATAAATGAGACTAAGCAAGCAGTGATGTGGCCTGCAATGTATTTTTAGCTTTTTCTTTCCATTTTACTTCCAGGGGCTATTAATCACATCAAAAAACATTATTTCCTGTGGGGATATAAGTTCTCCTTCCAACAAACACAAATCTATTGTTATGCAGTTACCAGAACTATGTGGGCATGAAAATGGATAAAATGAGACAAAGTTCCTGCATTCCTGGAGCTTGAGAATAGTAGGAGAGAGATACTAATCAAATAATCACACAAGGGGCCTCCCCGGTGGCGCAGTGGTTGAGGGCTGGGTTGTGAAGCTGCCCGCAGCCTCTGCAGCACCGGTTTGATCCCCGGCTGCTTCCCGGCCACCGGAGGAGGGTCCCACATGGCGCAGACCTCTCCTGCCGCCCGCTGCTCCCCTCAGCAGTGTGCTTCGGTCCTTCTGCCTGTTCTGTTCCCCGCTCTTACTGTACCCAGTGCTTGTACAAATAAATAAATAAATCTCTTAAAAAAAAAAATCACACAAGTACATATGAAACTGCGAACATGGTTGTCTTCAAAGGATAGGAATCTGCAATGATAACCTATAACAGTGGGATCTGAACCAATCAAGTATCTTTAAGAAAGTGATGTTTAAGCTCAGACATACATGAAAAGTGAAGTGGGACAGGCCCAGACTCTGCACAAGCTGAACTGCACAGGAAAAAGCCCAATCAACATAACATACGGAGAAGTCAGTGTGGCTGAAGTGATAAAAATAGTGTGTTAGGTACAGACGACTTATATAGGTCATAATAAAGGATTATTTTAAGACCCAAGGAAAGCTAATAAAATCTCCAGTGAGGGTTATTTACTCTTTGAAAATTCATGCTGGCAGGGTGGATGTGGGTAAGTGGGGGGTACCATCAGCTTCCACATGGTGGTAGAGATAAGTGAATTAGGATAGGAGCTTTGGCAAGTCATGCTGCTGTGAAAGTCAAAGAGAATGATTTTTTTTTAAAAAGATTTATTTTTATTTATTTATTTATACAAGTACTGGGTACAGTCAGAAGCGTGGGAGGGTGAGAGAACTCACCAGAACCAGAGCGGGGAGCAGAGCAGGCAGAAGGACTGAAGTACACTGCTAAGGGGAGCAGCAGGTGGCAGGAGAGGTCTGCGCGCCATGTGGGACCCTCCTCCGGTGGCCGGGAAGCAGCCGGGGATCAAACCGGCGCTGCAGAGGCTGCGGGCAGCCTCGCAACCCAGTGCCCAACTGCTGTGCCACCGGGGAGGCCCCAAAGAGAATGATTTTTATTTTCAATTACTGTCAATGGATTTTGTCTCTGGAACAAATAATAAAACAAAACAAATGAACAAATAACAGGAAGTTGTCATATGAATAGATCCTATAAAGATAGATTAAAGGAATCTTGGCATAGCTGAACCAAAGCTGTAAATACAGATCTCTTTTCATATCAAGGTAGTGGCTACAGTGTGCCATGTTTAACTATGACTGAAAGCAACCAAATGGCATTAGCAATATTAGTGCTACTTGAACACCAATTTGGTGGGTAAGTCCATGACTGATACTGTCAAAAAACCAAACAGCTTGTCATGTTTACTACTAAATCCACAGTATTATCAGAAGGCATCATTTGAAGAATGGCTGAATACTGGCCCCTGATTTACTATTTTTAATAGATCTCATGCTCATTACAAAAAACTGAAACAATATATGTATTTATATTTATATCAACAATATAAATAGTATAGTATATAGCATATATATAGTATATAGTAAATATAAAAACCAATTTATATGATAAAAACCATATAAATCCCAATGTAAGAGTAGCATCTGAAGAATATCTGAACATATTAAGATAATGAGGAATATTTTCCTGACACTTTTCTATGCACACATACGCGTATACATATGTGTAGTAAGATAGGCCATACAATATTTGCTTTTTTTTAAAGCAAGGTTATAGTAAGTTAACTTAATAACATTTGTTTATATTTAATAAGCATTTATTAGCAATTATTGTATGCCAGGTACTATGCTAGTTGTTTGGGGTATAACTGTAAACAAACACAATAGCTCAAAGGACTTTAAAAAGGAAAGTAGACAATTAAACCAACAATAAATTGTATTACATGTTTTGAGAACAGAAGTAGAGAATAACTGAGAGCACTTCTAATCTAGGGAGGTAGGAACAAGGAAAACACCCTGGAAAAAGTGTCAATTAAACTGAGGGAAAGAATGAGTAAAACACATAAAATTAACTGACGAAAGCAGAACAGGCAAAGGGAACATCATGGGGAAGGTCTGGACATACTTAAGGACCTACAAGAACTTAATCTGAAGGAGGGAGTGGTATATAGTGGGGACAGGTAGTCAGAGATATTACTGGAATAGGCAACAGAATCTAGATTCTACTGTACAAAAGTGGGTAGTCTCTGAAAGGTTTAAACAAGTGATCTGATCAGATCTGTGTTTTGGAAGGATCACTGATCAAGATATGAAGAAAACCCTATGAAGGCAAGACTGCACTTGATCTTAGCCAAAAGGCCGAAAAGTGATTACGAAGGCAAGACTGAGGCTAAAACAAAAGTTAGGTTTCTATATAAAAACAGATGTAATTTATCATTTTTAACATTTCCATGTATGTACCATGTAGATGTCAGAACTGTTTTTGCTCTTCAATTTTTTATTTCCAGAGTCTAATATAGTATCTCACATGCAGTATTTATTAATTAAAAATAATTATTAATAGTCATTAACAACAAAAGCTACTACCTTTAATGACTAACTACTAGATGCTAGGGACTGCATTAAAATGCATACAGCATTTAATTCTCACAGTATGACCTTATTTTATTATAGAGGAAACAGTAGATAGACCTCAGAGTTTGTTACTTAGGGTCAAGCCTTTCAGCTAGTTAGGGAGAATGGGATTTACTATCAGGTTTACTGCCTCTAGTTACTTAGCCACTTAGCCACTTGATGGGCTGGTAATTTAAAACTTAACCTACTGATTAATATTCATGTTATTTCTATTTTTGCTATTAAAATAATATTATTATAAAGCTCTTCAAAAATGTCTGACATAGGCCTCCCTAGTGGTGCAGGCGGCTGAGTGCAGCGCCGTGAAGCTGTCTGCAGCCTCTGCAGTGTAGGTTTGATCCCGGCAAACAGTGGAGGTACCCATATGGTGCCGCAGACCTCTCCGTCTCGACCGCTGCTCCCCTAACCAGTGTATTTCAGTCATTCTGCCTGTTCTGTTCCCCGCTCTACCTCTGGTGGGTCCTCTCACCCTTCCGCACATCTGGCCTGTACCCCGGTTCTTGTATAAATAAATCTTTAAAAAAAAAAGTCTGACAATTATTAACTGATTACCTCAGTTAACATAAACTCTTAGATTTGTAATGATAAGCCAAAGAGAAAGCAAATTATAGATTTTGATATATTTTACAAAACTTGTCTTCAGAAAGGTTGTTGTTTCACACAATTAAGAGCAGTATATGAGAATTCCTGGTAACTTACAATACTGAGAGCTATTGATCCTTGCCAACTACTGGCCTCCAAATAAACTTCATTTTGGTTGTAGTTTATATTTATACATCCTTACTAATAGAATTGATCATCTTTTCATATGCTTACAAATGATTTTTTCTTTCTTTTAGTCCTTGTTTATCCTTTGCTGACATCTTAAAGATCTTTAAATAGCTGATTTGCAAATATCATTATGAATTTTGAATTTTCTTTTTCCTAATCATACACATTTGCAAATAATATGATTTTTGTTTTGTTTTCCAAACTGTTATGATTTTATGGCATAATGAAGTTATAAATGTTTAAGTGAAATACATTTATTTCTTCTTTTATAGTTTTCTATCCATATCATAAAAAAAATTCAGCCTAAATACCAATATTTCTTCTAATCTATCTATACTTTTAGGTTTTTATTTTGACACTAAATCTAGTTTACTTAAAATTTAGTCTGACTAATTCTTATTTAAGAAATAATTGATTAAATTGCTCTTTTTTAAGTGGATAGCCAATTGATTGGACAGTACTTAATAATTAGAGTATGACCCAAAGCACTAATAGGTCTGATTCTAAGCAAAGAAGTTTTCTTGTTCCTACAACTATGTAGGAACGCATAAAATTCCCAAATAATAGACAAACTTCAATGTATTATTTTAATATAATTTCTTTTTTCCTAATTTGCCATCTCTAAGTTAAGAGTTTTAGTGTTACTAATAATTCTAAAATGAAGTCTCTCTTTGTTTTCACTCTGTAAAATTAAATACTTAAATATGAGACATTTTGATTTAAATTTTAATGAATAAAGGCATGTGCTCTTATAATAATTATCATCAAAACTAATCTACAGATACTAAAGGAGTATTTTATATCAACAGCAGGAAAATTAACTTAAAATCAATTTAGTGAAACTGTTGAAAATCATTCATATACAAGATAAGAATATTCACTGAAAAGAAATGTGGAAAAGACAGATACCTCCCATCCCAATTCTATCATTTTAGGATGCATTCCAACAAAATAATTTATGAAAGCATAACAAGTTATAAACAAAATCAATTTAACTTTTATAATATAAACAATGTGATTAACAGTTACACATTGATTAAGATATATCTCTTTAATTTTTTGAATATTAGAGTAACTTTTTTCAATAAGATTAATGGATATAATCTTAAGTACAACAGAAAATAAGAACTCTAACAAAGTCCTTATGATTAATTAAGAACAAAAAATATATATTGCAAAGAATTCATTACAGAAAGAGCACATATATTCACTGCACAAAATAATAACTAGGTCACATCACATATATAACCAAAATACATACAAATTAGTATTTATTTTTCAAAAAAAAAAAACTTATTCACACAAATCATTTTTGACTAAAATAGAAACACACAATTTAGAACTATAAAACATACTTAGGAATTTTGAAGGCATAATTGCTAGATGTAATAAAATGATAGTATTTTGATACTGAATTCTTCTAGAGCTATTCTTTCAGGAATAAGGAAACTTATAGATTATTCTGAGAACCATTCCACTTCACAGTCCTTTAAAAGAATTTAAATCGTTAAGTTAAAAAACAAAACAAGCAATAAAATGGTTTACTTACCTGACCACTACCAGACGTTGCTATGTTCATTTCTGCCACTCCCTGACCTTCATTCTGCCGCTCAGAAGGTGAACCGGCTTCATGCTTGCTCTGAGATGACCTCTGTTAATATGGAATTAACATTGTTACAAACAAAAATGTTGTATGCTTCCTTAGCTCACAGCTTGGTTTTTTTTCTTTCTCCTTTTAAAGTTTTGAATGCATCAACTAAGAGGCTTACAAAGGGATGGAACTGCACTCCATACTTCACAACCTCCAACATCATTGGCAGTCAACTATTTTGGTCAGAAGAAAGTGAAGTGTGTCCCCTGAGCATTAGAGCTGCATAAGACAAAGGATTTTCTGAGACTCACAGAAACACCATCCTTCACCAGCTGTGCTCATATCACTATCAGGAATATAATCCAACTAGCACAAATAACTGTCTTTTCTATAATGTCACATGGTTTTGGCATTTAATGGAGCTGAAAAATTAAGAGTTTTTTTTTAAAAACTACACTTAGAAATACTTTTGTGGAAGTATATTGAGATATAACATCTACGTGTGTGTGTGTATATATATGTATATATTTTTTTTCTGTAAATAAGTCAAATGAAATCAACAGCTAAGCTCTTAGACTTAAACCAAAGCCCTTTTCTACTGTAACAACCATCTGCTACATGAGATGAAAATGAAAATGACAGATTAGATCCAGTAAAAGCTTCAGATCAAGATCATATCCAGTACAAAGAAGTCACTTTGTAAAAAACCCCTGCAGAGTTAAAAAAAAAAAATTATAGAAACAATTACAAATGTGCTTGTGCTGGAAAATTATACCCTAAATTAATTATTACACTTTAAAAAATTTGAAATAATAGTGGATGATTATATTACAAAATTGTTTTCATGGGAATTTCTTCACACATCAATCTTTCCTAGGTCATTTAAAACCGACTTGAAAGATGAACTAACATGCAACATTTCCATCAAACTATATGTAAGCAAAAGAGAGCTGTAATAATTCAGAAAGAGAAAATGGTACTATCTGAAAAGTATACCATAACATTCAATAAATTTAAAAAATTGACATAAAAATCAATAAAAAATTGGGCCTCTCCAGTGGCGCAGTGGTTGAGCGCTGGGTTGCGAAGCTGCCCGCGGCCTCTGCAGCACCGGTTCGATCCCCGGCTGCTCCCTGGCCACCGGAGGAGGGTCCTGCATGGCGCGCAGACCTCTCCTGCCGCCCGCTGCTCCCCTCAGCAGTGTACTTTGGTCCTTCTGCTTGCTCTGCTCCTGGCTCTGGCTCTGGTGAATTCTCTCACCCTCCCACGCTTCTGACTCTACCCAGTGCAAAACAAACAAACAAACAAATAAATAAATAAAACATGCCTCTATAAAAAAAAAAATTAAAAAAAAAACAATCAAAAATTGACATAAAAATCAAAAAGACAATGAATCAAAGATCCTTAAAATCATAAAGACTCAACACGAAGGTAATCAAATATGTTAATATAAAAACAATTGCTGAGCATCTGCTATGACAGTTGCTTGTACTAGGTGCTGGAGGATGCAGTGATATCAAAAATAGACTTTGTTCTATGTACCCTTGGAAGTGACAGTCTAGTCAGGGATATTGTCAAATAAGGAGAGAATAACAAGTTAAAATTTTAACAAAGCACTATGAAGGAGAGGTAGAAAGTGCAAAGAATATGTAACAGAGGTATGTCATATGGTCTAGGAGTTTAGGAACACGTTCTCACAGGAGTCCTAGGTTTTAGGTAAACAGAAGATCACATTCAAAGGTCCTAGGGTGGGAGGAAGTATGTTAAAGGATCATGGTGTCATAGCATGGGACAAAAAGATAAAAAATTCACTGACTGCAGAATTTTATTGTTATTCTCGGATGACACTAGTTCCCACCTAAGTAGTACTAGTTATATTAAAGGGAAAAGTTGAAGGCAAATTGATTCTTTTAAAGTAAAATTTTAATGATCTAAGTAGGTAGGAAACAGAGAGGAGAAGAGTGTGTCGATTAATGTATTAATGTGAATGTGAGATGATAGTACCTTATCCTAAGGAAGCAGACAGATTAAAAAAAAGAAACAGGGCCTCCCCTGGCAGTGCAGTGGTTGAGCGCTGGGTTGCGAGGCTGCCCACAGCCTCTGCAGCGCCAGTTCAATCCCCGGCCACCGGTGAGGGTCCCACCAAAAAAAAAAAAAAAAAAAAAAAAGAAACAGAGATAAATATGAAGGACTTGATGGTAGACTGGATATCAAGAGCAGAGGAAAAGACCAAGACCTGGTGTCAAAAATTATTCCCTTCTTCTTTAGTGGAAGCAAAATAATAAATAATGATGGTATAAAAAGAGGTAATACAAAGGAGAATGGGTGTTATTTGGAGGAGGGTCATTAGGAGGTTGAGGTGGAGATCATTAATTATGTTTTAGATATGTTGGATTTACTATAAAATGCTCTTGAGACAATCAAGTGAAGAGTAGGCACATAGATTTTAAGAGTCTGGAACTCAGGAGTAGAAATATAAATTTGAGAACCAATAATATATAGATAAGCAAAGTCCTAAGCATAAATGAAAAGCATACCATAGATATGTTTTTATATTATATTATCAGTCTCCTAGATAATATAATATAAAGAAAAGAGAAATATGCCTTAGCGCCTACAAAGGTCAAAGGGTTGGGAAAAAGCCAAAATAGTGTTTTATAGACTACAAGAGAAAGTATTTAAGCAACAGAAAATGTTCAACAAAAAATGTGGAAAATGTCAAGATGATGATCAAAATTTCAATTTAATTAATATGGAAGTCACTCAATGTTCCATTTCAGTGAAACTATCAGAGTAGACACTAGCTCTAATTAATAAGACAGGGGTTGAAAGGAAAGACAGCAATTCTATTCTCTGTGGAGGAGGTGGAATAATTAGACGGAGGGATAACAGTAAATAGCAGGACTGCCAGGCATATTTGATGATGATGGTGATGATTACAGCATTAAAAAAATCTAATGTTTATTTTGCTCTAGTCACTCGGCTTCTGCTAATTTATTTTATACTAACTAATAACTAATTACTAAATAACTAATTTATTTATACTAACTCTGAGGTAGGTAATATTATTATATCCATTTTACAGATGAAGAAACCGAGGCACAGAGAGGACAATTATCTGGCTTCAGTCACACACCCAGTAGGTGGTAAAGGCAGAACTGAAATTACCACTCAATGGTCTGACACTAGAATCAATTATTTTACACATCCTTTTTCTTCTGTCCTTCCTATTTCCTTATTTACTTCCCTTTATTTTTTTATTGATCCTAGGCTACAGAACTGCCTGAATTTAAAAAAAAATTAAATTTTAGTTTTTAATGAGGTACAATTGTTTTATAAACTTGTTAGTATTTTGACAGTATAGGATTTCACCCCTCAAGTTGTTAACGTAGCTCTCCAACCACCAAAGCACCATAGTATTCCACCATAGTCCAATGTGTTTTCTCCTCCCGTCCCATTCACACCTTTCCCCTCTGGATGCCTCAGATCTACGGTCAGCTTTCAAAGATGGTTCTTTGAGCACCACAACTACCTATAACACTGAAGGCAAAGAGGCTGTTGCTGATTCTTTTGTTTTTTTTTTTTTTTTTAAAGATTTATTTATTTTTATACAACAGCTGGGGTACAGGCCAGAGGCACAGGATGGTGAAAGGATTCACCAGAGACAGAGGGGAGCAGAACAGGCAGAAGGACCGAAATACACTGCTGAGGGGAGCGGCAGGTGCGACAGGAGAGGTCTGCTGCGCCATATGGGATTCTTGCTGGCAGGCCGGGATCGAACCTGCACTGCAGAGGCTGTGGACAGCTTCACAGCGCTGCGCTCCAACCCGCTGTGCCACTGGGGAGGCCCTGTTGCTGATTCTTATGAAAGAATAATCCTAACGAGCATCCTCATTTCTATAGTTGTTGGACAGCTTCCCCAAAATTTCCTACCCTTCGGACTGAAAATCTTTCTTTAAAAACAATTTTCCTGAGGTATTCACATACCATAGAGTTAATTAACTCATTGTAGTGTATAATTCAATATTTTTAGGTAAATTTACTGAGGATCACCTTAATACGATTTAGAATATTTTCATTATTCTAATAGGATCCCCTTGTGTCCATCTGCAGTTAATCATCATTATTACTCACAGTGACAGGCAACTACTAACCTTTTGTTTTTATAAATTTGCTTTTTCCAAACTTTTTTTTTTTTTAAGATTTATTTATTTTATTTATACAAGCACTGGGTACAGTCAGAAGTGCGGGAGGGTGAGAGAATTCACCAGAGCCAGAGCGGGGAGCAGAGCAGGCAGAAGGACCGAAGCACACTGCTGAGGGGAGCAGCGGGCGGCAGGAGAGGCCTGCGCGCCATGGGGGACCCTCCTCCGGTGGCCGGGGAGCAGCCAGGGATGGAACCGGCGCCGCAGAGGCTGCAGGCAGCTTCACAACCCAGTGCTCAACCTCTGCGCCACCAGGGAAGCCCTCCAAACATTTCTTATAAATGGAGTAATGTGACATTATGTCTAGCTCCCTTTACTTAGCATGTTTTTGAGGTTCATCCATGTAATATTTATGTATCAGCAATTTCTTCATCATTACATTTTGTTTATTTGTTACTTACTATACATTTGCATCATTTCTACTTTAGGCTATTATGAATAATACCAACATAAACATTCATGTTGAAGTCTATGTATAGTCATCTATTTTCATTTCTCTTGGATACCCAGAAATGGTTTTCCACTTTATATTGCCATAGCAATGTACGTGGGCTTTTGTTAACTTATATCCTCACCGATGCTTATCACGTTTATACATTTTCACATAAAAGCAAGCAAGATATTGGATCACAGTGACATCCTAATAGGAATGAAGCAGTATTTTATTGTGGTTTGATTTGTATTTCCCTAATGACTAGTGATAGAGCATACTTTTATGTGCCTGTTGGCTAAAAAGCCATCCTCTTTTAATCTTTTCTGGTAAAATGTTTACAACTGGACTATTTCCTTATTAATAAGTTGTAATAGTAATAAGTAAGAATAAAAGTAAACATTCTCACTGGTTATTTCTGGGGATTGCAAAAGAATGCTAAAATTCCCCTGATAGTTCCCTTCCCTGTGATCCCCTCAAAGGTATTTACTTGTCAATAAATAATGTATCTTTGAAAGAATATACAAGAATGTGGTAGCACTGATTGCCTCATGAACTGTAACTTTTATAATAATTACATCATTTGAATTAAGTTCAGTACCTAGACCTTGAACCAAGATTCTTAGCAGGTGGGACAAAGACTGTACTATAAGCAATATGCTTCATGGTGGAGAAAAAAGTATTGCTTGGAAAAAGTATTTCTTTTTTTGTCAAGGGTGCCGATGAATTAATCTATGCATGTCTAATCCCAGGTTTCTCCCCCTGGTTTATGTTAGAATAATATGGAATAAAGAAACTAACCAAATAAAGAAACTTCAAAATAAAAAGAGCTTGGCTCTTTCTTAAATGTGGCATGATACTTTCTTTTAGTTTATGTTCACTATTTATCTAAATATAATCATTTTAGGATACAACTGATATAAACATTTTCACATCAAAAGGAAGCAAGAGGATACTGGGTCACAAATGGCATACAGCTGGTGCCAAATCCAATGATATCAATAAAAATTTTGAACAAATACTGAAAATACAAACTAGCCGCCAACCTGCAAGAAACTTATAGTAGTACTGGAATATGAAGATGGCTATTAACTAGTGACAATTTTTTTTAGACTCTTTAGAGGCCAGGAAGTTAGCAAAATTTATAAATAAAGGCAGGGAAAATATAAAGTCAGTATAATAATATTAGTAGAAAACACCAAAAAAATCAAGGTGATAAGTATTAAGTAGAATGAGGAAGACTATTTTATACAAGTAAGAGATTCATCAACTAGAAAAATTAAAATGTGAATACTGGGCCTCCCCAGTGGCGCAGCGGTTGAGCAATGGGTTGCGAAGCTGCCCGCAGTATTTGCAGCGCCAGTTCCATCCCCGGCTGCTCCCCGGCCACCGGAGGAGGGTCCCGCATGGCGCGCAGACCTTTCCTGCCGCCTGCTGCTCCCCTCAGCAGTGTACTTTGGTACATCTGCCTGCTCTGCTCCCCGCTCTGGCTCTGGTGAATTCTCTCACCCTCCCGTGCTTCTGACTGTACCCAGTGCTTGTATAAATAATAAATAAATAAATCTTAAAATAAATAAATAAAATGTGAATACTGATTTAAAATATGTTAGATGCTGCCAAATAGCAATAATCAGAACAGAAGCAAGATGGGAGATAAAGAAAGAAACTACAAAGCAGTTTGGAAAACAGAAAAAAAAAAAAACTCAAAGAAAGTATCAAAAGAGAAAGTGCAAATGCAGTGCTTCTCACTAAAAAAAGTTTTCTTTTAAAAAATAATTCAGGGGCCTCCCTGGTGGCGCAAGGGGTTAAGATGCAACCTATGAAGCTATCAGCAGCCACTGCAGCATGAGTTTGATCCCCGGTTAGGGAGATACCCACATGGCACAGCAGACCTCTCTCCTGACTCTCCCGCTGCTCCCCTCAGCAGTGTATTTCAGTCAATCCACCTGTTCTGCTGCCCACACTGTCTCTGGTGAATCCTCTTACCCACCACACCTCTGGCTTGTACCCCAGTTCTTATAGGCATAAATAAATAAATCTTTAAAAAAATCAAAATTAATTAAAATTAAAAATAACTTGAAAAATAAAAAATAGTGAATTTGATCAAGGAGGAAAATAGACAGATAAACTTACAATGAAGTCATCAGGGTCATATAAACAAGGATGTTGCATTTAACAATGTCAATGAAAATGAAAATGAGGGCTTCCCTGGTGGTGTAGCGGGTTAAGCCCAGTGTTGTGAGGCTGTCCACAGCCTCTGCAGCTTGAGTTCGATCCCCAGCTGGCCAGGATGCAACCAATACGGCGCAGCAGACCTCTCCTGACTCGCCCACTGTTCCCCTCAGCAGTGTACTTCGGTCTATTTGCCTGTTCTGTTCCCCACTCTTGTTTCTGGTAGATCCTCTCACCTCCCACACCTCTGGCTGTACCCCAGTTCTTGTAATCATAAAATAAATAAATCTTAAAAAAAAAAAAAGAAAATGAAGCAAAGAAATAGTGCCTTTATTTGGTCCTCAACAAATTACAAAATGGCCATTTATTCCTTACATTATAAATATTTGGTTTATTTTGGCATAAGATAGCCAGGTTAAACTGCTTTTAGGAATCTGAGGATTACATTGTACTTACATTGTCTACTTAGCAAATTACGTGTTTCTGTATTTCAAAATCAGATGTACTGAAGCCAAGATACTAAAAAAGTGAGGTGGGATAAAAATATTCTTAGAAAGAGTAAATGTGCTAACAGATTTCCAGGCTGCAAGCTTTAAAAAAAAATTAATTTCACATTAAAAACTATTGTCTTCCCTGTATATAGATGCATCTACACTGTTTTTAGTTTAAAACAGAATTAATTGTTCATTATTCAAATATCCTTAGAATGGATACATGGATAGAAAATATGTGCTGGCAATGATAGAACATGCCTTATTTGTTATTTACATAGAAGTTTTCTCTCCTCAATATAAAAGCCATACATACATACTATAAAAACTACAAAAAACCCAACTAGAATAAAAAAAGGGGGATATTAATACTTTTTTTTTGCCTTTTCAAATTATTTTTCATGCACATGCTGGTTTTTAAAAATGGGAATGAAGTTGAATAAACATTTTTAGGTATCATAAGCACTTTAAATAGTTCATTATGTTTTCAGCAATTATGGCTACAAAACACTACTGTGCTGATGTTTCATTCTCTATGTCCTTACATGATCTGGGATGTGAGTCTATATCTCAATGCATAGGAGAAAATTTACACTAGTTATAAATTTAGTTTGTACAATAAATTTAGTTTGTACATATTTGCCCTATCCCAGCATATTTTTGCCCTATCCCAGTATATTTTTTTCTTTGAGGATATTACTTTCCTATCTCTAAATAAACTGCTTTTTAATGGTAGTCTGCATTTTTTAGTTTTATCCACCATTTATTGGTTTCTCATTTTGAAGACTGGGTTCTCTTTACCACTATCCCAGCCTTAACACCACATGCATCCTGTTCTTCTATTGTTCTAACACTGCTTTATCGATAAAATTTTTACTACTTACATTATCTTGATTATTAAATTCTAATTATAGCTGATAAGTGGTATACTATGATTGTTTCCTTTTACAACTTCATTACGGAGTTAAAGGGTATCTTTTTTGTTTTGATTTTCTGTGCATTGATGACATCCTCATTTTTTCTATTGTATAAATTTCTTTTTGTTTCAATAAACTCAAAAACATTAAGCAGTCTACTGATTTCATTTTCTTAGACTCATTTCTTTTGCAATATTCTCAACCAATATGGACTGGTTACTTTTTTCTATCATTTGTTTTAGTTTCTCTAACTTCATTCTAGGGAATCTTTGATCTCTTTATATTGTATCCCCAAAGTTTTGGATGCCAAATCTTCATTTTTCTTGCTTAACAATTCATTTTATTTAAGTATGTAATAACATGAGAAAAATTCTGAAACTTTGCCTACCTGAAAATGGGTTTTTATAGTAGAAAATTCTACTCTAAAAAAATTTATGAGCAATCTCACTAGAGGTAAAATATTTTTTGAGCTTTGACTAAAGGTAAATTTATAGGCTGGTGTGGTACAATAAAAATCATATCTGGCCTTTGTTGCTTTGTTACTGGCACAGTGTTTCAAAAACACTTGAAATTTTCCGAGTTTTGTCATACAAATGACGTGACTCAGGGAGGATTTTCTAGACAGCTTCTAGTTGGGTGCTGATCACCAGAAAAACCAACCATGTGAATAGAAAATTGGAAACTCTGGGCCAGACTGACATCCTTGGAGAGATGTCAGAGGCTGGAAATTGAGTTAAATCACAGTCATTTATTTAAACAATCTTGCCTACATACTGAAACCCCAATGAAAACAAACTCCAAAGCTAAGGTGGTGAACAAACGACATGCTGGGTGAGTGGCATATCCATATTCAAGCAGGAGAAGCACAGAAGTTCTGCCATCCTACATCCCTCACCTTCCCCAGATTTTGCTCTACATGCTTCTTCATTTGGCTGTTCCTGATCTCTAATCATTAGAGTAACACCATAATTTTAAGTATAGTAACTTCTCTTCTGAACTATTCTAATGAATTATTAAATTTGAAGAGATTATGGGAAGCCACAAATTTGTTGCAAACTGGGCAGAAATATAGGTGACTTGGGAACACCTCAATTCTGTGGCTGGCATCTTAATAGGGGGCAGTCTCATAAAGGACTAGCTCTTAATATATGCTAACACTAGTTATTGTACTGCACTATACCAACCTGGGGTGGAATTTAGAGCAAGCTGGGCAGAGTACAGGTGGCCTGGGGACAACTGAAATACCTAAAGTCAGGGTAGGTAGTCTTGTGAATGACTTTGCACTTAAATGTGGGGTCTATGTTAACTCTGGGTAGTTAGTGTCAAATTTAACTCAACTGTAGGACACCCAGTGGTGGCAGAGAATTGATGATTGGATACAGCTGGAAGTAATTTTCAGAAATTGTTACCCTACTTCTGAACTTCCAGTGTTGCTGTTTATAAATTTAGAGCATTTATATTCTTATTTCTTTAGGTGAAACTTGTTTTCTTTGCCTTCTCTAGAAGGAATTTCTTTTTATCCCCAGTAATCTGAAATTTCATTATATTTCATTAAATGAGCTTAGTGTGGGATCATTTTCATCTGTGGTGTTGGATAATTAAGAGACCATTTTATTTGGAAAACTGGCATGCCTCAGTTCTGCAGAATTTAATTTCTATGACTTTCTTCCTCTAGTTTATCCATTTTCTTTCTGGATTTCTTTTTATTTGGATACTGAACCCTCCTAGAATGATTCTCTGATTTTTTTTCTTTTCTATTTTCTATCTCATTGTCTTTTGTGTTCTACTAAGAAATTTATCTCCTGATGTTTCCAGGTTTTCATTTCTGTTATTACAATTTAAATTCCTAAGAACTTTTAAAAAATTTTTGAATATTCCTTCTGAATACCATTCTTTTCTTGCCTTATGGATTCACTATCTTTTCATATCTGAAAATATTGTTAGTTTCATTTTTTAAAGTTTTCCTCTTCCTGGGGCCTCCCCGGGGCGTAGCGGGTTGAGCGCAGCACTGTGGGGTTGTCCACAGCCTCTGTAGCGTGGGTTCAATTCCCGGCCAGCCAGGGAGATTCCCACATGGCGCAGCAGACCTCTCCTGTCTTGACCGCTGCACCCCTCGGCAGTGTATTTCCATCGTCTGCCTGTTCTGCTCCCCACTCTGTCTCTGGTGAATCCTCTCATCCTCTCGCGCCTCTGTACCCCAGCTCTTGTATAAAAATAAATAAATTTTAAAAAAAGGTCAATATTTTAAAAAAATTAAAAAAAAAAAGCTTTCTTCTTCCTGCACAGCATCTATTTCCATTAAATATTAGAATTTTTCTTAAAATGTCTGGTGGTCTTTACCAGATACATACATGTATGTATGTATCCACACATTTTTTTTGCCACCAATAAATAAGAGTTTTTATTAGTATGTGATTGGTTATATTTATAAGAATTCTTATCACATAAGCATAAAGTTTTAAGATCTGCTCTTTTCATTTAATGTTGTAAGAATTATCCTCTCAATTACAATGCACTTAGAAGCTGGAAGAGATAAAATTGAATTCTCCCATACAATGTTAAGAGGCAGTGGGGCAATACTGACACTTTGATTACATATTTAAAAATTTATGAAAAAATTAAATGAAGCTCTATAACCGAGGGATGGAGCTTTTTAATTACAGCTATCTGGCAGGGTGGTCCACTGAGGCTGTTTTATTGGGGAACCCTCCAATGTCAGTAACTTGAAATTTCCACCCTTTCGGGGATTGTTCAATAACATTTTTAGAGAAGCTGTTGCCAGAAACTTGTGAATACTATAAAGTCTGGATGTTACTGGGGGTTTCAGCACTCTTAAGTAAATTTTTACTTAGTTATGGTCCCCTGCCCCCCAAACAAGTAGGTTATCCCTATCCAAGATCCTTTGTTTTAGCCTTTCCAGTCTCTCAGCTGTGCAGAGTTGAAGAAGAGACTTCATATGTTTTTTTAAAAGAAATTTACAATCATCTCTTGCTTTTAGCTCTATTTTTTATCCTCACACTGGGGATATCTGGTATAACCAATTCTGAAAACTTTGAAAACATGACTGTGAAATGGGTTGCTTCATGACCTCCTACTGCTCACTTAGCAAGCAATTCTCTACATTATGCTAGAACAGGCATTTGTTTTCCTGCTTTCCAGTTTTCAAATTTCATTGTCACCCTTCCTAGTCTTTGTGTCTTGTTTTTCATCTTATCCCTTTACTGTCATTTTAATGAGGTTTGTGGAATAAGCATAAATAAACGTATATGATCACTTTTACTATGGATTATATATGGTAACAGTAAATACATGGTTAACAATAGTCAAGTTACCAGATTATAGGTAAATTAATACCTGAAGTGAGTACATTTACTTATGGCTCTAAAATTTTAACTGCCTAAAAGATGTGAAGAAACCAAAGTAATCAAGGTTTTTTATAATTGTGTCCAAATTCTCTAGCAGAAATCTTTATTTCAATAATGTCTCGTTACCTATGCATATTTTCTTTTCTTAGATTAACTACATTTATTCTTGCAAAGAAAAGACAATTTACTAACCTCTGTTTCTGTCGCTTGGGACTGTAAAAGCTGTCGTATACGAAGTATATCCTTCTCTATTTGTTGAATTCTGGTTACTCTTCGCTAAATAAAAGAAATGACTAAATTAGACATATTTTTATTAACAGTATTAACAATTATATGACAGTGTTAACAATCAGTGATGGCTACCATTTAACAACTTAGGGTTATACCAAACCATCCTTACATAAGAAGTTATGTCATCTGTTCACAAACGAATGACACCCTAGAGTTCATTCAAGTTCAGTATTTTAAGACATCTACTTTTATATAACAGATCTCTGTACCTGTTCAGGAAAAATTTACAAATACAAGTCATATATCGAGTTGTATAATGCATGCAGTGTGAAAATTGGCATTTTAAAATGCATTCTCAGCAGTGTATTTCGTCAGTCTGCCTGTTCTGTTCCCTGCTCTCTCTGGTGAATCCTCTCATCCTCCTGCGAATTTGGCCTGTACCCCGGTTCTTGTATAAACAAACAAACAAACAAACAAATAAATCTTTAAAAAAATAATAAAAAAAATTTATTCTCCTTGGCCTCCCTGGTGGCGCAGGTGGTTGAGCGCAGCATTGTGAAGCTGTCTGCAGCCTCTGCAGTGCCAGTTTGATCCCTGCTGGCTGCGGAGATGACCACATTGCAAGGCAGACCTCTCCTGTCTCGCCCGCTGCTCCCCTCAGCAGTATATTTCATCAGTCTGCCTGTTCTGTTCCCCACTCTGTCTTTGGTGAATCCGCTCACCCTCCCACACATCTGGCCTGTACCCAGTTTTTGTATAAATAAATCTTTAAAAAAATTTAAAATTTATTCTCCTTGTTTTTTCTCTCTCTCCAGCCATCTTGGTGGCTGCTCTTGTTTGAGAGCTGTATGGTATACAAGGAAGAAAAATGGTGACCACAAAGAAGATGAAATAGTAGCTAGAGTCGATCAACTCTAGGTTCCAACTTGTTATGAAAAGTGGAAATTACATAGTGGGACACAAGCGGACTCCCAATGTGGTTAGACAAAACAAAACTGGTCATCCTTGCCAACAACTGTCCAGCCTTGAGGAAATCTGAAATACACTATTACACCACTGTTGGCTAGAACTGGTGTCTATCACTATAGGGGCAGTAATGTTGAAGAGGGTACAATGTGTGGGAAAAAATAGAGTATGCACGCTGGCTATCAGTGATGTAGCATTAGAAGCATGCTAGAACATACCGATGAAAAGTAAATCACACAAAATTTCTCTTTAATGAAACCAGCCCAAATTTGTTTATAATAAAATTATTCTCAAAAATTTCTTAACAAAGAGAAAATTACAACTGAATTTAATCTTCCATGTTAATACAGATTCTAACATAATAGATTTACATACCGCATGGTATGCCTGTAAAGGGAAAGATGTTTGAATAAACATCAGTTTAAAGAGTAGGATTAACCTTTCCCCAAATTACTCTTATTGTCAGTGAGCAGTACTTTTCAGAGTTAGCTTTTTGTTTTATGATGAAAAAACCCAGCATTTTTATTCCTAACACAGGATCAAAATGATGGTGGAACTTTTGCTTACCCACTAACCTGAGACCATCAAGTGAAACACAAGCAGTAATTACATATCAAACAATGTGAAATTAAAACAATGTGGGAAAAGTTTTCAAAAAAGCTAAATGTTGTTTCAATTTTTATGAACACTAGGGGCAAAGGGGAAAAAACAAATCACTTATATTTAACAATATTACAAACGGAATTATTTTAAGTTGACTTTATGATAGATGAAATAAACAGGTTTTAAAAATTAGTACTGCCGGGCCTCCCCTGTGGCGCAGCAGTTGAGCGCTGGGCTGCAAAGCTGCCTGCAGCCTCCGCAGCACCGGTTCGATCCCGGCCCACATGGCGCGCAGACCTCTCCTGCTGCCCGGTGCTCCTCTCAGCAGTGTACTTCTTCACTCTGCCTGTTCTACTCTCCGCTCTGGCTCTGGTGATTTCTCTTACCCTCCCGCACCTCTGACTGTACCCAGTGCTTGCATAAATAAATAAATAAATAAATAAAATCTAAAAAAAAAACAAAAAACACTAGCACTGCCAGTAATTTTTTGCAATAATTCTATAGCTGACATCCTAATAGTCAAACATTAACAGTTATAAGAATAATTGTTTCAATGAGGAAAAAGTGTCAGAAGCTAAATGGAGTTGTTTCCAATCTTTTTTCAATTATGCACCTCACAAATAAAAGCATTTTTTATCCCTATAGATAATAAAAGCACTTAAACAAAATTTTAAGTAGTTATGAAACTTAGATACAAAACTTACCCTTTGATCATATCTACTTTTCTTAAATATAATAGTCTCATGATTTTCTTATTGCCATAGCAAAAGTATTTATTGCTATTATTCAACATTATGATAAACAGAGAAGCTCAAAGAAGCTGTGCTCACCAACAAAAATCTTTCTTTTCTTTATAATTGTACATCTATGTTGATTCTCTACCATGAGTCTGGAAATAGTGAAATTTAGGTAAATAATATTACCTCTAACAAATCTTACCATGTCCAATTTACATCATGAAAATATTGCTGAAGGAGAAATGCCTGTTATTTTTGGGAGTTTTTTAAGATTCTGCAGTGAGGAGTGATGACTTCTATAACCAGATGGTAAATATTTTCTGGCTTCAAAGAAACAACCAAACTAGAGCACAACTAACAGGTATCAAAATTTTAAAAACTATGACAAACATAACAAATGTGTATCAGTGCAGGCACAGAAAAACTAAAATAAACTAATGAAACAGAGTCCAGACATATCCAGCAAATATAATAGCTTATGGCAGAGATGGCACTGCTAATCAATAGGGAAACAATGGTGTATTTAATAAATGACAATGGGAAATTTAGTTAACAACTTATATAAATTTAGTTAACAACATGCATATATATTTAAAATTAGATACAAAAATCATATTATGTGTATATATCTATATGATTAGAACCCTTCTTTCAAAACATACATGATAGCAAATTCCAGATGAATCAAAGACCTAGTTGTAAAAATAAAACATTATAAATATTATAAATAATAGGAGGGTTTGTGATATTTACATTATCTCAACAGATTGGTATCAGGAGGCTATTAAAAGATCTCTCAGACAGGGCCTCCCTGGTGGCGCGAGGGGTTAAGACGCAGCCTATGAAGATGTCCGCAGTCTCTGCTGCACAAGTTCGATCCCCAGCTGGCCAGGGAGCAATCCACATGGCGCAGAAGACCTCTCCTGACTCGCCTGCTCTCCCCTCAGCAGTGTACTTCTGCTGATCTACCGGTTTTGTTCCCTGCTCTGTCTGGGGTGAATCCTCTTACCCCTCACACCTCTGGCCTGTACCCCTGCTCTTGTATGCATAAATAATCTTAAAAAAAAAAAAACAACTCTCAAACACACACAAATAAGACATTTTAACATAATAAAAATGGTCAAAAGAAAGAAAATCTAAAAGTCTGATAAGTATGGAAAAAGATATTCAATTTCAGTAGTACTCAAGGAAATGTATAAACTAAATGACAAGATGTTTTATTGCCCACTGACTGTTAAATAGAAACAGGAATTCTCATGTACTACTAGTAGAAATGTAAATCAGTACTTTGAAAGCTATTTGGTAAACTCTATTTCAAAACACTCATACCTACGGTCAGCAATTATGCTTTTAGATACATACCCAAAAGTAGAGCTTGGCAAACTAGGGCTTACTAGCCATCTGTTTTTGGGAATTGAGTTTTGTTGAGACATAGTCATGCCCATTTACTTGCACACTATCACCTATGGCTGCTTTCTTACTGAAAAGGTACAGACGAGTATTTGTAACAGAGTCTAAAATACTTTCTATCTGGCCCTTAAAGAGAAAGATTGCAGCCTCTCAAATGACACCCTTGCACATGTTCATAAGACATGAGCAAGTATGTTCATCAGAGTTCTTTTGAAAAATTACAATCCAAATGTCCATCAGCCAGGAAGGAGGTAAACTGTATCATCCATATAATTAAAAAATTTTATGGCAATATTAATATGTTAAGTAACCTCTGCCACACCAATCCCTACTTCTCAGAAGTAAGCTCTATTAACAACTTGATGTATATTTTCCCTGCTCTTGCTTACATGTATATAAGAGTAGGGGCCAGCATGCCAGTGTTCAATGTGTTGAACAAACAAGAGTAAATAAATAAATAAATAAATAACAAGGTGTTAACAGAGGTAAATGGAGACCAAGGAGAGAAGAATTTGTTTTGAGTTGTTATCAGTAATTTGTGTATTTTACTGGTCTTCTGTAGCTCCTTTTCAGTAAGTTGATTATATTCTTTGCCATTTAAAAAAAATTGTCTTTCTTTTATTAATTTGTAGGAATTCTTATACTTTAGGGATAGTAACTTCTTTTTCTTTATATATTACAAAGTTTCCCTTTAGTATATCTCCTGCAAGAGCAATACTTTTTTCCCCTTTGTTTTTGAGTTTCTGTAATTACTTAAGGTCTCTGTTGTCTGGTATTTTCTTCTATTAATTTTACATTTATGTCTTACATTTATATACATTTATATTTTTACATTTGTATAAAAACATTTATATTTTTATACAAAAATATAAAACAGTGATCTAATTTAATTTTTCCAAAATAGGTAGGTTGTACTTACATATTTATTATTTACTATTTTCTCTAAAATTTATAATGTAATTTTTACCATGTAATCATTACATATATTTTTGAAAGTTTTTCTAGTCTCTATTTTGTTCCATTTGCCTATATGTATTCATGCGCTATCACACTGTTAGGGGGAAAGGATGTCCTGAGCTAATTCCATGCAGGCTTTGTGGACTCCACCCCCACTCCAGACCAAAGCCATCAAGACATTGGGAAAGTCAAATGCCATCACCACCAAAGGGAAGGTGGCTGGGACCTGAGGGTGGAGTTAAGCAGCTGTTAGGGGGAAAGGATGTCCTGAGATAATCTCATACAGGCTTTGTGGACTCCACCCCCCACTCCAGACTAAAGCCATCAGGACATTGGGTAAGACAAATCCCATCACCACCAAGGGGAGGGTGGCTGGGACCTGAGGGTGGAGTTGGGCAGCCAGGTTGGATATAAAAACCAAACACGTGGGCCTTGCTCTCTCTCTCTGGCTCGCGATCGCTCGCCTCCTGGCTTCACCGCTCCTGGCTGGAGGCGAACTCTGAGAGCGCCATTTTGGGATTCCTGATCGGCGGATCAGGTAGGACTCATTTAAAACTTTGTCTCCCACTTTTCTCCCAGAGCTGTACATTTCCTCATTTCCCCTTCCCTTGTAAATAAACCTTTTATTAACCTTTCACGTGTGCCTGCAGTAGAGCATTGATAAGTCCTTTTAAGCGCGCGGGTGAGGACCCACAGTCAGGTACCCCGTTTTGTATCGGGGTTGCTCTACAACAGTTTGGCGCCCAACGTGGTTTCCACATTACACCCGCGGTTGACCAGCCCAAAGTAACATTCCTTGCGTTGGTCACCATAAGTGCACTAGTTCTGCAGGACTAGCAGTATAATATTTGTCTCTAGTCCTGAAAAGTCTGTTTTTTCCCTGTGCGTACAGCCCTTGTGGGTGCGATTTGACTCAAATATGGCCTCAACCATGAGCCTATACAGTTTCATCCCTAGCCTGAGTTCTTTCAGTTTCCTTCCGGCCTTGAATTTGAGTAGCCTTCTTCCATTAAATATCACCACCAGTTTCATTAATGTAAATAATTTGATGAAGCCTGGTGTATGGCACGTGATTTTACTATTGTATACATACATGGGTGGTTTACAAGCCATCCCTTTACAGACTGTGCTTCTGGGTGGTTTTTTGGTAATATGTGTAAGCGCCATTTGCTACATTCTTGTTTCTGTGAGAGGCAGAAGTTCTACTTCACATACTGAGAATGTGCAACAACACATTCAGACTCTTAACATAGCCATGCAACAACAAATTCAGGCTTTTGATTTAACTATTAAGAGTATAAGGGATGAAAATCGTAACGTTTTTGAGTCAGCTTATCAAAGCATGCTGTATCAAGTGCAACAACAAAATCGGACTTTTGAGTCAACTTTTAAAGGTATACAGGACCAAATACAGGCCGTCCTCCATAACTTAGATATGGCGGAGGCGAAGGCTAGGCTAATGGTGCAGAGAAAGGATAGACCTTCCCCTTTCCACGAGGACAGCCAGCGAGCAGAGTTAGAAGAGGAGGAGCATCATATTTTAAATACTTTAAATACATCAGGACAAAATCCTCTTCCACTTGACAAGGCCCCTCAGGTGCAGACCCCTGAGGCTGCACAGCCTCTACTGCCCTCTGGGGAGGACACTAAAATGGCGTCTCCTCCCCACACTAGACTCGGCACCCATTTTGGCAGGAAGGATCAACCTGAGGCAGGGCAGTTTCCCCTTCGCCAGATGCCAATGGGTGGCTTAAATGAACATGGGAGACCTGCTGGGTACTTTTGGTCGCACCATCCGTTCAGTACTGCGGACCTCCTAAATTGGAGGAGCTCTGTTCCCTCATACCAGCAGGCTCCCAAGAGGATGGCGAACTTGTTTGCCTCTATCTTTGTCTCCCAGCGCCCTAACTGGGCAGATATACAGTCCATGCTGCATACTTTATTAACGCTGGATGAGCAGAGGATGGTATTCAGGAAAGCCAGGGAGGAGGCTGACCGTCTCCACCAACAGGATAGGCAGTCCCCAGAGCCAGAGGTTGTTGTCCCAGAGAGAGATCCTGGATGGGACCCTAACAATGGAGGAACGGCAAAATTGGAGCTGTACAAAAAATGTTTATTGGTAGGACTGAAACAGGGGATCCCCAAACAAAAAAACTTTGCAACTCAAGCAAGGAGCTAATGAGGATCCATCAGAGTTCCTTGAGAGGATTATTCAAACTTACACTAACCACACAGATATAAACCCAGATGCCCCAGAAAATGCTCGTCTGATCACTATGGTTTTCATTACCCATAGTGCCCCAGACATAAAGAAAAAATTAGCTAAGGTGGACGGCGTCACAGAGATGAGCCCGTCCCAGGTAGTGGACCTGGCATTTAGGGTTTATAATAATAGAGAGGACAGGAGACCGAAACCTGCGACTGTTTTCTTACAAAGAGAACACAGAACAGGGTTTCAGGAAAACAATAATGGACAGAGACGCGAACCCCTAGGAAGAAATCAGTGTGCTTTCTGTAGGGAAGAGGGACATTGGAAGTACAGTTGTCCCAGGTTACAGGGAAGTGGCAGACGCAATAATTATAGAAGGCAGGATAGAAGACAGAGAACCCCAAGATATGATGATTCACATAGGGGTTACAGGAGGGAATATAGAAGGAGTACACAGAACCAGGAACCAAGGAGAGAGGAAAGAAGACAAATGTTAGCACAGAGTAGAGGCTCAGATGATGACAGGGAATACAGACAGAGAAGGAATCGAGAGCCCAGCACAGAGGAAAGGAGACAAATGACAGCACAGGGTAGAGCCTCAGGTGAAGATAGGAGGGAATACAGACAGAGTAGAAGGAATCCAGAGCCAAGTGCAGAGGAGAGGAGACAAATGATAGTTCATGGAGAAAGTTCCGATGCAGAATAGGGGTGCCCGGGGGCTCCACTAGATCTAGAGAAGCCCATTAGAATAACCCCCTCAGAGCCCCGGGTAACACTCGCTGTGGGGGATCGTCTCATTGATTTCTTGGTGGACACTGGAGCGACATACTCAGTTTTGAATTCAAAATTAACTAAAATGAGCAAAGAGACTGCAGCAGTCACTGGGATTACAGGAAGGCCACAACAAAAAGCCTTCCTGCAACCTTTGGAGTGCCGGCTAGGCACCACACAGCTCCAGCATAGCTTCCTATACATGGAAGAGTGTCCAATCCCTCTCCTTGGTCGCGATCTTTTAAGTAAGCTCAACGCACGAATTATATTCTCACCAAAACATCAGAGGCTTCACCTACAGGTGCCTCCAGAGCATGCTCTGCGGTTCCAGATGTTACTTACTCAAGATGTTCCACCGAAAGGTGAAATTTTACCTCCAGAAATTGTTGAAAGAGTAAGTAAATGGGTATGGGCTGATGGAACCCCAGGACGTGCGAAAAATGCGGAGCCTGTAAAAATAGAAGTGATAGAGGGGAGCAGAAACCCGAGGAGGAAGCAATACCCCTTAAAGGAGGAAGCCTTGAGGGGAATTGAGCCAGTATTGAAAAGGTTCCTTCAATCTGGACTCATTCGGCCCTGTCGCTCACTGTATAACACTCCGATTCTGCCAGTGAAGAAACCCAATACAGTCGAGTACCGTTTTGTCCAAGATTTAAGGGCCATTAATGACATTGTTCGGGATTTACATCCCACTGTGCCTAATCCCTACACCTTATTAACTGCCATACCTGGTGACTTTGGGTGGTTTTCGGTATTAGACCTGAAGGATGCCTTTTTCTGTATCCCAATAGATGTCCAGGTTCAACCGCTTTTTGCCTTCGAGTGGCAAGACCCTAAGTCCAAGAGCACTCTCCAGTATTGCTGGACTGTGCTTCCACAGGGGTTTAAGAACTCCCCAACTATTTTTGGGGAAATACTGGCCAGGGATCTCAGGAAGGTTCAATTAAACCAGGGCGTCTTGTTGCAATACGTAGATGATTTATTGATTGCAAGTCCAGACTACAAATCTTGTCTGGAAAATACCATAGTGGTACTGAACCACCTGGCAGAATGTGGCTATAAGGTGTCACCCCAAAAGGCACAGATCTGTAAACAAACGGTGACGTATTTGGGGTTTGAAATTAGGAAAGGCAGACGGAGCTTGATGACAGAAAGGAAACAAGTAATTTCAGCCCTTAAAGTCCCCAGCAACCGGCGACAGTTGCGTGGATTTTTGGGTATGGCTGGGTTTTGCAGGATTTGGATTCCTAACTTTGGATTAATAGCAAAACCCTTGTACAATGCTCTCAAAGGCCTGGACTCTGAACCTTTGTCTTGGACCTCAGAATGTCAAAAGGCCTTTGAAGAAATAAAAGTAAAGTTGATTTCAGCACCAGCATTAGGGCTTCCAGATCTTAGGAAGCCATTCAAACTTTATGTACATGAGAGACAGGGTGTTGGCCTTGGAGTACTAATCCAATTGTTGGGACCAGAAATGCAGCCCGTTGCATATCTGTCCAAACAATTGGACCACACCACTAAGGGATGGCCTCCATGTTTGCGTGCTGTAGCTGCCACTTGTGACCTCCTACACGAGGCAGAGAAGTTTACATTGGGTCAGCCCATCACTGTGTGTGTGCCACATCAGGTCTTGACATTGCTGGAGCAGAAGGGTGGACTTTGGTTGACTTCCGGGCGAATGGGAAAATATCAAGCAGCTCTGTTAGACAATCCTAATGTGAAGCTGCAGGTTTCTAACTCCCTGAATCCCGCCACACTGCTTCCAAGCAATGCAGATGGACCTGAGGATGACACTTTAATCCACAATTGTTTAGAAACCATAGACACAGTGTATGCCAGCCGACCAGATCTAACTGACCAGCCTCTGCCAGACCCAGAGTGGGAGCTATTTACAGATGGCAGCAGCTTCATGGACCAAGGCCGTCGATGTGCTGGATATGCAGTGGTGACGCTCCAGAACACCGTGGAGGCCAAGGCTCTTCCGGCAGGTACATCAGCGCAAAAAGCTGAATTAATAGCCCTGACCCGTGCATTGGAACTCTCGAAAGGTAAAAGAGTCAATATATTTACTGACTCCAAGTACTCTTTTATGATTCTCCACATGCATGGGGCCATTTGGAAGGAGTGGGGACTTCTTACTGCCAGTAACAAGGACGTCAAACATCCATTAGAAATCCTGGCCCTGTTAAAGGCAGTAGCTTTACCATCAGCTGTTGCCGTGATGCATTGTCCTGGCCACCAAAAGGGTGGGTCTGACATGGCAAAGGGCAACAGGGCAGCCGATCGGGTGGCTAAGGTTGCTGCCAGTTCTGCCCATTCTGCCCTCCAGGGTGCACTCATCCCTCTTGTGGACCTGACTCAGTATGCTCCTGAATACACCGAGTGGGATGAGGAGAGAGCTCGTGCATGGGGATTTACTGAGTTTGATCCCAGCTCTACTTGGAGAGTAAACTCTCATGGGATGATACTCCTCCCGGAGGCCCTGGTATATCCGGTGCTAAAACATCTTCACGAGGGATCTCACTATGGGAGAGATGCCTTATTAGAAACAGTGCGCCCATATTTGAAGGGCCCGTATTTACACAAAATAGCACAATGGATCACCAGAGGTTGTGAATTATGTGCCAGGAATAACCCCAAGACTGACTCCCACCCTAAAGCCATTGGGGTTCAATATCGGGGCAAGTGTCCTTTTGAGGACTGGCAGGTGGACTTCACACAAATGCCTAGAACAACAGGCAATTTCAAATATCTCTTGGTTTTTGTCGACACGTTCTCGGGATGGGTGGAAGCATTTCCCACAAAGACGGAAAAAGCTTCCGAGGTTGCCAAACAGCTACTGAAAGAGATAATCCCTCGCTTTGGGTTGCCGGACTCTATCCAGAGTGATAATGGGCCGGCATTTGTCTCTGACGTCACCCATGCAGTAAGCAGTGCGTTACAGATAAACTGGAAATTGCATGCTGCTTGGAGACCGCAGTCTTCCGGGCAAACAGAAAAGATGAACCACACCTTGAAGAAAACCTTGGCAAAACTGTGCCAAGAAACACAACTTCGTTGGGACCAGGTACTATCCCTTGCCCTCCTCCGCATAAGAGTGGCACCTAGAAGTGGGCTACAATTAAGCCCCTTTGAGATTGTGTTTGGAAGACCTTTTCAGGCCTCAGTTCTGAAAGCCAGTCCGGAAATAACACAAGATTGCCAGATCACGCAATATGTGAAACACATCCAGGAGGTTCTGGCAGTGATTCATAACTTTGCAACCTCAAGGATCTCTATGCCTCCTGATCAACCATTGCATCCCTTCAAACCTGGAGATCAGGTCTTACTGAAGACTTGGCAGAGCGGGGATGCTCAAAACCAGCTGTCAGAAAAATGGACTGGTCCCTATGATGTCTTGTTGAGCACACATACTTCTCTGAAACTTGCAGGCATAAAACCCTGGGTACATCATTCCAGAGTTAAGAAAGCCCCAGGAGGAACTGACCCAGAGACGAAGTCCCATTGGTCTTGTGAACCCATTGAGGACTTGAGATATTTGTTTAAGAAACAGACAAAAACTTGAATGTTACTGACTTCTTTTCCAGTTATTGTTGCAGGATACCCAAGGACTCATTTTTTTTTTCCTGAAGAAACCCTGAGAAAACTAACATGCTCTAACCAATCTTCTTCCTTTCAAAGTTTAGGAGACGTGAAATAACATCTAGGATCATGCATATGCTGCCACTATTTTTTTTCTACACAGAAAGGTTTTCAATCTTGATTTTGATTTTTTAACTTTTTGCCTTTTTTTTACCTTTGAGATTTTTTTCTCTGCTTTCTTTTTGTTACTTTGGCCAATGAGTGAAACTGCAGTTGCATGAGATATCCCACGCGTGATAAATGGTAACTAAAGAGCTCTTTGTATCTATATGTTGTATGTCTGTATGTCCTTTCCTTGTGTCCTTGTCTTGACCTCCAGTGATTGACAAATTGGTATACATGGTGCCCATAGACGTTGGAAAAAAGAGTCTCCAGTTATGAGAAAAACTAAAGGTTATGGTTTGTTAACATTGTGCTACTGAACTAAGCCGATGCCTTCATAGAGATTGAACATTGTTGTTTCTGTTATTTTTCTGATATTTATGGCAAAGCTTCCCAGAAATCTAAATTCAAGTACAAATTTGGTAGCCTGTCATTTGGCTGATGCAAGGAAATTTTGTGGAACCTCAGTAGAGCTCCTGAGACACTCCACAAAGTTTCTCCCTTTCCTCCTGGGAAAGGCATTAGATGAATTTGTTCTATTTGGCTCACCTAGTAGAGTAAAACTAGAAGGGAAGCATTGTCACTTGGGAAAACGGGTAATAACACCTTGACCTGATGGATGTAAATTGTCAATGATGATTGTCACCTTGTAATATTGTATACTTCAATTGTTTAATATCTACAGGAATTGTTTCTGAAAATATAGGGAGAAAAGGTCTCAACAGATTCCTATTGATGGAGCTGTTTAGAGTAAAACTTTTCTACTAAGGACTGAATAGACTTGGAAATACACCTCATATTTACTAAGTTTTCCTTGACATAATACTCATGATTTTTTTGCATTTTGTTCTAAATCCACAAAGTTTTCTTGTTTTGGTGACCAGGATCTGCAGCAAGGTTGTAATTTTTTTTTCCAACAAAGCTAACTTGTGTTTGCATTTTCTCTCCCCTTGATACCAACACAGCATAAAAATAGTGGTAGTAATCTTTTACTACTTATCTCAGAGTCTGTTTTTGCATAACTTCCATAGGGATTTTGTTTAAACTGAAAAAATTGGACGTGAGTTTGATTGTGTGGCTTTGTGTGGAGTTCTTCCAGAAAGTTGAAACAGAGCTGAACCAAGAAGAGGAGAACCTGTTTGCTTTGTTCGTAGGGTTCCAGAGACCTCCAAAGAAGGTGAGGAAGCTTGCCTCCATTGGCAGGACTGGACAACCCGGCCAACGAAAAGTCCCTGGTACCCTCGAGAAGAGGAAAGCCCAGGTGGAGTCTGATGAGACCAACTTGTTCCTGAAGCCTACACGGACCGGATGTCAACAGTTCGCTCTGAATCCTATATGGAGTATTCCAACGAAGCCAGCTAAAAATTGCTGCTTAGTTATTCTGCCCTGTGATTTTATGCAAAAATAGGCAATATGGTTTAAAAGTAGATTTGGTTTGCAAACTTTTGCTATGCTGTTAAAAAAAATTTGGGATCAAGGTTGAGAGAATTTGTTTTTACATAAGTTGAACCATTTTAAGATTTTTTTTTTTCCTGTGATTTTTGACATATCTGCTGTCTTGTTCTGGCTAATGCCTCCAGATGTTTTCTTTTGGCTGGGACTGATGAACTGTTTTTCCAGGAATGGAGGACTTTTGCTTTCCACAATGGACAATACCTGGAGGGATTCGTTTTCTTTCAGACTGGAACCCTGGAAAACTTTCATCTGAGACTGTATCCCAGCATCCATATGTTTGATCTTCATCACCATGGAAATGGTGGCAAAAAGTGAAAAGGGGGAATTGTTAGGGGGAAAGGATGTCCTGAGATAATCTCATACAGGCTTTGTGGACTCCACCCCCACTCCAGACTAAAGCCATCAGGACATTGGGAAACACAAATCCCATCACCACCAAGGGGAGGGTGGCTGGGACCTGAGGGTGGAGTTGGGCAGCCAGGTTGGATATAAAAACCAAACACGTGGGCCTTGCTCTCTCTCTCTGGCTCGCGATCGCTCGCCTCCTGGCTTCACCGCTCCTGGCTGGCGGCGAACTCTGAGAGCGCCATTTTGGGATTCCTGATCGGCGGATTGGGTAGGACTCATTTAAAACTTTGTCTCCCACTTTTCTCCCAGAGCTGTACATTTCCTCATTTCCCCTTCCCTTGTAAATAAACCTTTTATTAACCTTTCACATGTGCCTGCAGTAGAGCATTGATAAGTCCTTTTAAGCGCGCGGGTGAGGACCCGGGTCAGGTACCCCGTTTTGTATCGGGGTTGCTCTACAACACAGCCAGGTTTGGTGTAAAAACCAAACATGTGGGCCTTGGGGTCTCGCTCTCTCACTGTCCTCCTGGCTTCATGGCTCCTGGCTTGCGGCCAGCTCACAGAGTGCCATTTGGGATTCCAGATTGGCGGATCGGGTAGGACGCATTTAAAACTTTGTCTCCCACTTTTCTACCTGAGTTGTACATTTCCTCATTTGCCCTTCCCTTGTAAATAAACCTTTTATTAACCTTTCGTGTGTGCCTGCAGTAGAGTATTGATAAGTCCTTTTAAGCGTGCGGGTGAGGACCCACAGTCAGGCAACCCGTTTTGTATAGGGGCTGCCCTATAACAATACTATGATTATTATAATCTTTCAAGTTAATTTTAATAAAGGTAAGGTAAATTCCCACTTATGATTTCTTTCTTAAATTATTTTTGCAAATTCTTACATGGTAAACTTAATAATAATTTCCTCAGATTCCAAAAAATTAACTAAGGTTAAGATTGGAATTGCATTTTATTTATATATTATAATAACACAAAAAGAGAACTTTTTAGAATAGTAAACTCTTCCAGGTGCCTGTATTTTTAAAGGTCATTGTTTTGCATCTCATAGCAATTTTGTATTTTTCTTCATGTGGGTCTTTCTAGGTATTTTAAAGTTTCCTGTTACTGTGAACAGGGACATTTTTATTTATTTCAAGATTTATTTATTTTTATGCATATAAGAACTGAGGTGTATGTCAGAGGTGTGTGGGGGGTGTGAGAGGATTCATCAGAGACAGAGTGGGGAGCAGAACAGGTGGATCTAATGAAATACACTGCTAACAGAGACAGAGTGGGGAGCAGGACAGGTGGATCTGTTAGGGGGAAAAGGATGTCCTAAAGCTAATTTCATACAGGCTTTGTGGACTCCACCCCCACCCCGGGCCAAAGCCAAAGACACTGGGAACTCCAAATCCCATTACCACCAAAGGGAAGGTGGCTGAAAGGGGGGGAATTGTTAGGGGGAAAAGGATGTCCTAAAGCTAATTCCATACAGGCTTTGTGGACTTCACCCCCACCCCAGGCCAAAGCCAAAGACACTGGGAACTCCAAATCCCATCACCACCAAAGGGAAGGTGGCTGGGACCTGAGGGTGGGCTTAAGCAGCCAGGTTGATATAAGGCAGACACGTGGGCTTTGGAGGGGTCCCCCATTTGGCTCTCCACCAGCTAGCAGCGTCTGGCCAGCTCTGAGAGTGCCTTTGGGTTTCCAGGTCGGCGGATCGGGTAGGATGCATTAAAGACTTTATTTCCCTATTTTCTCCCTGAGTTGTACATTTTCCTTATTTCCATTTCCCTTGTAAATAAACCTTTTATTAACCTTTTGTGTATGCCTGTAGTGGAGTATTAATAAGTTCTTTTTTAAGCGCGCGGGTGAGGACCCAGAGCCAGGCAACCCGTTCAATATCAGGGCTGCCCTATAACAGCTCTAATGAAATACACTGCTAAGTGGATCAGCAGATGAGACAAGGAGGGGTCTGCTGCATCATATGTGGGTTAGCAACCTGCCCAGTGATTGAACTCAGGCTGTCATGATGATAGTGATGAGACTTAACCAGGCCACCAAGAAGGTCCCCATTAAAGAAAATTTTAAAAAATTATGTTTTGGAGGTTTATTCTCTAGGTTCTAGGCAATCAACTCTTATCATTTACAAACAACAATTACTGGTCTCTCGCTAGGAGCCATGCTACTCATGTTGTCTGACAAAGGTCCAGGCATGGGGCAGATTCCTGAAAAGTCAGGAATCTCCTTAGCTGACTCCTGCTAGACTCTCCTCATTTGTTTATGGCTAGTTTCTACCATTGTTAAAATACGCATTTAAAAGTAAAACTGCAAATGCTTTTTTATCAATTACTGAATAACCAATTTGATGGCAAATGGCACTGCATGATTTATTGATAACATTGGTTTCTTGACATAGGAAAAGGGGAAGGGTGCAGATCCTTGAGAATGGCCCAGAACAACCAGCCTAGCAGGCTGCCAGGCCTTGTTTAGATATGCTTATTAAGGAAGCAAACTTGTCTTTCCATGTCTATGGCTCTTTAGCAGGGAAAGAGTTCCCTTTTTCCTTAACAGTTCCTTTTTCCTTAACAGTTCCCTTTCAGTGACAATGGGTATGGTAGCTGTTAAAGTATGCATTCAAGAATAAGTCAGCAACAAGTTTGTGACTGGTTAAGGTAATAACCTTGGCAGCACAAATAATGCACTTGGAAATAGTCAATGTTACAACTATTGATATGTCCCGTATTAACCATTCTGAAAACCAGAAGCTATAACCATCTCCGGCCCTGCCTCTGATGAAATATTTGTAATTCCTTAAAACAACAATCAGCAATCTTACAGAAAAAGGAATTTTTCCCTTGATCTTAAAGTTAGACACAGAAACTAGGCTGACTAAATAAGTATAGGAGTAATAGGCAGAAAAACTCTTCTGTTAGATTAGGAGAATTCCTCCCTTAATTGAGAGCTTGGGGCTAGGGAAGAGTCAGTGTGGCTTGTCTGGCATTGACACCCTGCAGGCCCTTGGTTCCTTAATATTGAATCAATATCTTATTAAAGCAATATACTATTAGGTGATGATTTCTATATAAAAGCCTTCTGTTTTTTGCTTTAATCATATGGTTATATGTTAGTCTAAACTTTATAGGTTAGTTAGAAAAAATCACTTGTCTCCCTTTCCCCAAGTAACTCTCTGTCCTTTGTTTCCCCTAGCCCTTAGTTAATCCTTCACCATAGTAAACATAGAAACTTTAGTTTCAGTCACATAAATTTTTGCTAGTAATAAAATAATTGTTTAAAATGACTATTCTAAGAACACTTTTGTTTAAGCAACTGTGCCTTCTTCAAAATAAAAAATGTTAGGACCTCTGTTGAAGGGCAAATGAACCCCTGGCTGTTCTAGAGGAAGATATGATATTGTTATCTTACTACTCTAATACATACGCTTATTTACCTTGTAATGTATAAATAAAGGGCTGCTGAGACCCTCAGCAGGATGATGTCTGCACCCTGATCAAGTGTTTGTGTCTCCTCACTCCCCCTCCCTAACCCCTCAGATTCGTCCAAGCTGTTTCATCCTTACTGGAACCCTTGACAGGACAGTTTGCCGAGGCTGGTCCCCAGCAGTCTCTTCCTCTGCAGTTGGAAATAGTGCAGTATTTAATGCCACTAATTTTGTTTGTCTAATTGCATTAGTGGAGGCTTGGTACAAAAATAATGATAATAGCAAGCACCCCAATTATATTAATAATTGTATAATCATTAATTACAAATTGTATTAACATTTTTGTTATAATCTCTTATTCTCTATTTTCTCAAGTTAATATTGGTACAACTCCTGCAGAAAATGGTATGGAGATTTCTCAAGAAAATAAAAATGGATATTCCATATGACCCAGCATTACCACAAAGAGGTATAAGTCCAAATAATATGAAAAATCTCATCAAAAAAATCTATTTATACCCATGTACACAGCGGCACTTTTTATAATTGCCAAATCATGAAATTAACCCAAGTATCCAGATGAATGGATAAACTGTGGAGCATATATTCAATGGAGTATCACACAGCTATGAAGATAAAATGCCATTTGGGACAAAATGGACATTCAGTTGATTACGTTGCATGAAATCAGGCAAAAAGTGAAAGACAGATTTAGATGTTTTCATTTATCAGCAGGATATAAATACCCCCCCCAAAAAATTACAAGCAAACAATAGAAGTGTTGTAGAGCAACCCCGATACAAAACGGGGTGCCTGACTGTGGGTCCTCACCCGCGCGCTTAAAAGGACTTATCAATGCTCTACTGCTGGCACACGTGAAAGGTTAATAAAAGGTTTATTTACAAAGGGAAGGGGAAATGAGGAAATGTACAGCTCTGGGAGAAAAGTGGGAGACAAAGTTTTAAATGAGTCCTACCCGATCCACCGATTAGGAATCCCAAAATGGCGCTCTGAGAGCTGGCCGCCAGCCAGGAGCGGTGAAGCCAGGAGGCGAGCGATGTCGAGCCAGAGCGCGAGCAAGGCCCACGTGATTGGTTTTTATATCCAACCTGGCTGCCCAACTCCACCCTCAGGTCCCAGCCACCCTCCCTTGGTGGTGATGGGATTTGTCTTTCCCAGAGTCTTGATGGCTTTAGTCTGGAGTCGGGGTGGAGTCCACAAAGCCTGTATGGGATTAACTCAGGACATCACTTTCCCCTTAACAGAAGGAATAAAAATTTGAACTCAATAAAAGATAATGGTTACCAGAGGGAATAGGGGAAAGAGGGATTGAGGAAGGGAGGCAGGTGGGGTATAGGCACATGTGGTTTGGTGGAAGGAAAAAAAAAATCCAAGACTAGCAATGTTGAATAGCTTTTGATATCCTTATTGGCCATTTTGGTACCTCATTTGAAAGTATTTAAGTGAAATCTTTCCCCCTATTTTATTTTAAAGATTTTATTTATTTATACAAGAACCGGGGTACAGGTCAGAGGCGTGGGAGGGTGAGAGAATTCACCAGAGATGGAGCAGGGTGCAGAACAGGCAGATGGACCGAAGACACTGCTGAGGGGAACGGTGGGCGAGGTAGGAGAGGTCTGCCACGCCATGTGGGTTTCCCCCTGGCTGGCCAGGAATCAAACCCTCACAGCAGAGGCTGCTGACAGCTTCACAGCGCAGCGCTCAACCCGCTGCGCAACCAGGGAGGCCCTCCCCTATTTTAAACTGTCTTTTTTTTAATTGATTTGTAATCCTTTATATACTTTTTTTTTTAAAGATTTATTTATTTATTTATACAAGCAATGGGTACAGTCAGCAGTGTGGGAGGGTGAGAGAATTCACCAGAGCCAGAGCGGGGAACAGAACAGGCAGAATGACGAAATACACTGCTGAGGGGAGCAGCGGGGAGGTCTGTCAGACCTGAGGGGAGAGGTCTGTCACGCCATGTGGGACCCTCGCAGGCAGCCGGGGATTGAACCGGCGCTGCAGAGGCTGCGGGCAGCTGTGCCACCAGGGAGGCCCATCCTTTATATACTTTCTATGAAAAAAAAAAAATCAACCTCAAAAGTACCTTAGAGTTGATGAAATATATAATGACTTGCTTAAAGTCAAGGCACAACTAAAACAGGAGCTAATTTTTAATGGGGATCAGATAATAACACTAGTACTTAGATTATATTCATTGAGTATTATTCATGAACATCATCATCCACACATATTTTTTCAAGTCTTGCTTGAAAGCAAAAGAAATGACGAAAGGGTAGATGATAAAAATATAATTAACCAACAGAAACTAGGATTTACTCTCACCCATGGCAACATTATTTATAATCTAACCACTTCTTGACTACAGTGCATAATAAATCTCTACAAGGATGGGAAGTGGGGAAAACATTACTGATTTGCCACCTTTAATTCCTGCATTAGTTTCCTATGGGGAAAAAATTGTATTAGTGGACCTTTGAGACATAAAATAATAACATAAAATAATAACTATGTTAATGACAATGGCTATAACCTCTTAATCTCCATTTTCTTCAATATAAATTTTCCTTCTGATTTCTGAGACTTAATAATAAAAAAAAAAACTTTTTTCTTTCAATTCTTATCTATTCCTTTTCCTTGCAAATGAACTCCTACATTTTTTCTCATGGTCTCAAGTCCCCCCAAAATTCACTTCCAGGTCCAATAGGTGGACATCTCATTTTACATGTTGAGTCACAATCGGAATTAGGAGAGAAAGGAGTGCTCTATAGTCCCTGTGTTTTCCTTATCCTACCACCTTATTATTATTAAAACTTGCATAACTATTGATTTAAATGATTTACTAAATACCCAAATGATAGTGAAATTGTTTCTTGTAATGACTTATTGTGTTACAATACTACCATAAAAATTATACCTATAATTCTTAATGCCTTAGGTAAATATTTCTGTAGGACACATAGAATTAGAGTCAGAGCACATAGGCATTTAAACTTTGACAATATCTTTTACAAATGTATCAATTTATTTTTTCTTCTCTTAAAGATTTATTTATTTACACAAGAACCCGGGTAAAAAAAACAGGGTAGACAATGCTTCTTACTCTCACACTCAACAATATTGCACGTCATCAAATTTTAAAGCTGTCAGTCTGACAGGCATAAAATCTACCCCCCCCCAACACTCTACTACCACCCAACCAACTGACTAACCAAAACAACCAGCATCAAAAACAGTTTTATTTTATGTTACACTGCCTGATATGTGACATTTAAGCATCTTTTCACAATTGTTTATAATCACTGGCACTTACTTTGTACTGGGATTATTCACATCTTCTGGTATATTTGGTTGTCTTGCTTGCAAATGATTTGTTATCCCCAAGCACTAGGTATATTAACTTCTTATATATGCTACATTTTTTTTTTTTTTTTTAAGATTTCTTTGGGGCCTCCCTGGTGGCACAGCAGTTGAGCGCTGGGTTGCAAAGCTGCCTGCGGCCTCTGCAGCACTGGTTCGATTCCCAGCTGCTCCCTGGCCACCGGAGGAGGGTCCCACATGGCACGCAGACCTCTCCTGCCACCCATTGCTGCCCTCAGCAGTGTACTTCGGTCCTTCTGCCTGCTCTGCTCCCCGCTCTGGCTCTGGTGAATTCTCTCACCCTCCCACACTTCTCACTGTACCCAGTGCTTGTATAAACAAATAAATCTTAAAAAAAAAAAAAAAGCTATTAAAAAAAAAGATTTATTTCTTTATACACATAAGAGCTATGGTACAGTCCAGAGATGTGCAGGGGGAGCAGAATAGGCAGATGTACTGAAATACACTGCTGAAGGGAGCAGCAGGCAAGACAGGAGATGTCTGCTGCACTATGTGGGTTAGCTCCTTGGGCAGGGATCGAACTCAGTGGCTGCAGATGGCTTCAGAGTACTGACACTTAACCCCTTGAACCAACGGAGAAGCCCCACATTTCTATTACTTGATTTTTCACTTTGTCTATAGTATTACTTCACTCCTAACCTTCTTATGGTTATTTCCAAAATAAATGGATCATGTTTCATTTCTAAAAACAGGGAATAAAATTTCCTTAGAATACTAACTGCCAAAATGAACAAAACTCTATTTTAGGAAAAAATGACTAAACTGGCACATGTCTGAAAAAAAAAATATGGCCAAGAACTCTGTTAATCTGTCTTTTTAGAATACAGATTTAGGTATCTGGAATATATCTATTTACATTTAAATTTTCACACCCACCCTCTCATTTTGCCCAAGAATCTCTAAAAACAAATATAGAAATAGAAAAATTAACTTTTATATACTGTATTTCATATATTCTTACTCTAAAAATGCACTCATACAAATTAATTTCTTACAGTTCTGCAAATAAACAAACCTGCCTTTCATTTTAAATTAATACCATAAAATCTCAAATGATAATTATACATTTTAAATAGACTATTTTTTGGAAATTCTTTATATTGATTTTAATTTTTTGCCAGTTATATGGCGATAAATATTTTTTCCCAATTTATAACTCATCTTTTCATTTCTTTAAGGTGTCTGATGAAGGTCTTCTTAATTTTGATACAGTAAAATTATCAATCTTATCTCAAAAAATCAGTAAGTTTTGTCTTCAGTGCCTTCTTACCCCAATACTGGAGAGAGATCCATGTGTGTTTCTAGAAGGGTCAATTTTCTAAGTTTTACTTTTGGCATTTAAGATAGTTAACTTGAATGGGATAAATATGAGGGATAAAGATGAGGTTATGGAAAAGGAATATTTTATATAAAAATATTGCAATGTCGGGCCTCCCCTGGTGGCGCAACGGTTGAGCGCTGGGCTGCGAAGCTGCCCGCAGCCTCTGCAGCTCCAGTTCGATCCCCGGCTGCCTGTGAGGGTTCCTCTCCTGCTCCGCCCACTGCTCCCCTCAGCAGTGTATTTCATCAGTCTGCCTGTTCTGCTCTCCACTCTAGTGAATTCTCTCACCCTCCCGTGCTTCTGACTGTACCCAGTGCTTGCATAAATAAATAAATAAATAAATAAATAAAAATCTTAAAAAAAAATATTGCAATGTTACTAATTAATAAATGGATTTATTAGTCAAGCATGTGGCTTAATTGTGAAACTAAAAGGCATGAAATATATCATGGTACTGGTGACTAAGTGTCATCTTAGACTAGTGCCATACTCTTGCATTATTAGAATACACATTATGTTTAAATGCTACCACATAAAAGATAAAGACTACACTATGGGAAATGTAAAATGTCCCATATCAGTGATTTTAAAACTACAAAAAAATCTTTTCAGAATACAAAAATGTATGTAATCCTATGTAATCCACACATAGGGTTATGGGGCCTTGCTTTTAAATGCTTTTTAGAGGAAATCTTTCTAATAGTATTTTGCTTCCCATTTATCCCCAAAGTTTTTTCTTAAATCCTCATTCTTGTTTGAAACAGATACGGCAATCAGCAAAACCTCTTCAGGTTTTAAAACATTAGTCAAACACTTGTAGTAATTACAAAAGGGCTAGATTCAATAACAGTATATAAAATACTTAAAATAGTAAAGCTAGTTTATATTTCATCTTGACATTAGCTGAAAATAGAAATACAGGACTCTTTTCCAGCCATCTCATTTAATCACTCCCAATGATTTTTTTTTCCCCAGTGTACAACTAAAGAGCAGTGAAATATTCTGAATGTCATTATACATACTTAGATTACAAAAAGTAATAATCTCAGAGGAGAACTTAAGCTAACTATCAGCTACCAAATGACCTGCATCTAATTCTTTCCCCCTCCTACAATCTCAAGGCACAGTAGACAGTACCAGGGAAAGGAAATGTGGTAGAAGCATAATTATATAAATACTGATTATATTAGTGGCCAAGGTAAATTATTTGTATTTTCAAACAGTGTCAAAGACAGACATATAAATATCTTTAACAAGAAAATTTAATTAACATAGGTAAAAGTCATTACACAGTTATAGGGGCTCTTCTCCAGCTAGTGCTGTTTTAGTTTAATAAAGAAGTTACCTGTGCTCGTTTTTCCATATCCTGACAAGTACCTAGTTGCTCTTCCATTGCAACTCTGATTTGCCTTGCTTCATATTCCAATTGCCTTCTGGTCATATCTGTTTGTAAGGAAAACTGAAAGCACAAATGAAGGGGATGTTAGTATCTGGTGAATGTGTATTAATCATTAAAGGCAAAAAAAAACCAACAAAAACCAAAACCAAAAACAAAACCCAAAACAAAAAATAAACACCAATAAAGAAAACAAATTACTGTGTGTGAGAAAACTCTTTTTACTCCACAGACTACTAGAACTCGATTGTAGATGGCAGGCTCAGTCTGGGTCCCTGATATGAAATGCAGAGAAGAAGTACTTTGTTGTTACATAGTCACAAATGGCTTTAATTAAATTGTACCATTTCACTTAAAATACATAGTTGGTCCAGTTAGGGTGAGCTTATCTTCAGTTCCTCCCCATTCTTCTCTGTTGATGAGGTATTACTTTTTATTATCAAACCCAGCAAGTAAATGTGGACAACATTAAGAAAATTTAAAAAAATCCATTATCCTTGAGTTAATGCTCAATATACAGTAACAATTGCTATAAAATGTTAATTTAAAAGAGAAACTTCGGGCCTCCCTGGTGGCGCAAGGGGTTAAGATGCAACCTATGAAGCTGTACGCAGCCTCTGCAGCAAGAGTTCAATCCCCCGGCTGGGAGCAACCCACATGGCACAGCAGACCTCTCCTGGCTCGCCAGCTGCTCCCCTCAGCAGTGTACTTTGGTCAATCTGCCTGTTCTTGTTGCCCACTCTGTCTCTGGTGAATCCTCTCACCCCTGCACCTCTGGCCTGTACTTCAGCTATTGTACACATAAATAAATCTTAAAAAAAAAAAAAAAAGAAACTTCTCCATTTGTAAAATGAAGAAATCAGCTAAGAAAAAAAAAGCTTTTCTGTAGTATAAATAACCACAGATTGTTAGGATAAAGGCAACAAACTTTTTGGTAAAAATCCAAGAGTAAAGCAAAGTTGAAACAAATGAAAAGAAGTACCTCTGCTCAGAGGTTAATTAAAAATTAATTAAAAAGTTAATTAAAAATTAATTAACAGAGTTAATTAAAAATTTTACTAACTCTCTAATTGAAATTCTAAGCACTGATAACTACCAGGCATACAAAAGTATAAAAAGGACAAGGTAATGAAACACATGCCCCAATATGTAAAAGAAGTTAAATATGTGATTAGATGAAATGATAAGTTACAATGGGCCATGAAAATAAAGTACTATGCTGATGCCCATTAAATTTGTGTGTGACACATGTCTGATTCAGAATAGAATTCTGTAGGTCCAAGGATCACAAATTGCATGATGATTTTAAGCTAGAGAAAATTCTCACCCTTTTTTCTTGCAATATACAAATAACATTCAAGTACAAAATATATTCTTATAGGCTTACCCAAATTAGTCTGCATGTTATTTCTAATTCCCAATGAGCCAGTATCACTCCACTCATTTGTCCCCATTTCCCAGTCCCTCTTTGCAACAAGTGTGTTGCAATAATGTGGTTTAAATCTGGTGTTTTAAACAATGTCTAAGATCCTGGTCAGTATTTCCATATGAAAATGTTAACCTGGCTTCCCAAATAAAAGCAAAATTTGTGAAATTAGAAAATATCTATGAAATAAAGTTTGCTAAAGTTGTCAAACAGACCATAATAATTTCTTACATGTGATATTAAATATATGCTTATTTAATAAATTGATAAAGGAATATTTGACAATTTATCTTTGTTTCAGATATTAACCAGTTGGTTTTGAGTTGTCATACACATCTTAGCCCTTATCTGAATTTGACTGCATGTACATAGTTGAACTCTAAATTATGTAATTCTTTCCTTTTTTTATTTTCATATTTTTTTTATTGCGGTAACACTGGTTTACAATAAAAATGATTCACGAATATAGGATCACACCTCTTCAGATGTGATACCATTCCATACCCACCACCAAGGCATTTATAGTCCTTGACCACAGTCCACTGAAATTATGTATATTCTAATTACAAAACTGAATGGTGAGCAAATCTTCACTTCCCAATAAGCATTTGTTCACTATTTGTGTCTCCATAACTCCTGGGAAGATATTAAGGACATTGTCAGAGAGTGTGGTCCTGTCTCTCCCTCTCAAAATCCTGGATGATTGTTCTAGGAGAGTAAGCACTTAAACTTCTAGTTCTAGCTCCTGCCAGACAATGCCCACTCAGAAAATCAGTCAATAAGTATATGTTTTGGAAAAGATTTTCCTTCTTCCTATTTTTGCTTTTTTGTTTATTATATTTTCTCAAAAATGCTATTAGAAAATGAAAAATCTGGGGCCTCCCCGGTGGCACAGCGGTTGAGCGCTGGGTTGCGAAGGAGGAAAATACATTTTAATTACTCTATTTTTCTTTTTAACAATTAAAAAAAACCTATGGACAACATCTAGTAATGTATTTTAGAAATGCTTTTATATGTGCCATTCCATGAATGAAATAGGTGACAAGAAAAGGTTGGGTGGAAGAAGCTGACAAGATTAAATTCTTTTTACATAGCTATAGTTGCAAAACAAGAATATTTTTGCATTGGCAAAAAGTTTTAAGATCCATTCCAGTAGCAATTGTTATTTGTAATAACTAGAATAGGACTCAAATTATATTCAGATAGTTTAATTGCAAAAACTATATAGCATGATTCCTGTAATGTGGTTCAAAAAGTAGATAGATGGTAATAAACATTTCTAGAGTATGCTTTGGCAATTCAACGTACAGGATAAAAAACCAGTCACTTAGTTAAATCTTGGAATATGTAATAGATTTAATTAGAGGATTAAAATAAATACTTAAGCATAATGAAGTTTTATCATCTTTATAAAAAATATTCATTCACTATTATAAATTCAGGTTTAAAGTTGGATAAATATATGATAGTTTAAAAGTAACTATAAATGCAGTAATCTTGAATTTTTAATAGCTAACCTATGTACTATTAAAGGTGAAGTTATTAAAGTCTAAAGTAAGTCATATTGCCAAGTTACTTACATTTTCAGTTAAAGGAAGACTATCTATTCTTTTTGTGAGATTTTGAAGTTGAGCATAATACCAGTCTTTTTCCTTTTCTTCTTTGTCAAGATCAGCAAGAAGTAATGATCTGTTTTTGAAAAAAAGTTAAGTTTACACAATGCCAGTACATAATGGATAACGGTAATTTTTCTAAAGTGTTTGTAAAGCTTCCTTTTTAAACAAAAGTACTACTAATAAATAAATGGAAAACACATGATTCTGGATTTTTGAAGATGAGACTTAGATTAATACAATCATTAAATAGAACAATTCTAAAATTTGTATGGTATCACAAAAGATGCTGAATAGTGTAAACAATCCTAAAAAAGCAATATTGAGAACATAAGGATAGGCATTATGCATCCTAGTTTCCAAACTATGTTACAAAGCCATAGTAATAAAAAACAGTGTGATACTGGCATAAACACAGACACAGATGAATGCAACATAATAGAGTTAGATAACTTATGACAATGGATCAAGAATATGCAATGGGGAAAGGAAATCTGCCTCAATAAATGGTGTTGGTAACACTCGGCCAGCAACTGGCAAAAGAATGTAATTGAACCTTCATCTTACACCATACTCAAAAATTAACTCAAAATGGATTCAAGACTTGAATGTAAGATATAAAACTCCTGGAATAAAACTGAGGTAGTGAGCTTCTTGATATTGAACTTGATGATGATTTTTTGGATTTGACTCCAAAAGCAAAGGCAGCTAATTGAAAAGTAAACAAGTGAGACTACATCAAATTAGAAAGCTTCTACATAGCAAAGAAAACCATCAAGAAAATAAAAAGGCAAACTACAATATTTGCAAATCCTATCTGACAAAGGGATTAATATCCAAAATATAAAAAGAACTAATATAATTCAATAGCAAAAAAAATTTTGATTAAAAAATGGCCAGAGGAACTGAATAGACATTTTACCAAAGTAAACATACCAATGGACAACATGTATGTGAAAAGGTGCTCAACATCACTGATCATCAGGGAAATGAAAATGAAATTACAATGAGATATCAACTCACCCTTACTAGAATGGCTATTACCAAAAAGACAAGAAATCACAAGTGATGTCAAGAATGTGCAGAAAAGGGAAGCATGGTGCAATGCTGGTAGTAATGTAAGCTCATGCAGCTAAACAAAATGGATGTTACTCAAAAAATTAAACAGCGATTCTACTTCTAGGTATTCAGCTAAAGGAAATAAAAACTCTAACTCAAGAATGCTGCTCATTGAAAAGTTTTACTTCCAATAGCCAAAATAAAGAAATAACCTAAGCATCTATGAATAGACACAGAGAACGTGGCATATACACAATAGAATATTATTTAGCCATAAAAAGAAGGAAATGTTGCCATGTACAACAATGCTGATGGACCTTTTATGGCCATTTTATGCTAAGTAAAATAAGTCAGAGAAATACAAGTACTGCATGATCTCACTTACATGTGGACTTTTAAAAAGAATTAGCTCTGTCCTCTAACTGAACTTACAGACAGAATATACTGGTGGTAGTCGGAAGCAGGGGATGGACAAAATGGTGAATGGTCTCAAAGGATACAAATGTCCTGTCATAAAATGAATCATGGGATGTAATATACAGTTTGGTGATTATAGTTACTAATACTGTATTATATATTTGAAAGTTGCTAAGATGAGTAAATCTTAAAAGTTCTCATTACAAGAAAATTTTTTTTAACTATTTGTAGTGATAGATGTTAACTAGACTTTTATGGCAAACATTTCAAAATACACAAAATAGTGAATCATTATGTTATATGCCTGAAACTAGTATATGTCAATTATACTTCAACAAAATTTTTTAATGCAAAAAAAAAGCTTCCTCATGTAATCTCATGTCCTCATGTAATCTCATGCAGTCCTCAAGCTAACTCACTTTACCTAGAAGAACATAGTACTTTTAAACTTTTTTTTTTTTTTTAATTTATTTATACAAGCACTGGGTACTGTCAGAAGAGTGGGAGGGTGAGAGAATTCACCAGAGCGAGAGGGGAGAGCAGAGCAGGCAGACTGACGAAGTACACTGCTGAGGGGAGCAGTGGGCAGCAGGAGAGGTCTGCGTGCCATGTGGCACCCTCGCCCAGGGGCGGGGGATCAAACCAGTGCTGCAGAGGCTGCGGGCAGCTTCGCAACCCAGCGTTCAACCGCTGCGCCACTGGGGAGGCCTGAACATAGTACATTTTTAACAGGGATTTAATGAGTATCTGTTAAATGTATGAATGGTTAACAGACAATAGCTAATATTTATTAAATGCTCCATGTACCAGATATAGTACGAAGTACTTTTTAAAAAAGCTAGTTTAATCTTCAAAACTTTTGAGGGCGATTTGGAAGAGGGGAGAGAGAGCTTCCATTTTTTTTTTTTTTATTCAAATAACAAAACCACTAACTCATGTAAATTATTCATGAACTTAAAAAGACATAGAACAAAGTCAAATATGAATTTAAAAAAATATCTGACACTATAATGTGTAGATAGTCTCTTAGTTTAAAACTAGTTAAGTTTTAAGTACCCAGCTTTTCTCAAGTTGTTGTAAAACCCAAGGATCATTCTGACTATACAAGTGATTAATGATCCTTTTTTTTTTTTTGGTGGGACCCTCGGCGGCGGCTGGGGAACTAACGGGCGCTGCAGAGGCTGTGGGCAGCCTTGCAGCCCAGTGCTCAACCTCTGCGCCCCCCTTTTTTTTAAAAAAAAAAAAAAATAGATATGGAACTCAAACAACTCCTCTTACTATTGCTATAAGCAGCACTAAAACTGGCCAATGACACTGCCAAAGCATTTACTGGTCACGGAGTTCTTTACCCATGCGCACAACTGCAAGACTACTCAGGCTCAGAAACAACAACAATGGGATTTATTTAACAAACCATGGAAAAACAAAGAGTTACTCAGGCCAAAAATGGTCTTTACCTCACCTGAAGCAGTGTCCAGTGTTTTTCAGTTCTAAAACAAAAGGAGTTAAGATGGCATCTTCCCACCACTAAGGATGCAGAGTTCCTCTCCCGAATAGGCCATGCATCCTAGATGGTGCTTTTCTGCCTCTGTTAACCAGGAGCATGCGGCAGTCAGACTCTAGGCCTGGTTCCAACTCACAAAGACAACAGAAGACACAAAGGAGACGCTCCCAGAGCTGCTTGGATGCCCCAGCACATCACCAGACAAGCAATACTGAAGACAACCAGTGCAGTGGCTGAATGACCTGATAAACGGGGACACCCCCCCCCCCACACACACACATATAGCTCAGTGAGGCACCTGGCTGTGGGTCTTCACTTTCCAGGCGGTAACAGCAGCAAAACAAGGAACAGTTTCACTTGCTTGGCTACTTGCAAAGTCTCCAAACTTTTCCTCTCTGAGGTTGGCTGCTAGAGGCCTCGCCATGTTCAGATGCCCATAACAGCCTTCTAGAAGACTGGCAGTAGTGGGGGCCGGAATTTGCTGACCCCAAATGCTGAAGATCTGAAAACCCGCTGAATCCTAAAGACCGAATGAATTGGTGCCCTCTTCTGCAGTCACTTACATTACTTATCAGTCCCTCCAGGCCCCAAATGCCATACTTTTTAGCATTTTCCCTGGGCCTATCCATCCTCACAGCAATCCCCTCCAGGGGGCACCACCAGTAACAGTTTATGGCTTCAGCCACCAGTTACAGTATTACTATATTAAATGCTGCTTAACAGTAACTGTGTTCAAGAACTAGATTTTTCCAAACCCATTTTTTATTTTTAAAACAAGTTTACTATTTGATTACATTTACTATTTGATTACACTATAGAAAAAACCTGAAAACACAGAAATATATAAACAAAATTAATATTATCCAGCATTTCCCCCTAAATACAAATATATGAAATCTTTTTGTACATTTAAGTAAAATTTTAAAACAAAATTAGTACTTTAATGCTTACAGTAAATACTTTCACTTCATTTTATAGAGCAACCAATTCTTAAGGAGATTAAAAATTGTGAAAAAAAAGATGTCAGTTGCTTTATAATCCAATTAGAGCTAATGCCTAATTTATCTCTAATTTTTAGATAGTCAGATTGTTTTGAATATTTACTATTATAACACTTGATACATCATTCTTTGAATCTTATAATTAAAAAAAAAAAATTCCCAGGAGTGCAGTGACCAGCACAAAGTGTGTGTAACTATTAAGCTTTTGATACACTTTGCCAAACTGCCCTCCAAAAAGATTGTCCTAATTTATAGTCACACCATAAACAGCAAAAGGATACCATTTCTTTTTCATTTGCCTTGGCAACACAGGAAACAAGATGTTATCTCCCCCCTTTATTGTTACAAATTTAATTAGGGAAAGATGAATGGTATGGTCTCCTTCCCTTTCTAAGTGTCAAATTTATCTGCACACGTTTACTGGTCATTTGCTTTCCTTGTTTTTTGAAACAATGCAAGTCTTTTTAGAAGGCCTCTCTGATAAGCATATGGTCTCTCCTCACTCTATGTTCTACAGTGGATAAAAACCTAAACTTTTGGCTTTAGTGTTATTTTCAGGGTCTTTAAGTCCTGTGTTTCTGATAAGGGCTAGGGATGGGGAGGAGATGAGGTAAGACACAATGTATGGTATAGCAGGAAATCTGCCTACACAGGCTGTTTATGGTCTGTCTGTTCTTTGCTTAACGTTTAATTTTCCAGCCCAAGGACCCTTCTGGAGGAGTGCAGGGAGTCAGTGCTATCTTAAGAGCAGCCTCAGCACAGGGGGATGAGCCTGAGTTCAGGAGTCCAGGAGAGTGGTAAGGAGCTTTGGGGGTTGGACATCACAGCCTCCTAGCAGCAGTGAAGGCCTGCTTACTGAACTGTCTTTGTTCAACTCACTATAAAAAGGCAGCTGGAAATGAAATATTAAGATGGTTTCTTTAGGGTGTTAGCCACCTGTCCTCCAGATTGCTAGCTGTCTGATTAAAGTACACCTTAAAGATGCAATTCCTGTCTACTTTATTGGCATTTGGTGGTGACAGGTGGTCACAACTCCATACTTCCAGTAATACTTTCTGGGGCTTTTTCCAGCAACTGTGATCTGTTGCATGGCAATACCCATATAAAAAATTCTAGGCTACTTAGCAAGAGCCACCACTGGAGCCACAGTCTTTTTGATTACATCCACCCCTGAGCATGAAGCTGTCTGCCCAGGAACTACAGTAAGTTCCTTTTGAATGGCACCAGAGTCCTAGCTTCTCAGTAGTCTCTATGAGGACCGCTCTTGTTTTGGGGCAAAAATGGCTCAACCATTAGCATATGGTACAGTTCCCTGGTACAGGAATGACTTCCACCATAAAAACTCTGAAGCCTTGTGGGAGTCCTGTTATGAACTGCTTTATGATAATGATGCTGATGAGCTGAATCTCTTTCTTCAAGGAGTCTTAAATACCAAAAAGTCGGGCCTCTCTGATGGTGCAAGGGGTTAAGCACAGCACTGTGAGGCTACCTGCAGCTTCTGCAGCCCGAGTTTAGTCTCCGGCTAGCCAAGGAGCTATCCACATGGTGCAACAGACCTCTCCTGTCTTGCCTGCTGCTTCCCTCTGCAGTGTGTCAATCCGCCTATTCTGTTCCTCACTCTGTCTCTGGTGAATCCTCTCATCCTCCGCACCACTTGCCTGTACCCCAGTTCTTGCATGCATAAATCAATAAATCTTTAAAAAATAAATATCAAAAAGTCACTACAACATGGATCTGTCCTCCTCCTTCAGAAGCCAGATGTTTTCTTAGTAGTTTCTTCTGAAGGCATGAAGGTATGCTATTCTCCTGTGTCTTGCAAGGAGAATGTGATCAACATTCTTTTTTCCCCAAATTAAGTTATCAGAAGGTTTGCCAAATGGAGCTTGCCATATATTTTTCAGTACTTCCCTCTAAGATTTCTGGATTACCCAGGTGTGTTCCACCTATTATTTCAATCTTTACTAGAGCAGAGGTAGTGGCTTTCAGAGGCATGTCAGTGTGAAGAAGTGGTGGTCTAGACTAAGATGGGCAGTAGACTGCGGGCCAGAAACAGGAGCTGGTTCTCCAGTAGTTATTCTTATGCTATTTCTACAGACTAGAAAAGTGAGATTTAAAAAAGTTACATAATTAAGGACCAGGGTTGACTACTTCTAGTACTTATTGTGAGCAAAACAGAAAATGAGGTAATAAACATAGAGTTAATGTATGACATGAGAGAGGTCTAGAAAGAAGAATAGGAAAAGTAGAAGGAAACCATCATGGAAATAACACAAATTTCAAAAGTTAAAGAAGATAAACCTCTAGATCAAAAGAAACAGTGAACATCCAGCATGATGAATAAAACACAAATATCATGGCATTCTAAAAGTTTCAAAGGAACAAAAACAGCTGGCTACAAAGAAATGAGAATCAGACTCATCAAATTTCTTATCAAAGAGTGATGAAGAAGGAAAATGAGTTTGAAACTAGACTTAACCAAACTATACATCATGTGTGAAAACAAAATAAAGATGTCAGCTACAGAAAGTCTCAATTTACCTCCCTCCCACACAATGAGAACCAAGAGGACACAAGATATGTTGGAGTCACTCTCACACTCTACCACTTTTCTCTACTAACAAAAAAGCAGAACTTTATGTACATGAAACAAAATGAGTTCCTAGGAAACTCAGTATGCTCAGAAGTCCTTTGCATCTTAATAGAGCTCAAACAAGATGATGAAAGGGAAGATGGGCCTTAGTATCTTATTTTTCAGGAGACTGATATGCTGTCAGACACAAATAGTCCTGGTTTAAAATCTGACATAGAGATTGACAGAAAGCTTAGCACTACTTCTGTTCAGATGACTATCCCTATTTTTATAGATGGGCACACCCAAATCAGAGAGAAAGTAATGAAAGGGCTTTTGTCTTTCAGTGAGATAAGATGGGCATTTTCTATACATTAATTTGAAGAAGAGAAAAATTAATACATTAGATGTGAAAAATAGATTCATTGTATATGTCAAGCAATGTTTTTTAGGTATTGAAAATGATAAATTAAGAAATGTTTCACTGTGGCCACCTGTGATAATGTAACCAGTGGCTGAAGTCAAAGACTTCAGGGGGTGTCCCATATAGGGGAGTGTTCATGAGGGTTAGAAAGTATTGCATTTTGGGGTGCAGTGACTGAAAAGAAATATAAGTGACAGCAGAAGGAGGTGTGGATTACTCAGTCTTCGAGATTCAGCACTTCAGATTCAGCATTTAAGGAGTCAGTGTTTTCAGCCCCCACCGCATGGTCTTCTAGAAGGCTATTGTGGGCCTCTGCAGGTGGAGGCTTCCAGTAGCCAATCTCAGAGAGAAAAGTTCCAAGGCTTTGCAATTAGCCGAGCAACTGAAACTGTTCCTGGTTTTGCTGCTGTTACAGCATGGCAGAGAAGAAGAAGACGTGAAGCCAGGTGCCTCACTGAGCTGTGAGTGTAGCTGTTTACAGTGTCATTTGGCTGCTCCAACTGCCGTTTTGACTATCACTTGTCTGGTGCGGTGCTGGGACATCTCAGCAGCTCCGGGAGCATCTCCTGTTACATCTTCTGTTGTCTTCATGAGTTGGATCCTGGCATACAGTCTGGCTGCTGCATGCTCCAGGTCAGCAGAGGCAGAAAGACGCCATCTTGGGCACGTGGACTATTGTGGCATGTGGCCTACTGTTTGGGAGAGAAGCTCTGTGTCATCAGTGGTGGGAAAACGCCATCCTAGCTGCTTTTGTTTAGGACTTATAAACAGTGGACACCGCTTCAGGTGAGGTAAAGGTAATTTTTGGCCTCATTAACTCTTTGTTTTTCCCTCATTTGTTAAATAAATCCCATTGTTCTCTGAACCTGAGTAGTTTTGCAATTGTGTGTGGGGCTGAAAACCTCAGTGATCACTATATTATTAGGGCAGTGTCCTTGGCTGGTTTTAGTGACCCTTGCTTCCCTGTATGAATAGGATTTCCATAATAAAAATAGTCACATTATATGGGATGTAGGATCTAAAATTTAATGACTTCAATTCAAAAGATAACAAGATATTCATTAAAAAATCAGTTCCATAATTTAACAGACATCAATTGTGATCATGTGATTATTCAATGTACAGAGCAGTTGAAGTATTTAAGCGACAAAGTCTTAGAATCTCAAGAAATTGCCTCAGTTATATTTTTAGATTTAATATAAGTACAATCAGGGCCTCCCCGGTGGCGCAGTGGTTGAGTGCTGGGTTGCGAAGCTGCCCGTAGCCTCTGAAGCGCTGTTTTGATCCCCAGTCACCAGAGGAGGGTCCCACATGGCGCGCAGACCCCTCCTGCCGCCCGCTGCTCCCCTCAGCAGTGTACTTCGGTCCTTCTGCCTGTTCTGCTCCCTGCTCTGGCTCTGGTGAATTCTCTCACCCTCCCGTGCTTCTGACTGTACCCAGTGCTTGTATAAATAAATAATCTTTAAAAAAATAATGTAAGTACAATCAATAACATACTGTCTTTGAATTAATAAAATGTTAAATGTTAGTGATCACTCACCAGACATGCTTTATAATTCATATCTTCAGTGAATGACAAAATAAAAGCAAAACTGGAGCATACAATTTACTATTTAATGAAGAAAAGTTACCTCTCTTTCTCAAGTTCTTCTAAATAACCAGTATTTTCTCTGCTTCCATTCACAAGCCCTCTTCTTGGAAATGAACCCATAGGAACAGGACTGCACTCTCCTGAACGACTAGAGATGGATCCTTCACGGCTTCCATAAGAACGGAGGGACATTTTTGTTCGCAGTTTCACTCCTGGGAAATTACTGCTATCTAAGTTAAGTTCTAAATTAAACAGAGACAAGTTTTTATATAATACTTGCTTTAAGTGGTCTGAGATATTGCTGATGCAATTATATTGCTTTAAAAGTGACATCTTAGGTTTATATTTTAGCATTCAACTTTAATCCATTTTAAAATTGTTGAAAATATATTACATATATTACATGAAGCCTATAGGAGTACTAAATTATAGCAGTTATTGAGTAGCAAAATTATTCAAGGAAATCCTTGTCATAAATGCTAATGCTCTGAGAAACCCACTGATTCTTTGTTCTAGATAAATGTGAAGGTAGGAGAAAGAATAAAAGAAAGTGGGGGGGGGTCAGAAAATGGCTAAGTTCACACTTTAATAAAGGCTATACTTCTACAATTTCTAAATAAGGAAGCCACCGATAGATATGAATAAACAATTATTTAAAAACAGAATGGCTGAACTTTTCCTCAAATCAACTTGAATCAGGGGGGAAAGGAGTTTGTCAATGAAAAAGAAGACAAAATGACCTTTCATAAATTCCTGCTAGATAATAATGTATTTGGGCACCCAAAGGTAATCTCACCACCTAGATTCATTTATAGGTAAGGACATTCTCTTTTGACAATGGAACCTTGAAAGGTTACTTTTCTCTTTCTACACAGCAGAGAGCCCATACTTTGAAATGCTGTTTTTCACCATTTGGGTATGCATTTGCAACAATGTATCAGTTGTATGGCTAGGGGCACTTAACAGTGTAAAGGGGACTACCAGTTGAACTGCTATTCTGTTTCTCTCAGCAGTTGGACTCTCTCTTTTCCTGTTTGCCTGGTCCCCTGTAGCAGTATTAAAGGACTGCAAAATCTATCAAAGGCTCCAAATTCTCTTTTTTTCCATCTGCGAGAACTGACAATGAACCCACCCAGCATGGGATGGCTGCACGACAAATCTTTAACCAACAAAGTGAAAAAGACACCCTTTAGAAATTCTGCAACATATGCTTTATAATCAGTTTATATATGTGAGAAGATAAAACATTTCTATACTGGAAGGAACAAAGATGAGTACTATTTCTTCACATTTGAAGTACAGGATACTCTATGGCTTATTAGAGGTCTATTTAGTGATCACCAGAATAGCAATGAGGTTTAAAAAAAATTTTCAAGGAAGTGATCCAAAACAGTTTATTCAAAGCCAGTTTAAGTGTTCAACTGAAGACATGACTAGCAAATAGACTTCTTACATATTCGTACTTTAACAATTACATCCTTACGGGTAAGGCTGTAACACACACCAAGAAAATTGGTACCAACATGCAAATCAAGAGAAGCTAAATTTGGATATATACATCTGACACCGGAGCTTTAAAATTACTTTAAAACACTTTTTAAAAATTTACCTTTGAGGCGCTCTAATAAATCAATCTGTCCAGAAGTCATAACTTCATCTTCAATACTTCCTTGTAGCTGTTTAAGTACTTCCTGTAAAAAAAGAATACAATGGATTAACATGACAAATTCTAATAACTTTTTGAAGACATGATTCTAAATTTCTTGATATTTAGATATGCCAGGGGGAAAGGTATTCCAGATCAATGTGAGATCACAAGCCATAAAGCCTCTTCATATAATACCTATCATTATGAATAATAAACTATCCCAACTACAAAATATTTGGTGTTTGGGGAATGTCTGTGCAAGAAAGCATACATACATTGCTTTTAACTTTTAAAACATACAGTAAGGTAGACTACTCTCATTTTTCAGATGTATCAACTGAGTCTAGTCACAAAAAACTAGTTATGTTTCTGAATCCATGTCTCTTAAAACTTGTACACACACCAAATTAACTCAATATGCTATCTTATTTAGTACCCAATTAAATAGTCAAGCTTTTACACGCCACATTTAAGTATATTCTACTAGCATACTGATTTACATTTAGCAGATATTCAAATGACTACATGCTTACTGCCTCTTGACTTTTGATGCCATATTTTCTTCCCTATCCCACCATCTTCTTGACAAAATATTCTCAAAGATTGTTGGAATTTTTCATTTTCTACTGTTTTTTTTTTTTTTTCTGCATGCTCCTTAATTTATGTCTTCCACATTATAAGGCATTCCATTCTAGTTCTGGTCAATTATTTTCCTAAATGTGACAATGTATTTGAACATTTATGACCTTGTAACTATGGATAAAGATTAGAGATTGAAAAGCAAATCTGTCAAAAAGTAAGTGTATTAATAAGCAAAGACAATTTCACAGGTTTACCTTGAAGGTGACATTATAAACATTAAAAAAGAATCTCTTGGGTCTTCCTGGTGGCTCAGGGTTAAAGTCCCAGCACTATCAAGCAATCACCAGCCACTGCAACACGACTTTGATCCCTGGCCAGGGAGCTAACCCATATATATGGGCAGTAGACCCTCCCCTCAGCAGTGTATTTCAGTAGATCCACCTATTTTGCTCCCCAATCTGTCTCTGGTGAATCCTCTCACCCCTCGCATCTTTGGCTTCCACCCCAGTTCTTGTATGCGTAAATAAATCTCTAAAAAAAAAAAAAGAATTTCTTTGTGAACTTAACACCAAACCTTCAAATAAAAGACCATGTAGAAGACCAAAAGGCTTCGATAAGATGTTAGTGATATGGAGGTGACTGTTATTCACATTCAAAATATTACATTCAGAGTGCACGACATCTGTGGGTTAGGTAACAAATTTTAGAGCGGAAGACTCCCTTGAAAAAAATGAAGACCCTTAAGATGTCTACTACAAAATTCAGGACACCAGCTCTTCCACAAGTTTGACAAGTACTCTCATAGTCTATGGTTTCCTAGGACCCCAATTCTCTTTCCATATATTGCTAATGATTTAACACCTTTGTAGGGTAAATGTCAGTTTTTTCTGCCCTCCCACCATTAGGATTGATGATGGATCCCTGTGGTCCTGAATGCATGCCTGATGGTGGGCGCCTGGATTTTGTTACATTGTTATATTCAGTTGTATTCTATTCACTTTTGTGGAGTGGAGTGGTGTAGAGTGCCAGGAATTACCAGAAGGAAAGAGAAACAGGAGAGTGAGAAGCAGAGGCCACAAGAGTGTGAAAGAGTCCAATAAAGAGTGAAGATTCCCAGGGGCTGGGAGGCCTGCCAGCCTCCTAACCCCATCCCCCAACCCCTGCTTGCCATGTACCTGGTTGCCACACTACATGTAAAAGCTCAATAAAACCCTGAAATAGCTACCGAGAGCTCCAAGATTCTCCTTTACTCGTCTGCTCAGATCAGAGAACCAGCTCTGTGCCTTCCTGGCACTACACCCTTCAATGATCCTTTAATTTATCCCTGCTTGTTAAACAAACCTGTCTTACAATTTAACATATCTTTCTGAAAGAGACTTCCAATTACATGTGTCTAATGCTTATGAGTCTGAAGGTCTTCCCAATGTGACTAGATGTTTTGGCTCTGGATGACAAGCACTTCATATGTAAACATTTATATGTAAACATATCATTTTGTGTGATAAAAAACTATCCTTTGCTTTTTTTTTTTAATTTAAAAGGCCTTTCCCCCTCCAGACTCAAATGCTTTGTGTCCCTTCTCTATCCCTAAGCAGTAATCAAATTCCGTAGATTTAACCTCTAATAAACTTTCTCATAGCCACCTCTTTTCTACTGAAATATCTATTCTAGTCTATTCAATTTCTATTCATCATCCATGTGATCAATCCCACCAAAATAATTAAAATAATCTATTAAATGGTCCTATCTTGCCCAGAGCTATCAGAGTATAAGTCTTTTAAAGCACAGTTATGATCATCAGTCTTTCTTTCTTTCTTTATACAAGATTGTTCTCCAAAGCCAAGAGTGGTTCTGAAGCTTCAGCTTGTATCAGAATCAACTAAACAGTTTGTTACAACATAAGACTGCTTATTCAATAAGTCTGGGGTAAAGGCTGAGAATTTGTATATTCAAAAACTTCATAGGTGATGCTGACACTGAAAATAATTATCAAGATATTAACAGCGGTATCTCTGGAACTTGGAACATTTAAGTAATTTTTTTGCTTGTCTTGTTTCTTAATTTTTAAACAATAGGAATCACCAAAAAATAATTGTTTTCAAACAAGGTATACAGATTTAAAAACAATAATAAAAAGAAATCCTTGGCATGACAAAAGTATATACCCAATTCTTCAAAACTAATGGCACATTAATGATCTTTAAAGTACATGATAATAAAAAATTAAAGCAGCATCCAAAACAACTTATGCTTGAAAGTTTAACATTAAAAATTAAATAAACTTATGCCATTAGCTATATGTGTAGTGCCATGCAACTAAGGTAACACTATATTAAGGGAAAAAAGATCAGAACACTAAAAATGATCCAATCAAATGCATGAGAGAAAAATATACATATACACCTATATCAAAGTTATCTTGTTATTGGGATTTGAGGGTTTCTTTTTCAAATGTGATTTTGATATCTTTTTGTTTTTCCAAAATTTCCTAATTTTTAAATATAGTGAAAATGCACCACTTGTAATAACATTTTTTTAAGGCTTCTGTACCAATTGCTAGAAATCTATTGAAAGAAACTATAAAAGTTAATAAAATTATTGAAATTTAAGTTTTAAAAATTGTTTTTAAAGAAAGACTTTCAAAGCAGTCCTGGAAAGCTACTTTTTCTAATAAAATTATTTTTGTAAATTCTGAGTTATAAGGCTCACTAAAAAAAGTTGGGCATTTTACAGTCATGTCCCCTTTTTGCCTCAAGATGACATCATCCAGTATCACCGTGTTATTTACTACTTAGTTGTGACTAGTTTATGGCTATTTAGTAATGACAATTAAGTTTTTTTGTTTTTCTCAATTGAGGTAAAAATACACTTTCAGTATTTGCAGGGGATTTGTTTGCAAGACCCCTGTGGATACAAAATTCTGTAGATGCTCAAACCCCTTATATAAAAGTTACATAAATACTTGGATATAGGGCCTCCTCTGGTGGCGCAGGCTCTTGAGCGCTGCATTGTGAAGCTTTCTGCAGCCTCTGCAGTGCCAGTTTGATCCCGGCCGGCAGGCAACAGTCCCACATGGTGCAACAGACCTCTCCTGTCTTGCCCGCTGCTCCCCTCAGCAGTGTATTTCGTCAGTCTGCCTGTTCTGTTCCCCTGCTCTGTCTCTGGTGAATCCTCTCACCCTCCCCCACATCTGGCCTGTGCCCCGGTTCTTGTATAAAATAAATAAATCAATCTTTAAAAAAAAAACACAAAACTTGGATATAACTTATACTGATCCTCCGTACACTTTAAATCACCTCATTGTGATTTAGATTATCTAATACAATGTAAATGCTATATAAATAGATGCTATACTGCACTGTTTGGGAATGACAAGAAATGTTACTAGTTTGATAGCTTTCAAACTAGTAACAACCCAAATGCCTATGAAGAGGATAAAGGATAAAATCAACTGAGGCATAGTCATACAACGAATTGTTGTCTGGCTATGTTATGTCTGGCAATGTTATGCATTATGTATTTTTACCTGTGGTTGGTTGAATTTGAGGATGAGGGCACAGAGGGCCAAGTGTACACCCAAAAAGTACACTAACCTGAGGTATCTGATGAATTTCCACATCCATGTAATCACTACCCAGGTGAAGAACATAGAACCCATTAAAGTTCCCTTCCACACCATACCAAACAATATGTGCTGCACAAAGGAAAACACTATTCTGACTTCTCTCCTAATTAGTGTGATATGCTTGTGAATGTAATATGAATATACTCAAAGTCTTTTGTGTCTCATGTTTCTCAACAAAATAAGGGATTCACCCATGCTGTTGCATATATAGATTAATTACTTTTTAATGTGACTAACAGTTCATTGTATGACTATGCCTCAGATGATTTTATTCTTTATCCTCTTCATAGGCATTTGGGTTGTCACTAGTTTGAAAGCTATCATGAAGAATGTTTTTATGCACATTCTTGCACATATATTTTAGTGGATATATACACTCAATTCTCTTGAGTACACATCTGGAAGTTCAAATGCTGAGTCATAGGTCTTAAAGAAATTGTTAAATGGTTTTCCAAAAAGGTTCCATCAGTTTGTATTTCCACCAGCAATACGAGTATCCCAATGTTCTACATTTGGCACTAGTCTTCTAAATTTCAGTGATTTGAGTACAGGTGAAGTGATAAGTGCATTTCTCTGATGATTAATAAGGAAGTTTAATCCTTTTCCATATGCTTATGGACCACTTAGCCTCCATTTTGAATTGTCTTTTCAAGTCTTTGGCCCATGTTTTTAAAAGCTGACTTTATTTTGTTAGATTTTAATTTTAATTTAGTTTCATGTTTTAAAGAAATTCATTTTATGTATTTTTCTTTTGTTTAGTCCTTAATGTGTTCTAAGAATTTCCACTTGCCCTAAAGGTCAATTATTCTATAGATATATAACAGTCTTTTGAAGAAAAGTTCTTGATTTTAATAACATTCAATTTATCAATTGTTATAATAGTGCTTTAAAATTCTGCTTAAATCACTGCACACTCTAATGATATGAAACTGTTTCCTGTGTTTACTTCTAGAGGCCACTATTCTCTCTCTTATGAATTAATTTTATGATATGAGTTAGGGCTCTAGCTTAATTATTTTTTTATACAGATAACTAATTGGTCCTGTGCCATTTACTGAAAAGACCACCCTTATCCCAGCGATTTGCAAGGATGCCTTGGTCATGAATCAGGGGATCACATGTTGGTATTAGCTCTACTTCTGTTAGTCTCTAGTTGACCTTAATTACCACAGTGTCTTTACATTAATTCTCAGCCACTACCTCTTCAAATGTTATTTTTGCTTCATTCTTTTCTCCTGTCCTTCTGAGACTTTAATTATGTTTGCTTTTATCTGTTTGTCTGTGTCCTCATACTTCTTATACATTGCTTTATGTTTTCATTTCTTTATCTCTGTGCTTCAGTTTGGATATTTCCTATTGTCCCTTTTACATGTTCACTAATTTGGTCTTTTCGCAAGTTCATTAATTGTGTTTAGTTTGCTGTCAAATCCATCTAGTTAATATCAATATATTTTCCAGTCCTACAGTAATTATTATAGGTGCTAATTCTCTGTCAAAATTTTCTGACTTTTCATTCATTTTATCCATCATTTCTTTCTTCAGGACATATATAAATAACTGTAAAAATTCCTGACTACTAATATCTAGATAATATTTGCAATTACCTCTATTATTTATTCTCTTCATAATCATTTTGTTTCTTTGCATTTTTTATAATTTTTGACAGTGTGCCAATCATTATGTATTTAAGACTAAAAGAGACTTAAGATGACTGTATTTTTCCTTTCCACTTTTAGGGGTCTGAATTCCTCCAACCCATCAGGAACCGATAATGAATTGCAATTTCTGTTTAAGTGAAATTCACACTCATTTGGTTTGCTAAGCTACTTGTATGTCTCTCTAAAAATATTAGAGGTTTCTATCTCTAAAATCTTAGCTAGCTAACTTACACAGCTCCACAAAATCTAACATTTATCTTGAAAGGGAAACCAGCCAAGTTAAAGGCAGGTCTCTTCTCCTATTTATTAGGTTGTGTCTCTCAAACACTACAAGATCATGGCATATTTCTCTTCACCCTTCTAGATCAGCCATATTCTTAGATGACACCTGATTCATTTAGCCCTTAAAGTTCTGCTCCTTAAGAGTGTGCAAGCTTAGGTCTTTAATCTCCTGCTCCACAAAGTGCAAAATCTGGTAAATGTCATAAGGAGGAGACCAGTTGTGTGAAAGTAATCTTTCCTCTCTGGCAGGACTTTGCCTTCCTAGTTCATCCCCAACATGCTTCACCACAAGACAGCCAATGTTCCATGGTGGAAACCAGCCATGCAGTTAGAGCTTCTCTAAATGTTAACATTTCAGATGTTTGTTAAGATCTCAACTAGTTCTTTTCTAGTTTCCAGTGAAGTCCTGTTTGGGCCAATGAGTATAAGTCTGTACACAGTACCAACAAATATGCCTGGGAAAGAAAGTTACCAATGACCTAAAGCTCATTTAGAAAAAAAGTCTTTGGAATTTTAGTTAATGCAGTTCTTGATGATTCTACAGGTCTCCAATGTCTTTTAAAACACAATTTTTTATCCAAGAATTTATTATCCACTGTTTTTAGTTACTGTAGTACAACTGATTGCCTGTGGATACATACTACATACAACCTAGAAGAAACAAAGAGCTTTTAAAAGAAAAGGCAACACAACTGTAAAGCAATTCCACATAAAATATTTCAAGAAATGTTTTGAATAATAACAGCTGTTAAAATTAACATGTAATCCTGAGGGTAAGAAAATTCATTTGTATTTATAAATTCTAGAAATTTAGTCTTAAAATTTTATTATATAATCACATATTACTTTGAAAAATCATTTTTAAGATTTTAGAAACATTATATAATTATTTTTTAGAGCTGGAATGTGCTCTGAGCATATCAGTGAATAGATAGCATTTATTACTCTGCAATTGTGTCATTTCAGGGAAGTTGTACTTTTCCTCTTCTGTGTTTTGTTTGTTTATTTTGTTTTTACATTAGAGCTATAGATACATTTACTTGGCCAGATGAAAGTACATTTGATAATTAAATTTTCAAAATAAATTAAGAAATTTGTCATTCTGAATTTTTATTTTGCATTTTCCCCTCAAACTCTGAAAAGATACTTTACATGTATATGATTTTATGGTTTATAATGTTTCATTTTGTCAAAATACAACAAGGATATAAATGGTTCAATAATAATTTGTCTAGAGGTAATTTTTCTATACGCTGTATCTGTTTAAATATTTCATATATCTACATGACCACATTTATCTTGCTGCTATGCTCAGCATTTTGAAGTAAATTGACTTTTAACCCTGGAGTAAAAAACAGACCACATGATTTTTTAAAAAAAGTTTAATTTCTGCATTTATCTGATTCCAGGTCACTGAAATCCCACGAAACTGATTTTATTACAAAAATCAAACTTCCTTGTAGTATCTTCACATCTAGCTTTGATAATTTCCAATCCAACCTTGTTTCAATCACACTGTAGATACTTCTTCCATATCCTCCCTTCCACTAACATTTATTTTTAAAGCAAGTCTTAAACATCACACCATTTCTTCTGTAAATATTTCAATATGTATATTTAAACAGGGATTCTTTCTAAACTTAACTACAATCTGACCATTATATGTGAAAAATAATTATTTCCTTAATATTTTCAAATGTGTAGTCAGTGGTCACATTTTCCTAACTGTTGTGAACATATTTCCCTTACACACACACACACACACACGTTTTTTACAGTTTACATCACTATCATGTAATCAACAGCAAAGCAATGTTCTCTTTTGCCACTAGATGGTATAACTGCATAAATTTGGAGGCATGCCTTTCTGTCTTTGGCTTAGATATTGATAGGCTAATGATGAGGTAACATGATTCAATGATTATTTACATAATCATTTATATGATTATGTAAATTGAGTATGAAGTCTAGTAAGTTTTGAGGGCGACTAACCATTGTTTTGGACTACCTCCAGAATGTAGGAAGGAAGTGACAATGCTTCCATGTGTCTGCACAAATCAACATTCTAGGACAAAAAGAAATAGGTAAGGATTCCTGCTCTTTAGCAGTTTTAAACATGTTAATGAGAGATAAATAATTACATTATAAGGTTGTAACTGCTATAGTACCATATGCCCAATCCTAAAGAAATAAAGAAATGGATCTGCAAGGATATCTGCAGAAGCATGTGTTGAGTAGTAATCAATTCATGGTAAGTTCTGACAAATCTTAACTGTTAGTATTCATGATGAATATGATACCACAAGGCTAAACTGATATTCCACTGTAAAATTTAGGGTTTGACTTGCACTGTTATTCTGAGAAACATTCCACTTCAGCATGGAGATGAATATAAGAGCAAGGTAAATGTCTTCCAAAAAGAAATTTTCATTTAGTCAAATAAAAAACTTAAAAAGTGATCTCACATTTTCATACCACAAAATGGACATCCAGATAGACTGGTGGGAGGAATTCCCTGTAAACTGTACCTCCAGAATAGATGAAAGAGCACTCCTGTTGGGAATCTTAAATTCTGTATTTTTAAATTTTTAAAGACATATGCCATGTACAATTTTAGATATATTATGCTGATTAGAGTTAGAATACACAGCTGTTCTTTTCAGCCTATTAGATTAATGATTCATGTTTTTAAGATCACTCATAGTCTGTGGGTAAAAAAAAAAATTGTGTTTTTATACTCTACCTTACTCCAAAAGAATTTGGAGATCTATTATTGCTGAGGATAGCTTTTACTGAAGAAACAGGCAATTAGATAGAAAAGATTTACAGGTAGACAGATTTATAGATAGGTAGGATAGTATATATAAAGAAAAGGTTTAATTGTTATGATACTAAATATTAAGTGTAAAGAGGAGCAAATATAGTTTAGTGATATATAGAAGCTTAAAGGATATGGGCAACCTCAAAATGCATAGAAAAAGATCTAGAAGAAAATAGGAAATGAGTAAGGCATAAGAGTAGAGAGCAGACAGGAAGAATAGAGTCAGGAAGCCAGATGTTAAAATAGCTTTAGGACAGAAACAACACAAAAGAAGATTATTTTTTAAAGAGAAGGAGGTAGCCAACAGTTTTGTTGATGATCTCCAATTAGGTGAAAAGAGAATCTGCCTCAGTTTCAAAGCTAAAACAGCTAATTTTAATCCCAAGTATTTTGAAATTAGAATATATTTTCATCACTGCAGACTGGAATATTTTATTCTTTGAGGTTATTACAGCTTTCAATGCTATTTAGCAAGCCACTTTCAGGAATTGAAAGTGGTATGGAAATCATCTTGGCTAGCACAATGTCTATGTTTTCCAAATAAGGCCAGAAGAGTACCTAAAGGTGATAAAACTCAGCTTTTGGCAAAACCAGTAATAGGACCAGGTACTGACTTTTAGTTTAGGACAGGAATTTCACAAGGCCTCCCTGGTTTTCTCGACCATCACATCACTTTAAGTGGAAACAAAATCTAAGAGTTGGAGAGTAAAGCTATATTTAATAACTGAGATATATAGAACATTGAACACCACCAGTTTGAGCTGCATGGTTCCACTTACACATGGATTTTTTCTCCCAATAAATATAGTTGGTCTTACATATTTGCAGGTTTTGCATTCACAGATGCAATCACCCACAAATCTGTGGAATCCACAAATCTGTGGAATCCATAGATATGGAGATTCAACTATAAGAAACTTGAACATCTTTGAGCTTTGATATTGGGGAAAGAGAGGTAATAAAACCAATCCTGTTATAGATACCAGAAGAGAATTGTAGGCAAGTTTATGCAGAGACAAAAGTTATACAGATTTTCAACTACTGGGGTAGTTTCTCTTGACCTGTGTTCTTCAAAGGTCAACTGTATCTTAAAGTTGTGTTGTTTGTTCCTAAGAATTATACAGAAACCCAGCCTCAGTATAGTGATGCTGAAGTAAGTCTCTTGTTTTTAACCTTAATAATTAAGAACTAACAAAATAGTCACTGGAGTTTATATAATTATTTTCTTTATATGATTCACTGGTTGAAAATAAAACACTTTATTTAAAAAATATAATTGCTGACTTTTGGAAGAAAATGTCTATATTACTGCTTAACTTAAAATGCACTTTTAGGTGAGTAAAGTATCTCACCTCATGTTTACAAGAAGGAATACTGAATCAAAATGGATAAACTAAAATTAAAAGTCACAATCTTGATACCTTCATATTAGATGCCTCAGTTTCCAGTTTTGTAAGATGATTGGAATTATCTTCTAGCTCTTGTCGAAGATTTGAGTTCTCCATCTTCAGTGCCTCAACTTGCTTTAACAACTGATCATATGAAGCTGCAGCCATCCTTGGCTAACCTGGGACCTATAAGGTTAAAAAGGATTTTGAAATTCACTACTAAAAAATATAGTGGCTGCCTGTTTACAAAGAAATGGATAAAGAAACAAAACTCTTGAGATATTTAATAAGAAGAATTGCATTAATATGCTAGTTTTGGTCTCAAATAGTACTGTTCAAGGAGCAGCATCTTTCTAAGAGGATTGGATCCCAGTTGAAGACAAATAGGATTAAAATTGAAGAGAATGTCAGTAGTATATGTTTGTCTGTTTGCCTTTTCACAGATGAGATTTCTGTTGGGTTAGAAGATTTTCAAGGTTTTAAGTATAGGAAATGAAGTTTATTTATACTGGTAATGTTTATTTGTAGACACAGAATTTGAGAGCCAGAATAGATTAGTGAAGAGTAAGTACTACATTCCATCACTTTTCATTTGAGTAAAGGCTAGTATTAAACATCAGCATGGGATAGGTATTGCCAGGTTCTAAGAAGGGTTCATTAGAAGGCAATCATTTCAGCAAAATGGACACAAAGGAAAGCATTCTATTGAAACTTCAAATCTTTTTGATAGGAAGATGATAAATAAAACTTACTAATAGAAAGTTTTGATTATATGTATTCAAAAAGAAGAATATAATAGGCCAACCTATGGCATATATAGTTTTGGGATACACAGTGCTCAGAATAAGGCCAAAAGAGCTTTAAAGAAAATGGATGATTTTAGGAATAGAGACTGTCAAAAAGAAGTGAAGCAGAATCTGATAGGAAATACATGACAGTTAAAGAAGAGGGGATAAAAGGAAGAAAGAAGATAGCCAGGTAATATGAGGTCCTTGGCATGAAGAATTAAAGATTGCTAGATATGATACTAAGATTAAGCAAATTCAGAAGACCCAGGTTCTCTTTTTAGTTTAATCCCGAACTCACTTTTGGAATAAATAAACTTTTGCCTATCTTAATTCCTTAAAAACTAAAAAACACTACACCAAGTTTGTATTTAAGCAATAAAGATCATGATTATAATAAAATTCACTGCACAAACTAAGGCATACAGGTTTTAACATTAGCTAGTCATGTCAATATTGGAATTCAGCAACTAGAAGGCCCCTAAAAGGGGAAATCAAGAGATTCAATTTGCCAATGACTAGAGTTAGGAATAAACTGGGTACAACCCATTATCACAAGGTGGAAAGGGAGTCCTGAGAGGTCACTTACAAAAGTCCTCATGTTAGGAGGAAAAGGATGTCCTAAGCTAATTCCATACGGGCTTTGTGGACTCCACCCCCACTCCAGACCAAAGCCATCAGGACATTGGGAAAGACAAATCACCACCAAAGGGAAGGTTGCCGGAACCTGAGGGTGGAGTTAAGCTGCCAGGTTTGGTATAAAAAACAGACACGCGGGTCTTGGGGGGCTTTTTGGCTTCACGGCTCTTGGCTCGCGGCCAGCTCTCTGAGTGCCATTGGGTTTCCAGGACGGAGGAATGGGTAGGATGCATTTAAGACCTTATTTCCCTATTTTCTCCCTGAGTTGCACATTTCCTCATTTCCCCTTCCCCTGTAAATAAACCTTTTATTAACCTTTTGTGCGTGCCTGCAGTGGAGTATTAATAAGTCCCTTTTAAGGGCGTGGATGAGGACCCACAGCCAGGCAACCTGTTTTATATTGGGGCTGCCCTGTAACACTCATGCTACTCATGCTTCGAAAAAATGAGCAATATAGGCTTGTAATTACAGATATGGTTCCTAATTTCAGGCTTCATCATTGTTTTTTAACTTTTGCCCTTTGGTTTTCCTTCATTTCACCATTTAAAAATAGACACCGGGCTTCCCTGGTTGGGGGGGGGGGTAGGGGGGAATGTGAGCACCGCACTGTGAAGCAATCCGCAGCCTCCGCAGCACAGGTTTGATCCCCCTGGCTGGGGAGTGGCCCACATGGCGCAGCAGACCTCTCCTGGCTCGCCCGCTGCTCCCCTCAGCAGTGTGTTTCAGTCAGTCTGCCTGTTGCCTGATCTATTCCCCACTGTCTCTGGTGAATCCTCTCACCCCCGTATCTCTGGCCTGTACCCCAGCTCTTATATGCATAAATAAATCAATCTTTAAAAAAAATAAAAATAGACACCACCTACTGTAATATAATTTACGAGGATATTTTTAATATTAAGTAACAAAAGGCAGGCTGAGAATACAGTGTTATGTAAATATGCTATATTATGAAAATACAATGTAATTTATATTCCTCAGTGAGACTTAAGGTGTATCTACTGTTCCAAGTCCCTGTGACCTGACCAATGTACAGGATATGAAAAAGTTTGCCCTCTTAAAAAAAAAGACACACTCTACATCTCAAAATGAAGGTGTGATCATTTTTGCTGTTGTTTTATCATGCCACTGATAGCTGGTTGGAAATATGTAGTACTTCAGAAATGTGGCAGAGGTGGTGATCTGAAAGAATAATGAAGTTCTAAAATTCTTTATTTCAAATAAAAATTTAAAGGTAATTCTGCACTAATAATACAGCAAAGTAAAAAAAAAGGTAACACAGAAAAAGAGATAGGTACACATCGGTAGGTTTAAACACAGAGGCAATAAACTTACACAATCATAAAAGGAGCCAAGTGGGCAAGATTAGCAGACTACTCAAAGCGATCTTATCAGGGCCTCCACGGTGGCGCAGGGGTTTGAGCACAGAGCTGTGAAGCTGTCCGCAGCACCATCTCCTCAGGCCTGGGTTAGATTCTGGCCAGCCAGGGAGACGCCCACAGGGCGCAGCAGACCTCTCCAGTCTTGCCCGCTGCTCCCCCTCAGCAGTGCTTTCCGTCTGTCTGGTCTGCCTGTTCCGCTTCCCGCTGTTTCTGGTGAATCCCCTCACCCTCCCGCATCTCTGGCCTCTACCCCCGTTCTTGTATAAATAAAATCTTTTTTTAAAAAAGTGATCTTATCAGAGAGGGAAAAAATTCAACTCCTCAGACAGAAACATAAAACATTTAATCATTTTTTTCCTACTCCAGAATTACAATGTTTAAAATCATTTCTGCTCTAGAGAGCAGGGTCTTTCATAATAATTTTATGGAAAAAAATCAAATGGTTTGTGGAATAATACTCTACATCCTTTCAGGATGTTGCAACTCTATTTCACAATTGCTTTATACAAAATTCAAGAATAATGAACTTAAAATGGAAAACTTTTTATAGAATCACAAGAAGTTTATACCAAATATGTCTTAACTGCAAGTTATTCAACATTTAAAAAAATAAATAAACTCATCTCATTAAACAGGGAAAACCTCTGAATCTTTTTCTTTACTGCAATTTGGTTTTGGTAGTAAAGATGTCCACTAAAGAGATTCATCTTCACACCTTAAGAGTTGGGTGGGACCTGTAACTATGCAGGTGCTTCTTTTCAACAACTCTCTCCCTCTTCAGGGCAGCACCTTCCCTGCCTGCCAGTGACCTGTACCTGTGACCTCCCTCAGCGGAGGCCACTCTCCTCAAGGCCCCCTGACTGTAACCAGGCAGGCCTCTCTCAGCAAACCTGTCCCTTTGGGGCAGCTCTTCCTGCCTGCTTGTGTCTATGCAAGTGTCCTTTAGTCTTCTGTCCCTTTCCGTAATAAACCTGCCCTTTAAATATTGGGAAAAAAAAAAAAAGAGTTGGGTGGGAAAGAATAAAGCAACAGGACTGTTAGACTTTCATCCAAATGTTCACAGGAAAACAAATTTATAAGTATCATATGAAATGAATACAAAGAGATAGTAAAGCTTAAGGCAGGTAAGAGATAATTAAAATGTGGAGGAGTCATTATTAATAATTTAAGATGCTTTGGATCACATTTGTTTTTAAATTTGTAGAGCTGCTTTTGTTTTGCTTTAGTGAATAAAATAAACATGTAAGTTGCCAGCACCATTAGATTGGCAATAAGAGGAAATCTCGGAAACCAAAAGAACTCTATGCAAAAAACTTGAGAACATAAATAGAATGGATAATTTATCCAAGAAAATTTATAATGACTCCTCAAAAAAATGGAAAATATAAGTTTATAATAAATACCACTATTAGAGAACCGTTACTATTCAATATCAATAAATCTACACAGAAAAAATACAATCATACAATACATACAATCATGGTGATGAAAAGATTTTTATAAATTGAAACCCATGAAAATGAATATGAAGACACTTTTAAAATACAAATTACATTAGCCAAAGCGAGCACAGTATTTTTTTTTTTTTATATAGCGGCATGCTTTATTTATTTATTTGTTTGTTTGTTTTGTTTATACATGCACTGGGTACAGTCAGAAGCGCGGGAGGGTGAGAGAATTCACCAGAGCCAGAGCAGGGAGCAGAGCAGGCAGAAGGACCAAAGTACACTGCTGAGGGGAGCAGCGGGCGGCAGGAGAGGTCTGCGCGCCATGCGGGACCCTCCTCCAGTGGCCGGGGAGCAGCCGGGGATCGAACCGGCGCCGCAGAGGCTGCGGGCAGCTTCGCAACCCAGCGCTCAACTGCTGTGCCACCGGGGAGGCCCGCGAGCACAGTATTAATGAAGAAATACTAGATAGAGCCATGAAGCTAAGTAGGGAAAACCCACTTTTACCACTCTATTACTTATAACAATAATTACACAATTAAACTTAAAATGAAGGTAGAAAGGAATATACTACTGGCAAATGACAAAATTAAATACCTGGAACAACCAAAGTAATCAATATTGTTATAACTTAACATAGTATAAAACAGAGATCTTTTGCTTATATGAGCTGTTTACCTAAAAATACAGAAAGCTAATTAAAAAAGGTAAAATATGTTCATTGGGGTCAAAGAATTACAATTTGGGGAGCATATATTTGGGTAGAAATGCCAAGAAAGGACAAACATCAGTACATTTTTTATAGAGAGAAAAAAACAGGATGAGGTGATGGATGAGAAAATAGCCTGGTAAAGGAGTCACAAAGTAAAATGGTCAGGTGGTGGGATCATAAGGTAGGTAAAAGCTTACTTTTATCAGTCCTTTCAAAGACAACATTCTCATTCTTGTTGGCTTCTTGGCCTAGTCCAAAGTTCCGACCCAGTTTAAGTAAGAGAACAAAGCAGCGTTTCTGCAGCAGCCATTCTGAGCCTATTTGAAGTTACTATACTTATGTTAACTTTTCACATTTCCCCCTTTCTACTGAGATCTTTGAATGCATCACTTGTCAACACTGTAAAGGATTGCTGATCAATCACTGGATTGAATTTCTTCACTGGATTGTGTTAGGTTGCATGTCATGTCCCACATTAGAAGGAAAGTAGTTTCCTTAGGAGCCCTTAGGTCACATTTGGGTAACAAGAGAATCAGAGCACAGAAAGGCTTCACCATCAAGTTTCTTTTAAGGGCCAGTATCTTCTGTGGTTCCTTGACGTTTCTCATGCAAAGGCTCATAAGCCTTAGAGATCACTTCAAAGTGTAGAGTGATCATTATCACAGCAGTTTTCTTATTGATCTATTCAAGAAACAGAAGTTTCACAACAACAAAAACTCCTATAATAACAAATAAAATGCTAAGTCCAAATTGGAGAACAGATTTGATTCAGCAGTCAACGCCTGAGGACAACCAGCTCGAGGTCAAACCATAGTAAATTGTTAGATGGATATAACATTTAGCCATTGGCTTTTGCCTGAATTTTGTCTAGTTCTATTTCCACTTTGCTGGAGGTGTTACACACATACAAGAGATATTTACAACAGAATAAACCCCCAACATGTTAAACTAGAATATAATCAAGAGCAATTCTTGTCTAGTATAACTCATGTAACAGAAACTTCCAAAGATTTTCCTGAGTAGCTACTGCTTTAGCAACAGATTCAACAAGAATGCCTAAGGTTTTAGGTATTAATAAGATAAATTTCTGATCATGTATTTGTATTTGTATTTTTATTTTAAGATTTATTTTTCCATGCATACAAGAACCAGGGTACAGGACTGATGCACATGAGGGTAAGAGGATTCACCAGAGAGAGCAGGGAGTAGAAAAGGCAGATGGATCGAAGACACTGCTGAGGAGAGCAGCAGGTGAGGCAGGAGAGGTCTGCCACACCATGTGGGATTCTCACTGGCTGGCCAGAATCGAACCCATGCTGCAGAGGCTGCGGACAGCTTCACAGCGCTGTGCCAAACCGCCTGGGCCACCAGGGAGGCCCTGACCATTCATTTTTAATTTCACGCAGTGCCTATCCAAGAAAATCTATAATAAATGACTCCTCAAAAAAATGGAAAATTATTCTTTCAAATCTGAGAGCAACGCTGGATTTGACACTACCAGGTAATCAAAAGCTTTGACTATGCTTGCAGTCAGCTTCACACTTTATTCCTGCAATATAGATTTAGGGATGTGGTCCAATGCTGAGTTCCTGATGTATCATACAACAAGCTAGGCATAACTAGTAATTCCAACTGCTCTAAAAGAAGCTATAAGAATTCAGTAGCCAGGTGGGCGGAGCAACATGGCGGCGAGGAGACGCTGCGAGTAAGATCTCCCATTAAAAAAAGTTAATAGGGAGGAAAAGCGGCAGGTCCCAGTGAGAACTGGGACACGGAAGATAAACGGACGACTCCAGCAAACTGCCCGAAGAAGAAAGTTGCCATAAAAGAGGACGAGAAGGGAGGGAAGCGCAGAACCCTGCTCCCCTCCCCCGCCCACAAAGTCGGCACTCTCCGACCGGCAGAGTGGAGGGAAACAACAAACCAAAACGGCCAACAAGAAAAACGGACACAGCAAGTGGGACTGTGAGTGGAAAGGAACTATTTCAGCCACCACACTCCGTGAACGGGAGCTGAGGCAAACCCTGCAGGATCCGCCGCGGAGGTGAGCTCCAGGCACCATTAAAGAGAGCCCCGCCCCCCAGGAGGAGACCAGCACCAGCACACAGCCCCGGCCGCCCAGTAAGCTTGCGCGGAAAGTGGCGCGGATCCGGACCAGATCCGGACCAGATCGCAGCTGCCCAGGTCCCCCGCGCCTGCGACCTAGGCTTGCGGGGAGACAGCAGAGGCCCTCCCTGAGTGAGCAGGAACAAGGCGCCCAGGCAGGGGAGCGGGATTCAAAAGGCGCCATTCCCGTGCCACTGATCTGGGCTACAGCCCGCGTCCTGGAACTGAGGGCTTTGGAACTCAGACCCGGGGCACGAAATTAGGGGCGGGGGTTCCCCACGACGGTGGGGCACAAGGCAGACACAGCACCCCAAAGCCGTTGAGGTGTACCCTACCATCCCCGCTCTGCTCCCTGTCCCACGGGGTGGAAAATCAGCTCCCCAAGGGCTCTAGGAGAGATCTCTGGCACCACCTAGCGACTTGACCCCAGCACAGGCTACTGAAGGAGCTAGTGGCCAGCTGGGGAGTTAGCCCACACAGGGCTCCTTCCGAACAAGTAGTCTGAGCCCACAGGGAGAGCGAGCACCCACAGCCGGGGCAGACCAGGCGCGCAGAAGAGTGTGCCTGAGACCAGACGCGTAGGGAGTGTGTCCCACATCACCATTTTAGAACAGGGACATTTCTTCAGTAAAGACTACCTGCAGAAGGCTTCCTCAGGAGCCAGAGGTGAGCGGGGGAAGTTCGCCCACGCCAGACCCCCTCTGGCCTGCAGTCCAAGCCCAGAGGGGAGCAGGAACCCACCGCCGGGGCAGACCAGGCGCACAGGGGAGTGTGTCCCCACATCGGCATTTTAGAACAGGGACCTTTCTCCAGTAAAGGCTGCTTGAAACTGACAGATGACTCCTGGAAGAACCAGAGGGGAACAGAGAAGCCCACCCAAGATGCCGGCCAGTCCCAACAACACAGTGTCCCAACGCATACGGCAAATTAGAAAACAGACAATAGGGAGGAGAAGAACCACACGCAACCTAGCAACTCTCCAGAGAAAAAGCACACCACAAAAAGAAAGCCAGCCCCCAGATTGCAAAGACAATAACTTGGAAGAATTTCTGAGCCTTCCAGAAAGAGAATTTAAAATTGCCGTGATTAAAAAACTGACAGAAGTCATAAAGGAAAACAATGATAAGGGAAAAATAATCAACGATCAGAAGAATGCAATTGAGTCCCTAGAGAGGGAAAACAATGGTCAGAAGAAAGAAATTGAGTCCCTAAAGAGGGAAGTAAAAGAAATGCAGGAGATCAAAGAATTAATGGAAGAACTAAAGAATTCTGGGAAAAGCAATGAAAGCAGAATAGATGAAATGGA